>NC_090197.1:47454133-48114966 GCF_033026475.1 Channa argus
TCTTTCAGACAGTAACTGTGTGAAGATGTTGGACCTCGGGGTGGTTCCTTACATCCTCACTTTGTTGGAGCAGCATGTTGATGAAGGAGATGTGTCTGTTCAACACGCAGGATTGAGCGCGCTCAGAAATCTGGCCATTCCTGGTACTGATCAAAGCAATACAGCAGAGTTAGGCATTTCATTGGCCAAACATCAAAGGTTTACTTAAAGGGAAATCAAGAAACAACACACTGAGTCATCTTCAGAAACCTACTAACACTACTCTGATAGGTTTAAGGTCAGAGAAATACATGATATGGAAATGGTTGTTAGCTTTTAAAACGAATGTTACCATTATTCAGACTGGTGTTGGTGCCATAATTGTGCTGAATGTGTGTTAACCTATAAAGCATATAAGCAGTACACATACAAATATACACCCTAAGGGAATTGGATCAGTGAGACATCTGTGTCTTTCAGCCACTAACAAAGTGAGGATGCTGGAGGATGGGGTGACTGAAAGGATAAAGACCCTGCTGCGCTCTGACATGCCACCAGTTCAGTTCAAACTGCTTGGTGCACTGCGTATGATGGTGGATGGACAAGGTGAGCATAACTGCTAATGTCAAATCCTTCGAAATTAATTAAGTTTAGACTAGTCCCAGTCAGTTAACACAATAATCAGGATAGGTTTCCTTTCTATACACAAGAATTAGTTCCATCTAATGCTCTTGGATTTACACCAGATCCAACACGGGATTTCATTCATTCATTCATTTATTTATTTTATGTAACAGAAACACATGACTCCAACTAAACTGTAATTTTTACTGGAGGAGAATTGAACTTTTGTAAGAGTGACAACTAGAAGCCATATTTCTTTATTTATTATGTTCTCTGTGCATCAGAGGAGACAGCCTTAGTGCTGGGGAAAGATTCTGTTCTTCTGTCTCGGGTTATGGAGTGGTGTGAAGCCAAAGACCATGCAGGAGTCAGAGGAGAAGCCAGTCGACTATTGGCTGCCCTCATCAGACACAGCCGCAGCTCAGTGAGTCAGTTTAAACTGAAACTGTGTATTTCTTGTTGTTATTTACAGCCACTTAATTGGATTTTAACAGGACAGTATCTCTGCTGCTTATGCAGAAACACACACGCTGACCACAAATTATGGCCTATGTCCCTGCCAGGAAGTTGTCCAAGCTGTAGCCAAAGCAGACGGGGTTCGGCACCTTATCTCAATGGCAACGAGTGAACATGTCATCATGCAGAATGAGGCCCTGGTTGCCCTGGCAATAGCATCTGCAATCGACATAGGTAAAGTGATTTCAAAGACTATGCTGATCTTTTACATAACCTACCGACTTACAAGGGAACCCCAGATTCAGTTCTCATGCTTTTAAGGAAGCATCAACATGGTGACCCCCCTTAAATGTATTGATTTAGAGCATCAGTTCACGTTGTCAGAAATTATTATTTTGCGGTGGGGGTGGCACCAACTTTAAATCACAACACTTTTAGTAAAATGTTTTCAGGAACTGAGCTTGTCCACAACTACCAACATATGCTGTTTTCCCTGCCAACGTAACAATTCCTACTCTAAATCCTAAAGGGGGGAAGTGTGCTCACTCCTAAATTTAGACAGAGGATCACAGGATCTACAGGACCCAGGATCATAGTTAGAATTGTTGGTTGTTTGGGACTGATCTGAGAGGCTTAATTCTCTGGTTTCATCAGGAAACAGTAAATATACACTGATGTGACCACCTGTGCAATTTAATACAATCCAATACAGTGGCTCTGCCATGAATTCTACTCTTACAAGGTTATATTTTCTCCGTTTCTAAGTTGAAACTGTCAGAAATGTGATATTTATACTATTTGTTTAATATTGAGGTCAAAGTGGTTAAGGAAGTCGCACTGGAGTGCATTTTAAGAAGATGTGGTTTTAATGTTTTATAAAATCTGTATAAAATGAGTGAGGTATATTGCATTTAATTGCACAGGTGGTCCTACTGTTATGCCTGATCTGTGTATATGTTAAAAGGTACAAAGAAATCAGACTGGTGATTATGTTCAAAATGGCATTAATAACTGTTGTGGTAGCATATTGTGTTTTTATTTATGTAGAGCTGTGATGTAGCCTCTTGGTAAACCACAAACATTACTACATTTAGGCTTATGGTTGTAACAGTGTAATTGACAAACAGTTGATGACAAAACAGTTAATATTAGGAAGTGTGTTGTCATCGAGGGGGAAGGAAAGATGAGCTGCTGTGTGTGAATTGTGATCAGCACCACAGTGGCTGGAAAGCTCCACCTGAGGCTAACCCTGGGTTATTATGGGCTCACTATAAATAGACACAGTGAAACACGTACAATCCCCACTGGGTCGAATGTCCCATTATTGTAATGGGTGAAGCAGAAAGCAAAGAACCACCGTACACAAATGAAGAAAGCATGCATGCACTAAAACATAAGTAATCTGCTTTCTCATAGCTTTAATCTTTCAAATCTAAAAAAGGTTTTATACGTGTGTGTGTGTGTGTGTGTGTGTGTTGTTTTTTTACATGCAGAGTCTATGCAGGAACCATTTAGGGGAGCAGAGCTGTTGCCCACGCTTAAGAAGATGTTGGAGGATCCTGTCGGTGCTGTCGAAGTCAAGTTCAGTGCTTTAGGTCTCATCTGCAGCCTGGCTAACTCTGGTATGTGTTCCACTGAGTAGCACAATTAGGCATCTGGAATAAATTCTAAGGCCATCATATCAGAAATAGTGTATCTGATAAAAAAAACAAAAAGAAGTGGATATTTGGTCTATTATTGGTGGTAGTTTCAGCTTAGTAATCACCGAGCGTTCACACCTTTGACCTAACAAAGGCACAGAAGTTAGGTTGGTTTCAACGAGAGGTCGGTTTCGGCTGTAGCCAATTTAAGACCATATATAAGGCACCTGTTGGGCTGGAGTTAGCCCTTGTGTTCAGCCCTCCTTGTGTGAAGACCGACGGTGTAAAGACGAGTGAGTCTACCTACACGAGTCCAACGAGTGAGGACATTAGGTAGTTTATTTCTAACTTCTTTTACTTCTTCTGTTTCTTTACTTTGCTTCACATTAACCCTTTCTACTCCGGAAAGCCTTTTTTCTTTGTTATACCATGTGTTTTCAGCAGATCCCTGTTCTCCTCCGCAGACGCAGGACATGGCGTCCTACTAGAAGACGACATGTTTCTTACCTGCACATTCTCACCCAGACCACTTTGTCACCAGCCTCTTTTTCTCTTGCCCTGTGGAACTGCCAGTCTGCAGTGAACAAGGCCGACTTCATTCCAGCTTTCGCTACACAGTCAGCTGTTCACCTGCTTGCACTTACAGAAACCTGGATCATGCCAGAGAAAGCGGCCACCCCAGCTGCACTCTACGCCAATTTTTCATTCTTTCACACTCCTCGCTCATCAGGTCGGGGAGGTGGGAATGAACTTTTCATTAATGATACCCGGAAGTTTTTCGCGACAGCACCACTCAGCAATCTGTCATCTCTGGAATATCATGCCGTTGGAATCACAGCACCGATTGCAGTCCAGGTGATTGTGATATATCGACCACCGCGCCAGCTGGGGAACTTCTGCGATGAACTGGACATGTTGCTGTCCCACTTCCTGGAAGATGGCACTCCTCTCATCGTCATGGGAGACCTACATGCAACTGACGTGTTTGCTCTTCTAAACACGTTTGACCTGAGTCTGGTCTCTACTCCTCCGATCCACAAAGCTGGCAACAACCTCGACCTCACCACGCAACGCACAACGCACCACGCTCAGGAGTGCTGAGAGGAAGTGGCGCAAATCCAAGACTCAATCTGCCCTTGCTGAGTATCAGGATCTGATTGGACCTTTTTCTCGCAGTGTCAACAGGGCAAAGCTCGATTACTACCAGGATAAGCTCAGCAACACGTCGGACACCATCAGCTCACAGTTCTCTCCTCCGGATGATGACTAATGCCAGCTATTTCGCAAGTCATCAACACATCTCTCAAAACAGGGACTTTTCCAACCTCTTTCAAGCAGGCCTTGATTACCCCACTGCTCAAGAAGCCTTCTCTTGAGCCCTCTGTAGTGGAGAACTACCGACCTGTCTCCCTCCTTCCTTTTCTGGCCAAGACAATGGAATGAGCAGTCTTCAACCAACTCTCAGACTTCTTTTCCTAGAACAACTTCCTCGTCAACCAGTCTGGCTACAAGAGGGGTCACTCCACAGAAAAGGCACGCCTGACTGTTGTGGAATATCTTCGAGCTGCAAAAGCCCCAGGTCAGTCTTCTGTCTTAATTCTGTTTGATCTATCGTCAGCCTTTGACACTTTGAACCATCACACCTCTTGTCTACATTCTCTGACTTAGGCATCTCTGGATAAGCCCTAGACTAGCTTCGTTCTTACCCATCGGGACGAACCTTCAAGGTATCCTGGCGGTGGCATCTTTCTCACTCTCATAGCCTCTCTACCAGTGTGCCACAGGGCTCAGTTCTTGGTCCTCTTCTTTTTTCTATCTATACTTCATCCCATCATTCAATCACATGGTCTTTCCTATCACTGCTACGCTGATGACACACAGCTCTTCCTGTCATTTCCACCGGACAACTCCAATGTCTCATCACGCATCTCTGCCTGTCTAAATGGTAAATGGTCTGCACTGCACTTATATAGCGCTTTTCTACCTATTGGCACTCAAAGCGCTTTACACTGCTTCTTATTCACCCATTCGCACACACACTCATACACCGATGGGGGAGCTGCTATGCAGCTGGCCAACACTCACCTAAGTTGTTGTTCAGTGTCTTGCTCAAGGACACTTCGACATGTGACCAGAGAAGCTGGGGATTGAACCAACAACTGTGAGATTGGTGGACAACCGCTCTACCTTCCTGCACCACAGTCACCCCTACAGTGATTGTTCCCACTAAATCGTCCAAAAATCTGGGAGTCATCATCGATGACCAACTCAACTTTAAGGACCACATCTCCTCAGTCTCTAGGGCTTGCAGATTTGCTCTCTACAACATTGGAAAGATCAGACCCTACATCACGGAATATACAACCCAGCTCATTGTACAGGCGCTGGTCACATCTCGTCTCGATTACTGCAATGCTTTGTTGATGGGGTTACCGATATCCACAATCAAACCCTTGCAGATGATCCAAAACGCAGCAGCTCATTTAATTTTTAATCAGCCAAAAAAGACGCATGTCACACTACTCCTCAGATCTCTACACTGGCTTCCTGTAGCTGCTCGCATCAGGTTCAAAGCTCTGTCTCTTGCCCACAGGGTGGTTACCTCGAAGACACCAAGCAAAACGTTTTAGCGCAATGATCCCGCTATGGTGGAACGAGCTACCACACTCTGTACGCTCAGCAGTCTCTCTCCCAATATTCAAAAAACTGCTGAAAACAGATCTCTTCCGCATCTTCCTATGCACTTAAATCTCTAAAAAAAAAAAATTTATATATATATATATATATATATATATATATATATATATATATATATATATATATATTACTTTCCGCTCTTTTTCGCACTTGGATCTCGTGAACTGTGAACACTTTACACATTTACTTTCACATTACTTACTTTACTTACACAGAATTATTTAACATATTAACAGTACTCAAAATGAGCCAGTATGTAGTTATACTCTTTGGTGTGTTGTACTAAGTTTGGCCTGTCTACTGAGATCTGCGTTCAGAGGAGCCCACACAGCTAAAGTGAAACCCCCGACTAATGGTCTATTTTCAGACATAAAGCTGCTGAGTTCATGGTAAAATGTGTCTTTAAAGGGGGATCATTGAAAGTTTGTTTCAAATTCACTCTGCCATGTCAAAATCAGTAAAACAATATAATGATTGGCCTCCAAACATTTCTTGAACCTGGTGTTGCCTACTTTTCTCTGTGCCATGCGCTCAGAAAAGCAAAGCAAGTTTTTGGTGTTACTGCACTTAGAGCTGGGACTGCTCACTGCTGATTCACACATTCATATGATTAATTTAATTACTTTTTTTCTCCTCTTCTTCTGATGGAGTCAGCCACATGCACTAGTGATGTGCTGAGGTTTATACTATATAATAGTATATAACCCAATTTAAATTCTCTATAATAGAAATATTAACCGGTGTGTTGCAGCATATACTGTATAACTCTGAACACAGTTTGGATTAATACACTCTCCACTTTGCTTGCCTCCCTAAACGTCTCAGGCCAGAGGTATATATACTAAACAGCTAAACTCACTGACAATGTGTTAGGATGCTATGGTACTGTAGCTGTAGCTGGAATCATTTGAAGTCTTTTAAGTCCCCAGATAGAAGAAACAGATCTTAAACATCTACTCAAACCCTGAATATGGAAGTCAGTTTCTGAGCTGACTCTTCAGATTAATCTTCCCTGACAACTGACTGAATCTAAAATAGAGCTCTGGATGAAGTCCTGTCATAGTCTGTAAAACAATATAAATGAAGAGTCACTGACATCCTGAATAACCATTTGACTCACAGACGTCTGGGTAAATTAAAGTGACAAGCAAGCTGCAGCAACCATAATGCATTTAAACTTTGATTTGTAGTAAAATCTTTAGAGAGATGTTAGGACTTGCTGAAGTGTCTGTGGAGCCAACATCCAGACACCATTACAAGGAGTGAAGTGAAAGACGTGGTAGCAGTGGTTACAGCAGTCATAAGGTCCACTGCTACTGTTTTTGTCAAATTATAGTGGGAGTGGGTAAATCTCATCTGCACGTTTCAACACTGCCTCTTACTTGTCTCTCTTCTTTTTTTACCCCTGACTTCTCCAGGTGAGATGAAGGAGGATCTGAACTCTGTGAACATGAGGGAAAGCCTCAGTAAACTGGTGGATCACAGCAGCAGTAAGCTCGCCTCACAGGCCCAATCCGTGCAGGCCATTCTCAGTGGCACCAGCTAAACCAGCACACTGCAGCAGTGACTAAGGATCCCGTCTGCTGTACAAATTTTTCCAGCTTGTTCAATTATGTATTTTATTTCAAACAATCTTAATGCACACACTCTGCTAAATAATGAATTGGCTTCTAAACATGTCATCTGTTTACTGGCCGAACTTACTGAGTAAAGACAGGGAAAAACTGATTTCCAGTTCTTATGGAAAAATGGGGCTAAAGAGATAATAAATCGGGTGTGGGTTTCAGCCAAAAGAAAGTTTAGAGAAGCGATTCAACCAGGAGAATTCCCTAACCGATTATGAGGCTTGTTATGAGCAAGTTGTCTTTGTGCTGCAAGCTGACTGCATGTGGACGAAAAAATGTTCACAAACTGACTAATATCTGAGTGCTGTACATGACAACTATGGTAACAATGTGACAAGGAGACATTAAACTTCATTAAATAATAGGATTTACATAAAATAGTAAAAGCAATCAGATATAACTGTCTCCTTTTATTACATTAGAAGCGATATACTTTCTGCAGTGTTTGAGTTGTGAAAATTGTTTGACTTAAAATATCTCAAATGAATTTTTAATTTAAAGACTCCGTTTGTGAATATAACGGCTGGCTAAGACTGGTGATAGAAAACTGAATGTGCCGTGCTTTGGGTTTTCTGTCTCCCTATGTGGTGTGTGATTTGTTTGACCAAAGACCATTTCCAGAATCTTTAATGTAGTACATAACCATCCCACCAATCACCATGGAAGCACTTTAAAGAAGATAATCCTGTCTGTACATCACCACTGCCATTTGCAATAATAGAGTCCAACAAAGCTATTAACAAGCAATAAACCCGCATGGCACGGTCTCATATCATGGCCCACTGGAACTTTTCTCTCTCAAAGGGTTCTGAGCTTCCTTGTTAAGAATTGTACTGCACATAATTTGGGGATGTGAGTGTTTGTATCAGGTTTCTGTGCTAGCACATGTAGATAAACATGATAGGAAAGGTGTTCTTAGCATCTGTTTTTGTCAAACTGGAGTAATGTGATGTTGGAGTTGTGTTGTATGTGGTGGATGGTCGCACTCTAAAGGTCAGACAACTCCAGGTGACTGTATGAACACAGAATTCACAGCGTAAGAGAGAGAAAACCCTGCTCATTGATGATGTAGCACTATATCTGTTTAAACTGGGTTTGGCTGAACTGAATTGCAGATACTCACAGACTTTGACTTTTTTAGAACCTTTAGTGACAATAAGTGATAAGCAGGGGGGTTAATTGGGAGCAGGTCTTTCTCTACCGTCGGTGATGAAGCAGTTATGGTTGTAACTTGACTCACACGTTGCTGAGCTTAGCCATTTTTGACCTAATATGAATTCAACATAAATTTATGGCACCAATTGTAGGATTTTATTTCGGATGCTGGCATTTAAATTAACTGCTAAAAAACGAAATGGAAAGGTCAAACCTGAAGTTGTATTCACATTATACTAGAAGAACCCAGCTGATGTGTTGCAAGAGCACAATAGTCTATGTCCTAATGCTTAGCATTAATTCTTACTAATTTCTGAATGTTACAACTTGTCATAATTTGTTGTGATGACTTTAACGATGACCAACAGGCCACAGTTAAAGTGTATCTGCGAATTGTGCTTTTTGCAGAAAGGGTTTTTATTTTGATCTCAGTGTGCTCTTGATTTCCTGTTACATAGTTACATTATTTATATAAGAGCAACACAGCAGCAGTTTCACTTTGACTGTTTACTGTTGGTGATCTAGAACTGTATGAGCTAAACGATACGGTATTTGGGTGTGGTTACAGGTGTAAAAGAGCACACTTTCAGATCACTGATGCTGGATGTGGTTTTAACTGAAGGTTTTACTAGAATCAAACACTTTTCTTATCAGCCTAATTTTAAATAGCACTTTTATTTACCTTCCATCTTCAATCCCAGCACAAGCATTAGCTTTTACTTTGTGTCTGCACTTAATACAGCTCAATGCCAGATCAACAACCTGTCAGCAACTCACGGCCACATACCCAAGTAATTGTGCACATAATGTGAATACAGTGTAACCACGGTGAAGCAGGGAATTGCCTGTTGTGTGAACCTGGCAGAGAAATCCTGAAGCACAATGCGAAGAAGTCACTGCACATCATGTTGAACTGCAAGTTGTATATAGAGTAAACAGTAAGTCTAATACAAATGTGTTCTAAAAAAGTGCGTGTATTTATAGTTGGGGAATCTTAGTGACAGGGTGAGCATGTGTGTTCTATATGACATAAAGTGAATAATGTGTCAGTGGACATATAAGGCAACAATTCTGCTGTTTCACGCAATGTCTGTACTGACACTTGTTCTTGTGATCTGTATTTTTCTCCCCAAACAGGGCATTTTTGACATTTTCAAAGGTTTGTTGTGCAGGGCTGTGCAGAATAAAGTTCTGCAAATGTCTTACTGCAAATAATGTGTTGTTTTTTCTGTTCTCAAATCTTAAATTGGATATAGACGTTTATTTATTTTTCATTCTCACCAGAATTGAAAACAACATCATTAAAGGGGCAACCGGCAAACTACACACAAGTGAGACCATTAATTTAAAGTAACTTTTATGTCTCAGTGGTTTTTTTAAATATCATCATGCCCAGAAGAAAACTGTATTAGGCTTTTTAAACTTAGAGTTATATTTAGACAGACTTTGTCATTCAAAAGTGTACACAGAACAAAATTTTGTTTCAAGGGCTCAACACAAAATGTAAATATACAAGATGTTTAAACACTTCCATCACTACTACAGAGGACAATTAAATCATATCCGCAGTATTTTTTGCCACAGGATTTGAGAATTGTATAAACCTGCCTGTGGCAATTTAACATTCCCTCAGTTACCGGAGAAGAACACAGCCTCAGTACTTACTCAATACTCCGAACTGAAAGTGCAAGCATTTGTCCAAAAACACTCCACTTCAACTTCTTTATTAAAATCAAGGTACATGTATTTTATGTATAGTTGAAAGCTATTTTAAACACTTACATTTGATGCTGTTGATAAACTAAACATGCATGTCTGGTCCAGATTTCTTCCACAAACTTTCAAAATTGAAAAATGTAGCAAAGAAGCAATCCATCCATCCATTATCTGTAACTATATCCTATCCAGGGTCGTGAGGGGCTGGAGCCTATTCCAGCCGCTTAGGTAAGACAGGTACAACACAGAGAGACATACACAAACAGTCATTCACAGGTCATTTTAGAGTCACCAATTAACCTAACATGCATGTCTTTAGACTGTGGGAGTAAACCAGAGTACCTGGAGGAAACATTCACAAGCACTGGGAGAACATACAAACTCCACACATGAAGGCCACAGCCAGCTGGGGATACAAACTGTGGACCTTTTAGCTGTGAGGCAGCACTAACCACTTCAGCATCATGCTGCCATTTGCTATCATTCATTAAAAGATCTTTGCTGTGTTACTGTAGAGAGCTTGTGTTAGAAACAACAGCAGCAAGCAAGTTCAAATTATTTGAATGTAACAGAGTACAAGTATTTTTTTTCTCTGAATTTTATTAAATTTTAATTTAAAGTAAATGAACATAATATTGACATCATCTGTAAAAGGTACAATATACAAGTACAATATACAAGTTTAAATATGTTAATAAATATTGCAAATATTGCGCAGTGGTCGCTTTTGGTGGCTGGGTGGGGCCGCGCCTGGTGGGTTGGGGTCTTCTGTATTCAAACACACTGCTCTACCACTCTGTCACGAGGCCCCCCTTAAAGTACAGATGCCTCAAAGCTCTATTTTTTTCGTTTACAGCCTGTAAGGCTTAACTGAGGGAAAATCTTCGCCCGCTATTTAAACGCGTCATTTAAGAAGGAAGTCTGACGGAAACAGAGAACGTCAATGTCTAATAACTGACAGTTTGTTAAGGTAAGAGACATAAGAACGAATAGTTGGATCTAGAAGGACATATCTTTGTCATAGATACTAATTGTAACATAAACACATTAGTGGTCGGTGACAATGTTTCCAAACGTTCTGTATTAGAGGGGAAACGTAAACGTAGGCAGAGGTTTAGATGTTAGGACCCGGTTTGACAAAGCTGGTTTAAATAATTCGAGGCCAAAATATTCCTGGTAACTTTAATGCTGATCATAGGATTTAGGAGTTTGCGATTGCAAGTACATGAGGTCAGATTGGTGTATAAATCTTACTTTACTGTCACAATGCATTTTACTTTTTAATGTTTATTTTGACAAAAACAGCATTTTACCATGATGTGCTGTTGTGTATTGACCTTGTTAAAAAGGGCCAAAATGACTGAAGTGAGCCATCAGCAGTGGGGAGAGGTGCCTGGCCAGGGCAGCGTGGACCTGTTTGCCCTAGAGTCCTCCAAGGTGCGGGTGGAGGTTCTCACCCTAGGTGCCATAATCAGGTCTGTGTGCAGCAGAGGGAAGGATGGCCAGATGGTGGACATAGTCCTGGGTTATGATAATCTAGAAGGTAGGGACCAAATACAGCTGCCCACATGCTGCCCTAGACTGCATATAATTATTCAATTATTCCAAAAGTTTACTGATCTTGTAGTTGCAGTTAAGGTATAAATATTGTAAGTATGATTTCCGAAAGTTGCATAATGTGGCTTAAAATGGCTTTAATACAGGTTGTTCAATTGTGAATTATTTCTTTTGTGTGTTTCACAGTGAAGTTGGTGCATTCTGTCATGTTAGAACAATTGTGTTCTTGTAGTTATTTTTAAAAATTTCATTGATACATTTCAGTCAGCACTTTAATTACCTGTGTTGTTTTACATTGTGTTGTCAGGTTATGTATCAGATAAGCGCTATTTAGGAGCTGTGGTGGGCCGTGTGGCCAACAGGATCGCGCGGGGACGCTTTGTAGTGGAGGAAAAAGTGTACCAACTAGATATCAACAATGGGCCTAATGCACTACATGGAGGACTGCAGGGATTTAATAAGGTGAGACTTCGTGTAGAATCCGAATGGAAAAATTACTATTTGATTTCCCAGTTTGTAGTTATATTGCTACCACCCAGTTACAGGCAAACAAAAAGTCAGCAAACTCTTTAGAATTTTCTCTTTTCATATCTCTTTTTACTTCAGAATAAATGTGAACTAAATCATTAAAAGGAAGCAAGTAAAGAATGAGAATATTTGGTTAGTCAATTTATAATTGTGCAAACATGATCCAGTCTTAAATGACTTATGTAAATTTCTCCCTAGTCCTTCAGGATCCAGACAGACTCTCTACAGATGATCCTGTGCTGCGCAATAATTTGTGTTTGCAAGGGCTGTCCTCCGCCATCATGCATGGACTGTGCATGTGCCAGAATAGCAGTCTAGGGGCTTGCACTTCTTTCACTTTTTAATGTTAGTAAGACAAATAAAAACAAAACAAAAAAGGAGGAGATTCTTCTCACTATTGCTACTCTCCATAGTTTCCATCATGCTTCTTATTCTGCACGAGTGCTATGTGTCCATATTCCCAATTGTGGTATACTGTAAATTGAAGGGGTAAAGGGTAAGTGGCTGCTAAATGTATGAACCAAACTTTACAAAACAGCTTCAACTCCAGGATGTTTTTAGTTTCCCTGTATGAACTACCTGCTACAGGTCCTTCCACAGCAAATCTACAGAATGAAGGTTTATCTCATTTGTATGATTTGGTTCTCTTTATCCAGGTTTAGGGCTTGGATGATAATTTGATCTTGTTTAAGGTTGTATTTATGTAGACACAGATACAAAGTGTTCAAATGCCCCCACATCCTAATGTGACCTTTCATTCTGTCAGGTTTGACAGAGGCATGAAAGTCTGTCCTTAATAATGAACCTGGAATTTTCTTTTATTAGTTTCCACACATAAACTACATAAACACAGTAGGCAAAATGCGAATCTGTCCAGACAGGTCATACTGTTATGCCAGACTTTGTGAACCTGATGCATACAGCAGCTAGTCAACATTTTCTCCATAATACCCATAATCCCATTGAATTGTTGGGCTGTTGGCTGTGCTGTGTGTTTGCTCTCACTGAGCTATAACTCTTTGCTGTGTTGCAACGACATTGTTCTCAGTTTCCCAAAGTCCAAAACTTAAGACCTTCCAACTGTGTACACAGCACATACACATCATATACTGTAGACATTCTTCTAGGTCTATAATCTGCTCTCAGAGACATTTTAATCAAGACCTCTAATGTTAACCATTTATGGTGATGCTAAAGAAAGATAATAGGTTATTTAAATATGACATATGCCACAAAGACATAATCTCTAATACATACATAATAGCACAGATTCACACAAATTCAAATGATCAAACACTGATGAGTATTGTTCTGTTTTCAAAGCAGAAGTCTGTTGATTCGCCCTGAAAGCTAAACAGTACTCATTGTGTAGCATTATGCATTACTGAGAGTTCGTTAAGTTTCTTATCAGCTAACATGCACACACACACACACACACACACACACACACACACACACACACACATAGTTTCTGCACTTAGTATGAGGTAGGGGTGTGACTGTATGTGCATGTGCTTGCTTGGTGTGTGTGTTTGTGCAATTGTGCTTCCTGTGCATGTTTCTTCTTGTGTCAGATGTGTAGTGGCTTCTCTTTATTAATCTCATTTAGATCAAGCTCCCGTGAGAAGAAAACAAACATACTGTTATTGTTGCACTGCCTCAGTGCTCACTAAAACACGATAAGCTTGGACAAAAGAGACAGATTGCTTGCTTGTTTTCAATATTCCTCTCAGCTTTATATTTAAATATAACTATGTATTTTAAATGGTGAATGTCATTTGAAATCCAAATAGTATCATTGATAATTATTGATGGCAACTGAAATGAGGAATTTATTTCTAACATTTTACATGCATTAACTACACACAACTTTTGCAGACAAGATAGAGAACCTACCAAACTAAGAGTTTCAGAAAATATATATATCTTGTTTATGATTTAATTCCCACACAGCACACTGTCATGAAGAGCTCCCCATTGGGTGGAAAATACAGTATCTGCACTACTTGTTCTGTGCAGAAATACATGCTGGAGTTTCAGCAAAATTCACTCTTTGTATTACTGCATCTCCATGGTTGCTAAGTTAGGGCAATGCAGTGAATGAATGCAGGTGTGGAATAGTTCCACTTGATTCAGCTTGGACTGATGAATTCTCATGGATGATGCTGGTAATGTTTTAATTGTCTTTAATTTACTGCAAGCTTACACCATCGTTTTACCACATGTAGCCATTGTATATTTACATCTTGTCTGTACTGTCTATTTAGAATTCTACCTGTTTATATTAAAACCAAAAAAGACGTGGGTTTAGGATCAAATGATGGATATGAGACACAAATTCAGAATTTTAGCTTTTATTAGTATGACATTTACACCTACATATGTTAAACACCATAGACCACAACATCAATAACATGCAGTCAAACTGATATTTATGTGGGCAAACATTTTGGAACAGATAGATTTAAAGTAAAATAAAGTAAAGAATTCATACTTGTGAGGTTT
Organism: Channa argus; assembly: GCF_033026475.1. NCBI lineage: Eukaryota > Metazoa > Chordata > Actinopteri > Anabantiformes > Channidae > Channa > Channa argus. The sequence goes on from NC_090197.1 coordinate 47,468,616, forward strand.
ACTTCACAAGGTCTTAGTCAAAGGATTTCTTCATGCTGTTCCAGAGCAGACTGTACGTACTGCATAGTAATACTGTATGTATGTGTTGCCTCTTCAGGCAATCTGGCTTGCTACAGAAGTGAAAGATGGTGTACAGCTGAGTCTAACCAGTCCAGATGGAGACCAGGGCTATCCTGGAGAGGTTCAGGTCTCTGTCACCTACACACTACAGGTAAACACGTGTGGCCATAACTTTACAGCTCTGTTGCTGATCAACTTCAAAGAGTCACAGATAAAACTGAGCAGCCCAGGGTGAAAATGGACTTTATTGTCAGCTGTATAGTTGATAATGTAGTTGTCAGTTAAGTAAGGTTTGACTTGTGTTTAGGGGGAAACTCTTACTGCTGAATACCAAGCGTGTTCTACCAAAACAACCCCCATCAACCTGACAAACCACTCCTACTTCAATCTAGCAGGACAGGTAAGGGCACACAAACAGCTGCATGATCACCCAATATGTGAGAGCTGTCCATTATTTTTATAGAAGACCAAAAGCAACTATGAATGTATTATACTGAAAGAATCTACAGTCTGTTAATGCTGTATAACTACAAACCTATTCAAATACATTAGAGTCTTTCCATTAAATGAGGTCACGTTGCTGCATTACAGTTAACCTCTGTAGTTTATCTAATAGCTCTGCAACTGCAGTTTTATGTCTCCATGTCAGACTGGTTCAACTGGGTTGTCCATCCCATTCTTGTGAACCTGATATCTCAGAAACACCTTCATTGAAGATTTAAACAAATCCCTACTGCTAAAGGATGAACTGATTAGATTTAGTCAAAGGTCAAGGTCACTGTGTGTGTCCATCCCACTTTTGCAAATGTGTTATTTCAAGAACGTCCATTAGTCCAATTATATTCTAGTCAGAGTTAGAATATCAGTCCGGACAGACGTGCATGTAAACTGCAAATTAACTACTTAGTAGTGATTATAGTTGTTTCAGCTAGAAGGCAGAGGATAGTGTTTTGCTAGTTTGAAAAACTGAGACATAAGATTAAATGAAACAATCACACTATAAGACAGTTCAGAAATTATTACAATCTATTATTAACAACATAAGTATATTGGAGTTAACTTGATAATGGCACCTAGCCGAATTGTTGTCGCATTCCAATTAGAAAATTATGATAGTGACTTGAAAAGTGTTGAACAAACAAGAAGAAAAACAATTGTTTACATTGGCAGTTTAAAGACCCTGCAAGACACTTGACACTGATACTGAACAAGTCTTCTCACTTTTCCATCCCTCTCTGTTTTGATAACATTTTAAAGACATTTTGGCTGTTTAAGTAGTTAAGGGTTAGAATTAGGTTTAGGTTTAAGTTAAAGGGTTAGTGGTTGTGAGGGTTAATAATGCCATGACAAAACGTGTGTGTTTCTGTGTGCAGTCTGCAGCCAATATCTATGATCATCTAGTGTCCATCAGTGCTCAGTCCTTCCTCCCAGTTGATGATACATCGATTCCTAAAGGTACAATATTCACGTCACATGTTTGTTGGCGACAAAATTAGATGGAAGAAACGATAGGAGGTGATTTATTTAATTTGACTTTGAAGTATTTGTTCATAAGCTGGCCCAGTAGTACCACCTGTGTGCAGAATGGGAAACGTTAAATTTGATTGTACTGACACTAAACAAAGCAACAGAGACCTGGTAAAGATGTATTAGCTGTAGATGTTTTCTATAAAAAGTGTAACTATGTAAAATTAGACTTTAATCTTTAATTTCACATGATGTTATAAGTATGGAAAAAATACAGCTATCCAGCTTCTACAACAAGGGTTCTCAATCCAGGTCCTTAAGGACCCTTGCTGTGGTTATTTTCCAACTAACCCTGCAGTACCATTGCTGACTACCTGGGTGACTACAATAGGTGTGTTCACTCACAAGCTGGAAGATACCAATTTACTTTGTCTTCCCCCACTCTACCCTTAATGTAAGATTACATCTTCCAGTTTCCAATTGAGTGAACACACCTGATCCAGGCAGTCAGCTGTGGGTAGTGGAAAACCAGCCCAGCAGGGGTCTTTAAGGACCAGGATTGGGAACCACTGCTCTACAAGAAGTTTAAAATCAGCTCAGAAACTGTGAGGTTCCTTTCCGCACTTCTTTTCTGTCATTAAAAACAGCTCTGCCGGTACAACAACTTCATTACACCAGCTGCAAGTACAGCAGCAGTTCAAACAGTCCAGCGTGTTTTATAAGCACGTATCTGTAAATCTGTTACACAGGCTATTCTCAGAGGTCGGGTCCTGTTGGCTTTCTTAAAATTTAAAACAACATGTGGTACAGCCCTCACTTACTCACCACTGAATCAGTTTCTACTGTGCTTTGTACATTGTTTTGTTTTGTTTTTTTTTTGATGTTGTTCTTTCGGCTTATCCTGTGAGTTCAGGGTCGCCACAGCGGATCATTGTCCGCATGTTGATTTGGCAGAGTTTTTACGCCGGATGCCCTTCCTGACGCAACCAAACTCAATTTCTACCGGGCTTGGACCAGCACTGCACAGCTGTGGAGGGGAATGGGCTGTTAGGGGTTCAGTGTCTTGTCCAGAGACACTTCTTTGTACAGTACAAATCTTAATTATTGTGTATGCTTGTCATTGTAGCACTTTAAAAGCAGAAGTGTGGAAGCATGAACAGTTTTATGTGGGAGTGTGTTTCTTCATGCTCTGTCAAACCTTCCCATTACTCTGCAATTAGCTTTGGTTTCCCATGGAGACAGAGGAATTAATGACTGTTTATTTATATCTCAGAATCTGTTACAATGGAAATCCACTTCAGTGGCTAAATGAGAGACTTGATATGGAGTCGGTTCTGTGTCATGCACAGTTAAAATTAGTGGTCTCTACTAGAAACCTGACCAGTTGATCCAACCTATTCTTCCAGTCTGTGCTTTCTCTCTGTTAAATCCCCAACAGAAGGTTAGTAGAGAGATTAGACAGTAATGTTGCATTGCATTTATTTGTTCTGTGTTTGCCCGCTGTGCAGATTAAAACTGTTTTCACCACTCTAAGTTTCTTCAAAGTGTTTTACATTGAGGACACTCCCGTGGTGTTTTAGTGTGCTCAGAAAAAAAAAAAAAGCTTCTGCAAAAAGATAATCTAAACTGCTCAGTTATACAGTGAAGTAATGCGCTTTCACCATCACTTCACACTTGTGTGCAATTGCATGGATGAGTTGCAATCTTGAACACCGAAAGACTTAAAACATATTTCATTACATACACATTAGTATATGTAGTTGTTCAACTATGTCAGTCAGTCGCTTCAGAATAGATATGGACGGTGTAATTATTGTGTAGTTTTTGTGTGACCATAAGGTTGAGGCTGGAAGAAGGATTTTGAGTCCTAGTAAACAGTAGAGGAAGAAATGTACATTAGATTTGTGGTCAAAAGTCAAGTTCAGTGTGTCCTCATGTCTGTCCCAACCTTTTCAGCACAATATATTATAAACATCTGCAGTTCATTTTATTACATTTGACTAAAACATACATTTGGACTCATGGATAAACTGATTAGAATATGAGTCTGGACAGATGTGCATGTACACTACAACTTGACTGGTTGGAAGAGGAAAAGCATTGATTCTAGTTTTCTGTCCAGAAAGAGGATATTGTAGGGTTTTTTAATTTCTCATAATGTGAACCAGTCATTAGTCGCTATCACATGTTGATCACGTTACCTTTCTGAAAAACGGTGTCACTAAAGAAACTATAATTGTGTTCACACTGACAGTTTAACAATATGTGTACTTTTAGTGCCATTTGACCCATGTTTCTCAATCATCATCCTATAAATAACCAATAATCTGACCAAAGGAGAGATCAGAGCTGTGGAGGGCACACCCTTTGACCTTAGAAAGCCTGTTCTCATTGGCCCACGGCTGAAAGAACTTGAGGGTCCAGGGTTTGATCACAACTTCTGTCTTTCTTCGCCTGGAGATGCATACACAGAGAGACATGCAGCCAGGTTTGTTGCTTTTTCTTATGCATGGCAGATGTACAAGCGTTACAGTACACACATTCACACGCATCCTCCATACATATCTGAATTGTTTTATATATACAAATATATTATATAAATACAGAAATACACATTTAGGAAAAGACTAAATGTAATAATCAGATGATGTTTCCTAACATTTCACACTTTACTTTATCAGTTCTCACGCAGTGGCAGGCATGATTCTTATTTCTGTTACAGTGCATTCTAATTGTCACACATTTGTCTATAGTAACGTCTAACAGCCAAACCTCTTGATTCACTTCAGAGTATGTCACCCACCCAGTGGACGTATCCTAGAGGTGACTACCACCCAACCAGGAGTCCAGTTCTACACTGCCAACTTCCTGGATGGCTCTATAAAAGGAAAGGGGGGGTCTAAGTATGGGAAACATAGCTCCTTCTGTTTGGAGACTCAGAACTGGCCTGATGCTGTCAACCAGGTACGATGATGATAATTCTGAAGCTGTTAGATTTTCATAGGTTTCCATTACTAAACAAAAGGTGAAACCTTAGTGTGTGTGTGTGTGTGTGTGTGTCTGTGTGTTTTTGTGTGTGTCCATGTCCAGGCTTCATTCCCAGACTGTCTCCTGCGTCCTGGCGAGGACTACAAGCATATCACTCGTTTCACCTTCACAACCATCTGATGTGACTCCTACCAACAATGGGACACAAAGGAATAAAATCTGTATTATCTGTATTTTGAAGTAGAAATCCATGTAATACCTATGGGTTTTCTCAGTACAAAGCACAGATAAAAATACAGCACAGGATAACTTCTAGACTGTGTTTTCGACTGACTTTGCTCACACAACCTGATTATTGTCATTTCTTCAAATGTGTTGATTTTAGTATCAGGTTTGTCCCTGCTCACTGAAGGATAGTAATTGTAATTGAAGTGTTATTTCTGATTAATCAGAAGCCAAAGTTGTACATTACAGTATAAGATTTTACTGTGTGTACTGTGTGTTTTACTGTGTGTGATTCTTGTGTGCTCAACATCTTTACAAAGGCTGAACTATTCCTAGAACATTAAGGGGGGAGGCGGGTTTGGATGAGAGGGCAGCCTACTACCCTACCAAGTGATGTGCTGTTGCTACAGCAACCACCCTTCCATCACTCAGAGAGCTGAGCTGTCAAGAAATGTGACATTGCCCCGGAGATGCAGGAAAAAAACAGAACAACAACTACAAAAAAGAAATAACCTCAAACAGTGGTTCTTTGTGAGAAGCAGTCAGGGTGTCATGAAACTGTTTCATGCAGGATGTAGTGGAAGCTCTGATTCACACCAGTTACAGTTTCACAGATGCAGGGGGAGGTACAGTTAAAACAGCAGCCTCTCAGTATAACTGGATTATTACCACCATGACTGTTATGTTGTTTCGTTTTAAATCCCACAGGGTTCACTATTTTGAAACAACTGAGGTACCCAAATGAGGATTGAAACAGGTTTAGTTGTTATAATCATTCCTCATTGTCATACTGACCTGTAAAGTGCACTTTAATTGAAAGTGTTTGAGTGGTTGACAATACCCACAATCTCAAGGCTCAGCTGCTGGAAGTGGATATCTTTATCTTTTTAGTTTACAGTTCCCTTTTTGCAACTGTGGGCTGCAGTAGTGGGAAAATAAGAAAACAAGTTCAGAGTTAATAGATTTCATAATAACTTGGCTATGTAAGTCCCTAAGTCAGTACATTCTACTGTGATTAACAAGAGATCTTTTTTATTCTTACTGAAATCTATACCGAGCTTAAAATCTACTAAAACATTAGACAAACTAGAAAACAATCTGTGCACACAGGCAGTGCTGGCTGAAGCTGTGGATGTGTCTACTGTAGCTGTACTGTGACTATGCTTCTGCTCCTGTTAACATCAGCCAAGAAAGCATCATGATGATTAAAATGTGCTGTTTTTCTTTTATGTAAAGTGGTGCTAGAATGAGATAAAGACAGCACCTTCAGTTCAGTCAGGAGAGACACGAGCAGAGGGTATGAGGAGAACAAGAATGTCCCCCCAGTGGACTGTGAACACTGGAGGTGGTGGTGAAACGAAGAATTAAAGATGTGGATGTGATGGGCCCATCAAACCCATCAGGGAGGCTGATTTGATAAAAACTGATGTGGAAGAAGGTTGCACAACTCCAATGCCAAACTGACAGTTCACAGCACAAAGAGGAACAGGCTTAAAATTGAACAACAACAGGATGATTGGCTCACAGAGATCATTGCAGAAACCTTAAACACTATAATGTTTTACAGTCACTATCATACAAATAATAAAGTACAGTCATGATTACAACCAGAATCAGTGACAGTGTCATCCTAAAGTCATGAGCACAGTTCACACAATGAAGCTGCTTTGCAAACATTATTTTAAAAGAGAGTGTGTGACTGTTTTTGAAATAGCTGTGTTTGTGTGTTCTGCTCCTTGTCAGGAAGCAACAACAGAAAGTAAGGAGGAAGTGGAACTGTACATCATATCACACTTTGTGTGTGTGCATGTGTTCTTGCTTGCATGTGTTTGTGTGTGAAACAGAGAGGGCAAAACCAAGAGAATGAGCAGGTTGTGCTTTGATGGAGAGTATTCACAAGACAATAACACGTCATTATGTGCAGATTGTGTCCAAACAGGGTTGAATAGCAAGGCTGATCCATTGTTTTTTTTTTCTTGCACATTGAAGACATTTGAGCTGAAGATTAAACAATGGATATGAGATGAAACTTCAGAATTTATTTAATTGTATTTACACAATGGTACATTAACAAGATGGAAGAGAAGAGCTTTTGTATCAGATCACACACATTTTATTTCTTCCAGAAGTATCGAAACATGTGACTGTGAGATGTTTCTTGATATCCAGTTGATGGTCCAAACAATAAAGAGGTCTGAATGAATTCTTTTGGTTTTAGGCTTGGGTCAGAGTGTGGATGTGTTCAATCTTTTGATCGTAAACCCAAATATCTTCACTGTAAAGCAAAAACAAATGAATGCTGTTCCATTACTTTGAGGAGGAAGTAACTGTCACTGCCAGTCCCCAAGCCATCTGCTCCTTACTGTGTCTTAATAATGCATGCATGATTATTGAATTACAGTGCTGGTGCACTCTATGAGGATAGAAAATCATGTGACTGCCTCTTTTGTCCGTGCTAAAAATCTAGATGTATCAAAAGAACAACAAAAAGTTGTTGAGAAGGAAAGAAGTGAAGACAGGGAAGAGAGCCTGCATCAGTGAGCAGGAAACTGATGGGGTGATGAGTGGGAGACAGGACCTGGCTTGCAGCTCCAAGCTCTACTGGACTAAAGGATATGTGTGAATCATATGAAACTGCACTGGTTGTTTTTTTTATTTTTATCTATCTATCTATCTATCTATCTATCTATCTTACATTATAAAGCAGAGCAAAATTTGATGCATCGATTAAACAGAGATCACCCTAAATATAAAGTTAATCTCCAATTGATAAATTGTTCAGTCCTTGATTTCATCTTTATTTCTTTATTTTAAGGACAAGGGGCAGTCTGTCGGTGAAACATGGTCAGTCCTCCCAAATACAATGTCTGTGTGGAGGAAAAATGTGTTAAGAAGAACTGAACAGTTTCATTCATAGTGATGGTCATTAAAAACATAAAGTTGCTGTCTGTAATGCCATGTAACAAAAGTCCCTAATAACAATTAAGAGCTTTCAGTATAATATGGACTATTATTAGAGCGATCCACTCCACCCATTATTAATGTGTGTGTGTTTGTGTGACAGTATTAAGTAAAGGGATCATTTGAAAAGTCTCATCTTTCAGTTGTAGTCTTATCCAACATGCCGAGCTGCCTGAAAGTTGATCTCAATCACAGCCAGTGTGAAAACAGGCTGCATGGGACAGACCAGACATAGAGGAAGATTAATTGTGATTGCACGGTGAGAGGGGGAGGAACAGGAAATGACTCTGCTCTATTGCATTATTCTTTTTGTGACCTAATTCCGCAGCAGGCACATACACAAGCATATAATACAACACACATACAGAGGCTGTGCAGAGGCTGTGACCTTGTGACACAGTCACAAGTTTGAAACACTGACCGACTTGTAGCAAGCCCACAAGAATACTGCAGTGGTTGTGTGAAAATATGTTTTGACAGGGGCAGAATTTAAAAATATGCTTACAGGTGTCTAATCCCAAACTGAAAGCAATAGTGTGTTAGTCCATCTCGCAGAACTTAATGAATTCTCTACCCTCTCAGGGGTACTCATCATTTAAAGCTATCATCTATATCAGCAATCATCTGGCATCTTAGTAAATATCTGTAGCAGCATGGCTTGGCATGTGGGACTGAGTAAAGATGAGACTGTGAAACTGTGTATTTATAGTAATGAGAAAAAAGTTCCTAAACCATATGAAACCCATTTGTTCTCTTTTTTTCCTCAGGATTATTTCCTGTTGATCCATTACTACATTATGATACTGGTGTACCTGAGTGTCCATAGCCCACACAAAACTTCCTTTAAAATTATTCTGGCAGCGGGTCAGTGGGACCTTTTGTCGAGGGCGCAGATACATACTAACCAGATTTGCTCTTCTAGATTAGCTTGAGGATGCCGCTTGCTCTGCTGGTGACTTCACCAGAGATTTCTACCAACCATGTCAGCAGGGTTATAGCTCTTTCACAGTTTCTTCAGTTACTCACGCTTCTAATGATATAGCAAAAAAAAAAAAAAAGAACAAGAAGCTAAAAATAAATACCTAATATTTTCCGTTCCCATCCTCTCTGCTGACTCTGGAATAGAGTGTATTAAATTCTCAGTGACTATACACAACTAAGTTTTTGTAGATCATTTTACCTCTGTGGGTGTAATAACTTATTCAATAGGTAAAATGCATCAATGTGGCAATGACTCATCTTGGAAGTAACCAAAGATCACAGGAAAAACACAGGATAGAAATTACATTATAACATCGTTGTGATGATCTGGTCCTTCAAATTCCTTCCTGGTTTGGACTTTTATTTTGTATCCCTTTTACCGACTTCCGGTTCCCACTTCACTCCTCCACCACTCATCACCGTTCTCAATTGGTTCCACCTGTTCCCCTGCCTATTTAGACTCTGCTCTCCTCTCAGTTCCCCATCAGACTCTCGTCTTTGCTATTCATGTAACACCCTGTCTACTGGTTTTTCATGCTCATGATATTTCGAGGTCTGGGATTTGGTTGCTATGTTGTTTTTTTATTTAAACTCTGTCGCACTGTTTTTCGTACTGTTGTTAGCTGAAAGTTACCCGGTTTATTTTTGATCTCGATTCCCCATTTGCTCTTTGTACGCACGTTCACTTTATAGTCTGTCCTTCGACGCATTTTGGATTATTTGTTTGTACTACTTTATATCCGCCTGATCAGTGCCCACCTTTAAGTTTGTTTTACTTTTTGTCTTGTTTCTATTTAGCCTCCGCAGTTATTTTGGCTCCGCCTTGTATTTAGTTCTCCTAGTTTGTTTCCTTTGTAAATTGTAAATATCTCTTTGGTCAGAGTCACCGTTTTTGCGTCCTTGTTGGAGTGAATATAATTTCCCATCTTACCTCTTTTGATATCCCGTGTTCTGTAACAAGTTAGTTTCCACCGTCATATGTTGTGTTCATGTTCTGGCACTTTAGTTTGTTGTTTCGTTCATCGAGTTTGTTCTGTATTCACTGCTTATCAGCCTAGTCTCTGCTTATTTGTTATCCCTCCCCTTTTTGTGCAGTTAAAAAATAAAGTTCACTTTACATCCCTCTCACTGTTACTTTTGGGTCCATAAACAATTCTAGCTAAAATGCTATCTATCCCAGAAGAACATTAAAGCTAATCTGAATTGTGCCGCAACACTCAAAATGATCCCCCAAATTCCCCCTCACATCTCACGTGGTTGCCTGTGGCTAAGGAAGTAAGAATAAGGCGAAGTAGTCGGACATCAAAAATTTTGAGCTGAACTAGCAATTGTATGTAGGGGTTGATTAGTATTTCAAATTGGTTATTTTATCCGCATTGATTATTGGATAACCTTTTTGTCTTTGCTCCGGTTGTCTCATGTTAGACTTCCCAGATCCCTGGCTCCTCTGGTCACATCTCCAAGTGTCCTTGAGCAAGATATTAAACCCCAACTTGGTTGCTCCTAGTAAGTGTTGGCCAGCTGCAATAGCAGCTCCCCCAGCGGTGTGTGTGTCTCTTGTTAGACTTAGTTTTGAAGATCTGAAATAAGTTGGAGATATAGAGGCACAGAAGAAATCCAGTAGGTCCAGTATTTTACACACCAGTGTAGCTTTCCTTGTCAGCAAAAATCTGAAGCTTGCTTCACTTTCTCAAGTTGCAATCTGATGGCCTTCTTTAGGATGTACCTAAAATTCAGGAATGTGGTCCACCACTAACCTGCGGTTGTGCTCCCACAAGTAGATTTCCTCCATTCCAGCCTCTCATAGCAAAATGCACTCTGCCATTATTCCTCCATCAATTATCTGGAACCGCTTATCCTGTTAGGGTCACGGGAGGATGGAACCTATCCCAGCTGTCGTAGGGTGAGAAGCGGGGTAGACCCTAACAGGTCTCCAGTCCATCCCAGGGCAAATACAGAGAGACAAATAGACAACCCTTCACACCTACAGGCACTTTTTTTTTGAGTCACAAATTAACCTAATATGCATGTCTTTGGACTGTGGGAAGAAACCAGAGTGCTTGGAGGAAACCCACATGAGCAGTTGGGGAACATGTAAACTCCATACAGAAAGCCAGCTGTTGGTCTGGGACACCCACCTCCTTCTACCTGTGAGGTGGCAGTACTGCCAATATCCCTTAATTCAAAACTATTAAATTATATTGTAAACCAATATGAATACAAAAAAGGAGAGCATTATAGTAAACACTACTGCCTGTTAAAAAATGTGAAATAGTCTGTTTTACGCAGAGAAAGACATGACCTCTTTAGAAATGTTCTGCCAATAATTAAATCATCTCTGCATTCATTAGAGGTAAACCAGTTTAAACCTATTCCAGACAGATTGACATGCACTCTCTATCTATTGAAAAGATGCTGGTGTTCCAGCACTCAGGTGAAGTAGCACCACAAATGAACACTTCTTGGTATCAAGATTTGTTCTGGTAGAGAGACATCCATGCTGCTGCTCCACCACCTGGAGATGTTCTGGAATTTACGCCAAAGAGTGACCCTGCAGCAAACCTAATGTAATTGGCAGAGCTGCAACATGCAGCGATACCCTACAGGTAATCACACCTGTGCTTCCATCCCTTGTGGTGAGCAGGAGATATTATGTAAGAGATTAACCTTTTTAATAAATGTGTTGGCCTTTAAGGGAAACACCACCCCACATAAAGGTGAGTTTTTGAAATGAGCTTGGTGGCATCTTTTACAGTACAGATGTTGAGGTTAGTTATAGTAATTTGAGGATCCAACATATTTTGAGTAACATTCTTTTTTAATAATGTGTTTCTTATACAGTTAAAAAAGCAAACTAAAACAAGTGTGTGTATTTGGCATGTTGTAATTAAATCAAAAAAACATGTTGAAAAGAAAAGTACTTTCATTTGTGTATAATAAATTATTTGTAAAAAAAAAATGGATATAAAAAATGTTCTACAGTAATTAACAAAAAATTAAAGGAAGAGCTGCATTCTAGTCTGAAAGAAAGAGAAAAAGAAAGTCTGGGAAACATTTAAATGCAAATAAATTATTTCTCTTGTGATTTAATATTAACATGGCACTGGATATTCAAACAAGGACTGTGTTCAAACAGCCAGGGGCTGGGTTGGTATCCATGGTAAAGCCTATTTACTATTGGCTACTTTTGAGAAATGAAGCTAGATATAATAGACGACCGAGAGAAGTGTCCCTTTAATAATGCAGCAAATAAATTGTCACACGGACGCTCGCTGTATTATTTTCCTATTCTGCAATTTTAAGTGCGCTTCTTCTGTTTTTATCTGGCCCACCATTCCCCTTTTTGCGCACTCCTCTGCAGAGCGTGGAGATCTGTTTGGTGACGCATTGACACCGACCAATCAGATACCGTGTTTCCAAGGCGCAGGACCAGATTGACCAATTGGAGAGCACAGGGCGGGATGTGGCAGTTTCCTCACACCTCCACACAGAAAATCAGTGGTGTAGGAGAGCGACACAGAGGCAGACAGGGACCGAGAGTGGAACTACGAGACGTGCAAAGGGACAGATAAAAAGTGAGACGCTGACAGAGACAACGAAGCTGCTTGACGACGAGACTTTTCAGGATCCTTGCTGTTAATATGGATGTGTCAGTTTAACGTGTGAGCTCCAGACACGGTCCCGTTCCCCAACAGGTCCACCGCAGCCGCGAGCATGTCGACGCTAGAAGCAGCCAGCCAGAGAGAGGAAGGGGAGTACGGAAGGGCGGCAAAGCGGCTAAAAACGGAGGAGAGGGAGACCGAGGCGGAGGAGAGAGAGGAGGGGGAAGAGGAGCTGGAAGAGGGGGAGGATTCAGACTCCGGTTCGCTGCCCGGTAACGGAGAGTCTGCGGAGGACAACCGGGCCCGGTGGAGCGCGAGCCAATACGGAGCAGGACGGAGGGTAAGGAGAGCAAAACGTTATCTAACGATACTCTGCAGCGCAGCATCAATCACCTCCGCGTGCCTTGCGCGTGCCCGCTCGTTTGCTGCTGCTTTTTACTCAGTGTGTAGACATCTCCTACCTGTCACACACACGCATGTTTGTTTTCAGCCCAAATGCGGACTTGACTGGAGACTTACTGTAACATTAACCAAAAACATTAGGTGAATACCGTTACACCGACCCTTTAACATAAGCCTTACCTTCTCCAAACCTTTCAACCAAGTCGTCACTCGAAATTTCACTGATGTAACGTTACGTAGTGTTACTGGTATTTGGTTCTCACGAGCACCCTATTGGTCATTACAAGCAGGATGTAGGTTACATTATCAGGCTACATTTTAACAACAAGTAACATGCAGCGGTTAATGCATTAACTTGTCAGGGCTAAACCAGAGTGTCTGTCTGGAGGAACTTCATTTCTCACGTTTTTCTCTGGAGAAACTCAATACAATAGATTACCAGATACTCCATCCATCCATCCATCCATCCATCCAACTGCTTATCGTGTTCAGAGTTGTGGGGGAGCTGGAGCCTATCCTAGCCGTCATTGGGCTGGGGTCATGGCTGCTTGAATGGTCATATTGGAAGTATAGTTGCTAGCATAGCATAAGCCATCACTGTTTTTCTGCTAGGTTCTTCCCTTGTTGTCATAGGTAACACTGAATTCATAGCACTTCTATAAAGGGGACCTGACTTGCCATTTTCAAGAGTTTTCTGCCATTAGCAGCAGTCTTCTTTACTCGCTCACCAACTACCCATAACCTTTTCTTCTAAGTTCTGACTCCTTCAGAAGGGTCATAGTGTAGTAGTCCATAGTCTCTTTCTTGTACATTCACTCAGGGTTTGAGGACAATTTGCAATATTACTTCTATTTCTAAATTATGTCTTTAAAAGATATTCAGTGACTTGGAAATGCTCTTGTATTCATTCCGATTTCTGCTTTTCAGTAATCTTTAAACATTGTTGATTGGTGTGTTTTTTTTCATGGTATAGGTGTTGGACAGTTAATAACCGGATCTTCCAGATAAAGGTGTTTTATACTACCTTAATTTAAACTAACTGCACTCACATGATACACATTTAACTGACCGTTTCACTTTAGAAATTGCACAATTGATGATTTGAGCAAAACAAATAGGGTGAATATTTGTGCAATCACATGTTTTATGTTTAATATTATTATTTTTTACCATTAGTTTGTAGAGGTATGTTTTCACTTTGACATGAAAAAATCTTGGTTTGGTTATTTTGATTAGAAAATACAAATTAAATTGACCACAATTCAATGTCGAAGGAAAATTCTATAAAAGGCATAAACGTTTTATACTTTTTTAGGTATTCTATGGGCTTTCTTTATGAAATGTTTGTCAGTTAAACATGGAACTGGAGTCAAGAAGCAGAGGGAAACATCTTGTTGTCATTTGCCAGAGTGTTGTATTTTTCCCAAATGTGATTTTATTACAATTAATAATATATATTTTTTATTTATTGTTTCGTTATTTATGTATTTATGCATTATGCATGTATTTATTCTTTATTTTATTACAAACAGCTGTTTTGCACAAAGTCCGTTTTTAGCATTTCCTTGATTCAAGCAGCAAAAGGCTCAGTAAAAAACGTTGGGAACCAGTGTAATTGGTCTAAGTAGTTAATAATGTTTTGCCTCAAGCGTGTAAGAATATGTGTTAGAATGACATATCTTGCCATTTCCAGACACTTTCATAAAGGCACACAAAGACATAGTTAATCTGGAAGCATACACTACTGTAAGTCAGTGTAGTAGTACTTGAGATTAATCTTTGTCTCGTGAGCAGTTGTAAGACTTTTTTAAAAGTATCTGTCTCCTCTTGAAATCGGCCACATTTTTACTCAATCTTGTCTTCGTGTCAGGCAGGGCAGACTCTAGATTTGTTTTCAAGACCACAACTGTGGCAAGATTATGTCCTGCTTCAAATGCAGCTAATTACTTCACTTATTTCTTATTAGAAATTAATGACTGTCATATGACAGTCATTAATATATGTCATATGATGTCATAATTATTGGACCTGCTCCCTATTAAATGGTTTTGTAATTGAATGACTAACACAACTGCAGTTAGGCTATTTAGGTTTTGACTTCTTTGGAATCTATTAAACATCTTATGCTGGTTTAAAACATAAGTGGGGATGGTCAGACATGTTTTAAAGCTGACATTTAACTGACAATATTTTACATATAATTACTTGTTTGTTAAAAAACAAAAAGTTGAAGAAAAAACAAAATATTGAAGACTTGAGTATTGAATGATTGTTTCAAACCCAGAAAAGCGTTTTTCAATGTCTACAAATATGCAAAAACTGGTAGGTCATACAGATAAGTCGCAGGGGGTAGAGCGGTCATCCATCAATCCCACAGTTGTTGGTTTCGATTTACGGCTCCTCCAGTCACATGTCGAAGTGTCCTTGAGCAAAATACTGAACTCCAACTTACTTGCTCCTGGTAAGTGCTGCATAGCAGCTCCCTCACCGGTGTGTGTGTGAGTGTGTGTGTGATTTTGAGTGCGAATGGGCGAATGAGAAGCAGTTGAAAGTACTTTGAGTACCAATAGGTAGAAATGCGCTATATAAGTACAGACCATTTACCATTTGGTCCACTTGGTCTTGTCTCGGTCTCAGTACACTAAGGGATTGGTCACGGTTAAGGTGGCCTTGACTATAACACTGCTGTAAGTCTGACTTTGCAAGTAGGAAATTCTGACTTATCAGAATCTTTTTAAGATATTTCATATACACATACACATGTTGCTCATTGTTGTGTATTTGTGAAGATTTATAAAATAGAGATTGTGTTATTCATTATATATCATCAGTATGGGAAGAAGGGAATGGTCAGAAGACATCAGTTAGGATGATTGTTCTGTTGCTGGGTTGGATGCTATACAGAGACTTATCCTACACCAATCAGCCACAACATTAACACATATACCACCTATATTTAAATTAGAACTTGTAATAGAGATTTTCTTAGAGCAATACTTGCACTTTTACTTGAGTATTAAAATCAACAACCTCTGCACAAAATGTATCACATTTTGTTGTATGTGGAACTATGTGGGACAGACTGTTCAGAGCCGCCATGCTGACACTTTAATTCTTCCTGACATTGGTGTATCTTTATATTGGTTCTATCAGTTCTATTAGCTCAGCAGTATATTCTGTTCTATGTGTTTAGCCTGTTTGACAATAATATTTCTCATACTGGCGCCCACATAGGTGATGATTTCCAGTTATTAATGTAGGCACTGTATGACTAAAGCTGAACATTTAATAATTTTTAAATCAAAACGCTACTATTAAAAAAAGGCAGCCATCACTATCCAAATACCACCAACAAATTGTTCAAGTGATCTATAGGGAAATATATACATCTAAAGGCCAGTATAGAGTGTGTGTGTTTGTAAGAAGCAATCTGGATTGGGGTTAAGATTGATTTGGTGTGATGGGGCAAACTAACTACGCAAATGCCTACACAAAGTCGTGCCCTCACATAGCCTGCATTTATTTGGAGCATTTGTTGTGCATGTCATCAGATATTAACAATGCGCTTTTCATGAGATCCAATCCCACGTATTGCTGGTGGGGCAATATCATACAATCCATCAAACTAATCCAGTGTTAATGTCCAGTCATTTAACATCCATCGAAACACTATCAAGTCACTATTGTTGTCAGCCTTACATGTTGTTTGTGCTTATAGGTGACCAATTTTATGCTTGTCTGTGTTTTCTGCTTAATAATATCAAGCATATTCCAGCAGCTGTCAGATGTGCTGGGGAATTTTCAGTTTTCAAGAAGGAATCCAGAGAATCGCTGATTTATAAAAATGGAAAGGATTGATTCCCTCTGTTTTCCTAAAAACTACCTGGATTGCAATAGGTTTAAATTAATTAGCAGATGGCAAGATAAATGGGGTTTGTTTTACAGTGAAAATGGGGATAGTGGTAATATAAGAAATTTGGTCCTTTGTTCTTTGTCCTTTTGCTCTAGAGAAACAGGGTGTCTCCTTACCATAACAGGTGTAACAGCAGAGGTGGAAAAAAACTCCGTCCACAGGTTTTATTGATCAAATTACGTCAAGGGTCACTGTGCAGAGTGCCTTAGCGATGACGTTTTTTGTAGGCCAACCCGGAAGTTAACATGTCCCTGGTTCCTTCGATAAAAGGTCAAATGGAATTTTTTATTGGTGTTTGGATTATTGCGTAAAATAAGCTCTGTGACAAACAGAAGTTTATGATACTTACATGCTTTATTCAGCAAAAAAGAAGTAAAAAGCTATTGTTAGGCTATAGACAAACTACACCATGGTTGTTAGTAATTAGATTTTGCACACTTACCTCTTTTACAAAAGACTTGTACTATTCCTATACTGACCTCGACTGATAAAGTTTGCGAGTTATACACTCAAGGCTTTAAAAACAGATTACTGAGTAGATGACTGCATGTTTACAGTGCCTCCAGAAAGTATTCAGTGGTTAACTTTTTCCACATTTGGTTATGCAACAGCCTATTTCCAAAATATATTAAATTCATTATTTTACTCAAAATTCTCCTAAGAGTACTCTGTATGATTACAGAGTACTCAGAGTACAGAGATTACATTTGATGTCTCTGTAGATTCATTTAGCCATTTGTTCGCAGCTACAAGAACCATAAGTGCAAACATTGTACTGGTTTCCTGGGTTTTGGACTCTTTCTTTTGCACGTAATTGGGTGTCCAGGTGAGAAGGCAGTTTTGTAGTCAATGTAGAGAAGTGTGAAAGCCCCTACACTAATGTCCATCTTTCATGAGATGTTTATGTATAGCACTTTCCTATATAATCATAGTCCTTTACAGCAAGTCTGTCACTGGTTGCAGAGTTTAGGGTACCTCATAACATCTGTCACAACACTCATATATTGCATATTGCAATCAACCATACATCACCTATATCGGAGTAACAAGATATAGGTGATGGGATAGGGAAAAATTCAGTTCAGCAGTTTCAGCCACAACCTTTTTGCTGTGATGCAACAGTGCTACAAAACAACACTATTGTGTCACCCAAGTCGCAGTGTCAGATTAAAATATTCATATAACAAACACAAAAAAAACATTGGTTTTCAGTTTTATTCCAGGTTTTACTGTGTATGTAGACGTGCATTACAAACAGATTTTCATTTTGCAGTCAATAAGATCTTGTTCCCTTGGCATCCCATCAGTTTCCATTCCAAGACCGTATACTTTGTCAATCTTTGCTGAAGAAATGTTTTTTATGTTATAAAAATCGTTTAGATGTACATGTTAAGAGAGTACCTTATGGAACAATATACAATTTGTAACTTATATTTATGTGATTACAACTAAAATAATATTTGTTTGGCTGAATTTTAATATCAGTATTCAAGCATATTTATTCACCTGCATTTTATATTTAGAGTAAACAGCCTTCACTTCTCCTTTGTCAAGAAAATAGGTCATAAAAGACTGCCCAAGTATTTTTAAATGATTTTTAAAATCAGTGATCTTTATCTTGAATGATGTTTTTTTTTTTTTTTTTTCACGGTTGAGTTGTCATTTATGGCAACCCCATGAAATGTGGAACTAACAAAGGATGATAGAAGTGAAACCCTGATGAAATTTATTGTGAGCTTGTAAGATTAATCAGCTGCCAAGTGATCTCATACCGTAATTTGTCATGCAATAGGTGCAATTTTTTTCCCTTTTTGTATTTCATTTGGCATGTGTAATTTGAAAGGTCAGTAAATTATGCTTTTGCCCCCGACTTCATCGGGTGCCTTGATCACGTATCTGTTTTTATGTTCAGATCCAGTTAATTTCAGTGTAGTGGACTGAAGCACTTCCTTCATCCCTGTTTCAGTTTCAGTTATTGCTGCATCTTCAGTAAACAAGCATTTGCTGTATATCAGTGTTACAATCTGTAGGGAAGCAGCAACACCTCAGGTGAGGCAATTTTAAAAAGTATGTTTTTGCCATTTAGTTAATGAAATTAATGAAGGGGGGGGTTTCCACCACATAATATCACCAAACCTGGATCTTTGTGGTATGTCCCGTGATCTGAACTTGTTTTCCCACTTTCCAAAACCTTATCCAACTTTAGTCCTGTCTTTGGGGCAGCCACTAACAACTACCTGTTGACTATTTTACCAGTTAATTTGTCTAAATGATATATTTACCGGTGAGAGTTGTCCAGTTGCAAAGCAGCTCCCCCCATCGGTGTGTGAGTGTGTGTGTGATTGTGAGTGAATAAGAAGTAGTGTAAAGCACTTTCAGTGCCAGTAGGTAGAAAAGCGCTACATAAGTGCCGACCATTTACCATTGACTCAGTAGGGGTGTGAAGATACACTTCATGAGACAAGATCATATACAATATTGGGTTCAGTATTTTAACTCTAAAAGATATATTCAGTGACAAAATATGACTTTATTTGACTGAATGTCACAAAATACAAAACAGTGCAGGTGCATTTTGACATGTTATAACTAATCACACAAATGATGACACTCCGTCATGCTGCCTGCTATGTATGACCCCTAGTATTTAGAATTCAAATGCATATCTAAAAGGGTCTTCTGTGTGTTTATTGTCTCTGACAGGAGGTGTATGTGTGAATGCAAATGTCCGAGTAAGATGCTGCTGACATTATCCGGACTTTATCCTCCCAGCCCCCTAGTACAATGTCCATATTATGTGCGTGAGGTCATGTGTGCAGCATGCTGCTCTGTCCCAAATCGTTAGGAGTATTACAAGCGAGCAAGTAGTTGTGTTGATGACGTTTCTATCACTCGACTGCAATTGTTGTTGAGTGATATAACTTTTTTTTTATTAGATTCATGGCTTATGCGCTGTTAACAAAACATTGTTTCCCACAACTTAAATTTCTATCCTGTTGTGCCTCCTCTGCGTGGTGATCTAGCTCTGAAATTGTTGCGTTTCACACGTGAGGACTTGTCTGACTTGGGCTATCACCTGCTGTGTGTTACATGTGTGAAACTCTACTCATGACAATGCCTGAGGCTGAATTCTCCTAGCATTGTCTGGAGTTTATATGTGAAACAGGCATTACTAAATTTTTAGGTAGATCCATTCAGTGCCGACATAATGTAATATTTTTTCACATGAGCCATCTGGTCAAAATCTGAATGGTTAGGCTGCACCTAACAATTATTAGTTTGTCGATTAATGTATTGATTGTTTTTTTCAATACTTTTTTCCTATTGGGCTGTTTTTCATTTTATAATTAATATATAATAATATATAATATACAATAATAATAAAATAACAAATTTACTAAAAATATAACATTTAAATTCATCATTCATTTATATTTCAATATTATTCCTACCCTCAAAAATAGGCTGATTTTAACTGGTAATCTGTCTTTTACATACTAATATAAAGTCTCTCCACAATATAATGAATCAATCAATATGACTTGTTGAAAATATATAATCATATTATAAGGAGATTTCTAGATCACTTCGTAGTCACAATTATATACTTATCTTTAGTCTATTCAGTATTTAAAAGTGCAGCAGTGAAATGCTGACATTTTGCTTTGCTTTAAGAGAAATAAACCACTTCCAACTTTAACCTGTTTCTGTACCTACATCTGTAGAGCTGGAAGGTGAGGAATCAAGAGCATAACATATGGTTATACCAGTTAGATCAGAATCTGATATTAGGATTGATTAATTAGCCAACACTTACATGCTATGAAAGAGTTTTGTTTTTTTTTAATGATTATTATTTTGTACACCAAAATCACTGTATATCAGTGAGGAATGGCTACATAACAAAATCTCCTGTCTGCAGCACAAAAAACAGCCTCTTAACTTGAATCAACTCCACTGAGTCTGAACACAAATTGAACATTATCACCTTTATGAAGGAGGATTTACTGCAGGACTGTTGGATTAGACTGACTTAGTTTGAGTCCAATAAATTTAAATCAATTTTATTTATCCATATCTACAACAGTAAAGTCACCAAATAGACTCAATGATGTGTCCTTAATGAAATGGAAACTGTTTGATGAAGTTAAACAAGATTGAACATGAAATCAGTCCCTATCACTGATCCCTTGCTGCTTATGGAGACTCACTGCTGACAGTTACAGTTGCTACACGGTCCTGCCTGGTTTGGGACTGACTGTCTCAGAGTCCACCAGAACCTGAGGCACATTAGTTTGAACAGTTAGTGCATTAAGTGCAGCATATCCACCTTTTTCTAATTTCCAGCTTTAGGTGGATGTAAGCTAATGTGTTCATAGCAGTTAGCAATTAATCAACAAGATTGTTGTGGGGAACACAATAAAAGGTACATGGAGAACTGTGGGCACAGCTGAAATGATTGCTTTTCTGGTCGTTTCTGATCTATTAATGAATGTTTGGATAATTTCCTCTCATAGATTGTTAATTTGCTGAGCATTTTTATGCGGGTACCCGACTAAGCAGTGATGATGTCCGGTTGAGTTAAGGAGTAATGTTGACTTTACCTGAGCTGTCTGATCCCTCTGCTGCAGACAGGGACACTTGGCTGAGCTCCGTCCTCGCTCAGACTCAAAGGGAAGAAGCTGCCTCCACAGGTTTATTGTCATATTCACCAATCTCCGTGGGCTCTTTAAGAATTCATATCCGGTGATTTCAGAATACAGATATTTATATTTTTGTGCTCTAGTTAACTTTAAAAACTATATCTATCTATCTATCCCTGTGAGCTCATTTTATTTATTGTCCCAAAATTGTTAATTTCTAGCCCAACTTGCAACGCGTCAACTCGTTTTCTAAATCTAAATATTTTTGTAATCGATCACATCAGTGCGTGACCACTTACATTTAAGCGGAGTTGACACAGATCTAACAAACTTTTAACTTTTTTACAGTTTGTTTATTAGTTTATTTGTGATAATTTACATAATTTTTACAGTCAAAGAGTGGTACAAATACAGGTTGCTGTCTTAGTTCATTATAAAATAAAAAAGTTGAGGTTCTTTCAACTGTAGCAGAGTTTTGTCTTTCAGGAGGGAGAGGTTTAAAGGCTGTGTTTTTGTGTTTTTTAATGCACCTTTCAGTTTTGTTTTAACCAGACATAGCATCAATCAGTGCTAAACAATCAGCTACTGTCATTCTACTGCATGAATGTACACTTCTAAACAGATATTTTGCCACATTCACACAGTATAGTAGATTTAAATGGCAGCTGCAGCTCATGTCTGTAAATATTGGTGAAGGACACGTGATTTAAGTTACGTCAATATGACAAAACAGGATGAACGCTATGTAGTGCGGATCAACGTGATTATTGCTTCATGGAGTTATGGTTAACAGGTAGAACAATATCAAATGAATGGTCTTTGGTGGACACTTTAAGATTAAACATGCTGCCTGCAGTGTAACCTGACTTTAACAAATTTGTGGCAGGGTGAGACAGAAATCAATTCAATACCTTTCGGCTTAGCCCTTCAGGGTTTGCCACAGTTGAACCTGTTCCACATGTAGGATTTGGCATGAGTTTTTACACAGGGGCCACAGCTGGTCTGGTGGGATCAATGTTGGAGAAACACTACAGACAGTCACTATTTTTCACTTGCCCGATTGGGCAACTGCATGCAACTGCACTTGTCCAATCACTTTTTAGCTGCCTAAGTCAAGTGGGCAAGCAGGCATGTGTTAATGTCAAGGCCTGAGTATGGACCTTAACAAAATAACAAAAAAATCTGTCCCCCAACAGTTGCATGTCTTGCATGTCATGCTGCTTACCCATTTGTCACCGGTATGAGGCATTCTTAAAAATTACATTTTAGTTGCATTCATATCTTTATCAACAACTATTTCAACTTTTACTGTGCATTAAACATTACTGTTGAGCTCATGTGTTAGCTGCTTTCATCTTATTTTCTTTAAATGAATAGTTCAAATGTTTTCATTTCATTTTAAGCAGCATTTCGATTTCAGCAGAATTACCCCTCAGTACAGTGATCAATGTTTAATCAACATATGCTTCATTATTGCTAACACGTACCAGATATCTCAACTTTGCACTGAAAATGCTAGCTGATTGAAAATGAGGAACTGGCTTTTCACTCCCCTCTTGAGTGTGGCTGTTACTATTAACAGTTTTTAGTATAGCCTTCGTGACACAAACAAATAATTTGCTTTATGCTTCATTAGATAGTTATAGATGTTTTCACTGACCATAGATAAAGCTTTTTTAAAGTATCGTACCTACTGTCAAACAAGGAGAAGTTGTGTACTTCGGTGGTTTTGCTGCATGTAGCACTTGGTGCCTTGAATTAAATGGTTTGCTAAAGAATCATTACATTAAGGACCCTATCATTTTGGCCCATGCCTTTTTCATTTGTTGTATTACTTAAAATATTCACCTGTATCAAATGTTAAAAGTCTTATGTCAAAATGTCTCATTTTTATTAAGTAATAATCAATGGATAATAATGGATGCCTATTACTGTACTTTTGACCCTTATTTTGTTTGATTTTTTGTGGAAGGGTACCAACAATTAATCCATAAGTCAAGAGAGGGCTGGACAAAATATATTTGATTAATTTGCATCTTTGTTTTTGAAAAAATGCCTAAGCCAAAAAAAGTCAACATTAGTTTTTTCACTGCTATCACTCAAGCAGAAAGCCAAATTGTACTGTGAAGTTATGACAGCTGTCATTGTAACAATTAATTAATAGCAAAGAAAGGTAGTCATGCTTACTTTTTGAAATGAAAATGTCCGACATCCCACCAAATCCCTCTATTTCTTGGCTTTGTGTATGGGCTTTACATTAAAAGAAATTCATAGAAGTCATAGCATTAACCACCTGTTAGGAACTATTAGTGTGTGACGGTGTACTGCTGTGCCATTGTATCCAGGCCATTACAGAGTGTGAGTCACCATGTTCCAACACTACAGGCCTTAGTGTTGCCACTGAGTAGGGCTTTTTTTTAATTATTGTTGCAAAACTGCAATGTTTGCAATATGTAAAAAGTGAACTTTTCTAGAGATATTTTATTATTAATTTTGCATACATGGCCTTGGTTGGCCTTGGCCCATAGTTTTATCCCATTTTTATATCATGTTTTGTCTTAAGTTTATGTATTAAAAAAATCACCTAAAATCGCAAATCATCCACTACATCGAAATGTAATTTTTTTGCCTCTAACGCCCAATGATGTGTCAAAGACATTAGATAGGCTCTAGATGGAGATGAATCTGTTTTGTTTATGCAGATATGTGCAGAGATATATAACTAACAGTGTTGGTTATTTCACAGAGAAGTGATCAGTGGTAGGATGTAACTTATACATCTGGCTATCATTGTCAACTCCACTGTTAGTTCACAGTTTCCCTTCTCCATGTCTCACCAATACAGGATGCAGGGGTATGAGAGTGCTACATTCACCCACACATAAGAGTCCTGAGTGAACGTTATCACCTTGCTGTGTATTTTCACATACTCAACTACGCATCAACACACAAGCACACACTTAGTTACACACACATTACCTGATCATTAAAGGGTATTTAAGAAGATGGATTGGCTTGTTATAGATTTATCCAACTTTTAATGTCAGACAGTCAGACAGTTGCACTAAAATATAGCTATCCTCCTGCAAAGTGTGCAGTTTACCTTTTAAACTGAACGATGATAAAGAACACAAGAAAGTGAATTTTTTTAAAACACTTAACTTTACAAGTATTAAACTATTATCTTTAATAAATCAATTTAATTAAGTGTATTTCTTTCAATAATAAACATTACAACTTCATTGAAGCATAAATGAAATTCTTTTTATCATTCCATAGTGAATATAAGATGCCAGTTTCCATGCATGCTCAGAATCAATACTAAATGACAAATCAATAACTCAATAAATATGTCAGGTGGAATATATCAGGTGGTTCAATCCCCGGTTGAACCCGGTTAAAGTGTCTTTGGGCAAGACACTGAACCATAATAGCCCTTTCCCATCCCCACCTGTGCAGTGCCATTCCAAGCCCGGTCAGGAAGGGCATCCGGCGTAAAAACTGTGCCAAATCAACATGCAGACAATTATGCACTGTGGCAACCCTGAACTCATGTGATAAGCTGAAAGGACAAAATAAATAAATAAATAAAAATCCATCAGAGAAGTAAAAGAAAGTAGTAAGTAAAAGAAGTATAGAGGTAATGTTATGTTTTTTTTCTCTGATGGATTTGCACTTACCCACTGATCATCCATAACATTAATACTACTAGTCCTAATAATATCATGGAGGACGAGGCATGGCAGCATGGCTACTGTGTACAGAGGTAGTAGAAGTACACAAACTCAATACAAAAGTAAAGGTACTCCATTAAAAAGGGGTTAACCCATAATGATAATTCAGCATCTTTTTGTTCATAATATTTTTATTAAAACCCTATCATATTTTTATGAAACAAATCACCATATGGTGTTAATGTTGTATCTGATTAGTGTAATTTAGCCCATATTTTAATACAATTTGCACCATTCCATGCATTAAATGCTCTCTCTCAGTAGCTGGTTAAGAATGAATGTAAATGTTCTAATATCATTCTACCATAGAAAATTAAAGGCCTCTAATAGAAGAATGCCATGTTTTTCTTCCAACAACCTGAGCATATTACAACATTTTCTTGAAAAAGATCTTTTCATAAAAAAAATACCTACACAGATCCTCTAAAATATCTGTTTATTATTATTTTGTATTACAAAAAGCTATCTTGACATTCTGTATACATTACAAAATCCCATATCTCAGATCCAAAATAAAATTGACACTATTATGTAAAGTGCCTTGAGATGACTTTGTTGTGAAATGGCAATATATAAATAAAGTTGAATTAAATTAAACAAATCTTAATAAAAAAGCTTTTTAAGAAAACACATTTCCCTATTAGCAACTGATTGTGAATAATCAAATTTATACAAAAAACAGCTTTTACTAAATGAGCCTTTTTAGCAAACGTCAGTGTGGGAGACTTTGAGCTTTCTCACTTTCTCAATTTCAGCTAGTGTTGACACTGCATTTACTTCCCTTTCACTAACATTTTCTGAGAGATACCTTTTGGTTAAAGTTTCTCTGTAGCTGTTTTCTGTTAGTTCTAAATAATAGTTTGTGAAGGCTTATAGACAAAGGTGTAGTAGTTTATGGTGTCCCTGAATTCATGACATTTGCAGCTTATATTTATTTGCACTTCTTGCATGTGACCAGATCTCTAACGTGGAAAGTTTCACCTTGTCAATTCTGCTAGTAGAATATTTCTGTAGCACAATGTAATGAAAAATGTTTTAGTGCTGAGATTGTAAAGTGCCAGCCAATTTTGGACTATTTGAATTTTTACAGACTGTAATTCTTCACAACAAAAATTTGTGCTGTCTTTTATTTTGAACCTGAGGTATATTGTTAATAATTATTACCATTAGATTATTTGGTATAGCTTTACATGTCAATTCTGATCAGACGTCCTGAACAAACACTCCCATTCGATTTGTTTTTAAGTACCCAGTAATTTCAGTTAACTTTGAACAGATTACTTTTTGTAAATTGTAATGATTTCTATTTTATTGATAATTTTAATGATCTACATTATTTCGACCAAACACGGTCATAAAGTTATTATTTATCAAGACCAATTCAAGAGTCAAAGAACTTTATTGATCCCACAGGGAAATTGTGTTGCTTTGGTACAGCTGCTCTCCTGATCTTTTCCACCCCTCTGCTTTTTACCAGCTTGGCGACTTCTTGCTGTTTTCATTCTTAATTGATCGGGGACGTATAAAGTCTGAACTAAACTTAAATTCCCGGTCTGCTGCAGCCAGATCAGCTGTTCCCAACTGTAAACAAATGCTTGGAACAGCTGCTGCGCTGGTCAAAGCTTGAAACAATAAAAGTTCACAGATGATACAAAAAATAAAATTAAACTCCTTCCTACCACATGGTTAGAAAGCTGGGTACTTTACTATACTAAGAAATGGGAAGAATAGGTTAAGGAATAGAGAATAGAATAGGGATGAATAAAGTTTAAAGAAATATAAATGGTAAATGGTCTGCACCTATATAGAGCTTTTCTACCTATTGCTACTCAAAGCGTTTTACACTGTTTCTCATTCACTCTTCACACACACACACCGATTGAGGAGCTGCCATGCTGCTGGTTTACTCTTACCGATGCAATTAAGTTGGGGTTCAGTGTCTTGCTCAAGCACACATGTGACTGGAGGAGCCGCGGATTAAACCAACCCTTGGATTGGTGGAAGACTGCTCTACCTCCTGCACCACATTCACACCAAAAGAAGAAGAGCAACCGCAACAGGCTGCGACTTAGCTCACTGACAGCTTTCCATTTCACATATTTTAGTAACTTAAGAAATTTCAGTTCGACATATGTGGCTCACCAAGCTATCTTAAACTTATTAGGGATGTTCTTTCAAGCTGCCCTTAAGTTTATCTAAATTTATCAGAGCAACAAGTCAAATGTCTATTCTTTGAATGTAGTTTCATGCCGTTTTCATAGCTAAGTAGTCCTTTGAACATGGTTTTAAGATTTGCTTGTTAATCCTGGATGACATTATCTTAAATAACAGTGTGTTCTTCATTTGAAATAAAGGCAATCCCAGTAGAAAGTTGAAACCGTTTAATATTAAAAATAGATGAGGACTGGAGCCACAGGATAATTTCAGTTTGGTGTTTTATTAACTCGCCTTGATGCTCAGTGGGAGGAGATATATAGTGCCACAGTGGGAATGCCAGTCCAACTACACACTGCAAACTTTGTGCCAAAAATAAATGCATGTGTGTTTTACCACCCACCTGCTAATAAAAAGTTCTGCTCAGTGCCATTTTTTTCTATTTTGTTTTGGGTCAGATCTTTCATGAAATCATAACATCTTCCTTAACATCTCATAACAATGCTTTCCACTTCTGTTTTATGTAATCTGCCAGTTGATGTTTAGGCAGATTTTCTGGTTACATTTTGTGTATCATCTGTGGTTATGTGCACATCAAAAGTGTTGTTTTGATTCATTAGTTAGAGTTCTTTCTCAAAATCAAGACTGAAGACTAAAAAACAGTGTCTACATCCATTAAACTTTAGCTTACTCTTTACTGATAACTCACTCAGAACCGTCCATGCCTATCCCATCTCTCCATGTCTCCATAAAAAACACCAGGTAACCAGGGCAACAGCTGCACACTCCAGCTACTATTATTGAACATGGTAAAAGTAACACATGGAGTTCCAGTTTTAATTATAACAGGCAAACATTAGGGATGTCCTTACCCGATACGAACTATTGGTCTCACCACTGATCTAGGTCTTTAGTAATATTAGCTAAAATACAGCCTATCGAGTTCTGATCCATATTTAGGTTTTCTGTCATGCATTTGAGCATATGATTAGTCCGAGGGGGCAACACTTGCGAAACACTATTGACCAATGCTCCCTGAATGCATTCCTACTGATGGCCTGCTCACACTAAAATCCAATAAATCGCTTTTCTCAACACAGCATCAGACAGACTTGCTAAGACAAGTCAGGCTTATTCTGATCTGATCATGATTATCCTACTGAAGCGCTGACAGCAAGATGGAATGATTAGATGAAACAGCAGAACAAGGAAAAGCTTATTTATCAAAAACAGTGTGGTAAGTTTATAGTTAGTTTTTCATTTTTAACCAGTTCTGATGCTGCTTTTCATGGTTAAAATGACCAACATGGTTCCAGCATTATTAATGGACATGTTGCATGAGGAACTTATTGGTTAATGAAGTCTTTTTTATTGTCCTCTCATGTTTCAGTCAAATTCTCCTGCTTATTCTTCTCATTTATCTAAATAATTCAAGATAATAAAATGTCATTTTTAAATTTTTTGTATTTTTAGATCCTAAAAATAGTGTGTCAGGTCATGTCAGTTGGCAGATACACATACAGTTATGAACATTTGCTGTATCAGTCGATACCTAATACTAAAGATATCAGATTGGTATCAGATCCAAAACATTGTTTAGAGTAAAAATGTATTTCTTTATTGTACATAAATTTCTATGATGGCATTTAATGGCTGGTGGTTGTGGAACATTCTATGGAAAACAAAACAACAGTAGTGAAGAAGGGAAAAAGTGTTTGTTTAAAATCATCAGAAATCCAATCAAGAAAACTAAGAATTGATCACAAAACAGCATGTATGTGTTGATGGTTGTTACAGTGTGTAAGCTTCCTTTTAAAAAGGTACCGTTAGTGTGACCGTGAGTCAGCACTGTATGGTGTAATTTTTGTTTCCTTCCTAGCAGCATCAATTACAACACCAAATGTTGCACAACTACTCAAACTCATGGTTTGTTATTGAAGAGAAACAACATATCAGTTCTGTAAACTAAGTGCAAACTAGGAGCAGTTTTAGTGTTTTTGTGTGAGCTGATAACTAAGAACATGATTTCATGTCAGGTTGAGAACAGTGAGAAGATGGCGGCTGTTCAGTGGGTGTTTTGTAGCTGCAGCAGAGAGGGAGAGATGATATTTCCAGACTGCCCTGCTGTGTTGAATAGAGTCAGCCCTTTTGTAGAAACTGTGTTACAAACAATCATACACCCTATGTGATCATTGCATTATTTATATAATACACTTAAAGATGTAGAAATGTATATTGTTATGAGAGAAATGTCTCCTCTAAAGTTACTGCCTATTTAGTTTTTAAAAGCAGTACATTCAATAGTCCTATCCCTAAAGTATGTCGCAGATTAGCATGAATGTCAGACATCTGGACACAGAAAGTGTCTAACCTTCTCTTAAAGAGAAAGAAGCATTAGTTACCTTCTCTAGTGGAAATTCTGTTTCACTGAACACAACCATCAGTGATGACACACAAGATTTTAAGGGCGTTTTTTTCTCTTTAAAAATTTGTCTGGTTTTAAATCAAAGCATAGTAAAAAGTGCATTATCAAAAAATTAATAATTATATTCTCTTGGCCAGAGATGCCAGGGATTTAGTTCTCTTGGTGCTTTAAGATTTCACTGTTGCCAATGATACAGTGGATAATAGAATCCTCTTGTCACGCTGTGGAGTAGTAACTGGGAATTCAAGGTACTGTTCTAATTGGTTTAGGTCATTTTTTTACTAAGTTTTGCTGTTGAAATTGGTGCTTGTTCCTCCCCTTCTATCCCTTTCTCCTGTGGTGTCACCTAAGGGTCAGTTTTTGGTCCAGTCATGTTTTTGTTGTACATGCTTCCTCTGGGGTAAATAAATTTGGCTTCTCTTGCTATTGCCACAGAGATATGTTTCAAATATATTTACCTTTAAAGGCAATGAGAGGCATGTCACTACATTGCATTACATTGTTCGACTGAGATAATTTGACCTTGCTTAACTTTTTACATTCTAGTGAAGTGTGTTGTTTGGTAACTCAGCTTCCATAACTGCCTTTGATAAGGATCTTGGCCTACTGACTCCATACTTCAAGGGGGGATATTTGATAGTGATTTGAGATTTTATAAGCAGATCAACTCAGTTGCAAAGTCGAGCTTTCTATAGCTAAGGTAGTTTCCCTTAAGTCTTTGTTCATTTATTTGGAATAAAAACCTGCATATTGTTGTTTCTCCAATGACGACACTCCATATCTACACTCCCCTCCAAAAGTATTGGAACAGTGAGGAATATTTATTAATAATATTTATGTTTACTGTAGCTTTAAAACATTTGGGTTTTACAGCATAAGATGAATATAAGACAAGAGATTAACATTTCAGCTTTTATTTCCAGGTATTTACATCTGGATCTGTTATACAACTTAGAAGATTGCACCTGTTTGTCTAAACCCACATATTTGTTATGTGAGCAAATGTATTGGAACAGATAGACTTAAAATAGATTAAAGCGAATAAGACTTAATATTAAAAAAATTATGCAAATCCCTTGCAATAACTGCATGAAGCCTGTGACCCATTGACTTAAACAAACATTTGCCTTCTTCTTTTGTGATTTTTTTGGTGAAACCAACAGACAAAATGTTTCTATAGACTACTGAGCTCATTTTGCTGCTGCCATCATGTTTTACATCATCAATGAAGATTAATGAGCTCATCCCAGAAGAAGCCATGCAAGCCCAAGCCATGTGTTTCACAGATGAGCTTACATGTTTGGGATCATCAGCAGATCCTTTCTTATTTGTAACCTTAGCTTTTCCATCACTTTAGAAAGGGTTAATCTTTGTCTCATCAGTCCATAAAGGCTCATGTCTTTACTTTTTGGCAAATTCCAGCCTGGCCTTCATATTCTTCTGGCTAATGAAGGATTTGCATCGTCTGGTGTAGACTCTTTAGTTCTGTTTATAGTCTTCTGTGAACAGTAGATTGTGATACCTCACTCCTGCCATATGGAGGTTGTTTCTTTACAGCTCTCACAATGTTTCTGTTATCATCCAAATGGTTGTACTGGCTATGGCCAATGTTTGTTCAACGGCTCTAATTGATTTTCCATCTTCTCTCAGCTTCAAATTTGGTCTGTTTCTCTCTCTGGTTTTCATGTTGTTACACCTCTTAACTATAAATGCAATTTGAACAGGCAAAAACCAAATCTGAAAATGAGCGTAGACATTCAGTGCTATTTATTGTTTGAATAATCATTGTCAAAACACACCTCAGTCACATGTTTCAATCATTTTGCTCATATAAAAAATGGGTGGTAAACTAAAATGTAATATCATCTAAGTTGTGTATCAGATCCAGGTGTAAATGCCCTGAAATAAAAAATGAAATGTTGATCTCTTGTCTCATATTCCTCTTTTGATGTCAAACCCAAATAGTTTCAGTCTACAGAAAAAATATAGGAATTGGCCTCACTGTTCCAATACTTTTGGAGGGGAGTGTATCTGTGGTTTCAAACCAAACATTTCTAGGGACCTACCCAGGAGTGCATACTATCAAGGGCCTTTTTTTGTTTGAATTTGCACCCCTAGTAGCAATGCTGCAGTGGCAAAAGCTGGCAAATGGCTAGTATGCATTTATGTATTTCTGTATTGAATAAGTCTGTAGACTTTTGTAATATGCAATGAAACAACTTGTCAACTTAACTTTAAAAAAAATTTGCAGTAATGTGTTGCTGAGATGACCGTAATCTCATGTTGAATACTGGATTCCACAATGCTGACATGTAAAAACATTACAGATTTTATATGGAAAAATAAATTAAAATTATTTGGATAAACTGAACACATCTTCTAAATCTAACTGGGTATTTCCTAACATAGAAATAAAGTGTCATAACAGCTATGTTTGCCCATTCATTGCCGAACGAAAGGAAGGTGCGCTTCCTATCTGCATTAGATGCAACTGGAGCTGTTGCACAGCAGCCGAGCTGAGGGAGGACGTTGAAAAGAGATGAACTTTATGCAACTATGCTCTGTCACAGTTCAGCTACAGTTGGTCAAGAGTATTTTGTTCATGGTTGACTGCAAGGTGCCCCCCTCCACCATTATGCATGACAGTAGGTATGAGGTATTGCCAAATTTTGACTTTTGCATCTTGTGGTTTTAGATAAATATTTGCGAAACTCAGTCATGCTTTTGAGTTCTTTTTAGATAGATGACACTTTCTCCTTCCAAACCGTACTTGTTTAGTTGTTTTTTTTAATTGTTATGTCATAACATTTAACTTGCTCAGTAAGGCCTGTAGGGGTCTGATATGTAAGTGTTTGGTCTCTTTGTCACTCCTGGAAAGATTGGTAACTGTCTTGAAAACTTTCCAGTTGTGAATAATCTTTCTCACTGCAGAAAGTTAACCTCCAAATTGCTTGGAAATGGTTTAACTCTATCTGGATAGAGCTGCGGCGACAACAAGACCATAGCTTGTGTCCTTCCCTCTTGGCATTGTGTTAACGCGGCTCTGAATGCTCCAGACCTGCCAAACTGCTTTTATGGAGCTCTGCACATCTGCTGATGATCATTTCATTAAGGATTGATGATTAGTAGCAACTGGCTGCAGCTTTCCCATGGCATGATGAAAAAAGGTTTTCTGAGGTTGTATTTGCCTACTAAGACCTGCTATAATCAGATGATTTTTATTATGTTTTAACAGTAAAATAAAAAAATTAAAGAAGGGGTACTAACTTTTGCAAAAGACTATATGTAAATAATGTACTCAGTACAACACACCGCCAGAACTGCACCTTTACCAGAGGGCAGCTATGTGTGAAAACACCATAGCTGTATGTGTGAACGATGGGTGTACAAATATGAGATGCAAAGTATTTGCCTGTAGCTGGGCTCTGGCAAAGCTGTAGTTTTGGGATACTGTTGTGCCATTTCTTTTGTGGCAGTAGATTGTTTCGAAAAGTTGTTTGACCTGCTAAGTTACATAAGGTGCTAAACACACACATTGTTTATAGATTGTGAAACTTTTTGAAACCTTTTCCTCTTTTTAGTTTAGTTATAATTACTACTTCACAGGTAGTAAACTGACTCACTAACTCACCTTTTGTTTTCACTTGAATCAAAGGGCTCCTGACTGGTTGTGTATAAATCAGGTCACAGTATTTGTTCTAATGCTTGTTTAATGTACATGTGTTGTGGTGTTAATGCACATAATTATTGTGATCTGCCGACTTGGCGTTCACAATAATTATGGCGATCTTGGCGACTGTGGCGCATGAAGGTAGAGCGGTTGTCCACCAATCTCACAGTTGTTGGTTCAATCCACGGCTCCTCCGGTCACATGTCGAAGTGTCCTTGAGCAAGACACTGAACCCCAACTTAGTTGCTCCTGGTGAGTGTTGGCCAGCTGCATAGCAGCTCCCCCATCGGTGTGTGTGTGATTGTGTGTGTGAATGGGTGAAAAAGAAGCAGTGTAAAGTGCTTTGAGTGCCAATAGGTAGAAAAGCGCTATATAAGTGCAGTGCAGACCATTTGATCTTGAGTAGTGTATATGTTTGATAAACATTACACTAGGTTTGCAGTGTCAATTTTTGCGAAGGCATAGTTCTAATCTGTGCCTGCAGGTGGTATTTAGAAATCATAAAATAAAATAAAAACTGCTGTCTGAGTGGCATTGGACATGGCATCTGTTTTTCAACCAGAGCTCACAAAACTTACTCTGGACACTAATCATAGCCCTTATATTGATTAATGAACAGGGCACAGCTAAAAACAGTTGGATCTGGATGTAAGGAGTTGAGATGGAGAAAAGGGGGATTAAAGGTTTCTAAGATTTATCAATATTATGTGTACATGCAGAAGCAATGCTAGTGTGGGGCGACTGTGGGGCAGGAAGGTTGTCCACCAAGCGGTTGTCCACCAATCTCGCATTTGTCG
The DNA here is from genome assembly GCF_033026475.1 of Channa argus. Taxonomy (NCBI): domain Eukaryota; kingdom Metazoa; phylum Chordata; class Actinopteri; order Anabantiformes; family Channidae; genus Channa; species Channa argus. Next base: position 47,502,638 of record NC_090197.1, read on the forward strand.
GTTCAATCCCTGGCTCCTCCAGTCACATGTTGAAGAGTCCTTGAGCAAGACACTGAACCCCAACTTACTTGCTCCCAGTGAGTGTTGGCCTCCATCGGTGTTTGAATGTGATTGTGAGGGTGAATGGGTGAATAAGAAGCAGTGTAAAGCGCTTTGAGTGGTAGAAAAGCGCTATATAAGTGCAGACCATTTAACATTTTAGTATATTTAATATAGTGAAACTAGCAGCCTGTTTAACAGAGGCATGTTACTCTCGTGCGTTGTTTTTCATCTCAAAAAATTCAAACGACCCATCCGCACGTATAAATAGATTAAAAGGAACATCAACGTGAAAACGCCAAAGAGGGACAATAGGGGATGGGATAGACTATGCAAGGAAAACAAGATAAGCAGGAGAAAACGGGTTTACAGTTTAAAATAGGAAGAATCTACCAGGAGATAAGCAAGATAAAATAAGAAAATATTGTGAGGATGTCTTGATTCCTATGTCCTATTTTAAGTCCTGAATAATGAATACATAACTGTAAACAAAAACAGCCTTATTGTGTTGATGCACAGGTTTTACCAGCACTGCTGTTCCTTTGTGACTACTGATTTCCTGCTTGCCTTCTTTTTACAATATTCAAGCTGAAACAGTGGGAGACTTCGATCTACTTCAAACCTTCACTTTACTTGTAGAACTCCCCCAGTAACTTAAAGATTCACTTAAACTTAAAGACTAGCTCTTCACATTATATTAGCACCAGGAAAAAGGGTACACTGGTAAAGAATACTGTACACTTAGTGGAAGCTTTATTATTTACATCTTTCTAATATTTGGGCCCAAGCCCGGAACAGCTTGAAATGCTTGTGGCATAGATTTAACAAACTAAAAGATTTCAAAGAGACTGTACTTAATTTTGATATGAATGTATCATACAGTGGCTGTAGGTTTTTTGGCTCCACATTTTATGCTGTAACTCTTTGTTTCCACCACTATGGTGCTCTGACTTTGTGGCATGGTTCATAAGTTGAGAGATTGTGGCTATACCCTTAAGTGAGGGGTTTTATGTTGAGCACACACCAGACACTCTGCAACATATCGGTTAATTTCAGCACTACTCGATGACAAGTAAGTTGTAGGAGAGCCCCAGTTATAGCGCTTGAGATTGACGTGTGGCTGGAACAAACAGCAAATTCACAGGGAAGTTGCTAGGGACAGGGCGTGGCTAATGTCCTCAGCTCCTACCACCCTTCACCTGGGTGGCTGGGGTTGCAGAGCCTTTTAAATGTCTTTTAAATGTTTGACCTGGTGAGAGTGCTTCAGGGTTGTCATTTTTAAACCTAGTAGGTAGGCAATGTTTAGGTTAAACATGGAAAAAAAACACACCCTGCCTAGCTTGGTGTGAGTTAATTTTTTCTGGCAAAACAAATACTTAAGAGTTTTCTGATCAGGCCAAATCACAAATGTTTTTTATTTGCCTTCAGCCACTATTGCAAAGCCAATGTAATGGCTTGTAGGTCACTGTTGCCAAAATCATAGTTATGTTAAGAAGGTGATAACTTGAGGGAAATCCGATTCAGAAAACTGTTAACTGTCAGACACAGTTAAAAACACTTAACTAGGAATTTCTCTTGGTGTCAGTTGCAAACACATAATCTAAAATAGAAAGTTAAAATGCAAAGGTGTGACACAAAAAATATAAGGTATGTACACAAGGATAATATAAAATAAAAAAATAAATTGAGAAGCTATATATAGAAAAAGTGAGTGTGCAATGGGAGGTAGTACAACTTCGTAAAAGTGACTGTGGTGGTTATCTAGGGGGGATTTGGGCAGAATTCAGGCTGACTGCAATAGTCAACTGTTTTTGTGGCATGAAGTCACAGAAAGATTTTGTTTCTGGGACGAGAGGGCCAGCTGCGATCCTGGCTGCCTGTTTCCAGTACAGCTCCTGGAGAGATGGCCTTAGCTGCAGCAAACCAGACTGTGATGGAGGATGTGAGAATGGATTTGATGAAGTTCACTGACATCCTCACAGGAAGTACAGCCTCGTCTGAGCCTTCTTGGTGAGGGAGCTGATTTTCTGGTTCCACTTGAGCTCTTGGGTAATGGTGGTGCCCAGGAAGTGGAACGACTCGACAGATGTCACCAGAGTGTTGCAGAGGATGACAGGACTGGAATTGAGTCCTTCCTGAAATCCTGAAATCCACTATCATCTCCACTGTCTTGTGTTGAGCGCCAGGTTGTTCATTCTGCACTATGACACCAGTAGGTCCATCTCATTCCTTTAGGTCATCTTTTCTCCATTAGGGATGAGGCCAATCATGGTGGTTTCATCTGCAAATTTCAAGAATATGACAGACTAATGAAAGATGTGCAGTTGTTGGTACACATGGAGTGCATACAGTGCACCCAGAAAGTATTCACAACCTTGAAGCACCTTTAGCACCAATTACAGCCTCACGTCTTTTTGATTATGTTGCTACAAGCTTGGCACACCTATTTTTGGTCAGTTTCTCCCATTCTTCTTTGCAGTACCTTTGAAGCTCCATCAGGTTGAATGGGGAGCCTTGGTGCACAGCCATTTTCAGATCTCTCCATAGATGTTCAATTGGGTTCAAGTCTGGGCTGTGGCTGTACTATTCAATGACATTCACAAAGTAGTCCCGTAGTCACTCCTTTGTTATCTTGGCTGTGTGCTTAGGGTCTTGGTCCTGTTGAAAGATGAACCGTCACCCCAGTCTGAGTTCCAGAGCGCTGTGGAACAGCTTTTTATCATGACATTTATACAAAGTGTCATGTCTGGAGGAAAGGCCGAAGAGTTCAATCTTTGTTTCATCAGACCGTAGAATTTTGTTGCTCATGGTCTTAGAGTTCTTAGAATCCTGAGTAGTGGTTTCCATCTGGCCACTCTACCATACATGTCTGATTGGTGGAGTGCTGCAGAGATGGTTATTCTTCTGGATGGTTCTCGTCTCTTCATAGAGAAATAATGGAGCTCTTTCAGTGTGACCATCGGGTTTGTGGTCATTTCCCTGAGCCCTTCTCTCTCGATCGCAGTTTGGCTGGCCGGCCTTCTCTAGGAGGAGTCCTGGTTCCAAACTTCTTACATTTATGGATAAAGGAGGCCACTCTACTCATTAGGACCTTAAATGCTGCAGTCATTGTTCTATACAACATCCTGGTATAGGATCCTGTGGATTCCAGATTCTGGAGAATGAAGTGGAGGGCCATGCTTACAGTGTCGTCTACAGAACTTTTGGCTCTGTAGGGGAACTGTTGTGGGTCCAGAAGGGGGTCTGTAATGTCCTTGAGGTGGGAGAAGAGGAGGAGCTCAAAAAACTTCATGAACACAGAAGTCAGAGGTCTGTAATCATTAACTCCCGCAATCCTCGCCTTTTTAGGGGCTGGTATGATGGTTGAGGCTGGCACATGGCAGGTCTCCAGAAAGGTGTTAAAAATGTCTGTGAACACTGGAGACAACTCCCTTATTGATAGGCAGAGGTGTGAGGGGCGGTCGGGAGGGGGTGAAGCTGTGTGGGTGATACAGGTGTGGCAGTGGAGGAGGTTTTGCTGCTGGTCATTGGCTGATGGGGGGTATCAGATCGGTCCAATTGTCTTTCAAAGTTGACTCATTTAAGCTGTTGGCCAGGTGCCGGTAATTTAAAAAGTGGTGGGGAGAGCTGTAGTCTTGTAGTTCTCGATTGACTTAAGCCTTTTCCAGACAGAGGCAGAGTCGTTGGGTAGTTGCGTAGTCATTGAGAATTGCTTTTCCATTCTTTCACCATGCGCATTTAGTTCTGCTCACCTCCTTGCTAAATCTGTACTTACGTAGCCTCTCTGTTTTTTCTTTGTCTCCACGTCTGAATGCAGCCTCTTTCTCAGACCTCAGCTGTCTAAGTTTAACTGTGAACTAGGGTTTGCCATTGTTATAACTCACCCTGGTGCTTTTTGGAATAATACTGTCCTCAAAGAGGTTAATGTAGGATGTCACATTGTAAGTGTACTCAGCCTTCTTTTATGGTCCACTTTGATGTCCTCACACCATGTTTTCAGTGTTTTAATTTCTGCATGTATGCTGGAATCCAATCCACCATGATGTGGTTGAACTGGCACAGTGCAGCGCGAGGATGGGTACTATAGTACCGCTGATGGTGGTGTAGCAGTGGTCAAGGACATCCCCCTCTCCAAGTTCCCCTTTATCACATTAAAGTTATTGGGATAAAATGGCACCCAAAATCAGAACCATTCACCTCAACAAGAAATTGTTGCTGGGATCAGGTATGATGAGGATTGGTGCAGAGATGAATCTTGGCGGTTTTGGTCTCCACAGTCCCTTTTAAACAGGGTTTTGCATGACATTATCCATTGGAGCACTACACCCACACAGTTGTAGTTCCAGATTAAGGGTCTGGGGTTGGCTATTCAAAGAATTGCATGTGTCTTTTTGGGATCCATGGCAATGCTGCCTGCAGAGGTGATGCAGGAATGGTCTCTAGATTGGTCTCCAAGTTGGTCTCCTGAAGTTTATAACAGCTTCAGGACCTCTTCATGTCTCTCTGGATGTCCTCCAGGCGAACATAGGCATGTTTTGAATTTATGAAATATCAACCCAGTCGTTGTGATTCCTGGTTGTTCTTTTTGAACAGGAACAACCAGCTGAAGTGTGTTTGTAGCGGAGGCCAAGCTTGAGACTAACATTTGTATCTTTCTTCATCATTTTTAGGTTGTACCATGTCTAAAAAACATTTTCAACCCCAGAAATGTGCTGGTAACTGTCATTCTACCCCTTACAGAAGCTGATCTCGGTAGTTTATACTGTCATTAAAACTAAACAATATCCCTGAATCTTGCTACTTTTTCTCTTCTTGTCATAAGTGAGCCTGTCACTTGCTTTCGGGGACTTCATGAAAGTAGGGTGAGTAGGTTGTCAGCATGTTAGGGAGGTTTTGCGGGACAGTACAGAACATCTTATCTTACGTCAACATCTTATAAATAAGTATCAGAAATGTATTTTTTTATTTTTAGGCTTTATTTTGGCTGATAACGATCCTTTAATATATGCATGGATAGGCATAAATACTATATAATTTCTATAATAATTTCGACTTATCTAGTGAAAAGACTTGTTGATAATATTAGCCAGCTGACATCTCAGTGAGTTGCACATTTTACCCACTTACATTAGTTCAGTGTTTCACAGCCAGAAAAACACTGATATGTACCATCACATCCTTCACTGTTACATAAACAAAATGTAGTCTAATGTTCACCTGGCTACTGATCCAGAGCAGGCATTCAGACAGAAAACTGCACTGCATTGAAAAACAGATACTGCTGAGGCCAAATGTATGTGCTTTACATGTGTTTTTATTTGATTGGCATTGGAGCCCATTTGCTGCATGTCATCACATTGCATTGTTGCTAAATATGTAACTTTGGTTCTCTGGGTATTGCAGGATAATGGCGAAGACTCCCATCGCATCTCTCCCAGTCCTGTGGTCCATGTGAGGGGTCTGTGCGAGGCTGTGGTGGAAGCAGACCTGATAGATGCCCTGGAAAAGTTTGGGGCCATATGGTGAGACATCAATGATATTTGTGTGTTTGTGCACGTGCACTGTGTGTGTGTGAGTGTGTTTGTGTGTGAGAGAGAGAGAGAGAGAGAGAGACAAGACAGACTGAGTGTGTAAGTGAAGCTAACCTGGCTATTGATACAGGTCTCCTTTACATAATGTGTCTTTACTTGTGTGTATCTCCAAACCTCCAAATCCTGTTTTTTGGTTGTTGGTGTCTAAATGATCGCTTAAATGGTAAATGGTCGCTTATATGGTGTCTGTAAGAGATACACCTTAGATTGCAAGAACTTTATTCATCCTACAGGGGAAAATGCTTTGCCTTGTTCTAGCTGCTTTCTCTTCAACAACACATGAAAAGGGTAGGATTCACACCAAGGAAAAGATCCACATCAACACAAATACAAAAACAGAAGAGTAAAATAAAGAACATAATACTATCTGCTTTTATTAGCCAATAAATGTAATCTTATTGTTTTTGTAGTCGTTTCTGTAGAGATGGAAAAGGTACAAGAATCTTAATGAATAGGTGACATACTACAAAAAATAAATACAAATCAAGCCCAACAAACTTGCCCTATACCACCAATTTCCCTTTTGGGGCTACAGTCTATAAAGCATAACACATTATCTGTCCTTAAACCCTTATAGTGGAAGAAAATGCTCAATAAAGCCTTCAGTGACAAAAAAGGGAAGAAACCTTGTTGAGAGAGAGTTGAGGTCTTAAAACAAAACAATTGAGTAATCAAATCTGAATGCAACAAAAAAAAGAATCAGCAGTTGTAGTGATTTTAGATAAAAAATTCTCAGCTCCTGCAGTAGTCAATAGTTACCTAACTGTTGTTAAACTGTTTGGGTTGGGTCAGACTAAAGACTAGCATCTCGGGTTTTGACATTTATCTTGATTTTGCAGCAGGAAATTCTGTGACATCCAGTTTTTTACTGCAGAGAAGTTTGCCTCTAATATGATAACTTAACTACAGTCATCTGTCTTTAATGGCAAATACATGTGAGTATAATTGTCATTACAAAGAAAATGAGTTATATGACACTGAAATTTGACTGAGAGGTGAGAGATACGGAGAGAAAGGTTAGAAGGCCAAGAGTGGTGCCCTAAGGTGGTCCTTAGTTTACGTCACAGAATAATATATTATATTATAAAACACACTGTACTCTTTCGAACACAGTATATACAGTGAAAGATTTTCCAGGTAATTGCGGAGTGCAGTTAGTATATGTTGAGCGTTGCGCGTTGGGCTGAGATAAAAGAGAGTAAAACAAGCACATGGTGGAATCTGTGTTTCTTTTGCTATATTAAATAGAAGACAAATTAGAATGACCTGAAGGCAGAATAAGTTTTAAAAATACTACTGTTGCAATGAAAACTTACTGTATATACTGTATTCAGCAAGAAAAATCACAAAAACTAAATAAAAAAAATCTCTTTTCAATATTTAAATTAGAGGACATATTTATGGGGGGATGCATGATGTAAAAATGAAAGCATGAAGTCACAAAGGCCAAGTGATCTAGTGAAATAAACTCCAGTGAGCTTCAGTGTAAAGATAGTTACATATACTAAATATTTAAAAGAAACATTTGTGATACTGCAGTTTCCACTCTAAATGACTCCTTCTCCATTATTTACACTCTCTGCATGATGCAATATTTATTAACCTCCCATCCACCTGAATGAAGTTGCATGGAAAAGCGTACTCGTAACGACACAAATGCTTTTTTTCCCTTTTGCAATAATTTGACAGTTTTTTAAGAAATTTACACTAACATTGTTTCATTCCATTTGAAATCATTATTTTCTTTATGTTGTTATTGGCTTCTAAGTAGATTGCAACACAAAAACAACCGGCATGTATGCAGATCTGTTGAGAATTAACTATTGAACGTCCATCAGCTGTTCTAAGATATTGCCGAATTGTTCAGGAGCTGCAGTAAGCTATCTGTGTGTGTATATTTCCCACCTCAGTTATGTGATGATGATGCCATTCAAGCGTCAGGCCCTGGTGGAGTTCTCTGCAGTGGAGAGTGCTGACCGCTGTGTTTCCTCTGGAGCCAAGGAACCTGTGTACATTGCAGGTTTGATTCCCATGCCCTATTGTTAAGACTTCTGTTGACATTAATTAGTTACACATCCTCATATGTGTTTCATCCGTGTCTCCATTAGGCCAACAGGCGTACTTTAATTATTCTACATCCAAGAGAATCACTCGGCCGACTAATGCTGACAATCCTAACAGTGGCAATAAAGTTCTCCTGCTGTCCATTCAGAACCCCCTCTACCCTATAACCACGGTAAACTCACTCTCACACACACACACACACACACACACACACACACACACACACACACACACATTTGTCTTTCCATAGTTGGGATGTTATTTACTGACATAATGTTTTACAGCCATCTACTCTATCCGTTCGCATATATGCCACCATATATATGGTGGCATATAACACTATATACTATCTTTCCATCTGCCGGCCACTCCATTTCAAACAAACTACTGTGTTTTTTAGAGATGTTTTTTATATCTCATTCTACCATCCACCACTAGATCTCTGTCTGTTTCTATACTAGTTTTCTTATGTAATTTTGTATCCAAATGACTATCAAGGAACTTGTCTGTCTAAATGTTTTGCTGTTTAACCACTACAAAGTAGAAAAGTGGTTTAGGACGCCTGTTATAAAAGTTTTTTTTGGTTTATATGATAAATTATATTTGAAAAATGCGCAGTAGCCTAAGGTCTGTGTTGCACATATGTTAGGACACACTGCATCATTAGACATGTTTAGATTGATGAATGCTGAATTTCTTTCTTGTTTTCCATTTTGGTCCAGGATGTTCTGTACACAGTGTGCAACCCCATTGGCAGTGTTCTAAGGATCGTTATCTTTAAACGAAATGGAATCCAGGCCATGGTTGAGTATCCTTACTGAATGCAGGAATGTGTGTGTCTTCACGTGCTTTTTGTATCTGTATGTGGGAATATGCAGTGTTTCTCCTTAACACTGCTCTTTCAGATTTGAGTCAGTTCAGTGTGCTCAGAAGGCAAAAGCAGCACTGAATGGAGCCGACATCTATGCAGGCTGCTGTACACTCAAGATTGAATATGCAAGGGTAAGGGACACAAAATACATCAGCAGCTACGAGCCGAGTTTCCTTCAGGAAATCACGTAATTAAATTAAACTATAGATTCTGTAATACCTGTGAACACTGCATTAACCCCCTGGAGTCTAGGGTATATCTGGTCATTTTTTAATTTACCTTTACATTTCACCATACCAGTAGTAGGTGTACTTTTTTCAGCACAACCTCACCTGTGTGACAGTTATTATTTCATTTTGAAATACTGTTATAACACATAGGAAGTATTTTTGCTGAGTTTGACATCAGCAGATTTGCCACGGGGGAGTTTGGGTTCGAGAAATACAAAAAACTTGGCCTATCAACACCATTCATAAGAGCTTTGTCTTTCTGCTACATCATCTGCAATTTTTAAAATCAAACATTATGGACATGTTTCAAATGATCAGGTAAAACTGACACACCTATCAGCCACATTACCACCTGTGGTCTTAAGAATGTTGTGGATGGCATGGGTCAGCATGACCACTCAGAGCAGTCTGCAGCTACATAGCCCTATGCACAGCAAAATGTGATACAGTGTGCAGAGGTGGTAGAAGTACGCTAACTCAGTACTCAGTACACAAGTAAAAATATTAACCTAAAAAAATTCTACTCAAGTACTACTTCACGTCTTTTACTCAAGGAAAAGACGTGAACATTTTACTTTAACTACAAAAATAAGTACTCCACTGAGAAAATGCATTTTAAACATTACATATTGTGGTAAATATGGCAAAACATGTACTGTAACTATCACTGTTGGTTAAGGTGGAGCTAGTTTCAGATGATACATCAGCGTTTATTAGTTCATAATATTTACAGTGCATCCAGAAAGTAGAGTAGCAGCCCTTGTATAGAGCAGCTAACTGTTGGAGGCAGCAAAGTTAAGGCTAAGCTAAGGCTAGGCTAGCTTGACTAAGCTTGGCTAAATGGCCATTTTGGTTGCTAGCAGGCTACAATGGAGGTGAACTTCCAAAATGGAAGGCGGAAGAAAGAACAATCGTGCCCCATACACCGCACAAAAAAACTAACTGGAGCATATAAAAACATCTAGAATCATTCTAACGCAATTACACACATTCAATACTTTAAACACAAAAAACTATTTGCATATCTCTACCCATAATGGCTCGCTATGATAGTCCACTAGCTAGTTGGCTAGCCGGGACATTACAGTATTTACAGGGCTTAACTTATCTGAGCGATCGAGAGAGAAGGGCCTTAGTCAGGCAGGTCGCCAAGAACCCGATGGTCACTCTGAAAGAGTGGAGAGGGGAGAACCTTCCAGAAGAACAAACATTTCTGCAGCACTCCACCAATCAGGGCTGTATGGTAGCCAGACGGAAACCACTCCTAAGTAAACAGCCTACCTGAAGGACTCTAAGAGCATGAGAAACAAAATCCTATGGTCTGATGAAACAAAGATTGAGCTCTTTGGCCTGAATGCAAGGTGTCATGTCTGGAGCAAACCAGGTACCGCCGCAGTAACTGGGTTAGCATGGGTACCACTGGGTACATGGACTACCACGTACCAGGTACCCACGACCCTGGGCACACAGCCAAGATAATAAAGGAATGTCTATGGGACAACTTTGTGAATGTCTTTGAGTGGCACTGCCAGGGCCCAGTCTTGACCCTGATTGAACATCTCTGTAGAGATCTGAAAATGGCTGTGCACCAAGGCTCCCCATTTAACCTGATGGAGCTTGAGAGGTACTGCAAAGAAGAATGAGAAAAAACGCCCCAAAATAGCTGTGGCATCCTGTAGCATCATACTCAAAAAGACTTGAGGCTGTAATTGGTGCTAAAGGTGGTTCAACAAAGTATTAAGTATGTGTTTTGTTCGCTTTTTGGGGGAAAAAATAATGAATTTCATCCACTGTAGAATAAGGCTGTAACAACAAAATGTGGAAAAAATTAAGTGCTGTGAATACTTTCCGGATGCCTCACAGCCATTCTGTTTGTAATTTGCATGTTTTTCCCTGTTACTCCAGTTTCGTCCCACAGTCCAAAAACATGCTTGTTACTTTAATTGAGGACTCTAAATTGCCCTTAGGTGTGAATGGTGGTCTGTCTGTGTACCCTGGATGTACCCTGCCTTTTGCCCCATGACAGCTGGGGTTCGGCACCCCGCGACCCTAAACAAGTTTAGCGGTTACAGATAATAGATGAATGGATGGTTCATAAGGGGGCAGTATAGCCACATTATTCAGTTTTTTCTATGAAAGAGATTCAGTTTAGCCAAGGTCCTTGTTCTTTAGCTGGAAAAAGACCAATATGGTGTACAACATCCTGCTCTGAATGTGGAAGAGCGCTCACTATTATCGGTGTTTAGTGTGGAGTTTAGTAAGATGCTCATTTTCAAACCGATATTTTCAGGAACTAATCAAATGAGCCACAATGGTGTAATATGAACGTTGGGTTACTTGACATAATCCTTGGTTCTTTGATAACAGAGTGAGGTGTTTCGCTATGGGATTCACCTTGGCGTGACCAACTACGGAAGCTCCAATGACACCATATCTGTCAGTGACATACAGGTCAAGCCATGCTCCGGGCTCCACCCTCCTTTTATTATCACTGTCGACCGTCCCTCATAACTCATCCTAGCCAGATTTCTTTCTATGCCATGCAAGGAGGGACAAATGGTGAAACTCTTCACTCTGTTATCAAAGAACCAGGGATTATATCAAGTAACCCAATGTTCTTTTTATGACATTCGGTCTGTGTTTCACTATTGGAGATATAGCCCACTCTCATATTGCATAAGATCTCCCAAACCATACATACATACATACAGCCATGGTCTGGAGACAAACTTTACACTGGACCCTGTGCTTCCAGGACTGTGTTAGGCATAGATGGTCCATGTGGGGAGTAGCACAACATGCTGATGCACAGATGACCTGAACCAAGACGCACTTAAATAGGGCCCGAGAAGTGGCCGTGGTCCTGGTGGAATGAGCCCTCGGCCCCATTGGAGGTTCAACTCCCCTGCACCTGTATGCCATAGATGTGGCCTCCACAATCCAATGAGACAGTCCCTGTTGAGAAACTGGCTTGGCCCTGGAGTGGTCCATGAGACAAACAGCTGGTCTGTTTTCCTAAAGCCTGCTGTCCTACCCACATAAACATCCAAGGAGTGCACAGGGCATAAAGTGTTAAGTTTTTGTGCCTCCTCTGATGGGGGAGCCAACAGCTCCACAGTGGGACACCGGTATGACGGAATTACTTCTTTAGGCACAAAGACTAGATTGGGCCGCAGACACACTTAGCCTGTCCTGGGGCCCATTCTAGATATGAAGGGCAGATGGACAGAGCTCGCAAATCAATCACCTGCTTAGTGGTGGTCAATGCTAATGTCAGCGCAGTTTTAATAGAAAGAAATTTCAAACCCACACTGTCAAAGGGCTCAAAACTGTGGTGAGAGAGGGCATCCAAAATCACTGTTAGGTCCCACAGTGGGACAAGCGGCCTAGAAAATGGAAGCTTGCGATGAGCACCTCGATGAGCACCTCCCTAAAATAACAACCCAGGGAATGCTGCCCCGCTGGTTTGTCACCAAAACCCACATGACAAGCAGAGATGGTTGCCAAATAGACATTAATTGTGGAGAAAGCCTTCCCCTTCTCCAACAAATCCTGAAGGAAGCACAGCACATCCACCACTGAACCCTCAAAAGAAATGGTGTTCCTGGCATCGCACCACTCTTCAAAATCCCACAATTTACCACTCTGAAGGGACCGGGTTCAGGCGGCTCTAGCATGTTGAATGGTGTCAATGACCTCGGGAAACAGGCCCACTGCATTCACTGACACTGATTCCCCCTTGCATGTGCCAGGCACAGAGAGGCACCTGGTCTAGGTGAGGATGATAGATTTCCCCCCAAGCGTGGAACAGGAGGTCCCTTCTTACCGGAAGGGGCTAAGGTTCGTCTGCTAACAGCAGAATTATTTCTAAAATCCAGTGCTTGAATGGCCAATGGGGAGCTATTAAAAGTATTGACAGGCCCTGTTCCATCACATTGGCTAGTGTCGGGAGAATCAAACTGAGAGGTGGGAAAGCATACAGTAGGATGTTTGGCCATGGGAATACGAGAGCATCCATCCCCAGTGGGGCGTTCATGTCTGATAGGACAGTGGACATTGAGTGTTTTCTAGTGAGGCAAAGAGATCTACGGACGCCTGTCCGAATCTCTGCCAAATCTGGTCAACCACCTGTGGGTGAAGCCTTAATTCCCCACATAAGTCATTCCTTCTGGACAACAAGTGGACCATACGCCATTCACTGCTCTGCCCGTCAGAGTCGCACCCCACCCTGTCCACGATGCATCCCTTGAAAGAGTAATCCTGGTTAGCACCCCCCCAAGTGCACCCTTGACGGCGGGACAGTAGGGTCTTTCCGTGGGCAGATTATCTGTGTGTGGGATAAATGGCAATGTGAAAATATGTGTCAGAGAAATCGACTGTTGTCGAGGCAAGGCTAGGTTGCCCATTTCTGCTTTCCGTCCCTCTGGTGGCATGGACTGTTTCTAGCTGCTACTGAAGCAAATGAGTGTTGCCCCACAGTCTCTGGTTAGGCTGCTGACCAGCTGCATGCCTTTGTGCCCTAACAACACTTGGTCTATCTCTGGCTGCAGCAGCCGCAGCAGCAGAACGAGCCCTGGGCATCTGTGCGGGGGCAATGTGTGGGTTTCCATGGTAAGCAAAGATCAAAAGCTTTACCCTCTTATTTCCTGAGGGTGCTGGTTTCCGGCATCTTTTCCAAAGCTGGACCAAAAAGGTCCTTTTGTGGGATCATAATAGGCATCCATAATGTCTGCCTTCTGGACATAACTTAAACCTGAAAGGTTTCGCTAGAGAGCTCTCTCACCTGAGACCGCCAGCCCCATCACTCGACCAGAGCCCTGGACAGCCCCCCTGGAGTAGCGTGATACCAGGTCATTTATGATGCAGATCACATTCCAAAGAGCAGGGTTAGGAGACCCTGAGTCCAGTTGGTGACCCATACCAGGACCCAAATCCTGGGTCCTCCAGGATTTCTGCCTGGTATGCCGACAGCAGTGTAACTGCATTAAAAGAGCACATGGACTGGGCTGCACATTTGTAGATTCTCTGGAAAATGGAAGCAGTAACACGATCCATTATGCTAGGCAGAGAAATGTCATCATATCTGCCCAGCTTGTCTTAGCTCGTGGATGATGGGTGTCTGTCGTGACCGTAGAGGTGGCTGATGACAGGCATGGGTCCTGGCTCTTAGCCACTGCTACCCTCAGCCTCCATTCTAAAATATTTTCTGGCATCACAACACAGTGTGGGCACACCTTCAGGTCCGCCTGCGAGGCCTGGGTGTTTTTAGCGCCCATGCATACTATGCACAAGAGGTGAGGTTCCTTACCTGAAATAAAAGAGCTGCATGATGCGGATCACGGGTAGGATGCTGCCTCTTTAGCCTTGGGCTCTAACCCTTTGGATGGGGTTGTTACCGTAGATCGAACCAAATTCACAGAGGATGAGTGACTGTGTGAGAACACATTAACTTTAGGCTCATCACAACACGTTAGCCTCTGAAGCAATGGCACCGGAGTTTATTGCGAGCCTACCGCAGTCGTTAGTGTTAGCTCGCCATAACATGGCGATGGAGATTAAGCTAACATGCTATTGCTAGCAAGAGTTGTTAGCTCGTGGTCACATGTTAGCCTGAGTTACACTGGTACACAGGAACGGATCGGCCTGATGCGACAAAAGTGTAACACTAAGTTCTTCTTGCAAAGGACTTACACAGCGTATTCCAGGTTGAAGCTGAAAACAACTTCATTCAACTCGACCTGTCTGTCACAGACAGAAGTGGTGTCATTGGAGATTCCGTAGCTGGTCATGCCAAGGCAAATCCCATAGTGAAACACCAAGCGAATGTTAACCATAATTTTTACAAGAAGATACAAGAACACAGCTAATTATGTTGTGTCACTGAATATATTAAAGGATAAATTAATTAATTAATATTTTTCTACAATCAACCTACAAACACCAACAATATATTGGCTCTACTCATGTTTTGTGTTGTGAGTCTGTAATCTTATTCATCTGTGATTTAGATCTCCATGTTTGGTTGAAAACATTTTTAACAATTTCTCCACCATGTATGTTGGAATGAATCTTTGTTGATATTAAATTTGCAAATCAGGTGTTCGACATAGATCTGTTATCTAAACAGCTACATTTTTATTTATAGTATTAATCCATTTACACCCAAGAACCCTGAAGGGTGTGGATGTGGGCAAATGTCGTGTCTGTGTTTTTGAAAATGGAGTAGACTTCTTTTCCAACATGTAAAACAGGCTTTCATTATATGAGATCAAAAACAGACCTTAGGTTTACATTGGCCAAATTTAGATCATCCCTGCAGTGTAACAAATCTCCATAATAGCACTTACAGTAAAATGGTATGTGGCTGAATATATAGCGCTTTTATCCAAAGCGCTTTACAATGTTGCTTCTTATTCACACAAACGGTTGTGGCTGCCATGCAAGGACAGGAGGAACTGGGAATTGAACCACTGACCCGGTGGTCAGTGGACGGCTTCCTTAACATCAGAGCTAAAGCCGCCCTAAAATGACAATATAACGCAGTATAATGCATAAAGTGAATTTTTTTTTCTATTTTGTGGGTAATAAATGTTATCTTTTATCTCTGTGTCAACAGCCAACGCGTTTGAACGTGATTAAAAATGACAACGAGAGCTGGGACTACACTAAACCATACCTGGTCAGACGAGGTAAGACACACACTATCTGTCTCTGTCTCTTTGCTTCTATTGGTTCTGTACTAACACAAGTTAAAGACTACTGGACTGTTTTACAGTACAGGAGGTCCTATAACATTGAAGGTAGGACTCTGGTTTCACTGAGAATTTTCTGTAGTGTAAATTTCCCTCCACTGCAGTCTACCTTGATTCATGTTACACCACTAGATAAAAATGGTTTTTGAGTCCACATCTTCAGTCTTTATGGGTCAGTTTCCAGCTGTGGATTACGATGTAGTCATAAAGCGTTTGGATCATAGACCTCCATCACACCAAGACTCCTCTGCCTCCTGTTGCTCCATCTCCAATCTAAACACTCTCACACCAGCTAATCACCGGCCTCTCACAAGCCTGCACCTCCGCTTACCACGGGGAGAGAGAAACATTAAGGGAGAGAGAACAGAGAAAGAGGGATGGACGTCAGGCTGACCATGCACAGCAGCTTTCTTCCATCTTCACCTTCTTCAACCCAGCAAAAAGAGAGAGGGAGAAAAAGAGATGGATCTTACTCCTGCTGACCACCATGCAGCTGCTGCTTCAACATGCCCAGGATGCCTCAACCCCACCTCTGTCAGCAGGACACCAATAGCACTTCCTTCTTTATGTTTTCTCCACCATGTGTTTTTAATTTCCTCCTCTGTCTAAAGCAGTAGTAACGCATGGGCTTATGTCTGGTCCACACAGTGCTTTTATTTCCCCAATAGATGAAAATTCCCTGTAGGTCCTATACTGGGCTTTTGTTCAGATTTCACTGCAAATTATGATTAAAAGTTCTTTCAAGTTAACAAAAACTGTATAGACCAGACATAATGTTTATAATTAGTGGTGCAACTATTTGAGTCACAGTATAAAAATCTGACTCAATCTCTGTCACTTTGTCACTTCACTCAGAATAAGGCTGTCACAATATCCGTTTTTCTATAGAACATAATGCAGAAGGATTGCTATGTAAAGATACAGAAGATAAAATAGATGGTTCATAAAATCCGGTTCAAATGTCTTCAAGATGGGTTGAATTTAGGTTGGGGTTAGGGCAAGGGACTCGAAAATGTGTTATGTTAAGAAGGACATATCTCAGACATAAAACATATTAATTCCCAGTAAGTAATAGAATCTGTAAAACCAACATTCCAAGTTGTATCTTTGTTGTTTCTAACTTTGATCTTTTTACTAGGTAGATGAAGGAAGGCTAGTTGTCCATTCATGCTGTGGATTATTGCCATGACTTTACATTTACTTTGATTCACAGTTTAGTTCTCATGACGAGTAGAGACACTGAAAATACAAGCTCACTTTGTTGTCTTTATTAAAGTATTCAAACTAGTTCTACAGAATAAATAAAGGGCACGTTTTAAAGCCAGTATATCGTGACACCCCTAATCTGAATCCCCTGATTGCAGTAGCTGTACATTCAGGCATGTGCATAGATGATGCTTTCACATACTTTTTTTTGGTGTATCAGGAGTGTATCAGTACTTTGTTAAAAACAAGACCACCAGTTCTTCTGTGACCAGTGACAATTTATGTTATCTATGCACAGTCCAAAGTACAGTAAACTACTATAATACTACATTCTTTATACTGTATGTAATTGTTTTCAGTAATGAGAATAATGTTGGAGTCAGTTCATTGTTAATGTAACTTCCTGAATTGATTGAATTAACAATTTTAATATAATTCATCTTTGGTATCAAAGTATCTTTGACACCTACAGCTCAATTTTTTTAAGAAATCTGGTGTTTAGCAGCTAAAGCCCTGTTTCTAGCGCTGAGTCCAAAGACAGGGATAATGCTCAGTCTGGGTTTCTAACCAGCACAAATCCAAAGCAGGATGCATAACAACTACTTCTGGTATAACAATGTAATTTATTCTGTAATTCTTACACTCTTCCTCCATGCAACTGCAAACACTGTATTTATTTAGCTTTTGAGAGAGCCCGCACGAGAGAGACAGAGAGGCCTTAGGCGGCTTTGAGTCTAAATGACTCATCAAATGATTGATACTATAGCTTTGTGAACTGGTTCCAACTCTGGTTAAGTTTCAAAAATAAATTCTGTTTTAAAATGTTAAATGCTTTCAATTGAGGCACATTGCAAAGACAATGACGGGGCCAAATTCTTAATTATTTCTTTTGAAATTTTTGTCAGACACATGGTATTTGGTATATCTTCTCCAAACCAGACAGTTTGGAGAATTTTATGTTTCATTCAAGTGGTTTAAAGGGAGTTTTACCATAGACATCTACAGTTTGATTTAGCCTTAAAGAGAAGAAACTACCTATTTTTACCATAGCATTTTTATCCTGGTGTTGTGGAGAACTACTATATGTAACTATATAAAAAGATAGTAGACAACCTTTAGTGTCCAGAAGTGTTTTAAAAATGATTTAATCTATTAAGTGAGTGTTCATTCTCAGCTGCAGTAATTTGCTCTGGTTTGTTTCGGTGCTTGCTCTGGTTTGTTTTGGGAGTTCACAGTCCTAAACAGGGATGTTGTAATCTAAGTTATCTAGCTTGTTTTAGTGAGTGAACTATGAGTATTTAGGAACTGGCGTGAGACACCAGTGGTGTTCAGGCCTAAATAGTGTCCATAGCTCATACTGAAAACACCAGCTATATTTTCTAGCTAGATTATCTGCCATGAGAAATTTTGAATTATTAAAGAGCAAATTACCAGTGTTAATCAGAAAAGGTCAGCTACAATTAGATCGTAGCCATCTTAGATGATTTTACTAATTTGTCAAGCTATCCCTGCTGTGTTAGCTGTGTGTAAATTTCAGCAGTCCAGATGCAACAAAAATTTAGACAGTTTAGACAAGAGTCAGTCATTATTTAACCAGATAACTGGCTAAAAGGCAGTGAATGTTTGTGCTTAGAAATCAACATTAGATAATAATATGGTCTGAGTGTCTGCCTTTACCAACATACTAAGTAGGTAAGTAGAATATATAGCTGGTGTTTATCTCTTACTTTCTTACTATCGTTCTGTTGTTCCTCCTAATGTAGTATAATGTAGTGGTAAGCATTTGCCTTTGCTCTCCCACAAAGTTGCGGCTCTGCCAGCATGACAAATGCATTCACACAGTCCTTAAGTTATTTGTGTCAGACTGTATCTAATAGAAATTGTGAAGTCACTTGGAGTTGAAGATCTCCATATTCAGACAGGAAAAACATTTCATAGTATAAAGTTAAAAATCTAAAATCTTCTTTAGAACCTGCTTAGATATCCCACTCTGAACATACGGTTCTACTCTGAGTGTTGTTTCCCATGTTGAAAGCAATGCACTAAAAGATCAGCTGGAGTCTGCAGCGTTAGAATGGATCTAAATGTTGACCTGGTTTTACAAATTAAAAAAAAAAAAATTAATAAACCCATACTGTAGTTGACTAGAGTAGTTGCTATCCATTTACCCCAAACAGTGTGTTCTAGTAATCTGTGCCTAAATATGGCACGATGGAGAACTGAACTTCATATTATACCCTGCTGTTGTCAACCAAATGAAGCCTTTTGTCTATTTAATTGTCATCTCAGTGTAACTACATTGTGTAGCATTTAACAGCAGTTTTGTCTCATTTTGCCACTTCAATTTCATAGATGATGAAATAGTCACATTACATAAAGAAAGGGATCTGTGGTGTCAGTCCAGATGGCCATCCTTCTGCCTGGATTGTCTCTAGGACTTCTGACTTTTCCCTGTTGCTGTATCTCTTCTTTCAAATGGGTGTATGCATGCACTCTTGAGGTCTAGTAGTGATATGGGGGGTTAACTCAGTTGCTAATATAAAAGTTGGTGTCATTTCAGTGTGCCTCTAATATAGTGCATATCTTGTATGTTATACATATCCTTGAGTATGCTGTCCTTTCACTCTGTTTGGATGGCTCACTGGGCTGTATTTTCATGGCAGTGGAACAACAAGCACAGCCAGCACTCTAGCTGTAATTTCCTGTCCTTGAGAGAGCTGCATTGTGCATCTGTGTGGTATTTTGGTTTCCAGCAGAGAGTGCACTGTGAGGGTTTAATAAAGAAGGCAGCACAAAGCAAACTGTTGATATTTTGAAGAAACTTTGTTTCCAAACTCAGTTTTTTTTTTTTTTTTTTGGGAACAGTTATGCTTTATAGACAGTCTGCTGATTTTATCAACAAACATAATAAATGTGGAGTAATATTTCAAGCATAACTTCTTTATAAGAGCTGGTATGATGGAGACTCTGACATCACCCCAGGTGTACACAAGAATAAACCCTTTAAATAACCCACAATTGCACAGGGACTGACTGTGTCGCATATAGCTGTAATGGAGATGCTGGAGGTGAACGCTCCCACTCTTGGCAATGCTTGTGATATCAGTGGATTGGCTGTGGCACTTCTTAGAAGCCTCCAAGAAGTGTCTCTCTGCTCCGTTAAAAATATGTGGCCACACTTTTTATGAGAAGCCATTTCTAGAAAATTGAAAACTAAATAAGTTCAAACCAAAAATTAGGAGGTGGTTTCCTCCTTTCACCTCTTTCTGTAGCCTTTCAGGTAGAAGGGGAAGGATTTTCTTGTTGCTAATGGACACTATGCAAAATAATTCAGGATAAACATATAAAACAAATCAGATTTATTTTGTTAATAACTAAAACACATAATAAGATGTGAGGTGCAGAAGAATTAAAACAAATAGTGTTCTAGTATTGTTATTTATTTATTTATTTATTAAATTATTCAGTATTTATTAAACCCATACTCTCTGCCTTTGGCTGCAAATTCGTGGCCCCATGTGTTCAGATTGTGCTGCTCTGAACCATCCACCCAACAATATGATTCCTGGATAAGTGTCTTCATAAGATCTATAAAACAATTCTCATCATGATTAGGATCATCATTTGTTTCAGAGCAATGAGAGCAATGATCAACCTGGCTGGGAGTTTATTAATCATTTCAACCATTGATCTGAAGTCACCTGTTTACACATACCTGACCTAAACAACTAAACTGTGGGAGACACTCACAAAGTCCATGCTCTGAAGACCTTACTGCTCTGTGCTTGTCGTTGCGCTTGCACCATGAAAATATTGCCCAGCGTGTAATTGTGTTTGAAAGCCACAGTGATGATGGTGATGTTTTGTTATTATGATGGTAATGTAATGCAGGTTGATGTTCTTTCGTGCTGTGGGAGAAAAAAGAAAAGCTTGATGCCTCACAGGTACTGTCTCTTTAATACCTCTGTTTATATAAATTCCACTGTATCATTACACCTGCTCCTCTAAATAAAACCACTTTAAACTGCTTTTTTCTTATTCGGTCACTTGCAATGCAATGAAGTTTTATTGTTCTTTACATTCATTACTCATGATGTTTTGGAGAAATTAATGCATTTTGAGATTAAAATAGTTTTGGCATTTTAACCTCAGTAACTGATGTCAGAACTGAGGCAGAAATCTCTTTCATGATCTACCACGTACATTATGAGTTATTAAACAAGGCCAAGTCTGTCCGGTATAGAATTTTAGTTGTCGCCTTTATTATTTGTGTATTTTTGCATGTTGCAAAGGGACAAGGAGATCAACATCTGAACTGCTAAGGCCCCCTGTACCTTTGCTAGTGCACTTTTGACTGTGCACTCAAACCTCTGGCAAAGTCTACTCAATGTTTGAATTGTAGTTAAGATATTTACATGTGTTGTCTATAGAATTGGTTCATTTCCAAGTAATGGTGGACAGCTCTGTCATCATATTTTGCTAAAACATCAAAGTTTACCTTCTTATGTTATGATTCAACCTTTATCTGGATTTTGTGCGATTATACTATTATTTGTCTAGGTTTTTCTAGTTTTATGTATGTAACAAAAGAAACAAATGTATTTTTTGACACCTGGGAAAACATCCTGATCGTTAAAGATACTGTAGGTTCAATCTTCAAAAACAAGCAGTCATTCAGACTGTCAGTCAAGCTGTAAACAAACCCCCAGGTTACACACATTTATTAAAAAAAAACAAAAGTGAGTGGAAAGGGACTTGCAAACTGTGTTTTTATCATCTAACCCAAAATGTTTATTTTAGACTTGTCTGAGACTAACGACCATCTAACAGTCCCTCCAAGATTTCACTGATCTTTTGTGGATGGTTGTGGCCTAAAATGCCTGATTTCTCTAAACTTGCAATGCACGGTAGAGAATATCTCCAGAGAGAATAAACCTATCTGTTCTGAGTATTCTAAGTAAAACAAACACATCCATGCACGCACATATACACACACTGGCACACCACTATTACTCTAGTTAATACTCTAGTTACCCCTGACCATGCTTTTTTAAATCTAACTTGCTTTGATTGTTTTATCACCAAGGCTGGATGCAACAGCCTCTACCACAGTGATTTGTCTTGTCTGCATGTTTAAGCCATTTCCCAGTTGTGTTTTGTGGTAGAAATGTATCAGTCCATAAATTTTGTTTATGTTCCACAACAATGTAAACAGTGCAAAACAGTTTAAACCTGCTTGCAGAACATCAGGGAATTACCTTGTATAGTCTTTACCAGTAACTTTTGCAGTTATCCAAACTCTACTGTACGTTCTGTGAGTGTCCTGCATATCAATGCCTGCAAAATATATAAAGTAGCCCAGAAATCAGATTTTTCTTGTCTTCTTGTCCAAAGTAGAACTCCCATTTGTGTTTATGCACAGGCTTTACTTTAAGAAAGTAACACCACATAGCTTAACAAAATCTCAGCAGCATCTCTGATGTGCTGCATGAGAGGCATTCAGGGACAGTACAAAGTGTAGGTAAATTTGCTCAAAATTGCAGAGTTGTGCAGAATTCATGGGGATTAGTGGAATTAAATTAAATGAAGTGGAATGTTAAATGATACAGTTGCAATATATTGAATTCCTGGAAGGACCGATGTTGTAAAGAGACTGTTTCATACAGAATATTTTGTGCCCTTCTGGATTTAATCCATGTTTCTGTCTGCTGTGATGTTTTCTGAAGTATTGAAAATTTGTGGAAAGTCTACATACTTTGAAAACTGCAATGTAATGATGTGTTTTTCAGATCGTGGGAAGGGAAGACAGCGACAGGCCATTTTAGGAGAACACCCTTCATCCTACAGTGAGAATGGCTATGGTAAGACACACACAGACA
Source organism: Channa argus (assembly GCF_033026475.1). Lineage (NCBI taxonomy): Eukaryota > Metazoa > Chordata > Actinopteri > Anabantiformes > Channidae > Channa > Channa argus. The sequence goes on from NC_090197.1 coordinate 47,525,270, forward strand.
CACATTATTTCCAGAACTTCAAGAGATTGGAGGCTGACCCTAACTCTAACCTTATCCACTTTGTGCCAAACCCTCACACTAACATAATCGTAAACTTACCTTAGTCTTAAACCAAGTAATCACTGTAAAATTTTATGATCTAATGGTTAAAGATCAACTTGTCCATATGAAAAAAAGCCATGTCCCCACAAGTGTATTCAGATTTAAGCATAATGAGAGTAATATCTGCCACTCAGACAGACACACACACACACACACACACACACACACTTCTTCTTTTCCTTTCAGCTGTTCCCTTTCAGGCATCACCACACCGAATCATGAGCACACACACTCTGATAAATGACCTCAGAGGTGAAACTGTCCTACACACATTCACAGATATCCACACGGACATTCAGTCATGTGTAATGGTCAGTTAAAGTTTTCAAACTGAACTCATAATTTCCGCTCCTGCTGTCTCTGCCTCCTCAGGGCCACCTTGCCCCCTGCTGCCTCTGCCCGGCAACAGCAGGTACAAGCTCAGCTCAGTGGACACTCCAGACATGGTGTCCTACCCTCTGCCCCAGTCATCCTCCTCATACTCTGGCCACGCACCTAGCTCTGTCGCCATGGTGAGTGGCCTCCATCCATCCAAGATGAACTGCAACCGTATCTTCAATCTCTTCTGCCTCTATGGCAACATCGAGAAGGTAGGCATATTCTTTAAGTAGGCATTTGGAGGGTGTTGCTGTTTTTGTTTTGTACAAGGAAGTGAACAGCAGGAAATGGGCTTTCAATTTTTTTTTTCAAATTAAGATGTTCAGAGCTGGCTCCTCCAAGTGATGCAACAGTCCAAATGGGGTGGGGTCATCCTTAGTAGCACTCAGCATTATCACTTAGGTCATTATTACATCTTACCAAAAAATACGACAAATACTAGGTATAGGAGTGCTTAAATCTGGACTTCAAGTGCAGATTATCCCTGCTACATATGTTTCACTTCAGGTTACTATTTCAGTTAAGTTCCACTGCAGAGCAGCTGCTCTATACTCAGCTGCTTTATCACCTTACAGGAGTGTTATATTTACAAACCCAAGGTCCATGGGTTCAGATCAGAATTGATTCAGACCAGAACAAAGAGCTAGTTGTAAAAACCCCAATGCCTCTAATTCACCCATCTCTACTCCCAATAATGTTTTAAAGAATGATCATTTTAGAGACTCATTTTTTAAAGTATACAACCTTTTGCACCTTTCCACCCGCAATAATGTGGGTACTGCGAGGCAGCTAAAAAAAAGTGCAGGGGTTGAACTGAGAAAATTGTTACTATGGTGAACTGATTACAGAAGTAAAACCTGTTCCAATCTTCATGTGGGGATTTGAATATTGTTTTAAAGAATCATGAGCAATGAGTGTGTTACTGCTGTATGAGAAAAGGTCTATATTACATTTACATGTGTGGTTGTAGGTGAAGTTTATGAAGAGTGTCCCTGGTACAGCTTTGGTTGAGATGGGAGATGAGTATGCTGTGGACAGAGCGATAACACACCTCAACAGCATTAAAGTGTTTGGCAAGAGACTCAACGTCTGGTGAGAAGTAGACCAGCACAAATACACATCTTCATATTCAGTATCTTGTAATACTGTAATATTTTTGGAATTTCACACAGTTCACCAGGCTCTACATGTCATAAAGTCAAATATAACATCAGTAATAAATATCTCTAACTTATATGCGTCACAGTAATCTGACATGCAAGAGAAAAAATTAGTGTTAGTATCTGACAAACTAGACTGGGCATGCAAAGCAGAATTGACCTGAGTATAAATATACTGTATACGGTACATACAACAGACACCTGTGTTGTTGTGTTTTGTGCAGTGTTTCCAAGCAGCATGCAGTGATCCCCAGTCAGGTGTTTGAGTTAGAGGATGGTAGCAGCAGCTATAAGGACTTTGCTATGACCAGGAACAACCGCTTCAGCAGCGCTGGACAGGCCTCCAAAAACATAATCCAGCCTCCATCTGCAGTGTTACACTATTACAACGTTCCTCCATGTATATCCCAGGACCATTTACTAAGGGTATGGTGCTGATTTGCCAATCAATAGTTGGGTGCAGTATTTGTGTATGTTTTCTTAACTGCTTATTGATTGTGTTTACATGCGCTTAATTAACCAGGATATTCTGAGAAATCAGCTTTCTGCTTTTGTCCTAATTGGGGAACAGTGTTTACATGCATTGAAATTTCACTTTACTTTCAATGGCTCTAGTTTTGGGAGCACATGTCTTATGCTCCCTATATCAAAATATCTCTCTGCTTCTACCTGAAAACTCCTCCAGATTACATCATTGAGAGTGGTTTTACAATTTAGATACTGCTCACACTACAGAGGAACTAGTCTTTGGCTTCGTCCTCTTACAGGACACTAACAAGTGACATCATCTGAACACTTGATGAAACTCTAAATGATGTCATCTGGAGGTGTTTTGTTTTAGCTAAAAGTATAGAGATATTTTAATATAAGGACAACAGTGCATTTTAAAAGCATTAATCTACACGTACTCCCCAAACTACAACCATAGGAAGCAAGTTATAAATTGGTGAAGTTTGAATTTAAGAAATCTGGTTATTGGAAATTTGCTTGTACATGCAGCAGCACAGTAATTCTGTTCACAGTAGTTCTGACCTATTTTGAAAGCCTGACACACAGTAACTGTACAGTGACAGAAAAGGCTGCTTTCTGACTTTTTGTCTGTGTTGGTGTCGCAGCAGTGACATGGGCAGAGGAAAGAAACAAAAGGCGAGGCACACACAGCTGATCCACATTTCAGAAACTGTGTGGGGTAGAGTGATGGTATTTAGACTTCTATGATGTCTGAATTTAATTTTTTTTAGACTTCTACAAGGCAGTTTATGTAAATTGTTTTATTATTTATTACTTTAGATGGACCCAGTTAATGATCTTTTCTTTCATTCAGCATTTAGCTCAGCTGAGTGTTCCTGTCTGCACTCTTTTGTTATGCACATGTGCAATTGGAGAAAACTAATTAGAAACCTGGTTATGCGTATACATGGCAAACAAATCAGCGTTCTCGGACAGAAATCTACCTGGGGAAATATGAGTCCCTCATTCCTTACCCCATTTTATAAAACCAACATAAGAAATCTGCTTTCCAGAGAAAGCTGACTGTAACCTGGTTATTTAATTCCATGGAAACACACTAAATGAGGAGAGCTGGACACTAGTCTGTGTCCAGATCATATGATATGAGGACTTGGATTTTACCTAACGCAGCTTTACTCATACATTATCTGCTGGTTTGGCAGCTGTGTAAGGAGCATGATGTGCCTGGCTTTGTCAAATTCAAGATGTTTGATGCCAAACGTAAGTAAAACTCAAATATATTAGTCATAATTTCTTGTCCTCATTATTTTATAAATCAGCCAGGGAAACAATAGATTCTTTCACTACTTTGTGTAAACTGATTGATATAAAAGTGATTTAAGTTCATAAATTACATATTTTTCATTCTCTAAGTTTTCTTCCCTGTTTTGTGTTATGTTGTGACTGTTGTGTTATGTGTGACTGTTCTAATCTCACATTGTGTATCTTTCTTTCAGCCTCCTCAAAGACCATCTCTGGTCTGTTGGAGTTTGACAGCAAGACAGAAGCTGTGGAAGTTCTTACTGTTCTCAACCATTATCAGATCAGGATACCCAGTAAGTCTGTCTGAAAAACCCTCCTGTCCTGTAAACACTGTTACATGTTTGTTAAATGACTGTTTACATGAAATTAAGTAACTGGGGTACTCAGAGAAATCAGCTTTCGTGTGCAATGGGGGATAAATGTTTACATGCACTCAACAAAACTGGTTACTGGAAATCTGCAAATGGATGCAGTTGGACGTATGGAAGTATGGCAGTTTTTAACTGTATATTGATGGAAAATGCAAACGCTGCTTTCTGGCTTTTCTTTTCTGTGTGTGTGTGTGTGTGTGTTTGTGTGTGTGTGTATGCGTGTGTGTCGCAGCAGAGTGAAAAAGCAGGGGGGAGAAAGAGAGAAAAGAGAGGGGACACACAAAGCTGATCTATCCAACACAGAAATTGTCAGTATTTTAAAAATCTGAGGGGAAAGTGACTAATTAAACTTCTAGTGGCACTTTGTGTACATTTATGTAAAAATGAGGAGGTATTGCCCCATTAATGATCTCTCCTTTCATTCCTTCTTTCACTCAGCTGTGTGTTCCTATCTGCAGCCTTTTGTTAAGCACATGTGCAGTTAGACAAACCTGATTAGATAACTGGTTATGCATATACATGACAGAGAACTTGCCGTACTTTAACAGACCTGGGGAAGCCAGGTTTTCCTAATCCTTCACCTCAATTTCGGAAACCAGCTTTTCTGTTTACAAACACTTAAGAAATCAGCTTTCCTGGGAAAGTCGACTGTAACCTGGTTACTTAAGTCCATGTAAACGCAATTAATGTCTACTCTGTTAAGATATCATGCATAATACTGTATTTACACATGAAGTAAAAATGCATGTACATTATAACTAATATGCACTTTAAGCACTTATTTATCTCCTTTCCATAATGCTTGTTTCAGTAAATTTAAAATTGTTTTGCACTTTGCAAGTTCTCAACATTACAAGCAGTATATGTACAAAAGATAAATGCATGGATACAGTTATCTAAACAGATACTGGGTGACTAGCTTTATCTCTAGTAGTACTAATAGCTCAATATACTAAGTAGAGTGGTATTTATTCAAGAGCATTTGAAAAGAGTGTTTGAGTGTTTTATATTTGAGGCTGTAGAAAATCAGATAATTATATAACTATTAATATTTTACATAAATTTATGTATCAACAAATATGTTCATTGTAATTTAAAGGTCAATATTTAAAACATTGGCCTTCAAATTATTTCTTTAGTTTTTTCACAAGATCAAGTTGAGAGCAGACAGGAAGGGCGAGGGGATACCTCATGCTTAGCACACCTAACATTTGGTTAAATGTCCCTTTTACACTGCAGCAGACACTAGCATTCCATTTTGGTAGCCATCAGCTAGCTTTTGACAGAATTCTGTTTGGATCTTTACCAACCCTTCTTGGCAGAATTGGAAAAGTTCAAATAAATTTGTTGGTTTTATGGCATTGGTTATATGATTTTAAACATGGCCCACTTATTATGCATGGGACTGAGGTCAGGACTTTGACAATGTCATTCCAAAGGCTTGTTCTGTCAGTTCCACAACCAGCTTTTTCATTATCTATAAGATAAACTAAAACCTTTTAACATTTTGAGAAGGGGTTTCGAAAGTCAACACTCTCACGTTTCTTAGATGGCAGCAGTAACCAGTTCATGGTTACTGCTTGGTGTCATGGTGGTTCTTGGGATGTTCCTGACTATATGAACTAGTGCAGTTGTTTAGAAATGCCCTCTTCCTCAAAGCGGTTAGTGTTTGTCAATCCAATGATGTAATCAAACACACCCTGTTTATGTTGGCACAGGAAAGCCACGAGATGTAGTCAGTCTTGATCACATTGTACATCTTTGTTTTATGTCAGAAAACCCCAAATGATTTCATCCCTGTGTACTAACTTTTGGGTTTAAAGAAATAATTATAAGCCCAATTTTGCCATGCCAGTCATTTGCATGAGGAGAGTATGTAAACATTTGACTTGATCATAACATGTAATACTACAAACAGGATTACACTAACTACTGTAACTAATTGTAATAGTTAATCTTAAATGGATAAACATGATTTGAACAAATAGAAACGACGAAATATAATAGAGCCAATATATAAGTTATTATAAATTTAGAATAGAAAGGTTAGCACAAATGCAAAATAGTATACTATAAAGTTAGATTGCTTTCCTTATCATAAAATGGGGCAAGCATGTATGAGGAGGTAAAATGAATATCTCATCTAGGTGTTTATTCATACTTGTTCCAGCTGTACTTAGCTTCAGTGTGGCTCTGTGTGGTTTCAGATGGGTCCAACCCATACACCCTGAAGCTGTGTTTCTCCACCTCATCTCACCTATAAAGAGCTGCAGACCACAAGAAGAGCCTGCTGCTGAGCGAGATGACCTCTCTGACCCAAGAAGAGGACAGGGACCGTGACAGACATACAAGTGGAGGAGAGATAAACACAGAGGAAAGCGGAATGAGGCAGAAATATACCTTTAAAGGAGATACAGAAGATGGAAAGAAAAATTTAAGGGACAGTCAGTGTCTACCGACTGATCATCTAATAGAAATCCCATTATCCCAACATCCATTTGCAGCTCAACAAGCTGACAGACTAGACACTGAAAGATTCTAACAGCCAATTCACATAAGCCTTTCTACTGTAGGCGCATTGGTGATGTCCATCACTTACACTTCCATTATATAAAATTTGACTCTGTGACATGCATCACAGACATCCCAGCATTTTTTATTCCCATATCTCCAAACCCAGCTGTTTAAAATCACACAAATCTCCTGCTACTTACAGTGGTTGTTGCAAAATGTTCAAACATGGATCAAGTTCCTGGTGTCACCTTGAGATTGCTAGTATTACTGGGCCCCGCCATTTGTAGCGGTTAGGGTAAATACATAACAAATCCTTATAGAAAGACATTGCTGATTTCTTCCTGCTGAGCCCACAAACGCTACTTTGCATCATCAGTTTCTGCTGTGCATCTGGAGAAAACATTATGTCCTTAAAACTCTAACAGGAGCAGGAACTGCTAACAGACAGACAGAGCCACTGAGAGGAATTGGTGTGGATTTTATGGCATTAGCATTTCACCTCTTGCTTTCTATGTGGATTTCCACTAATGATGGGTTTTAATTGTCATGTAAACTGAAGGAGGGTATGATTTTAACACTTCATGAACAACAAGGCCTAAGGACAGAGGTGCCCCTCCACAGTTTGGTCAAACAGCAAGAAAGAGGGGAAGAGTCTCTCTGGCAGATTTTGGACATGGGACATTCCCCCATTTCCAGCATAATGCCTGAGTTTTCAGCCAGCACTTTTGTGTATGTCATAGTACCATGGTACATAAAGGCAATATTTCCATATACATTAATGTTTCCCAGAGGACTCCTGATGTTTGTGTTACTTCTCTTAGCCCCATTTTCAGCTTTGTCACCAAATCTATATATAAGAAGCGTCAAATTCTGATGCCATGAAAATGACACATGAACACATTCAATCTGCAAAGAGGTTAACACATGACAATCAGTCAAAGTCAAAAATTTGGAAAAAATGTATAAACTGACTGTGTCAGTTCACTTTAGTCAGACTAACATCCTGAGATTGGGGTGATTGAAGGTCAGCTGCAGTAAAATAATTTCTCCATAGTGATCTACATGTGTAAATGTTGGGTTTTCACAAGTATAATAAATAAATTATGGCTTCTCTTAATATATGTTAATATATGTTAATTATCAGTGTAAATCAGTAGGATATAAGAGTTATAAAGAGCAGAAAAGCATGGGTTGTGAAGACTTTATTGGCTGTACTGGACACACTCAAAGAAGACCCAATCTTCTACCAAGGTTTGAGCATCCATTGCAGTTGTATAATTTTTGTCCAAAACAGGAACCTTGCTGATGTTGCTTAAGGTCTGCTGTGCTCAATATTACAGTTGAGTCTGCATTTCAAACAAAAATTAAGGTTTGAAGCAGTCCTGTTTATCCTTTTCAAACTGAAAGTAAAATTAGACACATGCACTGCTGTTTACCCTGAAGACCAGTATGTCAAAGTAGAACCAGGGAAACTAGGCTCATGTTACCTCCAAATTCATTGTATGTATCAATTTCATTTTTGTCATACTTTTAATTCAGTGTCATGCCTGTTCATGTTCAACATTTTTATTATTGTTTAAATATATAAATATTAGTTTATGTTGGTTTAATTGTTTTATTATTTTCTTTTTGTAGTCTAGTGCTAATATTTAGTGTAGATATTTGCGTTGGATATGTGAATAAACATGCTTCCTGAAAACTGGAAGATGAAAAGCCTATGGCATGGATGGATTACTGAGTGAGCCTGAGGGGACCCCAAAGATCCAGAACCTCCTAGATGAAGAACTCTATATGACTTTACTGTTAATATTTCTAGTTTGAACATTACAGAGCTTAGATAAATACAAAATTAAAAAGACATGCATAACAACCACAAACTACCACAACTATATTTGATGCATCATTTTAGGGGACTTGTATGGGAGAGGTAAAGAAGAGTGAGTGCCCAGGGACCCGTTCCCTCATAATCCATCCATGTCCACACACAGAGTGGATGACTGCACATGCTGAGCTACTTTAGGGCCAATTGTTTAGTGAAGCACAGTAACAAAAATCATGTTTCTTTTCAACCCTGTATCCGAAATTGAACATGCAGAATTTTGCTGTACAGTATACCAGGATCCCTTAAACTTGTGAAAAAAGGCATGCTTTTTGTAAATATTATGTAAATAAGGCAAACTTGTGAACAACTTCAACAGATGAATCCCACTTAGTCTGCTGTTAACTTATTGCTGATTTAGACGTTGTGCAATAATTTTATTGAATGGGTACTGAGAGGTTTGTATGTCTCTTACAGAACTTGAATCTTACTGTAAGTCCAAGAAGGTTTTATTTATTCCTGAGTTTTCTAAGCCTCCAAACAGGTTTAATAAATGAGCGCTGTTGTTAATCACAGCACTAAGAGCATGAGACGGATCCACAGGTATTTTATAATTTCGAGGCTGTAAAGGTTCAGTGTTTATGATCTGTAGTCTGACAAAATACATAGGACTATATTGTTCCAATAATTTAAGATTTTCTGTGGTTGTAACTAATATGTAGGAACTTAGGTGTTCAGACTGAATAAAGTCAGGTTTGAGGCTGTTAGGTCAGCCGAACTCAGCTCAACTCTGCGGTCTCCCACTTGTTTTCATTTATTGCTTCGAAGCTGCTGGTTAGTTTACAAAAGTAAATACCTTTTTTCCCTACATTAGAGGTCACACTTACCAAAAACCTAAACAATGTGGAATTTTTACTTCTTAAAAATATTTTCACTTATCAGAAATGTCTTTGTGAATTCATTGCTGTATTTTATGGAGTCTGGAGTGTACCACTGTTACCAGAAGCACATTTACTCGAGTACTGCACTGAAGTATATATTTGAAATACTTGTAGTTTACTTTAGTTTTAGTTACTTTTACTTGTACACAATGTAGAAAAAAATGTGGTAATTTTTACCCCACTACTGAAATTTTAATTTTCCCATCATTAAACCAATAGTATTGTCAGCACATTGTTTTTTTAATAATTGATTTTTCAGTGTATAAAATGTCAGAAAATTTTAACGTCTTCAGCATTATTTTTAATTAACCAGTTGGTCACTTAAGATCTACCTGGGAGAATAATGAAACAAGATATAATAACAAGAATTCTTCCCAAAAATCCAGCAAAACTACCTGAAATGTTCTATTTCAATAGGACATGTTGTATTTAGCAGGGAGAAACTGAAAGAGCAAATCTTAACTCTGAATGGAAAAAATACATACATTGTACATGTACATTAAAATTAGAAATAATATTAAAAAAAATCGATAAACTGGAAGAAGGCGTTACCTGCCTTTAATGCGAAACTCGGGGCATTGACGAATCCGTTCTAAGTGTCCGCCTTCTCTCCCGTCATGCCCAAAGGACCGCCTCCTCTGTTCTCTGATTGGCGGTTTTGAAATGCATCTGGTGAGTTGATTGGTCAGTTTTGAACCGCTTCTGTACTGCGGTTAATTCAAATGAGTCAGAATTCTACCGGTAGTCTGTGCACAAAGAATACGCACTGTAGAATTTGAGGAACATTCAGGTAAATATTATTTCATATTATACAGGTGAAAGTATGAATTGTATCATCTGCCATGTATAGTTTAAAACCTTTACAAAAAGAACATGTATCAAATCTTGATCCGTTTAAAATTTAATTAGGTGCTAGTCTCTATGAACTAGCATTAGCTAACGATAACCTTAGCGTGACTTATCTTGCTTGCTAATATGAAAAAACCGTCTAGTTTGAAGTTTAGCTCATGTTAGGATACTTATACTTGCTAAACTAAAAAGCATTAAAAAAAGAACTTTACTACAGAGTGAGCTATTGCTATTACAATGTTAGTTAAATTAGCAGTTAGTTTACATCATAACGTGTATTACTGTTAACCTAGCTTCACAGCCATATTTTATGTTGTAACGTTAACGTTAGTCAACGTTAGTTTATAATAATGTGATTAAGTTAGCTAAAACCAATCTTGTGTAATTAATGGAGGAATTTAAGCTGTAACGTTATTCTTTTAGCATAACAGCATGTTTGTTTGTTTTTCAGACAATAATGGAGGACTACTTGAAAATAGAAAAAATTGGGGAAGGTTCGTCATGAATAACTTCTAATATGATTTCGACTAAGCTAAAATACTAAATATGTTGTACTGCTGAAGTTTTTGCAGGTTTGGGCTACATGTACGTTAAAAGTGTACATATACATGAACGCTTTCCTTTTTTTAGCATCGTACTATGATTATTTTTTTATGTCTGAAGCTTGTTGAATGATAGACTGGCACTTTTTATTATGACTACAATAACCTTCTAAGCTTGTTGCTGTTACAGGTACCTATGGTGTAGTGTATAAGGGCAGGCACAAGGCCACAGGGCAGGTCGTGGCTATGAAGAAGATCCGCCTGGAGAGTGAGGAGGAGGGGGTTCCTAGCACTGCTGTCAGAGAGGTCTCTCTGCTTCAGGAGCTGAAGCATCCCAATGTTGTACGGTATGCTCATTTTCTGTAGATTACAATGTGTAATACGGAAAAGATATTCAGTCTGCACGTTCTGTCAAGTTTAAGGATTTGCATTATTATTTTTATTTTATGTGAAAGCTTCTGATTATGGTTATGTTAAACTGTAAACATTTATTGGTTTTGTTTCTTTTTAAACAAAAACCTAACAGAATATTTGTGTTTGGTTTGAATTTTGTTCAAGTTTAGGAAGGTCCATATAATAGGCCTGCAGCTTTTTGACCTCTCCAGTCACACATATTCTATTTTTTTTTTTGTATCTTTTTTTTTTTTCCTGTGTTTTTGCTGCTTTTTATGTGGAAATAGTCTAGTTTGATCACTCTGCACAGGGATAGTTACCAGATGATGTTTTCATTGTTCTTAATAGCAGCTGCCTATAGTTTAAACATTTAGTCAAACCTTTCACACACACTATGTGGGGGAAAAGATAAAAATTTAGAGACCTTTAAACATGAAACCAGTATGAACTTAGTCAGTTTTTGTTTTTATCCCAGACTCCTAGATGTTCTGATGCAGGAGTCTCGTCTCTACCTCATCTTTGAGTTTCTGTCCATGGACCTGAAGAAGTACCTCGACTCCATTCCCTCTGGCCAGTACATGGACCCAATGTTGGTCAAGGTAAGTGTGTTTTTTGTTTAATGAACTCTCAGAAGCCCACTTAATGGATCCTAATCCTCTTTTGGTGACAGTTGCATATTGGCAATGCATCTTTCTTTCAAAGCGGTCTGTGCACTGAAATAATACATTTATTTATTTGTTATTATTTTTATTTATGTTTTACTTCAACATATAGCCGGGACCGGGGTTAGAACCACTGCCCCTGTAGTTGGTGGATGACTGCCTTACAAACTAAGCTAAAGCCGCCCCTTCCCAATTATAATAGATAATGCATATGAACTGTTAAATTTGCCAGTAGTAAATCTTGAAGTATTCCAAAGCAGGTAGTTGATAACAGGTAATTATATATTATATATTTGAGTCCCCATCACAAAGAACAGATTAAACTAAAGTTAGAATAATTTATGTTTAAAGTTATTATAATCAAAATTATCTGTCAAAACAATACTGGAGCCACTTATTTTGGACCCTCAAACTTTTCCCAACTGAAGAAGATGTGACTGTATCAGTATTAACCAACTACTCTGCCAACAGTCTTGGGTTTGATTCCTGAACAGGGCTGTGTGGAGATTGCATGTCTCCCCGTTTCCTTCCGGTATTCCATTTTCCCCTCACGAAAAACAAACCACAAAAAAACCCAAACATGTTCGTTAAGGGCCAGACCATAGTGCCAGCACACTCAGTCACAGTGCCTCAGGACTAACCATCCATCTGATCATCAGATGCAATTTTAATGCACACATTGTATGTATGATGACAAACCACTCACTTACATTTATTTTCTTCTTGCACCACCTGTTTAGAGCTACCTTTATCAGATCTTGGAGGGGATTTACTTCTGCCACTGTCGTCGAGTTCTCCACCGGGACCTGAAACCCCAGAACCTCTTGATTGACAACAAGGGAGTTATCAAACTGGCAGATTTTGGCTTAGCTCGAGCATTTGGTGTTCCCGTTCGGGTCTACACCCATGAGGTGAGACTCTATTTACGTGCCACTTCATTAAACTTACATTGACAGTGTGGACACGATGGCAACATTTGATTAATATGAAGCCAAGCTGAATAATTCTGCCTTCCCTCTCATGTCCTAAGGTTGTTACTCTTTGGTACCGGGCTCCAGAGGTCCTCCTGGGTTCACCCCGATATTCAACGCCCGTTGACGTTTGGAGCACTGGGACCATCTTTGCTGAACTTGCCACTAAGAAGCCTCTGTTCCATGGAGACTCAGAGATAGACCAGCTCTTTAGAATCTTCAGGTAGACCAAAACATGATGCCTATAGTGCCTATAACAGTTTTTAACCTCCTTTTGAAGTATTCTTTATTTGTTCATTTAGCCACGTTAAATCATGATTTCTTTTCATTTGGGTTATTTGATGTTAAAGGATTTTCATGTCAAAGTGAAAACCGATCTCTACAAAGCAATGCAAGCTAATTACAAATATAAAACAAAAAGTAATTGCATACCAAAACACTCCTTTTAAAGTAATTTGTCTAATTCACCACAGTGTTAGTCTTAGTTTCAGAGGTCACACATAATATAGTTGCCTTTAGTGACCTCCCTCACTACTCTTTCTTTAGTTCCTGAAGTTTTTGATACCCTACGGTCATCCCTGTAGTTTAACTGTCCGCGCTTACAGACCCCTTTTTGAACCCTCTGTTTGTTTTTTCTAGGACTCTGGGAACCCCAAACAATGACGTGTGGCCTGATGTAGAGAGCTTACCTGACTACAAGAACACCTTCCCTAAATGGAAGTCTGGGAACCTTTCATCAATGGTGAAAAACCTGGATAAGAATGGCCTGGACCTGCTAGCGGTAAGATCAAATTTTGACGTTGGGGCATATTTGCTGATACAAACAGTTTTATTCACACTGTCAGTGTTGACAATTCTGTAACATCTACTGAACTAAGGTGATATAAACAGCATTCAAAACAGATTCCTCATATGAAAAACAAAATGCAGGATATTAATATTTTTGTTTACACATGAATTGCAGATTTTCTGTCTGCTTCAGAGCATCCTGTGTGTCCTTCAAGATTGTCAGCAACGGGTTATCTGATAATTGGTAGAAACTGAACAATTCACACCTAAACGGTCTTTGAAAGTCTTAGTTTTCAGGTGCATCTCCACAACTAGTTAGACCAGCAGTGTCTGCCAGTTTATCCTATCAATGTATTGTACAGTTAAGCTGATAATGATTTTACATTCTAGTAAGTAATACTAGAAACACAAGAATTTAGTATTTGTATCAAACTCAATATTGGCAAGTACTCAAAGGTAAGTACTTGTAGTTCATCTCGGGAAAAAGATTAGGAAATTCTTCCTCATTCTTGTCATGTATTTTTAATAATATCTAAACATATGAGCAAACGGCTGCCACCATCTCGTATAGTTACTGTGGTTACAGGTGGTGATCTCATTTGTCATAGTAGAAAAGTGTTTGTACCAAGGCTGAGCTAAGCTGACCCAGGAGCAAGATTCCCTCACATTTGAGTTAAGTAGCAAACATTTAGAGGGAGATTTGGTTGGTTGGTTGACTGCTGACATTAAATCTTTTTTTTTTTTTTTTTTTGACCGCTGCACAATAATGTTACACCTGCAGCACTAAAGGTTGAATTATCTTACCTTCATGTATGTTGGGAATTTGCTTGCTTTTCTTAGTTTGTACCAGCTAAGTAAGATTGTTCTTACTAATATTACTGCAGCAGGTTAAGCCGCTAAATCAAATCTCTTTTAAACTAGAGAATTTAGATGGTGAAAGCTTTTACTAATCAGGAGCTAGAATTTGTTTCTATAGATGCTGCCAACCACTTAAAAAAAGGGTTTATACAGGGTGGTTAAAATTCAGATTGATTAGGTTTTGTTTTTACATGTCATCCAAGAATTCCAGCTGGAACATGAGAACAAGTAGCACAAAATATTGTAAATGCTCTGCTTGTATAGCGCTTTTATCCAAAGCGCTTTACAATGTAGCTTCTTATTCAACCTTTCTAACACACACACACACACACACAAAGCAGTGTCTCCCATGTAAGGTGCTCATCTCAACAACTGGAAACAACTTAGTGTGTCAACTAAGTGTCTTGCCTAAGGACATTTCGATATTTAGTCAGATACAGAGAGTCGAACAACTGCCTTACCAACTGAGCTATTATTTTAGAAGACTTTTATCCCCTCATCGTTGCCACTGAAATGGGAATTAAAATTGTTTATTTTTAAGTTTTGTATATCAGTTACTTATGAGTAGGAAAAACTCAGTGAGCAGTAACTGTTCATTTTTGATTGTTGAGGTCTTCTCAATTGTTTGCATGTGTGCGCACGATTTTGAGTTTGTACAGTTTAATAGAAAAATGGTCATCCAGTAGTAATCCATTTGTGTCACAAGGACAGCCTCTGGGTCATTTGAAGAAGTCTGTACTAGTACACTTCTATGTGAAAACAACCAAATACAAAATGAACTCTAGTGTGAAAAGTGCATACTGTATTTGGAAAACTCACATTTCCACTTTTTATGTGCACGAGCGCCGGTCCCAAGCCTGGTAAAATTGGGAAGGGTTGTGTCAGGAAGGGCATCCAGCGTTAAAACCAAATCAACATGTGGCCAAATGATCCACTGGGGCGACCCTGAACTTGCAGGATAAGCTTAAAGGACAAAAAAGAGGGACTTTCAAATACATTGCTGAATAATTGAAACAGGCTCATTTAGTCCTTCATGCTGTCCTCAATGTAAAAGATTATTAATGGATATTAGCACACTTATAAGTTTATTTTTTTGTCTTGTATCTCTGCTGTAGAAAATGTTGACCTACAATCCTCCGAAGAGAATCTCTGCACGGGAGGCCATGACTCACCCATACTTTGATGACCTGGACAAATCCACCCTGCCTGCAGCCACCATCACCAAAAACTAAAACACATAGTGACTTAAAGGACATCTTCACTGATTTTGAATTTGCTTCATTTGGTTCTAGTTTGGATAGTTCATGTAAATAAATTTAATTTTAAACTTCCTTATATTAAAATGTCTCTCTACTTCTAGCTGAAAAACACAGACAGATGATGTCACCTGGAGGAACCTTCAGTTAAGATTGTCATCTTGTTGCTCACACTATAGAGTTTGTAATTGCAGTCAACCTGCTTTTCTCCTTCAGATGACATCTGAACTCCCAATGATGTCATCTGGAGGCTTTTTCCAGCTAGAAGCAGACAAATATTGCTATAGAAAAGTTAGAGGGAAGTTTAAAAGCAATGTGCATTTACACCCTACCCTAATGCAAATTAAAATTGGTGAATTTGCACTTAACACATTTATAACCAGTGTGAATTGTCTGTAAATACTTGTGTGTCTGTGTGGAAGAGACAGAAATTCATTGTAGAAATTTTAAAGTTTTGTCTTTCAGCAATGTCTTTTTCAATAAAACTGCACTTTCTGCTGTTCTCATCAGTCTGACCGTCCTGTTTTTGGTTTGTCATGTGCTCACCTGACTTTGTACGCACAGGGCATCTGAACACACAAAACTGGACCATTTTGATTACATTTTGATGTTTTAAATGATCAGTCCATTTCTGGGACACCAGAGGTACTGAAACTGACTGGTCTTTGAAACAAATTTGAGTTTAAGCATGTAGTTCCAACAGATCCTTGTATCATGTAATACATTTTTGTTCAAGCCTGGACCACAAAACTAGTTACCATAAACACATCAAAAGGCTTTAACTAAATACATTCTTTACTGTCAGCATGTTTCAGATAGTAAAATGTCTCTGCAGTGCAGGACATGTTTTGGACACCTTTTGAAGGGAAGCAACAGACATCAAGCCCATCAGACAAACTCTTCTCTAATAGGCCTGTGGAGGCTGCAGGTTAGGCAGCAGTCGTCTTTTCCTTTCAGCTGTTCCCTTTCAGGTGTCGCCACAGTGAATCATGTGCCTCCATCTAACCCTGTCCTCTGCGTCCTCTTCTCTCACACCAACTAACTTCATGTCCTCTCTCACTACATCCATAAATCTCCTCTTTGGTCTTCCTCTAGACCTCCTGCCTGGCAGCTCCAACCTCAACAAGCTTCCACTACTCTTTCCCACAACTTCATTGTGTGACTCATCAGCTTTATTCCTCTGTAGCTGCCACAGCTCTGCACATCTCCCTTGTTCTTAAAAATGGGCATCAGTACACTTCTCCTCCAGTCCTCAGCATCCTCTCACTCTCCAAGATCTTGTTAAACAAACTAGTCAGAAACTCTACTGCCACCTCTCCTAGACACTTCCATACCTCCACAGATATGTCATCAGGGACCAACTGCCTTTCCACTCTTCATCCTCTTCAACATCCTCCTCACTTCACTCTTACTAATCTTTGCTACTTCCTGCTCCACACCAGTCACCTCTTCTACTCTTCATTCGCTTTCATTTTCCTCATTCATCAACTCTTCAAAGTTCTCTTTCCATCTTCCCATCACACTCCTGGCACCTGTCAATACATTTCCATCCTTATCTTTAATCCCACTAACCTGCTGCACATCCTTCCCACCACTCTCTCTTTGTCTCGCCAACCTGTACAAATCCACCTCTCCCTCTTTAGTATCCAACCTAACATACAAGTCCTCATATGCTCTTTGTTTGGCCTTTGCCACCTCTATCTTCACCTTACGCTGTATCTCCCTGTACTCCTGTCTACTCTCTTCAGTCCTCTCAGTGTCCCACTTCTTCTTAGCTAACCTCTTTCTCTGTATACACTCCTGAACTTCCTCGTTCCACCACCAAGTCTCCTTGTCCGCTTTCCTCTTTCCAGATGACACACCGAGTACCCTCCTACCTGTCTCCCTGATCACATTAGCTGTAGTTGTCCAGTTACCTGGAAGCACCTCCAAACCACCCAGAGTCTGTCTGTGTTCCTCCCTGAAAACTACACAACATTCTTCCATTTTACACACCATCATCTTGTGTTGGTAGCACTGTTTTGTTTTTGTGAGGCATAAAACAATGTATACATGGCTTAATGCCAAGCTTAAGCTAATAGGAACTAATCTAACAAGCTGAAGCACAGCTTTAAATAAGTAAGCTTTTTTACAAGTTTTCCAACTTGAAATTGTTACATTATGTTGCCGACAAGAAATATCTAACCTTTAATATTAACCTTAATATTACAAAACAGAAGATGTTAACATTGGAAAATGAGAAGATAATATATTGAGAAAAACCTTCAAATGGAAATAAGGAAAACACTTTAATATTTTCAGTTTCTAAAATGTTCAGCTGAATGTGTTACAGTTTTTATAGCTGGATGTAGGATTAAATGACCATAAATATGATGTACATTCTTTTTGCTGGATGTGAACAGGTGAACTGTGCAGGTTCTCCCTCTAATCCTCTTCATCCCCATCATCCAACAGGAACTCACCAATCTCCTCCTTCATCTGAGACCTACACAACACAACATAACTTTAGCTCCAATCAGGATAGCACTTGAAGATTTGTGTCTTTATGTGATTATAAGCTCTTTTTTGTTTGAGTTTAATGAAGTAAGTAGTCCTTTTTGAAACGACTGTCTTATGGTTAATGTAAACCCGTTCTTGGACTCAATCAACAGCGATCTTAAGAGGAAAAACCTCCCCACCTCCTGTGCCGCCTCTGGGCCTCAGACAGGATGTACCGAGGGAGATGTTCCACTGATGACTAAAAGGAAAACAAAGATACAGAGAAAGTAAGAAAGTCGTCCACACGATCACAACCTTTGCATCACTGCTCCTGACATGGTCTAACAAATTAAGAAACAAAACATTTTTACACTATATAAAAACCTTTTATGCTTGTGATTTATTAGGACACAAATAATTATTAAGCACAAATGTGTACATTGCATTTGAAATGCAACCTAAACTGTTTTCACTTACGATGTCTTTGATGGTCAGCTGACAGCTGTAACACAACAAGCTCCTCAGATCGCTCATCTCTGCTCCACTGTAATAAAAATTATCAGTGACTCTCACAAAAGTAGAGTCTTAACATGATGACAGTTTACTAGTCTGAGTTGGTCTTAACCTAAATAAGCTGTGTAAAGGTTTCCTGAAGCATCACTCAAAGAACCAGGAGATGAGCAAAGGATCACAGCAGCAAACAGATATGAGCTGGGAAATTTCTACTATAGCAGTTTTTTAATAAATATCAGAATAAATACCAATACCGAATATTTAAGAGGTTCTAACATTATGTCTACTGTATAACGCTATTTTCAAAAGAATTGGAATATATGAAATGTAAATAAAAAGAATGCAATAATTTGTCAATTATACATATTAAACATAATTCAACATATTTTTGATTGTAAATAACACAGACATATCAAATGTAGACACTGAGGCATTCACTTATTTATTGAAAGATATTTGGTCATTTTAAATTTGATGTGCAACAGGTTTAAGAAAAGTTGGGACAGGGGCATGTTTACCACTGTGTTCCATCACATCTTTGGTTTGGGAGAAGACAAGTTGTTATTTTAGGTTTTGAAATTAAATTTTTTTCCCCCTTCTTGCTGGATGTGAAACATCAGCTGCTTAATTGTTTGTGATGTTTTCAGTGGCTGACAGCTCTGGACTACAAGCAAGTTAAGTTTAACACCCAGACTCTTACTACTGAGCACTGCCCTTAGAATATGTGTAGAATATAGTTTGGCATTGTGTTGCCAAAAAAAAAATATCAAGACCTTCACTGAAAAATAAGTCATCTCTATGTCAGCATATCTTGTCCAAACCTCTATATATCATTCAGCCATTAATGGTTCTACAGAAACTATACACGAATACAAAAATACAGGTATAATATCCTTTTTATGTTGAGAAACATTATTTATAAGTTTTGCTTTTTCTCCACACAGTCATGAACAAAGTTATAACATACAAACTTATTCCTAAAATATCCATCCATGATATGACCTGTTGTCATTTAAAGGAGTGTTTTTATATAGCATTAAACAACTTCAGTCCAGTCTTTGTTGACTCTGTCCCAACTATTTGAAACATCCTGCTGGCATCAAATTCAATTCAACCAAAACTAAACATAATAGCTCAGTTTCAACATTTGATATGTTGTCTTTGTATTATTATTAACTGTAGGTTCTACCTGATTTGCAAACCTCTGTTTGCAAATCACTGATAATTTTCAACTTTTATTTACATCTTTATCTTTCTCTTGCACAATGTTTCAACTTTTCTGGAAATAGGGTAGTAGATGATAACACGAGTTGTCAAATAAACCACTGAGTACTTACTTGGCAAAAGAACAGCAACCTCCACCTCTCTCTACTCTCCCACAGTCTTCTCTTCCTCCAGAGGAACAGCACTGCCCGGTGGGAGCAACAGGTTCTGGCTCCACTGGGGCTTTAAAGGAAATACATTTTATTAACACCTAAAAACTGAGCGTAGAGATGTTTACTGCACTGCCTGTGGTACACTGTATTTTTCTACTGCAGAATTCAGTTGGCAAACACACCTAGAAAAGGGCTGTGACCACTGCTGCAGAGAGTTTTATGGCATCTTCATAGCTGTGCCACTGTTAGCAGTTCACAAATTGACAGGCTAAATATCAAAGGACAGAGGAGGCTTGGTTCTGTTTGTCCCCAAACTATCTTCATATACTATTTGGAAAAATGCCAAAGATTACATGAGCATAGACAGAAAAGGGCACAAGTAGATGTGAAACCTGTGCAATACCTAGCTTTTGTGTTAGGATCTTTGCTGATGAAGATGTGTTCTTGGAGAGCTGCTCTGAGATCAGTGTGGCCTGGAAGGCTGAAGCTTTCCCTGAAACAGAAGAGGAATAAAGGGAATGGGGGGGTGGGAAAAGTCACACTAGATTAATTGAACACTGACCATAGCGTCATGGTAGAAAAACCAAAGACATGATTGCAGACTTTAGGAGAGGAGAAGGTGGGAAATGGTACTGAATTCACGTGTCTTGGTTTTAGTCGTCTCCACAAATCATGACATCACTGTTGGCTCACATGCAGATTTTAGTGGAAAATAAAAATTAAGGGAAACTAAAGTCTTTTTTCGGAGTCAGTTTTGGAGCTCAGATTAAAGTTTCTAAAAGCTAATAAGCTACACAGCACTCACCAACAACTGTATCCAGGGTGCACATACAGAGAAGACATCTGTCACTGTGATCAGCTGCAGAGGAGCTCCTACATGCTGTCTGCAGCTTCTCACTGGTCCTGCAAGACACACAGCAGGAGGTGTTAATGACCAGGTGGTGTGTTTCTCAACTGAAGGTGTGTGTGTGTGTGTGTCACATTTGATTCCTGCTGACCTGTAGATGGTGCTAACAGTGGAGGGGAAGTCTGCCTGAAGTCTGATGATAAAGGACTCTGTGAGACGCTGGACACTGGCCTTGTCTGGCATCTGTGGGGCACACACACAATCACACACCCTGTCACATACCCACCACTTTGGTGATGGGCATATGTTGTTGAACCACTGTTACGACTCAGTCAGCAGGTGGTAGGATCGTACGACTATAAATTTATAAATACACAGGCTCAAATCTGAGCCTGAAAGAAAGAAATCTTTGCAAACAAGTATTAAGTTCATTTTTGGTGCTGAGAGGTATTTATATTTTTGTAGATTATGTCTACATTGGATGGATGTCACCTACTTCTCACACTCGTTGTAAGAAATGTTTTATGACCATTTGAGTAAAAAAAAAAAAAAAAAAAATGGTACGACCTTTATTCATTTATTATTTATTTATTTTATAGAAGACCAAGTACATTATTAGGGGTCTCCTACAGTAAACAAACAATTTCATTATTAACAATATACAGTTTTTATGTTATTAATTTTGGGTTTTAATTTGACTGTAAAACCTTTTTAGGGCCTAATCAGAGAGAATGTGTTTTAGAAGTCAGTGTTTATGTAATGGTTTTCAATGAGAGTGAAGCGATTTGTGTGCTGTTTTGTCAGCAGTGACCTGAACACAAAAGAGCTAAATTCTGACCACCCAACGTCACCAGAGTTTATATCATTGTCCAATCAGATGAACTGAGAGACCTGATAATTGACAGATTACTAAACTGTCCCAACTCATCCTGGCATAAACCAAGTAACCATCATTAATGAAGTTCTGACAGTATGTGCAATAACCACACGGAGGGATTTTCTTTATTCCATTTTAACATTTATACTACTACATAGTTTTATTGTTGTGGCTGATCAGTGCATAGTGATGTCACAGCATTGACACCACCTGGTGGTATTAATGTTATCACTGATGGGTATAGCTTGATGGGTTAAGTCACATTTACTGTTACTGGCTGATCTTACCTTAGTGTCCAGGCTTGGTATGAGCACAGAGGGCACGTGGAACAGATGGTTGTAGTAAGCTATTTCTTTGGCTGAGTAGTCCCTCATTGGTCTCACTGATATTACGTCACCATATCTGGAGTCTGAGAAACCCTGTTAACACAAACAGTTTGATCACACAGCGAACAGCATGAAATAAAGAAACATTCTGAGCTTGTGAATGCAGTGTTTTCCGTGCTAAAACCCACCGTGTCCCGAGCCAGGTGTGCTCCTCTGCCCAGTGATATACTAGTTAGTAGTTTGACAGCCAGTCTAGTGCAGTTGTCTCCCAGCATCAGTTTGCTATAGCCTTTGGTACGAGCTGTGTGCACCAGCAGGTGCTGCCTTTGAAGAGAGCATTATTTTACATTACCACTGTTATCTACTGGGCTCCCTTTGTATCTGAACACTTGGTCCTGACCCTGAAGTGTCATTTTGAAAAAGACCAAATAATACTCCTACAAAACACATCAATTGGATACCTGCCGCTTCTGACCTTAATGTGCTGAGCAGGTCTTGTCTGGCTGTTAGGGTTTTAGCAGAAAGGATCAGTTGCTGCAGGATCTGTGTGTTGGCCTCCGGAACCTCAGGAATGGAGGTCTGCCCCTGATCCTGTGGTGTCAGACAGCTGCTGCGGTTACTCTGGATGAAGTGATCCACAGCTGCTTTGTAGGTGCTGCTTGGTTTCTCTGAGGGTGATAGGGCAGACTCCAAAACTGAACTGGGAAGGTCCAGAACCTGAGGAGGAGAGAGGGACACAATCATTTATATGGTATAACATTTTAGGCCACAATGTGCATGTTAGAAAGAGGCATTAGACTCTGGAAAGTCTATTTACTGGATTTCATTCTATGTGCTGAACAGACCCCTCCTGCATCCTCACTGACCTGTTCCAGAGGGATGATGTAGAAGGGAAAACCAGTAGCTCTGAACAAAGCCTGCAGCTCAGCTAGCGTCCTCTGCCGCTCTTCCACAGGTTGACCCACAGCACCACCCTCTGAGATGAACCATACACACAATTAGTTGAAAAATCCCTTAATTATTTAAGAAACGACAAATTCTGAAAGTGGTTGCACTGGGTGACATAGTGATGCTCTTCATTTCATTTACCATCAATGTGGACAATACCAGGTATGAATCTCAACTTCTTGTGAGCATTCTGACTTATACCCTGGGAGGAGGAAGAAGAAGTTGTTAACATTTTCAACTGCAATGAAAATAAAGAAGAGAGATCTTTTGGCCACAGGGTTATTAGTTTTCAAGCATTTAACCATTTCAACTATTACATAACTGAATGTAAAAAAAAAAACAACAGGGCCAGGATTTTGGTAATTTGCTTCTGTTGAAGCTTCTGTTGAGACTGTTGAAGAATGACCAAAATGACACAGGACTAACTAAAAAAAAAGTAACCAAAAATTAGGAGACAAAATAAAACAAAACAATTAAAAATACAGTAAGTGACTGAAAACAGACAAAATTAGAGCAAAACGAGACAGATGACAACATATAATGTGACAGTCTCCTTTGTAGTGATTTTATTTCTTATGATGAAGTATGATGGTCCCATATAGGAGGAATGTAGAGCTTTTTACTTGTCTGTGCCCAGGGGCATATTTTTCCATAACTCGTCCATATCTGCTGACACTGATGTTTTAGATTTTTAGACTTGAGGTTTTTGTTCTTATTGGTGACTACATGGCAATGCATAAGCAAGACTGAACTAAATCTAAGATTTTCTTATGGCTAAAATTAAAAGTTGATACTTTAAGCTACAATGTGCAACTCTGGCTAGCAGTAGCATGAGACTGCTCTTCTACACTCTGCTACACTCTGCACCTCCTTTCAGGTATTAGTCATTGTCAAATTACATCAATAAAAATTTACTAATCAAGCAGAAATGGGTAAGCAAACTCAAAAACCTTTAGAAGTGAATATTTCTGAACAGGAGGCATCAAAGCAAGTTGCAACAAAAAATGTGTTTTGGACTTATGTGTAGAAGTTTTCATTCTTAAGTGATCCACAGTCCACACAGAACATTTAAGTGGAAATCAGGTATTTGTTTTTGGAAAGAGTTCACTAATGAACAGATGTGATTAAACATCAGTGATTTGTAAGTTGTGTTGGAACCATGAACCAAACACTTGTACACACTATCAAATTAGGGTTTCAGGTGACTACACAGAGACAGATGGACTGATAGAAAAACTGGCAAACCTCTTGTACTTGATAGAGCATTGAAAAGGAAGAAGGACCTCCAGATACAGCCAGCAGCACCTGCAACCAGGGAAGACACTCTCAGTAACAGAACTACTGCAACTAATCCACAAAAAAAGTCATGCAGTAAAGTAAATTCTGTCAAGTGTTGCTAGGCCAAAACATGTGTTATTATTCAGAGATTATGCAATTAATATATGAAATAAAGCACACTGAGCTCACCGTCTCTCCAGGGAAAATCACCCTGTTTTTGCCCAGCATGGCTCTGAACTTGTGAATGAAGTAATCTTTGAAACAACCCCTGAACCAGAAGTAGAAAAAAGATTTGAGAAAAGTCATAATACAATTCATAATACAATTCTTTAAAAAAAATGTTTTCATCCACGAACAGGAAACAGGCAGCGCTTATGACCGATACATCTACAGAACTACAGTTGTCTTTTTGTCTATCTTTGTCACTACAGATATTACCATGAAATAAGTTGAAACAGGTAGTTTTGTATTTTATAGGTCTGGTTCATGTTTATTACAAAGAAACTACTAGCAGTGTTTACTGCGGCACTTTGTTTTTATATATTACTCATCTGTTTTTAGCCTATTGTTATCCAGATATAGCTATTGCTTATCAAGCTATTATCTAATTTTTACTTTAGTAATTACCATAAGATTATGTTGATTAAGAATTGTTTTTATTAATAAAACAATCCTGTTACATACTTATTACTGAAATATTATCCATATCACCTATTATTACCTAGATATTACACATATTACCTTTATTTTTCCGAAATATTACCTAACAATTAGTGGGCCTGGTGCCTCAATGATAGGCATACAGAACTCCACAGGTTCGAATCCTACCCATACTAGCTGTGGCCCTGCCCAGCCATCAAGGGTGTCCTTGGTGCTGGTCCTCGGCCCGGACAAAATAGGAAGGTTGCGACAGGAAGGGCATCTGGTGTAAAAACACGTGCCAAACCGTGCGGAACACCTTTCGCTGTGGCGACCCCGGAAGGGACAAGCCGAAAGCCATTGATCTTGATCTGAATTTTTTTTACTTCAAAATTACTGAGCTGTTAAATAAATTGCTACCATAATTTTGTAATTTTACTATTGCTATTATTATAATTACTGCGTATATGCAGTCTCTTCCTCTGTGTAACACCAGTGCACTGGTGTGGGATGGTCCACAATACCTGACAAAAATGACTTTTGTAAGTTAGTGTATTTTAACATCAGCCTAGCCTCGTGTTCAATGTTATCCTGGGAGAACTGGTTTCAGCTGCTCTGCTCTCTACAAATGGAAAAAGCTACAGAAAACTCTGAAACTCAAAGTGATCACTTTTCCTAATGTAAAACTGTTTAGTGTGTGTGAAGTTTCTGTGTCTGTACATTCTTATTCTTATCCTCAGTTCTCTGTTTATAAAGAGATCACAATGATGCCCGTTTTCTGATCCTGTGTCAGTTTTCCATTTTCATGAACAACTGTGAGGTTATGTTCCTCCTTTATTACAGAAACTTACTTCTTACAGAAACACTTTTTAGTTACTATTTATTGCCTTTTTTGTTATTTTTAAGCTCCTGTCAGTGAAACTCAAACGTTCCTGTGCAGATGTTTCTCAATGAAACCTTTGAGCTCCACAATAGGCATCAGGTATGACCTCTTTTTTCCAATGTTTTTATTGTTTATTGTGCATTAATAGTTGAATTTATTTAGCTATAGCTTAACAGTATCTAAAAGCTGAGTAAAAACAAAGTACAGAAAATCTTTCAGATTTTATTTTTTCTTTACCCCTGCGTAGTGAACATGCTTTTTAATAATAGTGCATCTATTGTCGCCAGAATTATCTCTATTTCCTGCAAAAAGTAAGAATATTTGAAGTGATGCAAGCAGTTAAGACCTTGAGGCTCAAGCGTTTTGCTTACCTGCAGTATGCATCTCCTGCTCTGATGACCACAGCTGCACTTGCCTCTTTGCATTTGACACATTTCTTGGAAACACTGAGAAAACAGAGGAATTTCAGACATCTTAAAAACCCATGTGTTTTCATTGTTAACATAGATGTGTACTGGAACATCACAGTGGTTAGATGGTTTTTAATAATAGACTAGAATAACTGCACACTGTTCTTATTGGTTTTTATTTGATTAATTAAAATTATAACACTATAAACTCTGCAAAAGTGAAGAGGTGTGAAGACTTTCTGAAATTACTCTTTATCAAGTCACATAAAAGTTTTCTAACAATTTTTAGAGGTGAACAACAATGTGAGCGATATATCATGTTTATTTTGAAGCATTTGATATAATATTTCAATGAATAAATTAGGCTATTAACAAAGTGTTATTATCTAGTCTAAATTAAGTGGGGGCACTCT
The DNA here is from genome assembly GCF_033026475.1 of Channa argus. Taxonomy (NCBI): domain Eukaryota; kingdom Metazoa; phylum Chordata; class Actinopteri; order Anabantiformes; family Channidae; genus Channa; species Channa argus. Next base: position 47,551,636 of record NC_090197.1, read on the forward strand.
CCAGGAGATATGGTTGCAGACTGTATTTTTTATACATTTTTAACAACATGAAAGGTAATAAAGAACAAATTTAAATAATCAAATTAAAAACTTTTAAACGGAGAATTGAAACGGCATAATTACTTTTCTGAACAATATTTGTGTAAATTATCTGAGTGGTTATAATAGTAGTAGGCTAATCCTTAGGTACATCAGCATAGGAGGAATATGTAGGAACAGCTGATCTCACTAAAAAGTTACTGGGTAATGACCTTTCACAAGTCATAGAGTCTACACCTGGTTGGGTCACACTGAGGTCCTACCTGCGCAACTCGGTGCTTTCCAGTTCATTACGATAGTCTTCTAACACCTGGCACATTGGGAGGAGGGCTGACAAGCCAAAGGTCTTGGTCTACGTGGTCTAGTTTTCTTAAGAAAAGTCTTTCAATAATGTGTATATCTAACTTTAAAACCAGCAAAATGTCGCCCAGTGAGATTCCAGTTGCAGATACTTTCCACTAAAAATTAGGTCCTGAAATAAATGTGATACCTACAATCTCGCCTTTGTCTGAAATGTCACCAACGGCTATAGGCTGCGCTGTAATATGGGTCAATGTTATGTTTAAACTTTTTTCCCTGCAAAAAGCATGTCTGCTATTGTCTCCTGTCTCGTAATTCCGGGTCTTTTTGATGACGTAGACATTCCCTTCCTCATCTGGCTTCTTCTTCTTCTTCTTCCTCTTCTTCTTCTTCCTGTTTGAAGACGCATCCACAATACCGTGTTACTGTCACCAACAGGTACGGAGTAGGGATCGATGATAAAACTCAAAGCCTTCACTAACCGATATGCTAATACCTCTGACTCTTTTCCTGCTCAAACTTTATGATGATGACGAAACCGATTGAAAGCTGAAAAGATCTCTTTTTAAAAATTATTGATACATTTGTTGATAATCCATAGTGAACAGTATGACGACAACCATGAGATAATTGTACGCTTTGTACACAGAAATATTGAAAGGAATATGTTTTAGGAAACATCAATCAGGTTTTTTTTTTTTAAATGAACAGGGAAAAATAAAATAGACAAACAAATAAGTAAATTAATAATCACAACAGGTAAATTCCCTGAACCATAATCAGAATTTACACTGGTTCTTACAGTTTTTCTCACACTCACTTGATTTTGACTGACACACTAGATTGTGTTTCTAAAATGTTATACAAAATGTACACAAAATACATTTTAACTTTATGCATAACATTACACAAAGCAGGTAAGAATATATAGGAAGAAAATACCTATGTAAGTGCACAGTGTGCAGCTTATTGCAAGCAGTTTCCAGCAGTGAAGAGACTCAGAGGCTCAGTTACAATCAGCTGGATCTGCGCAACAACTTCCACATCCAAACAATCAGTCTGTGGCAGACGCATCATCTCAATCAGCCTCAGCCTCAGTTCTCAGCTGACATTTTACCAAACAACCATCCCATCCTTACTTTCCCAGCATCCTCTCTGTAGTCCTCTTTCTCTGTCTCCCACATCTTTACTCTCTCCCCTTGCCTCGCGTTGGACAACACTCCCTCCACCTGCTGGACCACTGCCTGAGATTATAATTGTATTGTATCTTATATTCATTTGGAAACTACGAATTTAGAAGCCTTCCTTACTGAATGTTCAGTTTCATACTTTTGGGAAATGTATATCCTTTAAAATAAAGAGAAATTTCTCCTTGATCACTATAAATAGGATATATAGTATAAAATATTATATAAATATTATAATAATTATAAATAGTTAAAATGTTATTATTCTTTACATTTAAGGTGGTTTCATATGTTTTGACAGAATTTATACCAGTTGCAACCAGGGAGACTATTCCTAAAAAGGAAGGAGTTTCTATCCCTCCCCAACACTTTATTATTATTTGTTTATGACTATTTAGTGTTTAAAATGGTTGATGAGTTACATATTTTACATTTCTGGCACGGAACAAACACCTTAGAAACAAACTGTTACCTACTTATAAAACGATTTGAGTTTAAAACCTTTGAAATCATTTTCCAAATATGCCACCATACTTTGGTGTGCCCCATTTTCGCCATGCGAATTAAAAAAATTCTAGCTCTTCCCTGAATCCAGTTACATAAAAGAGAGATTTTGATGTGATTTCATTTTATGTACATTTAATTTGATGAATGTGTTTTAATCCGTTTATATAATCCATAAGATTATAATCCATAAGAGGTTACTGTTTCCCCTGTTGAACCTCCATTAAACTTAATAAATTGCGGTAACGCAAAGTTCTCAGGTTTTACGCAGGACTTTTGGTCTGGTCGGCCTAATGTACAGCTCTGAGTGGTGCTCTGGGATTGTAGTTCCTTATGAAGAACAGGGTCACTGCCAATAAGAATGCAGTCGGACTACAACGTCCATAAAGCAGAGCGCGTGTAGGGTTTTTTTGTTGTATTTCATTCAGCGCTAATCTGACATTCACGTGGATGTAGCATTTGAGCTCCTCCATGAGTTTATAGCTTTGCGGTTTTTATTCAGGTCATCTGCGTAGCTTCCCGCTGACATTCGTCAACGTGCCCTGCTCCCAATGTTTACTTCTCCGGCATGTCTTCTCCGGCCATGGAAAAGTGATGATTTGCGTTCCTGAAGATAATTTATTCATAATTTGAAAAAAGGGACAATGTTTGTACGATATATATTCAACTTGTTTTACGGATAATGCACCAGCTAGCAGCGGTTTGAATAGTCGAGCAGCGAGCTGTTGTCGACAATTGCAGATCTTCTCGGCTCCATGATGGCGATGTTTCGGAGCTTTGTCTCAGCGAGCAGCCAGCTCCGCCAGCAGCAGCAGCAGCAGCAACAGCAGAGCAGCAGCTCAGGCTCACTGGCAGCCACGGCCGAGGGCATCGAGAGCCAGTTCTCCTGTCCAATCTGCCTGGAGGTCTACCATAAACCCGTCAGCATCGCCACCTGTGCTCACACGTAAAGTAGCTACTTCTGCTTTGGATGCGTGTGATTGTGCGTGGATGTGCATTTGGTCGCAGTGGCATATGGTGCTTTATGTCAAAGAGGAGAGCCCCGTTTTTATTTTAAGGTTTTTTTTTATATACTGTCTAAGTTCTGACCCAGGGACTTCATTAGCGTTACACTGTTTGTCAGCATTTAAAACATCTGGTTGCAGCTGCACCAGGCAACGATATTCTCATGCACCTCCGAGTGATGTCTATTGCCTCTCTAGTAGTTATGATTATCAGGTCATAAACAGTGTACAAAGTTTCACCTGTTAGGTATACATCTTCTAATTATTTATTTAGAACTATGTTATTTAGAACTAAAGCTATTTACAACTTTGCAGTTATGAAGTTATTGTAAGTTTTTAATCTCCAGTCAGTGTTTTTCATCAATAAATATATCAGATGCCCCAATACTGTTAGACACAATCACAGTGTTGCTTATCAGAAAGAGCAGGAAGCTTTAATCTTACATTGACAAATGTCCTGTTTGGTTCATGACCTCACAGTTCTGGCTAACTCTTGGTTATTTTTGAGATTTCTATACAAAGTAATATTCATGACATTCTATTATCACACATTTGGAAGTCAAATATTAGTGCCTTAAAATCCCGCAGTGGTTGCGCAAACATGAGAAATCATCATACACTCTAAAATTTCTTATTTTTGTGCTATTACAATTTAGGGAATAAAATAACTTTAATTTACAATAACTTTTCTAGCTGACACAGCCTACCCCTACCTGACATGAGCTGTGGTTTTGAGCACTTTCAGAATAAAACCAATGTTTCTGCACTCTAGAATGTATTTACACCCTTTTTACTTTTTGCACACTTTGATTGATTTTGAAACATTATTAAACATTTATTGACACACCCCTACTGACATAGTCGACCTCCAGGCAGATCGGAATACACTCATTTTTAATCCACTTTGCAGTTTCAAAAGTTATTAATATTCCCAGGAGCACAGTGGCCTTAATACTCTTCAAATAAAATGGAAGAAGTCTGAAACCATCAGACATCTTCCTACAGTTGGTCATCCAACCAAACTGAGTAATCAGAAAAGAAGGGCCTTGTCACGGAACATACTAAGAACTTGAGAGGTTTACTGCATAGATGGGAGTTCCTGTCAGAAGGGCAAACAACTCAGTAACTCCCCATCAGACCAGAAGTTGTTAGACAGCAGCTATAGTCCACTTGGAGTTTGCCAAACACACAGACAACGATTTTTATAATCTGATGAGACAAAAAGGTTACTTTTCTTGACTAAACTTCAAGCATCTGGACAGAATTCACATGGACAGGGAGATTAATTAAAACTGAGGGAATACTGAATAAAGTGTGTGGATAGTATTGTAAATGAGATATGTCAGTTTAATTTTAATACTATTGCAAAATAATTTAAAAATATGTTTCCACTTTGTCATTATGGGTTACTGTGTATAGATTAATGAAAACTTTGCCATCGTATATATTAATTTATTCAGTTTCAAATTGCATTTACAATGCAGTAGAATGTGCTAAAGTGAAGGGCTGTAAAAACTTCTCAAAGGTCCTTCGTACCAATCCAGGAGGATACACATCATGAAAACTATCAAGGAACAACGTCTTTATGGCTGAGACTGGTCAGCCTGTGGTCGTGACAGCAACCTAAAAAATGTCATAAAATACAGCAAAGCGAGCTGGTGAGAAAAGCCTCTTCTAAATAAGTGCTACAATATGTCTAGTTTCTGCTTTGCAAAACAAAAAAAAGTGGAATCTGGTATCATGTGGCAAATGTTTTTTATGGTCAGGTGAGACCGAGATTGAACTTTCCTGACTCCAATTGCTTTGTTTCATGAAACCCAATTGCAGAACACTTACCAAACACAACTGTTGTGAAACCTGATTGTGGGGATATATTATGTTGGGTAGTTGGTCTGCACTGAAGGGAAAACGATGCTGCTAGGTAGACCCCAACTCCTGTGGAATACCTGCCGGCCACTGAAAGCTGAAGTGTGGCAGGTATTCACCTTCTTCACCTTTCAGCATCAAAATGTATAAAAAAACCCCACAAGATTGTGTTGTTTTAATGAAAGAAAAAAATAATAGTGACTCTAATTATCACATACGTGTTCCTGTGTAAATGAATTAGGAACAATATTAGGTACAGTTACAACTACTACTACAGTGAGATCATTATTTTATTACAGCTAGCAAAAATAGACAAGTTACCAAAACATCATGGTCATAATGGTGTTGCCTCCCATCTTGACGGAAGCCTGTGTCCAATTCCCACTGCCTCAGGCCTGGTAGTGGCCTGAGGCTTCTCACTGATAGTGGCATTATGTGGCCCAGAGGTAGCACCTGTTATTCTGAAGCCCTTCACATGTCTCTCCAGCTGACAGCAGTGCGCATAAAGGAAATTGGCAAAAATTGATCAAATAAAATAAACAGTGTCAGCAGCATGGAGACAAATTTGTAACTAGGTAGGAGGTCCCCAGTTTGAAGCCAGGCTGGCAGGGTCATCTGGTTCCTTACTGTGTAGAGGCTACACATTATCCCCATGGATGTGTTGGTGTCTTTTCTGTATTCCTCCCACAGTGACATGAAGTTGACTGGTGACTCTAAATTGCCTGTAGTGTGAATTGTCTGTCTGTCTCTATATACTGTATGTCTTTGTGTTGGCCCTGTGAGTGGCAGCTAACTTGTCCAGGGTGTACGTCGCCTTTTGGCAAATGACAACTGGACTTGGTTCCAGCACCTCCGCAACCCTTAACAGGATTACAGTTTAGATTATGGATGGAGGGAAGTTGTCAACAATGCATGTTGGAAATGATCCCATACCTTTTATTTTATTTTTATTGAAATATAGAAATGAGTTAGCTAGAGAAGTGCATTTCTAAGTTCTCCGTCAGAACAATAAAGAGCAGACCAGACATCAAATAGTCTCAGTTCTATTTCTAGTTAAAGGCAAAATGCAGCTATTTTTACTCCTCTGTTGTTGATGGGAATGGATGAAACTTCAGGAAACACTGACACTAATGCAGAATACTGGCATTTCAGTCACAACCTACTTCAGTGCATAACGGTTTGTGAGCCCTCTAGAATTTTCCCTATTTCTGCATAGTCCTCAATTTAAATAACAGAACTCAATTAAACAAAGAAGACCTAAAATTGATACATTTCTTGTGCTTTAACCATTTTTAGGTAGAATGACTTGTCTACTTAGTGTTGTTGTCTTGCTTCATGACCCACTAGCTTCTGTTAACAGATGAACAGTTATCATTATTTATAAAGGACTCTCCTGGTCCACAGGCAGCAAAGCAAGTCCAAATCATGATATCAGCACCTCAATATTTCAGAGATATGAGAAGGTTTTTATGCTGGAATGCAGAATTTGATCATCAACAAATGTAACGTTTCTAATTCCACACAGAAGTTCTTTTTGAGTCTCATCCATCCACTGAACATTCTTCCATCAGTCTTCTGGTTTATCCACATGGTCCTGAGCAAACATTTTTATTTTGGACAGTAGTAGTAAAAGGTCTGCACTGGGGAGGGTAACAGCTGTTGTAATTCATCTCCATTGTGGTGATGATCTGCCTGACAGTCGACTGGTGGAGTCTAAAATCTTTAGAAATTCTTTTTGAACCCCTTTCCAGGGTGTTGAGCATCAACAATTTTACTACTAAGGTCTTCAGAAATGCCCTTTGTTAGACCCATGACACACTTTTACAAACCTGTGTTGTCAAGATCTGACTTACAAGTGAGGAACTAGATTTCTGTACTTTAAATACGGCAGAACCTCAGACACATCCCATCTACTGGAACAATTGCCTCCTATAAATTGATAATTTTGTAAATAAAGGGTTCAAAAACTAGTGTGTGTTGTACTGTATCTCTCAAGCAACTTTAAATAAATTCAGCAGCTGCAGTGCAGTGTTTCTGACTTCTAAAATGAAGATTTCTGAACATTGTAGAATGCTAATTTCATATTATGTCATGTCAGAGTCATGTCAAAATGGCAGACATAAAAATGGTAACTAAGAGGGAAAAAGTCCATAACAAAATTTACTGGTTAATTAGATTGATAGTGCATGAAAGTTTGGATTTAAAAAGGACAGCTAGAGTCTGAGAAACATTTTAATAAATTGCTACTGTATATATTTGCAGACTATTTAATGTAGTGCAGAACCAGCAAAGCAAAATAGTGATGTAACCAACAACACTCCGTGGTCACTTGAGCACTTTATCCGGGGAACTGTGAGGGGTGGAGATGGCCCAACATTGAGGACAAATCCCCTTACCAGATGTAGTGGGGGTTCAGTCTGAGGTGCCCCCTGGTGCCAGTGGAGTAAATCAGGATGGGGAAAGAACAGCGCTTATTTCAAACTTGTTAATGTAACCTTTGCTCTCCTGCTGTCTGCTGTTCTAGGTTCTGTGGGGAGTGTCTACATCCATGTCTCCAGGTGACCTCACCCCTATGCCCTCTCTGTCGGGTGCCCTTTGACCCCAAGAAGGTAGAGCGTTCCTCCAGCGTGGAGAAGCAGCTGGCCTCATACAAAGCACCCTGCAGGGGCTGTAGCAAGAAGGTAGATGCTAACCCTTCATTACCCACGTTAGGGTGAAAAAAGATTGAGGGGCGCTGCTGCTCAGTTAGTAAGGCAGACGTCCGTGGTTTGATCCCTGGTCCCGGCTATATTTGAATTATAAATAGAAAATGGGGAGGGTTGCGTCAGGAAGTGCAATCGGTGTAAAAACTGTGCCAAATCAATATGCGGACAGTGATCCCCTGTTAACCAGATATTTACCTGATGATAATATGGTAATGTATAAGATATTAGGGTGTGTCTCTCTGAGTGTGTGAGACCCTCTATGAAGACACGTAAGTAACTCTAAACAGTCTACTTTATTTGGTCCATTTAAGTGGATGTAGTAAAAGCCAATATTAGGGCTGTGTTATATTTGCAAGTCACATATATAGTCAGGATTCCTCCCTATGATAAAAATGCATCATATCACAAAATTAACAGTATAGCTGTATGATTATATGCTATGTGATGTACCTAGAAACACAACGGATTCAACAAATCAAATGTGAATTAAACAGCTGTGATTTGCAAGTTGTTTTAGAAACTTGAACCAGTACTGTGTGGGCACAACTCTCAAGATGAAAAATATTGTTGAAATGTAAGGTCACTTACATCTCTAAAACACTGTAAAATATCGTGATATAGTTTCAGGACTATAACATCAACCCCCAGCCCCTAACCCCTAGAAAACTAGTTGTGCTTTGCCTCTGCAGTGGCAAAAAATGCCAAGGTAAGTTCTGCTCCAGCTGTGTAGCCCTGTTTACAATATACATAGAGCTATTAAAATCACATGATTTAAAATGCAATGCCTGCAAAAAGTTTGTTAACAGTCATCCTTAATTAAACATCTAAGAGCAGAATGTGGCATGAACTGCTTTGGAGTCCCTGGAACACCTTCAGCATTATTCTTGTTTAGTTGTTAATGACATGCAGTCCGAACAGTGTGTGTGTCTGTTGTCAGGTGGCTCTGGTAAAGATGAGGTCCCACATCGCTTCCTGTTCTAAAGTACAGGAGCAGATAGCCAACTGTCCCAAGTTTGTTCCTGTGGTTCCCACCTCTCAACCTATACCAAGGTACACACACTCCGACCACATCAGTGATTAGCTGCAGAAACAACATACAGCCAGTATGTTGTTTTTGTTCACATGAATTTTCATGTACGTTGACATGTACAATTCTCATTAGTCAAAGCTACAGGATTACTATCAAACCCTTAGTAGAGGTGGAAGTTGTTGTATTTAAGCTAAGTGATCATTTCGTCTTTGCGTGTCTAGTGCAGAAATAGAGATTCCTTTATATTAAATGGGCAGAAAACCCCAGTGTCAAGTTTGAGTTTAAGAAAAACAGAAAGGCTAGTTTGAGGCTAGTTAAATCTGTGACCTAAGCTGTTTACAGCCAGAACAGATTTTATAGGTTAACATTCCATATAAACATAATGATACACTAGATGTCAGCACCTACTATATAAAATACACCACTAGTTAGGAGAGCTGGATTGCGAGGACAAGGTTGTGATATGTTTTATATATGTTTATGTCTGTGTGTTTCATCCCATATGTAGCAATATTCCAAACCGGTCAACATTTGTGTGTCCCTTCTGTGGGGCTAGAAATTTGGACCAGCAGGAACTGGTGAAGCACTGTATGGAAAACCACCGTAATGACCCTAATAAAGTGGTAAGAGATATATTTCTAATAAACAGAATAACTTGTGTCTTTAATAACTGATCTAGTGATACTAGATAAACAGAAGTGTCCCAGTCTGTCCCAGAGATGACCATTTTTACCGCATGAACTTTTTAAGGAACCCAGACATCGTCGTCAGGACCTTTTATCTGTATTTTGACTACATGAACCCAGGTCCAGCATGTTTGCTCCTGCCACCTCAAAGATTGTTTCTACTGAGGTGACAGTGATAATGAATCAAACTATAAATAATCAGAACCAATGAACAGGCCTCCTGACTACTCTTTGAAATCCAGTGGTTTTGAAGATCACACAGTTATGAAACCCACTTTTATAACCCTATTTCCAAAATGTTTCGATGCTGTGTTAAAAAGGGGAGAGAGTACAATGATATTTAAATAATTTTAAATGTATATTTGATTGCAAATAGTACAAAGACAACATATAAAAGCTTGCAACTGATAAATATATAATTGTTTTTAATTTTAAGTCAGGGGTGGTGTGAGATTTAAGGTATTGAACATGTGTTTACCCTTATTCCCAGCCCTCTAAAACTCTAAAAAAAACTAATTTACAAAGTGGAGTCTATTAGTCAGTCCTACGTTTAACAGATACAACTGATGATTTTGTTATTGTTAACAAATCTCACAAAGAGCTAGATCCAACAATGAATTGTGTGTGAATGCAGAACCTGATTAAGCTTATTAATCTGTCCCATAAGGCGTCATTGTCATTGAAAAGATATTACAAACTCATCAGCGAGTCACACGGCTGCCTTGAGTGACATATTCCTTCCATATAAAAAATATGGGAAAGTTTATTTATAATCAGCTTCCCAGGTTACCACAAATGCTTTAAGCTCCTGTGACTATGGTTGACTTTTTCATTTCACTGTTTAGTTCCCTCGATCTAGTGACTGTGTACACTCTGAATGTCTTTTGAAAACTCAGATTTAGGACCTAATAAGCCCCCAACGTTGACACTCTTATGGTAGTTTTAGCTGGATAGCAAACAAAATCATTATGTTGAATTCAGTGCCTGATAACAGGTGTATGAATGTGAATGTGAGTTAATGATAACTGAGTTGCTTGTATTTCCAGGTATGTCCAGTGTGTTCAGCCATGCCGTGGGGAGACCCCAGCTATAAGAGCTCCAATTTCCTCCAGCACCTACTCCACAGACACAAGTTCTCTTATGACACCTTTGTTGTGAGTCCAATATGTTATTTTATTTTCCTCCTTTAAATGAATGTGCGTAAATTATACTGCATGGAAGTCAAATAATTATTTCACAATGCTAAAAGAACCGATTTCTCTTACTTCCTCTTGGATGGTATCTCTCTATATGTAGATTCATTTTTGTTCAAGTTTTACAAGTTTTAGTTAAAATAACACTATAAGCTGTGCTCAAGTTCAACAACTTACAGTAATTGTTCATCTGTAATAGATGTGGCTATGGCTCAAGTTTACTTTATTCAAAGCAAAGACTACCTTTCTGAGTGTCAAATCATGGGGCTATGCATGGTTTTTCAACTCACTAAAAACTGGATCAGTTTGTAATGGGCTCACTGTTGATCAGGCCAGAAGTAAGTGGCCACACTCACACAAGGTAAGTACATCAAGCCTCGTTCACTGACAGTTAGAAAAATTACTTCGTCACAGATACAGAATTTAAAAGCAAGACCTCAGTCAGCAAAATTCTGTGAAAAATAGAAGTAGTGGTGGTGGTCTCAGAGGATGAGTAGCTGTCTTTAAAAGGCCAAATGTTTTCAGTAAACTCCTTTTATTCTTGGTACAAGATCTGTATGTTTCAATATACAGGTTATGACTAAATTGACTATAGTAAAAAGAAAAAAACAAAAAAGAAAGAAAAGGAAAATCTAACACTGACGGTACATTGATTTTGTATGGCAGCACAAGTTTTTAAAGGAGGCTGATGTGTGTTTTCAGTAACTAGCAGCTGTTGTGTGTTGGGTTTTGCCAGGACTACAGTATTGATGAAGAAGCTGCACTGCAGGCAGCTCTGGCACTGTCACTGGCTGAAAACTGACATCATGAGTAACCAACTCCACCGTAACTGCTCACCTCCATCCCTGTGCACTGCTGTCGTTCCTCCCTGGCTTGCAGTGTATCAACCAGCCAGGGGGACACACCTGAACCACCCAGGTTCACAGTCTCTACAGAGACCCACATCACAGAGAACTTTAGCCGGCTTTGGATTAACCTCTCTTCCTTTTCACACGTCTGGATGTTTTCCTAGTGTAGCAGTGTAGCCAGTCTGCTACCAGACAGAGGGCAGTTTGTATCTTCACGGCTTCTTTTGGACAGAATGATTTGCAGCCAAAGCATCATGTGGGTTTGGAATGGATCCTGTAACTAGATGGGATATGTCAAGCTGTCTGCACCCAAAACAACACCATCACATGTTGACTTAAACAAGTATGGACTTCAACTTCCACATTACACTACCACGAAAGTGAGTTTGAAACATCCTAAAGCGTGTGGACTCATTAGCCAAATTGTTGCTTCAGGTATTTGACCATTGACCACTTGCTACGAAGCCCTGACAGTTCATACTAACTGTAGTGAGCTGGGGCCACAGGCTACCGTGACCAAGTTTGAAAAGGATAAATTCACTTTACCTAGTTAAGAAGCAAATAAAACTATACAACAATGAATCAGTAGCTCCTCTATTCAACTTCTTCAGAGCTGCTCTGTAGAACATATTTTGCACCATAGTCATAATAGTTCTAAAAGCAGCGTTTGCAGCCATATTGAGCAGAGCACATAAGTTTCCTCTCTGTTGACTGAACTCTCACCATGGTAGCACCTGCAGTTACATAGTTTTTGACACCTAATGACTTGAACAGTGCCAGTATTGTCAGAAAGTTAGAGCTATGTTCTGAATATGACTAGCAATATATTACACAGCGCTTGAATTTGCTGTAGAGAGGTTATATTTTGATTTGATCTAATTTCATTGCACACAAAATTGGAATTCATTAAATTAACCACTCGAAATAAAAAGGCAGGGAGCTCAATATTTTTATTGAGCCCATTACTAGTTACACCTCTATGTAACTAAAGGCCTCTGAAGCCTGATTTACACTTTTATACTTCCCACTTGATGGAAAGTAATTTTTTTCTTATACCCATGTCTAAGAGGATCTGTATGATGTGTCTGTGTCTCAATATCCAGTGTAGTAGAAACAGAACCACATTTACTCTCACCGTCGGTTTTGAACAATATCTGCCCCTTCCCTAGTTCCTCTTCCAATCAACAGGCACTTTCAGACCTAAGGAGGTTTTTCTAGTTCTTAGAACTGTGTGTCCCCTCTGCATGAAATAAGCAGGATACCAGTGCTTGGAATGCTGTGTTCATAGCATTTTTATGCATTGTGTTTCATTTTAAAGGATAAAATCTACTGTCAGAGTCACAATATTTTTATTGTTACAGACCTCAGTCAGTGGACTGCAGCAGTTGGCGGCACAACCTGATCCTTTATCAGGATCTCAGACTAGCTGGGATTCATCAGTAAAGTGACCCCCTTGTGCCAAACATGGCAAAGGTGAAGTTTTCTGGGACAGAAATTTGACCTCCAGACCTGTGGGACTGTTAAGAACTCTGCCATTTCCTGTCATGTTGAACTATTTAAAATTAGTTTGATGGTGTCAATTCTGACATGGCTTAACCCAAGGGAAGCTTCGCAGGCTGTGCCTCCTCATTACTGTCCATCCCAGCTTCCCTGAAGACAACAGAGGGGATGGACTTCAGATGCAGCACAAAGAAGGAAGCATCATGTGTCATGTCCACTCAGAGTTTAGAATTCCAATAACATCATCATTGTGAATTTCACAGTACATCAACATTTACGATAGCATCCCATTCGCTGTCACACCAGAAGCAAAGTCATGGTTTCTATTTTTTTATTCATGTGCGTATTTGCACTTGTCAGTATTTTTTTGTACCGGAGCAATCTAGATATTAGCCAGAAAAGAATCAGAAAGGATGGAACTCTTGCTACAAGGAATATTTTTATGATGCATCTGCCAAGATAGATGATTATAAAAGAAGATATATTTTTGGAAAATCTTTCTGTTTCAAACCACAACCTTTTGAGGAAACTGAAGTTGATTTACAAACTTGAACTGGTGTTAATACCTGCACAGATGCGCGCGTGCACACACACACATACACATACACACACACACACACACACACACACACACACACACACACACACACAAGAAACATGTTGAGGATTAGAGAGAATGGAACTGATTTAATGCAGCTATTTCCTAAAGCTTGACCAACAGATGGCAGCCCTCCTCCAGAGATGCAGAGCCATACTGAAGTTAACGCACACACATGCACACATGGAAATCGTGCTTGCCATAGAGGCAGGATTTGAAAACAGAACAGAACATAACTTTTTACAATAGGATTCATTCATCATTTGCACTTTAATCCATTTAGTTTTTAAGTATTAGCTAGAAGTCCTTTTTGTATAATCTTAACTTTAGTTTCATGATTTTAGATCACATTTCACTTTATAGTTAAAAAAAAAAGGTTGTCTTGAAAAACGTAAAAGCTGTCAGGGGTTATTATGAATCTTTAATAGGATCTTTTCCTTTAGCTTTGTTTGTATGACAAAAAGTCAAATATTTGTTGTCAGGCTACTTTATTCAAAGTCACAGTATGTGCCATGTTTTTCTTCCAGTTTATATATTTTTGGTCAAAATAATTAGAAGTGATAGCTGTGGGTGCATAGCTGACATGCACCCACAGGAAGAATGAGTTCTACAGATTAAGCCATGTGAAGGTGGGAGAGATTCCCTCATTTATCTCCTAATCATTCATTAGCCATTGTTTGAAGACAGCTGAATAATTACAGGAATGGTAGCGTGAGCGATTGACAGTACACAGTCACGTCCGTATATATTTAGACAGTACCACAATTTTCATTATTTTATACCAACACAGTGGATTTGAATGACACCATTTAAGATGTCAAGTACAAACAGTCTTTTTTAATTAAAAGGTTTGGTTGAGAGTATTGGATGAACTTTAATTCCTCAATGACGATTTGAATGCTGGAATTGGCATGAATGTGGCAAAATGTCAGTGTGCTCTCAGAACTGGTGTGTTCAGCCAAAATAAGAATCTGACTTTTTATTGTATTAATCCCACACATTAGACTGCCTGAGTAAACTAGGAACATGTGCATGTGTATTCTCCTGCTCATGTTGATGTGTTTTTTTTGTGTGTGTGTGTGTGTAATTTTCACTGTTAGGGAAAATAATGGCATTCTTAAATCTCTGCAGGAGCTGCCCCAACTTTTCCGCACAGTGAAAAGTCTCTCAAAAAAAATCTGGAACTCTACAGCTGAGATATTTTTATATTTGAATATGTTTCAACCTCCTTGCCTCATACAAGAGCAATGATTTTCTGCTTTTTTTTATTGATGTTATAATTGCAGTCTTTTATAAATGTTTGTTGACATAATTTGTTTACCTCTGTAGCAGAAACCGTTGATTCTTTTGTTACATTCCATGTTTATCTGGTTTGCTCTGACTTTTTCAGTTGAACACATTTATCTGAAAAATGTAAATAATCACTGTATTCTTTGTTTTTGTGGTGTTACATTTAATATTTTGTGCAAGTCTTACACTGCTCGTCACTGATAATGTTTTAAGGCAGCCTTGCAGCTAACAGTAGCTCAGCGGTCTCTAACACAGACACACAGAAAAGCAAAAGTGTGTTAGATTGTAGACCACTGCTTTGTACATGGACCACAAATACTTTCCTACATGAAAAATCCATGAGAACTGTCTGGCTCCTAAGGATTAAAGGAGTGGTTCAGGATTTTTAGATGTCATACTTGTTCCTCCAAACCAGCCTAGTAGCAACCTGCTACATAGCAAACAAGCATCCTAAGTTGGAGCTTACTGACACGGTCTGATTTAGTCTTAGTTTGGTCAATTCGCTTGTTTTCTCATCGTCTGTGCTCCACTCAGTATGATAAATTGGGTCTGATAATAAGAGTTACATGGAGGGATGGTATGAATCTTGCATGAGACTGTCAGGATGTATCGCTCACTAAGGGCTCAGCAAGGAAATGATGACTGAGGAGGCATGAAGAGGGAAATTAATATTATAAATTCTGTAACTTTGGATGATGGTTCCTGCTTCACTTGTCTCACTCAAACCTGGGAAAGGTGTAGTATGTGGCTGGAAATGAATTCACTCTGCTCCGACCAGCCACTTTAGGTATTAGTCTTATTACACGGCAATGTTTAAAAAGCAGAGGTAACTGGCCTCACCTTGCTAAGGGAATAACTCAGCACTTCTGCCAGGATGTTGAATGAGTCTTTGTCCCAGAGTCTTTTGACAGCACCTCTCTACATTAATTATGTTTATTAAAAATGTTTTCACTACAACCAAATATTAGCACAGTATAGTTACACAGTATAGCTTTAAAGGAAGGATTTTTGCACAGAACAGGGTTTGTCAATGATGTTACACTCCAAACAATGCTATATATGGGTGTCGTGGAGAGGAACAGGGTGTGGGGCATGTGAGGACTGTGTTGTCAAATGAAAAATCGAACCTGTCAGCATGGTCAGTTATTACCACTATGCTAATGCTACTTTCTGCTAACAGATACTATGTTTAGTCTGTTAATTGCATCATCCAAATTGTTAAAGATATGTGGAAGATAGTGGAAGACCTCAAGCTGAAGGATGTCACTCTTAGAACAGTAGCCTGCTTAAAACACAGGGTGTCAGCTACTGACTGGACCCAGATGCAGCGAGTTTCTTGTAAGATGACATGACACTACAAGGCCTAATGTGAACAGTCTAAGCTGCCAGTGTTTAAGGGGCATTCCACACACTTACACATAAGCTCAGTTTACCTGTCATGGTGAGTCCTACCCAGTGTTTGAATTCAGCTGTTTACTATCTCCCTTGGCTCTCGAGGAGCTTTGTTAAATTTTACATAACCTTCATGATGCCATCAGAGTTATCTTAACTTGACTCCAAGACTATCAATTTCTAACATTAAACTGTGTTACAAACTAGGGACACGGGTTCTTCTTGTTTGCCCCATTAGAATCGTGTAAGAAAGAGATGCTGTCAAGTTGAATAATGGGAAATGTAGGCTGCATTGTTTTCAGAGCTTGACTAAAACTGTGTTTTGCTTTTTGAGCAAAATAATATTTAAAGGTTTGTTCAATTGAAATAAGGAATTGTAAATGTAGTGTTTGTGGGGAAAGACATCTAAATCCAAAGTCAGTGTGATTTAATATGCATTCTTCTTTAAACATAGTAATAATACCAATAAGAAGTGCTTACAGAAACACTGCTGCTGGATATGATTTGGGTTTTAACAAAACTATTAGAATTTTTGGTAGCATCTTTTCTTTTCCCCTTAAATAAAAATGAAAATCACTGAACATGTGCTTGTATTTTTATTACATTATATGTGGTCTAAACAGGCAGAAATGGCTTTACTGCAAAGATGTTGCCATCATTTAAATAGATGTCAAAAGCTTAATGCTGCACTGTAAACTTTGGGTGACCTGGACCTTTAATAGTTAGGTACAAGGGGTTAATTTGTGCATAGACATCACATACACATACACACTCTGGTAGTTGTGGTGGAAAAAGTGGCGGGGGTGTAATGGCTTGGTTTGGCATAGTTGGAAATGTTAGCATGCAGCACCTGTTGCACACTCAGTTAGCTGCTCAGATATATCCGGCTCCATTTCTGCTGTTTGTCTCCACACTGCCACCACCACAAAATCATGCCATTCCTTTCTCACCTCACCTATATAAAACTGCTATTACACACACATGTTGAGGATTAAAGTTAATTTTACATTTTGCTTGCTCTGCAACAAAGAAACATACAGTTTTTTTTACTATATGCACATCCACATGAACCTCATTGTTGCATAAGTGTGTACCTGGAGTTTTATTTGTGTTTTCTGCATGCTACAAATGTGTGAGAGAAAATCTGCAAACATTTTAGTGTGACCTTGTGGCCTAAGGTTTTTTTTTTAAATTTCAGAGTAACAGGAGCATACACCAAATGCTGGAGCGATTTGTACGTACAGAATAGTTTATAGTTGCTATAGCAAGTAACACGTGTACAGTATACAGAACAAAATCCAGGTCTCTGCTGTGTGTTTGCTCTGTATATGGTGCAAGATACAGTATATGGTTGGAAGGTCTGAGAGATGTTTGATACTAAACGTGTCTGCAAACATTGTGTGTAATATGTTTTCCCTCCAGTTTCTTTAGTTTGGTCAGGTGATGTGAGAATGTGGAAAAGGATTTTTCTTTACCAGACAGTTGAAACTAGTCCAAACTATACAAAACCACAACCTAACAACAACCCTGTAGACCTTAAAGCATGGTTAAAAATCTTGTAGTTCAGTTTAGGCAACTAATTGCATTTGGTTAGGGTAGATAGGGCCAGATCAGCAAGTGAAGTGCTAAGAACACTAATTTTCCTTCCATCACCATGGGGAATATCATCTCTCTCGCTCTCTCTCACTCTCAGTGATCGAGGACCAGTCCAGACTCTTTTTTTATCTAGATTTTTTTCCAGCTGGTGAGGGTAGACAGGCAACTGAAAGATTTGCACTCCAAACAGCATCTTCAGCTGTACGTTGCTCCACCCACACTGTGTGGAACATACCGACATATTCTGATTGCCAGAGTTCCCCAACCTAACACATACACATGTTTCTTACTACATCTGCTGGCCTAATATTGCCTCCTAATAATAGTGCTCATGTCTTGACTACAGCTAAATCCAGCAGATCTGTCTTGTCTTACTGACACAGTGTGAGATGGAAAGCTGCCCTCGTGCCTAATATAACAGCTCTCTTTGTATTTATAGGCCTGCAGGGAGTCAGAATAGCATGTGTGTGTATTGAAAATGAAGCTGGCTGACTGGTTGGAGATATTTAGACCTTGTTCCACAGACAGTTACTATTCATAGCATTCCATTACATCAGAACCAAGCCATTCTGGTGGGCAAACAACAGGTGCCCACACTACAGGTGTAGGGCAGGGCACGTGTTTGTAGCATTGTGACAGCAAGTATCTTTGCTGCTGGTGGAAAAACGTGGATCATCTTTTTATTAAACTACACATTGTGGGCCAAGAAGATATATGTGCTGCAACTGTGCTAGTGAACCGATCATTTCAGTGGTACGTCCAGGTTTATGAAACCTTCAGAACTGTATCTGTTTCATACAGTATATATGCAGACCTGACCTAAAACACAAAATTTAAACACAGGGCTTTAAACTATATGAAGGAAACACAACTAAAACTAAATACACAAAAACATTGCAATTCATCACCAAAATGATCAAAGGGGAAATTAGAGTCAGATGTTTAGAGTCCGAAATTAAGAGTCAGGTGTTGAATCCAGTGATTCAACATCCAGTGATTCAACACCTGTCTCTAATTTCGCCTTTTGGTGATTAATTGCAATGATTTTGTCTATTTTGTTTCTCTTCTTCAAATAAGGCAGAACTTCCCACACTTCATCACATTGTCATGGGATGATAATCACAGTGTGGGAACTTCTGCCTTATTTGAAGACGGGAAGTCTGGTTCTTCACTATCAAAGTTTGGTCTTGTTAACACAGGTTTGTAGGAATGTGTCATAGGTCCAACAAAGGAATGTTCGGAAGACCTTATGGTTGACTGTAAGGCAGATCATGCGCAAATTGAGACAATTCATCGACACTGTTGCTCGGAGTGGTCGACCAACAAAGTTCAAACCAGCAGAAAGTTGTATATTGGTTTGTGACTTTACGAGAAACCCCAGGGCAATTTTGAGGGAACTAAAGGTTTTCTTTGCTGTGGCTAATACAAATGTTAATGAGTCTGGCATCAGGAGAACATTGAACAACAATAGTGAACATGGCACAACTGCAAGAAGACCATTGCTGCCTGTCTACAGCAAGTTCAAGACCATGTGGATAAACCAGAGGACTGATGTAAGAATGTTGAACAGATCTTGTCATTTATGTAAAACATAGAGGTGCGGGATCAGGATCTGGGCTTGTTTTGCTGCCTCTGGAGTATTAGCACTTGCTAAAATTTATGGAGCTATGAATTCTAAGTTGTACAAGAGAAATGTAAAGGAAAAGTATCCACCTGTGAACTAAAACAACAGAAAGTGGATCATGTAGCAAGAAATGTCTCTAAATGCAGAAGTGGTTCTACCAAAGAATGGTTAATTGTATGGGGGTGACTGTGCTGTTGGAGGTAGAGCGGCCATCCACCAATCCCCCGAGTTGTTGGTTCAATCCCCGGCTCCTTAAGTGTGTTGAAGTGCCCTTTAGCAAGACACTGAACCCCAACTTTGTTGCTCTTGGTGAGTGTAAGCTAGCTGCAAAGCAGCTCCCCCATCGGTTTGTTTAATTGGGGAATGCAAATGGGTAAACGAGACGCTGTGTAAAGTGCTTTGAGCACCAATAGGTAGAAAAGCGCTATATATGTGCAGACCATTTACCATTTAAAGCAGAACAAATCAAATGTTTTTGAATGGCAGAGTCAAAGTCCTGACCTTAATGCTCTAGAAATGCTGTTGGATTTCCTTTACCTATTATATTTTAAAGAATTAACTTATGTTCAAGTGCCACTGTAGGTCTTGGAGGCACTGTGCTTGTAACTTTACTTCCTCACTCTGGCTTTGTCACATAAGTGCTTGCTTTTGGTTCAGCAGCTTCTGTAATTTAGTGATTTTGAATGTAATTAAACGAGCAAACAAGAACGACTTAGTAAGTGCAGAAGAAACTACATCAAACTATAAAAACCTATAAATATGACAACAAAGGTACTTAAGGTATTAAACCTTGCTTTTGTCTATATCGGTGTATAGATGTTTTTGCTGTAATGTCAGCTTTCTTTAAACCTTTTCAATCTTAGTCGTAGTTTCTTAGGTTTGGTCAAATTCTATAAATTTTCACTTAAGCAAAAGTAACAAGGTAATATCTTAAATACAGAAATAAAATATGTTTTTTAAAATATGCATTTTAACACAACCCAAACATCTGAGACCACATTAAAAATGTGTGAAATGTCTTTACTGAATGTTTAAGTATTTTGATTTGTGACATGTAAAATTAATAAGGTATTTTGGATTCTTAAGCAATTAATCTGGGTCATTGACCATAAATTATTTGCATTAGTTAGTTTTGAACAGGCCATGTTTACACTGATATGACAATAAGCTTGGTAACTTGCCCGACTGTCAGCTCAAACGTGTGATGTCAGATCCAATGAACAAAACTTCAGTCTGGATTTTGACCAAAGTCTATTACAGTAATAAGGGTTCATGGACCTTACACGCATACACACCAGGCATGGACACACACAGTGATTTCCAGTGACCAGGGAAACAAATAAGAATATGTAGGAACATTTTATTACAAAATTCAGGTTTTCCCATCAGGTATTTTACAGTACAGTACTTCAAAAACATGAGTGAGTCAGCCAGTTTTAAAATAATTTCAAACTAATATGTTTTAAGCAGAAACCAAACAATCTCTGTGATTTCATACTAACCCAAATAGACTACCAAGCTGGTTACTGATGTGAGAGACATCTAACATATCCTGATTAAGTCAGTTTTTACATCTTTGGATTATTCTTTTGACTTTGCAAATACAAACATTACCTCAGCTATTTGTTGCTGGTGGAGCACATGTGGCACTTAAAACTCTTCTAAACCCGGCAATCCCTCTGATCATGCATGTTAACTCCCCCGTTTTACTCCCAAGTGAGAAAAAAAAAGCCTTACTATACAGACCCTGAACTCAGCCATTGCTGTCTGGGCAGCACCAGGTGTCTGATGATGGCGTGGAGGGAGAACGTCATAAGGGAAGTCGAGGAAAAAAGGTCAGGAACACAGGACAAAGGTCCCATCACAGCAGGGGAGCTACAACATTCCATAATGACTGAGACAATGTAGTGAGTGCTTCGTTAAACTGGGGCCTGTAACACTAATTCAGTTCAACGTTACCAGCTAAAACAATAAGTACATCAACAAACATTTGTTTGTACACAATTTTGTCAAGTTTCTTCCGTAAAATAACTGTTCTGATGCTGTGAAAAATCAATCAGTGTCATCATAGGACTTCACTTTGTTCACTGTTCAGGTATACATGGCGCTTTGATCCACACACCAAGTTATGCACAAATCCTAGCAGGTTTCTGGAGCTGTTTGTTTTCAGGCGGCAGGGGGACTCTACAGAAGTAAGCAGTGTGGGGCAGGTTGAAGGTTAGAGGCTGTCAGGACAGAGGGCAGCCTGCCTCTTGGTGCTTGGTTAACAGTGAGATTCTGGAGAAAGTCTTGAAGCAGCTTGCACACTGGTACTTTTTCACCTCTGAGTGGGTTTGGAGGTGAGCTCGCAGGTTGGAACGATCTGCAAAAGCTCGGCTGCAGTGGAGGCACGAGAATGGTTTCTCTCCTACAGACGGAACAGAGAAATGCAAGTTAACCACAAAGACAATAGGAGTTCAATATGTTTCAATTTTGATTGAATTATCAAATAATGCCAAATAATGTCCCATTCAGACTGACCGTGTCGGGTGACTAATAAAGCCAGATGTCAGATATAGCACATCCAGAGAGTATTCACTTTTTCTTCACTTTTCCACATTTAATGTTACAGCCTCATTTCAAAATTGATTCAATTCAGTATTTTCCTCAAAATTCAAATGACAAGGTGAAAGCAGTTTGTTTGAAATCGTTGCAAATGTATTAGAAATTAAATTTTTGCTTAATACTTCCTTGAAGCACCTTTAGCACCAATTACAGCCTCAAATCTTTTTGAGTATGATGCTACAAAAGCTTGGCACACCTATTTTTGGGCACCTATTTTCTTCTTTGCAGTACCTCTCAAGCACCATCAGGTGGGATGGGAAGCGTCGGTGCACAGCTCTCAGCTCTCTCCACAGAGAGAGTTCAATCATGCTCAAGTCTGGACTCTGGCTGCAGCACTCAAGGACATTTACAGAGTTGTCCCATACACACTCCTTTGTGATCTTGGCTGAAAAATGAACCGCCATACCAGTCTGAGGTCCAGATTGTTCTGGAACATTGTGTCTCCGTACATTGCTGCATTCATCTTTCCCTCGATCCTGACTAGTCTCCCAGTTTGATCCCCACAGCATGATGTTGCCACCACCATGCTTTACTGTAGGGATGGTATTGGTCAGTTGGTGAGTGGTGCCTGGTTTCCTCCAAACACTATTCTTGGCATTCAGGCCGAAGAGTTCAATCTAACCCTTGGTCTTGTTTCATCAGAATAGAAATTGTATTTCTCATGGTCTGAGAGTCCTCCAGGTGCCAATGCTGCAGAAAATTTTCTGTACCATTCTCCATATCTGTGTCTCGATACACTCCTGTCTCTGACATCTACAGACAATTCCTTGGCCTTTACGGCTTTGTTTTAACTGTGACATGCACCGCTAACTGTGGGACCTTATATAGACAGGTGTATGCTTTCCAAATCCTGTCCAATCAACTGAATTTCCCACAGGGGGAACTCAAGTCGGAGAAACATCTCAAGGAAGATCAGTGGAAACAGGATGCACCAGAGCTCAATTTTGACTGTCATGGCAAAGACCATGAATACTAATGAACTTGAGATTTTTCTTCAATACATTTTCAAAAATTTCAAAAGCACTTCTTTCACGTTGTATTATTATTGGTTGTAGATTTGAGGAAATGAATGAATTGATCCATTTTGGAATAAGGCTGTGACATAACAAAATTTGGAAAAAGTTAAGTGCTGGGAAAACTTTCTGGACGCACTGTAAACAGGATTCTAGAATAATTACTAGAAACAGGTAAAAGCCTCCCTATCGCTCCTATGTTTAACCTCTGGACTTTGAGCATCAGGGCCCATTTTGTCGTTAAAGTCTTTTAGTGGACATTGTTTGTCTTGAGGCTGGTTTGAGTCACTTTTTCCTTGTGACCTCCAGCTTCTTGTAGGTCTCTGGTGTTGTTTTATCTCCTGTTATTTTCTGCCTTTATCATAATTGCTTTGCATCTGTGGTTGACACTGAACCCCAAACAGCCTATTCCCATCCCCAGCTGTGCAGTCTGCTCGTCCAAGCCTGGTAGAAATCGACGAGGGTTGTGTCAAAAACTGTGCCAAATCAACATGCCGACATTGATCCGCTGTGGCGACCCTGAACTCATAGGATAAGCCGAAAGGACGAAAAATTAAAAAAAAAAGATTTGCATCTGTGGTTGTTCTGAATCTCTTTGTGATTCTTTTGTATCTTTTACTGTAACTGAGCTCTGTGCCTTTTATGCAAGAAAAACTGTCAATTTAAACATAGGCTCTCTCCCAGCGGCACTCATGACTCATCTATGCCTGTTAGGCATGTATTTATTATTAACAGATAAACTTAAGCGTAATACTTTAGCACTGTAATTTCTCAAAGTTACAGGATTCAAAAGTGTCATACATTAAATAATCCGCATAGATATCATGACTTTTTGTACCAAGTATAATTCAAGATCAAAACACTAGATCCAGTATGTCTGTATTATAAATGCAACCAATAGCAGCTTCTCCTAGAAGCTGCCATCCTCTTTGTAAATGCACATCTCTTTTAAATTACATTGACACATCTTCTCCAGACACACAGAATACAACAGTTTTCACAGATTGAGTAGTTCTTTTCATTACTAGTAAACTGACCTGAACTGGTGGTAAACATTGATTTCAGGGACAATGCGGGTCAGTATTTGCATTAGTATTAGTTTTATCTTTACTTTTACTCTACTGTTGCAGTTCTTAACCTCTTCTTCTCCCTCTCATCACCTCTGGAATTCCCCTCCCTTCCATGATCTCTGTGTAGAGGAGGAATGGGAGGGGTAAACTCCTAACATGCACAGAGTGGAACAATGAGTGGACCACATGTGTGAAAAAAATCCACCAGTAATGGAAACAGTACAAAGGGGGAAAGATATAAACATCCCCACTAACCCGTTTAAACTCTGTTAACCTTTTTTTCATAAAAAGTTTTATGTGAATGTGCATGTCTTACAGACCTGTGTGAGTGCGTATATGTCCCTGAAGCAGCCAGGGTCTTGAGAAGGCCTTGCCACAGAGTTTACACACACAGGGTAGTGTGTGAGTCCTGATGTGCATCTTGAGTGCTCCCAAGCTGGTATACTCCTTCTCACAGTACTTACAACTGAAGTACTTCTTACTGCCCCACTCACATTGGAGCTGCTTGTGTTTGGCCCGGCCCGAGAAGCTCAAGTACTCTTTATGACAGTCTGAGCACTCAAAGTCTTCCCGGCTGCTGCTGGACGGAGGGATGGCAGGAAAGAGGGCCAGGAGAGGTATGGATGGTGGATGGAGGTTCACTCTCCTCCTGGTGTCTTCTGAAATGCACTGTATTTCCAGGTTCACTTCGGTACAAGCTTGTTCTGGTTTGCAGGCTTCTGCAGAACATTTACTGTAAGCCTCTGAATAGGGGCCTAAAAAGGAGAGAGGGGAGATGTTTGAAGAGGCTGGAAGATGCCGTTTGTCTGCTGTGAGAGAAACTGTAGAGCAGGAGGAGGAGGAGAGAGACTGAGGTCTGCATAGCAGCTGCAGGCTTGGAGCTGGATGATGATGGTAAGGGAGGAACTCATTGTGCAAACGAGACTCTTCATTGGTGGTGCAGGGGGCTTCTGTGGAACACACACACACACACACACACACACACACACACACACACACACACACACACACACACACACACACACACACACACACACACACACACACACACACACACACACACACACACACACACACACACACACACACACACACACACACACACACACACACACACACACACACACACACTTTTGGCTTAGTATAGTTATGATCCTCTTTCCTCTACCAAAGATAGTTTAAATTTTTATCCAGTCTAATGTTCACATACATGTCATAGTTAGCCATGGACTGCTGTGATCATTTGTCCTCTCTGAAATTTGTAAACTGTTTAGAATATTCTGTATTTCTGCAAAAATGTGTTTCTAAATTGTGATGAGATTTTAATGCAAATCCTAAAACTAGATCCAGGTAGGCCCACTCTAGACTCAAGATCAACACCTTTTTTCCAAACTATCCTTGCATAACCCTTATTATTTAGCTCCTGATTGACTGAACACACCTGATCCATATAACCAGCAGTGGGTGGTTGGAAAATAAGCAGGGCTGCAGCTCTCAAGGACTGGAGTTGGCCACCCCTGAACTAGAGGAATAAAATAAATACAATTAGACAATTAAATTGAAAAGACATTAAACTTATTCCTTTGTTTATTGCAGAGTGTTTCCAGCTATGCAAAGATGATTGAGACCTATCCACACAGGCTCAGTGCTGCCAAAGATGCATCTACTTAATAATAAATCAAAATATACATTCACGTTGATATGAAAGAGTCTTTTTTTTAAGGATCAGTGACAAAAAAGCCAAATTAAATGAATTAACGCTGTAAATAAAACATGAAAACCTTTTATTGGCACTGCATAATAAAAACAAAATTAGTATTGGTAGCATAGTGTAGTTTTTTTAATGTGTCACTCTGCCTTCCTTTAGTTCTATTTCAAACCACTCTAGGACTAGGACTTAAGTCATGAATATTTAATTTGAAAGATTAACTTCAAATTTGTTTCCATTTAAGTTTTGATTATAAACCCAACTAAAAACCACTTTCATACAGTCAGAAGTTTAAGAACTAGACAATAATACATCTTGGATACAACATTTTAAAAACTGTGTAAAGTCACCAGATGTTGTCCTTCTAAACCATAAATTCAACCAAGTTGTCCAAGTTTGTCCAGCTTCCATCACTGTGCAGTTTGCTTTAAAACTGAAGATTGTTTCGGTCTCATTACCAGCTCTTCTTCCTTGGCCCTATTCTGATGGTAATAGTTTATCAATACAGTCAGATGGGGAGAAGGGAGGCTTGAGCTCGCTTTAAGGGTTGTATTGGACAAATACAAAGGTTGAAGGAAGTATTTGTTGGTAGGAGCCTGGAAGGCCTGCATAAGCTCTTGATGCTGCTTAATGGGGTCCTTCTGGTCTCTTGAGGACCTGGGTACAATGCTGTAACTCTTTTGGGACAGATTTTGCACCTGCTAAACACAAAACTACATTTGTGTTTGTGGTCAGAGAAATCTATTGATAATTTCTCCCTTATGCAGCCTGGAATTCTTTTTAAAGTTGTAAAGACAAACGTAGATGTATGAAACTGTGATTGTTTAAAAAAAAAAAAAAAGTCTTTAAAGTAAAAGATGAACTTTAGAATTGCTTTAAAAAGTGGATATTTTTAACCTCTTTAAAAGCTGTGAGCCATAGACTACAACACAACAAAAAGGGGTTATTATTTTTATAGTATTATTTGGACATTACATGGGAAAACCTTGCAAAGTTGAATGCATTCATACTTTTAAGCACTAAAATGGACTTGAACATCACAATGAACTAATCTTTCTAAAAGTGTTCACTTCTCCATTTTAATTAAATGCATTTATATAACATGGTGAGCTTAATAACTACTAAAACTTATGTTTATAGCAATAGTTATTTTTGCAATGAAAGTTAAAAAAGACTCGAGCTGTCCATGACTCAAGCGGGTATTGTAGTACTTACCCTGAGCCTGTGAGGTCAGTGCTCCGTACTTGGGCTTCTTGCTGCTCTGGGGCCTCTTCACTAAGAAAGACCGCGGCATAGTGTCGCCCTCTTCCCGGGAGTCGGTCTGGAGTGACGCTGCTGTTCACCCGCCGATTAACGGAAGCTGTCGCCGATGTGTGTATGCTAGCGTGCGGCCTCGCCCATTCTCCCGCTACACACACACATACACACTGTCAGGTGTGAGAGCCAAGGGTCGCACGGTGGGGGAGAATTTCTCATACACTCCAGTGTCTGACCAATTAGAATAATCGGACAAGTGCAGCGGGCGGGCTCTGTGTGTCAATCAGCGCAGCCCAACAAAACAGGTGTATGAATGGTGCGTCCCCAATGCACGAAGTTGGGGTTTCATGAGAACACTGTCTGAATGTCCCCAGAGCAGCGAAACAGCCCAGCGAAAGTTCCTCAAAGACACAAGCGTCTCCCACAGTCCCACCAAACACAAGACAAAGATACAGATGACTTAATGTCAGAGAGACAGGAGCACGCCAGGCTCCAGGCTGCTAACAGAAAGTTGCTGTGGGACATGTAAAAAAAAAAAAAAAATCTGCAAATTACCAGGAATAATCTGGAGTTAGTAGTTATCAGTTTGTGCAATGAGATCAGCATCATGGAGCAGTGAGGAAGCATCTGTTAACCACAGGCTTTTACTTTGATTATATTCAAAATCTCTCTGTTTTCTGACTGGCTGCATTTCCTCAATTCTGAATAATTACATATCCAGGCAGTTAAACATATCTTTTTAACTAAAATGAGGCTCCAAGTTTTTAGTACAGACAACAACCACACACCAAATGAAAGCCCAGCAGTATAGAACTCGGTGGGAGTGGTGGGAGGTAAAATGCATTCAAAGCTCGATTCCTTATTGTCGAGTAATCCAGTTTTTTAGATTTTCATGGTGAGAGCATGTGGTTCAGGTCTGATCTACAGTATAATGTTGTCATTCAGATTGTTCATACATGTAAACCTGCACACATGTATTCCTCCTCCACCCAATGCACAGCCACTTTTGGTTTTTTCTGAATTTGGACTGTATAAAGACAATTGTACTTGACTTAAATGTGCCTTTGTCAAAACAATTAAAAATCAAATACATCAATTTACTACATCTGTAAAACATTTATTAAAAAATGATATGATCAGACATCTACTTCCTGTTTTACATTTTATTAATGCATTTCATCATAGTTCCGTTCTGTGTTTGAATACTATTTTAAATAACTGATAAATTTCATATCCTGAATTTATCATATACCACTGCTGCACAAATTATTTCATTAGAACAATTGTTTGACATTTGGGAGTAATTAAGAGGATGTTCGTCCATTTCAAGCAAACACTATCTACAGCTGCTCTTATTCCATTTAGTACAGTGCTAGTTTTTTATTAGTGTTAGTAGGAAATACACAGAGTGCACACTTTTTAGAACAGCCATTACTAATTAATATCCACCGGTAACTTATAGTGATGAAGAGCTTTGGTTAAAGATTTGTTAAAAGTACATTGAACAAAATCTCGACAGCTCACTGATGATCCAATCAATTGTCCAGGAAGTTTCTGGTAACTTAACTTAAATTCCTTATAAGATTAACTTGGTTTGAGCATTTCTGAAACTGCTACAAATCACATGGTGAAAAATATTTGGCTTTACAAATCCAGCCACAGTGCAGCTGGCACTTTTATCACTTAATCTTGACATCCCGATAAAGGGATGTCAAGGGCACAAAGCGAATACATATCTTATAAAATCTTTTAAATATCCTTGCTTTTTATTGTGGAAGCTGGCTAATGTTAGTGTATATTTGCAACCCCTTCCAAATATATTGTAATGTCAAGGACAATTCATTTTGTTTTTGCTCTACACTGAAGCCATTTTGCTTGAAGAAAATACATAGGAACGTATGTATTTTGTAATGCAAATTTAATCTATCCCATTAGAATTGGAACCAGTAGGTTCTTTCTTTGTCAGGACATTTCACATCGTTCAATAAATTAAAACTTTATTAATAAAGCACCTTTCGTACAGATTAATTAAATTCAAAGTGCATTACAGATGAAATCAAGAAGTAAATTCAAGAAAGGTATAAGTTAAAAAGAGTCAAACAGTCCTAACAATATCAGTGATATTAATGGTTATGACCAGTGTTTGTTCCTCTAATTGTTTTCCCCTCTTTCTCTGTTAATCAGGGTTTTGGCTTTTCTCTTATAGACAACGCTCAGGTTTTCATGTTGATATCTGCTTTTTAACAACAAATACAGCCTTCACAGGTAAAACCCAAGGCTAAAACCATGAGTCATTTAACTATTTAGTATTTAAATGAGAAACAGCTGTCACACACGTTCCAATACTTTTGGACAGAAGAAAGTTTGGGTCATCAAACACAAAATGCATAATCTATATTTTTTTAATGTTTCTGTATTAAACTCAAACGTCTTCAGTGTTCAGCAGACACAAAGAACTGGTTTTGCTGTTCCAATACTTTTGGAGCAGACTGTATATGGAGCTGGGTTTTTCACAGATATTTACTGAGCAAGTGGATACTTGCTAAGTGACTCTTACCTGCAAAAATAAAAGTTTATACTTTGCTTCAAAGGCTTATGTAAAGCAAAGTGGACCTTAGCTTTTTAGGTTTTCAGAATGTTTGAGTTGAGACTGTCAAAGAAGTAGTAACATAATACTAACATATGTTCACTTCACTGCACTTGTTTCTCTCCTTGCCGGATCTGGGTGTGGCTTGCACCTTGTACTTGGCCGGCTGGAGGACCACTCCAAACTTGCCCTCCAGACTGGGCAGAGAGTGGCCTGGTGGGACAGAGAGGGTGAAGCGCTGTAGGATCCAGGACAGGAAGAGGAAGAGCTCCATCTTGGCCAAGGCCTCACCCAGACACACCCTGATTCCTGCACCGAACGGCAGGTAGCTGGGCGAGGGGATGATCAGACCTGTGCCTTCGCTGTTTAAAAACCGAACTGCAGGGGCAAAACACAGTGTTAGAACATACGGCAGCAATGTCAATAGTCTACACTTGGGTACCATCATTACTTGGGCTAGTTATTAGGTTTAGTAAAGAAAGTTCCCATAAAGATGACATAAAGAATCAGTGTACAGAGGTTCTTCTCACCAGGGTCAAAGACCTCAGGGTTTTTCCATTCCTTCTCGTCGTGGTGCAGAGACCAGAGGTTGATGATAACCCGAGTTCCCTTCCTCACTGTGAAGTCCCCGAGGCTATACAGGGACAGAGAGACCGAGGCTAACTCAGAGAGAACATGTGTAACATTTGCAAAAACATCTTGGAAATCATGAAGTTATGAGCAGAATCATCCAGAATCAGTCCAGTTTGACAGTCTAGTTTAACAACATAGCTGTTGTCATGGTTGACCTTCTGTCAGAGGTGGTCATCAGTGAATGGGCTTGGAGGAATTATATGGCAGACTGAATGTACCTGGTGTCACTGAGGGCCACATGGGGGATGAGCAGAGGGGCCACAGGCCGGATCCGTAACACCTCCCTGATGGTGGCCTCTAGGTAAGGCAGACTGCCTCTGTCACTGAGCTGGGGGGTCCGGTCTCCCCCCACCTTGCTATCCAGTTCTTCCTGGATACGTGTCTGCACCTAATCACACAAGCAAATACAGTCTGAAATATCTATATTCTGCTTTTTTAGAATAAATATGTGCTATAATCTTATTAATCAGACATGGCTCATGGATATTTCTGAGTAAATGTATTTGTATGAATTTGTGAACAAAAAAGATTTTATGTACTCATTTTAAAGCTACTTTGGACAGTGGACCAGTAATCAGATGAGACAGAAACACAGTGCTAGATAGCTATTTACAGATTCTTTACAAAATTATAATAAATGCAGATGTGGCCGCAGGGTGGTGGAGTGGTTAGTGCTGCCACCCCACAACTGGTGCCAACTGTAGCTTTTCTGTGTGGAGTTTGCATGTTCTCCCCCTGCATGCGTGGGTTTCCTCTGACAGTCCAAGGACGGTCACATCAAAGTCCCACAGTCCAAAGTCATGCATGTATGGTTAACTGGTGACTCTAAATTGCCCATAGGTGTGAGTGTTGATTCACCCCCCCCTTAAAGAATAATAGAGTCAAAGTAGCATCTAGTGGAACCGGGAAGAACTGCAGCCTAAGGCATTTTGGCTTCTTCAATTACTCAGTTCAAAAGGTTCAGCTCAGTGCACCGTGCTGTTGTTCCAGCCTCACCTGTGGATAATGGATGAGGTAAGTGACTGCCCATTTGAGCACAGTGGTGGTGGTTTCCACTCCGGCTCCAAAGATGTCTCCCACAGTCATGAGCAGGTGGTCTTCACTGAGGCCCACAGAGTCTGCACTGATCTCTGCTGTGTTGTTGTTTTCAGCGCTGCGTTTGGCTCTCAGCAGAGCGTCTAGCAGGTCTCTTTGCACATGGTCACTGTAATCTGCCTGGAAGGGGATACGTGTCAGTGTAGAGCACACATACACTTGTAGTATACCGTATAGTTTTAACATGTTGGATTACGATAGATCAAGTCTAAATGACTGTCACAGTGACATATGTTAGTATCTGTGAATCATAATAACTTCTAACAAACACACAGGACACTTAGTATGCTGAAACAGATTTGAATTTTAAAATGTTGTATTTTTAAAATAAGTATTTAAATTTTAATATCAAATAGTTATTTGACTTTTTTCTTCTTAAAAGTGATGGATACGATGCTACTTGACCACTGACACATTTGTATAGATAGACTACCTTACTGTTTTAAGTCTTTTTGCACATTGCCTCAATTATTTTAATGTGAATTGTGCAAAGAACCAATATTAGCAATTTCACATTGTGCACATCACACATACTTATTCCTTCCAACTTCCTTGGATATGATGCTTTGTGGCCCTTTGCCAACTGTACAGTATCTCTCCTAAACCTTACAATAGCTTCCTCTTCTTCATTAGTAACAGGACAGTATCGTTAGCAAGAAGAAAATTTACCTTGTGTTCGTCATATTTCTTCTGTAGAAGTCTGTCTCTGACTGAAACACACCACTTTAGTCGACGCAGGTCTGCATTGGGAAAAACCTATAAAAAAACAAAATAATATGAATGTGTAGAATCTCCATAAATTGGAGAGTATGGTTTTGAATTGAGAAATATTCTCATCTAGAACTCTGTATAACCTGGATGGATGTGTCAGCTTTAAATACAACAGAGTTACATTAAGACGTTTATTTGAATCTGTATGAGCAAGAGAGCACTTCACAAACATCCAGTAATTTATGAGGCTACTGATAAATAAATTGATGGTTAAACACACTTGTAAAGTACCTTGAATTGTTTTCCTGTATGGCTCCTGTAATTTTTCCATGTCTCTATACTGTATGTTCTACCTTATTTCCTACATCCAAACTGAGCTGTATATGGTTTTCTTGTGTGAGTGTCCACATTTACTACCTGTAACCAGGGGAATATGTCCACCA
Organism: Channa argus; assembly: GCF_033026475.1. Lineage (NCBI taxonomy): Eukaryota > Metazoa > Chordata > Actinopteri > Anabantiformes > Channidae > Channa > Channa argus. Next base: position 47,584,119 of record NC_090197.1, read on the forward strand.
TACTGTCCTTTGCCACAGTGTCCACAATGCCCTGGCTGTAATAGAGCATGGATTCAAACTCAGGGTCTCCTCTGTGATAGGAGGTGTTAAAGCACAGTGAACAGATGACATTGGTGACAGCCCGGGTCAACTCAGGAGACAGATCCAGGGCCAGTCCAGCAGCTGCTGCATCAGACAGGATGGAGCACAGAGACTGGACTTCTGTCCAGACTGAGCAGAACAAAGGGGACAGACCATCTTCAATTACTTTCTAAAATGCTTACTCTCTGTTAATCTTAACAAAACTACTTCTTCCTACACACACACACACACACACACACACACACATACACAGCAATTTGTTGCGACAAACATCCACTATCGTGCTGCAGAAAATACTCATTACAACACAGAATATCTATTCAACTGCTACTTAAATGAGTCAGTGTCAAATGCATTAACTCCTCTTGTTTGTTTTAATGAAAAGATTAATTTAAAATTTTTATGAAAATTATTTTTAGTTAATTTTAAAGGTCTCCAGTAAGCTAAAGCTGGAAAATATAGGCTGGATTTGTTAAAAAAGGGGAATTAATATAGAATATCCCCAAGCTTCAGATCTATCAGCTGGCTACATTCAAAACCTGAGATAACAGAACAGAAACATTAGCAACATTTCATATATATAGATATAGCATCCCATGAAGGCTCTATAGCAAACCTCCATGTTAAAATATGAAAAATGTAATTCCAGGAGACAATGAATCCCAACTTAGTTGCTCCCGGTGAGTGTAGAACCAGCTGCATCCAGCTCCCCCATTGCTGCGTGTTTGATTGTGAGTGTGAATCGGTGAATGAGAAGCAGTATAAAGCACCTTCCTGCACCTTATACCAATAAGTAGAAAAGTGCTATGTCCAGACCATTTACTTTGACCAGGATCAGGTTACATTTATAGCCATATAATAGAAGTCTTTCTTGGGGTGGGAGGTGGTTACAGAATAGTGTGTGTATATAGGAAAGGTGTTGACTGCATAATTAGTTGATAAGACATCTCTTCTTCAATATTCGGATAATATTCTTTTTATAAGTCCTGTTTCCATACTTGTAAGTGGATTATGCTGTATAAATTATGCTGTCTGCATACATCAATCAGCCATTACCAGTCTTAATAATGTCATGGAGGACCAGGAGCTGTCAAATAAACGTAGCACAATACAAAATGCAATATTGATCTCTGAAATTTGGTGGAGCAGAAGAAATTAGTGAAGGTAAATCAAAGTATGCAAGTAAAATAAATAGATCTAGTAAATATAAGTATCTCGAATTTTACCTATTCTAGGTAAATGTACATTGAAACGTGATTATATCTGCTTTCTGCAAGAAATTATAATGAATACCTTGGAGTTTAGGATTTTAACCTGAATGAGTTTTTTTTCCTATGTATTCACTGACGTTATTGTCTGTGAACCAAACTGTGATATTGCAGATCTTTCCGGAAGAATCTCATTATGCCTGCTTCAAACTCTCAAACAGTGACGTCTCAAAAGCTGGACAAGCAAAGTAACTGCACAGACGATACCACTGGAGGACACACAGGACAAACATGTGTGTATTTTAGGTGACAAATAGAACTTCTAATGTAAGCCTGTTTGTCAAAGCAGTGTCGAGTGAAAAGTGTCAGGACTGCAAACTAAAGTGTGTGTGCATTTATAGTCTTGACTTTATTCTGTAAATTGCCCTGAGATGACTTTGTTGTCAATTGGATCTATATAAATAAAGTTGAATTGAATTAAATTGAATTGAATAATGTTCATAAGATGTGAGAGGAATGTGGAATGAAATGTACTCACTGATCTTTTCGATGGAGGCAGAGCCCTCTCCGAACATGCACAGAGCGCCATGGACTATTTTCCTGTGGAACCTCCACGTTGCGCTGTAATCTCCAAATGCAATGTCCTTCCCATCTCTGGTCAGAATGTCTGTTGTCACCTGCATCACAGAGGACAGAAGTGAAAGGGGAAGAAGATGATTACGGCTGCTGTTAAAAGGAAAAATACAATAAAGAAGAGCTCTACCCACAGTTCTGGGTCTTCCTGCAAATATCTTTCCCTTCTTCAGCAGAACCTCCTTGGCATGCGCATGCTGGTTGACAATGACAACTCTGTGGGAGCCCATCATTAGAGAGTATGTCTGCCCATATTTCTCCTGCAGTTCTTTGAAATGAACATGAGGAGCGTGTGGATTTCGCAAACTCAGCAAACTGCCAAACACAGGTAATGTTGGGAGGTGGGGGGGCTCCCGTAGGCCAAGCCGGGACCTCTTGAGCTGCCACAAAGTCAGAGCCACAATCAAAAAGACACACACACACAGAAACCAAGCCATGTGCAAAGCGGAGGACCCTGAGGAAAGGGTCTGGTTCAGCTCAGGCCGAGCATCACAGGGAGCTGTGCAGGAAGGCCCTGAGCTGCTGCAGGGCAACGCTTTTATGCAGCTCCTTCAATGCCGCAGCCTTGAATTGGAATATGTAAGCCTGTGCCAATTTAAACAAGATAAGATGACGCTTGATTTTTTGAATCCTTGCAGAAAACCATGAACAAGAATATCCACATGACACTGTTAAAATGTACTGAGCAGTGATGGAAAATCATTAAGTGCGAATTAATTTATAATGCAAATTCAACTTGTAGAAGACTTTTTGTTATATTGTTGTGTCTATACTTTTACTCAAGTAAAGCATGTTAAATACCAGCATATGCTGTAAAAACTGCAACTATGTGATTCAATAAAACCAAGAAAGTTCTGTTAACTTCTCATCTTTAGTTGGAGGATATAGAAGAACAAAATTCTGTTGTAAATATTAAATGTAATAAACCTTTATTCTAATTGTAAAAAATTGTGAAATTGTTCATTAAGTTTAGAACATTCTTGTTCCAAGAGTAAAGCAATGTAAATATTCCAAATACCTGGATTCTAGGGTGCGAGACATCAGTGGATTTACACATCTTCGTCTAGATTTCAAGGTTTGCTTGATCTGAGTTAAGGCGACACTTATTATCCAGATGATTATAAAAATTATCCACTTTTTAATGGTATGATGAAACATGGTTGTGTACATGATTCACACAAAATAGTGAGAGCAAATGAGTCAGTGTAAAGCCACAGTAGAGTATAGTCCTACAATCTGCAGTCTTCACGAAGTACCAGGAGTACTTGAAGTATTTGCAGTATTCTACTTATTCTTTTTACAGTGTATGAGAAGCATTGAACCACAGCGATGGACTATTTCAAGTAGATCTAATAATTTTTTTATCCTCCTATTCGGCACCCCTCCAGCTGGTAGCATCCTAATTCATTAAATAAGCCACGTTAAAAGGATAATGCGGTAGTTGAAGAAAGTAACGCGGTACAATTATTCAAGACACTACTTTATGTTGCATTAATTTACTCCATTACTGAGGCAAATGTTGTACTTTTTAGTCATTTATCTGACAGCTTTATTATTACATGTTACATATACACATTATTATAACATAATTTAATATAATAACTGATGTATTACTATAGATTAACCACCTGTCCAAGTGGCAAAGATCAGCTCTGTTTTTTAGAGCTGCACGTTATTGTATCTTTATAATCCATTTACCTTCTGCATATGGATACTATGTGCATCTTTTTATTTTGCTGCTAAACACTTCATACTTATACTTAGGGCACAAGTGGAAACCATTTATTTTATCAACAGAATCAGGTTCATTACTGGTGGTACTATACACATTCTATGGTATTTGTACGTCCTACATCAAATTAAAGATTATACTTCTATTTCTACTGGGGCACGTTATAGGTATTTGCGCTTTTACTTGAGTATTGAATTTGTGGAATTGACTGTTACTGTGTTTAGAATGAGCGTGAAAACCCTTTTCTCAGTCTACAAAAGCGTTGCTGTGAGTTTTGGTTGCAGCCGCCCACCGTCACTAGTCAAAACAGAAGATGGCGTCCGCTGAGTCCCAGCCGCGGTTTGGCCAGTCCGTCAAAGGTTTATTATCCGATAAAGTGGGCTCCTGTAGCGTGGATACGATCGCACTGACCCGCCAAGTGCTAAAAGGATCCCGCAGCCAGGAGGTAAAACTTTAAAAGTGATTTTACCTGAACATTACAGCTGCTGCTAATAGCTTCATATAGGCACTAACCAATGTTGGAAGAGGAACCGGAAAAACTGCAACAACAGGCTTTTATTTCAAAATAAAAAGCATTTTTAGTACAGTCAATCAGTGGCAGTGTAGTGATTTTATTTTGAAAACTGAAATTTTAGTTGTATTGTCGTCAACTTGATAACGTTGGTGCAGGCTAACAGGGTTTAGCTACATTTAGCATAAAAGACATCTTTAATTCCTTGATACAACCTTTTTATTTATTAATTATTTATTGATATTTATTTTATAGTAGTTTATATTTTGCTCTGGTTTGCTGATAATTCAACTACATTCATGCACTTCCCCATAAAATTTGGGATATTTAGAGTTGACATTAAACTTAAATTAAATAAGTAAGTAAATAAGTTTTGCTGGCATTTGACTTCTCTGTAATATATTTTGGTTTTATTTTCGATCACATGTAATAAGATAAACTACACCAGTTTTTAGGTAGCTTAACTACAGTAGATTTCTCTAGTAGTAGTAGTTCAGCTTCTTCAGTTAAAGTAACGGGTAGCTTGCAAAGAACCCAGTGTTGTAAATAAAGTGATATTTTCTTCACAGAGATGCAGCAGTAACAAAAGGATATAAACATCATACATAAACAAGTCATTTAACAAGTGAAAAATGCACAAATTTCTCCTCTATGTTGAGAGGAAATTCAATTTTTTATTTTTATTTTTACTTATATGAAGCTTTGTGAATAAGGAACTTTAAACACTGTATTGTTACTTATGTTTCTTTCAGCTTCTTGGTCAAGCAGCAAGAAATATGGTGATTCAGGAGGACGCCATCCTGCACTCTGAGGATGTAGGTATCATCATATTACGGCTGTGTTTAATCTGGTTATAAGACATGTATAACATTACAGGGGTTAGGATTTCATATGTTGCCATACTGTAAGCACAGTGATATATTGAGATTTTTAAATAAATTATAAGTAATTGTCATAGTATAAAGAACACAACAGCATTTCCATAAAAACTAATTAAAAAGGCATTTTATTGAATCAGAGCAGCTGAAAATCAGACCATCTATCTAACCATCAGGAGTTTAGACAGCCATTGTCTGTAAAGTGGTAATCAATTTAATAAATAATGCAATTTTGCAAAATATTAGCAATTTAATACAGTGCTTTTGAGAATCAAAACATTGTGATGCAAGTGTATCAATATTGTTTTCATACCCCTACAACATACAGTATAGGTTCACTGCATTGTTGTGTAACATACTATGAGAGGACAGGATGCTGGAAACACTGTTTAGTATTGAGAAGCACAACAGTAACACAATCTAAAAAATCTGAAATCTCAACAACACCTGAACGTTTTCACAATGTTTCCACATAATTTTCTGCTCACTGAGTGCTTGGTAAAACTCAGTGAGGTCATAAGAGCATTAAGAGAATATTATTTGCTTGTTTGCATAAGAATTTCAGCATGACTATTATCTGTCTTCCAGAGTCTGAGAAAAATGTCCATTATCACCACTCATTTACAGTACCAGTGAGTAATGTTCAGCTGTTTTGGAGTACAAATATATCAAACATGTTCACTTCAAACTGATCATTGTGATCTGTCTTTGTGTGTCTGTGTGTTTCACTCCATAAGGCAGGAGGCCATCCAGAAGAAGTGAGTCTAAACACCACACTGTTTATGCTTTAGTGGAAAAAGCTGACGTGACTGTCCCAACAGTACGCCATAACACAATCCCATGACGTGTCTCTTGTGTTTTTCCATCCTCCAGTGTGGAGCACTCTAAAAATCTACAGGATCAACTGAGGCACCTACTCAAGTGATCCTGGCACATCTCAATCTCTGGAGGATCCTCTAATGCTCAGAATTGTCAGCAGAATGAGGCTGGTAGACTTCAGTTGACATTTTGGAATGAAGTCTTGGTTCTGTATAAAAAAACAAAAACTGTTGATTTGTTTTTCTCTGTGAGATCAGTTGTACCAGAATAATTTATTCAGAACCGTCATCCTGGCTCCTCACTGCCACTGTTGTAATTCAAGTCAGAGAACACATAAGTACACAAGATATTTGTGGTTACATAGTCATTTTTACATTTTTTCTTTTTAGATTTTGTGAAAAAAAAAATTTGAAAAAGAAATTACAACACTCTAGAATATGTTAAGCCTGTTTGCTCATGTCAGCCTTCTGGATCTCTCCAGTTCAGTGTGCTTCTCCTTTGGGACTGTGCCACTGTGAACTAACCTGCAAATCTAGTTAATTTTTTAAGATTCATGAGGAAAGATTGTTTTAACTTTTACAACTTCAATTTTGTGAGAAATTAAATTTGAAGTCAGCTCTAATGGCAAGAAACAGATGTGTAGGCCACAACCCTAAAGTGAAATGAAGTACACACAACAACTGAACCCACATTTAAAAGCATCCATTTATTATTGTATTAGAATTGAATTAGAAGCAGATCTTTTCATTGGCTGCATGATCTGAGCAGACTCATGTTGAAGAGCAATGGGACAAACTTATCTGTAGCGTGAAGGCTGAACAGCTGCTTGACCCTGACGGTGTCCCTGAGCCTGTCCTGCTGAGTCTGGTTGCATAATGCTGCACACATGTCCCACACCACTGTATCCAGAGTTGGCTGCGGATGAGGTGCCTCCAGAGCTGGACACAAGTGATTTCATGCCTCCCATTATCTCCTTAGTGCTTCACCAAAGCTGACGTATTACTCACTCATTGTGTCAGTGCTAGAATGTGTGATGGTTCAGCTAAAGCAGGTTGTCAACTAATCATGAAGGTGGAGGTCCACATGTTGCTTCTTATGGTCAGCCAGTGTTGTGAGGGGATGAATGAGAGGCAACTTGTGAGTTTGTTGTCTTTTAAAGTAGAGGGGTACTGAATAAATACATGTTTATAACACTCTATAGTAAAAACTACCTCTTAAAACAATGGATAAACTAACTAATAAAGATGACTTTTAAACCTCCACACAGCTAAACCTCTCTCCTGTATTCCTGACATGTCTTCAGGTCATGTTTAGCCCCTTTTTTAAACCTAGAGTTTAATCTTCCTCTTCTATGACAGCATGTCATCTTATCAGATTCCTGAGGTCTGTGCGGATACAGGTCCAGGGCCATTGGCTTAACAAGGAACAACCTCAGTATTCTATTCCTCTCACAATGAAGAGTAAACATTTGTGTTCAGAGGTCAGGCTGGTGGTTAGTTTTTAAGATATTCTTCTTGTTAATACAGAGAGTAGATTTTGAAACAGCTGTTTTCTAAGTCTATACATTTGAAGATCACCCACTGAGTTGCCTTTTAGCCTAAATTCACAAATAAAACTAACTTACAGTCAGGTCTATAATAGAAATCCATCTATATCTTGAAGGTCCAATTACTGGTGAATCAATATCCTGGCCAAAATCCAAAATCTAAGAAAACATCTTATATGTATATTTATATGTATGTAGAACTCTATTCTACGATCAGAAGTAGAAGTCAGAGGATCGATACATTTTTGCTAATTAAAACCGTGAAATCCAACGAACTCTCTTTAGACCTTAAAGTAGTTTAACAAGAAACCACATCTATACTGACGTTTGTCAAAGTCTGAAGACTCTGAGGGCTTGTGGAAAATAATTCTGTGGCCTGATGACCAAAATATGAACTCTTTAGGCTGAAGTCAAAAACTGCCAAAGACTAGATACTATCATTTGGTGATTGTCAAAAAAACTGAATATACCGGAAAAAATACCATCGTGACATCTATGGCGAAGTCTTGGGAAAGACTGAGCAGTGAGCACAACTGAACACATGTTAGAGAGGTTTTACAAGTGTGTGACATAAGGCAACAGATAGTGGAGGACAAAATCCAGTCGGTATAGAAATTTAGTAATTACTCAGATAAAATTGTATGGACAGAATATCTTAAAAAAAAACTATCAAAACTCAGCTACAGGATCGGATCATAAAGTTTATTACAAACATCAGAGATGACCATTGTTCAACATTCTTCATTACAAAGGCAATGAAAAGAAAAATACAGCCCATGCTTTAATTGTAGCTGAAAAAGGTTATTATTTGACACAGCATATGTGATTATCATAATCTATGCTAGCTTTCACAGAAGTTGACAGTAATGATTGTCATTAAAACATGCTCGGCAGTTCTAAAATAAAAACAAGTGAACTGTTTAATTTGTGCGTACTTCTCACTGTCCAGACAGACCTTTGTGTTTCAAGCAGCTGCAGAGTTGCTCAGTCCACCACTATTGCTGTCCTATTCAAATAGCTCAACAACTGATGTACAGCAGGGCTGAAAAAGGTCAAATAATATTCAGAGGTGAACAGTAGGACAACTTTAACAGATCAGCATCTAGTAAAGAAAAAAAATTCAGCTCTAATGTCCAAACTAATTAATTCAGCAACTGCATATGTGAGGCTGTAACAAAAACAGCAGAATCACACAATCTGAAAGAGGCCATGATTAACCTTCTGTGACTCAGATTATTCCAGTAGATACTGCTAAATCACAGGTGCTTTAAAATCAGGCAGGAACATAAAACAATTACAGTATAAATTATACAGTATAGTGAAACATACTTTTGCATTCTCAGCATGACAGTATCTGATGACAGTGCCTATAGTGCAGGCCCACCAGTGGCACAGCAGCAGTAAAGTTCCCTGTCACATCAAAGTGACACCATGTTTACAGCACAGACCTGCACCAATCAGCAACAATATTAACACTGGTGGTCATATTATGAAATGAAGGACAAGGGTCAGACAGTATGCAGCTGCACAGCCCCATACAGAGTAAAATGTGATACAGTGTGTACAGAGGTGGTAAAAGTACAGAAACTCAATGCAGGGAAAAATGGAAATGTTTTGGTCTGTAAAATTCTCCACAACAAATCCTATCTTGAAATATTTTAATTATGTATAAGTACTAAGCAGATTATCTACATTTTACGTAAAGTACAAAAGTGCTTCACTAAGAATACTGATTATGGTAATTACAACAAAACATGTACAGTAATTACTAAAAGAATTAGAGTCAAAGATCACTGTTGGTAAATGTGGACCTGATTTTAACCACTGTATATGCTGACAGGTAACTAATCCTTAATGATATGTCAACTATAATTAGCTCATTATATTGTTTGAAATTGTATTATATTATTGATGTTAAAACCACCAAGTGGTGTTAATGTTGTCCCTGACTGGTGTATACACCCGCACCTGTGTATGGAAGACCATTACTGCCAGGTAATATGGATATACATAAATAAGACAAGTAAAAACCTAATGCTACGGCACTAAACTTTATTCTTTTAGTAGAAAAACGCTCCATGATATGAACCATCTGCTAAAGCTAGTTTAATTCCAAAAATCTGCATATTGAAGCTTTGAGACAAACCCCCCCCCCCCCAAAAAAAAACGCCTCATTGATCATACAAATGATAGTGGACATGAGGCAAAACTAAACTTGGAATTTTGGATATTTTGAAATACTGACTCAACATTTTGCACTAATCAATAATTCCTAATTACAATTAGGACAGGTGAACAGTTTGAAAAACTGATTCAAACTTTGAAATTGACACGATAAAAACTTAATTAGAAACCAAATGATCAATTACATAGTGGTTGTACATATTGACTAACTCACACTTAACACAAAATTCACTTGAGTGCATTTTTGACGTCTGGACTGAAGTGTAGGGGAGTGATACGTTACAGCACCAACTGTGCAATAACTAAGTTACTTCTGCTGAAATACATTTTCTTATAAGAAATGGGGTCCTGCTTAACAACGAGAAGTGAACTTAAGTAACTCATGGGTTAAGTAAATAAAGCTGACTGTGAGCATATGATATGTTTCCGGTTAACTTCCCCTCACCCCAGCAGAAAAAACTCTTCTGCAGCTTTATGGCTGAGTCTCATTTTAGCAGCTCAGTTTAGTTCCTATGTTTTACAGAATTCTAAAAACTAAAACAAACAAACAAACAAACAAACAAAAAAAACATAATAACATAAGAATATAAGAAAGAACTGAGGCAAGTGGATGATAACACAAGACGGTCCAAACGTTTTAGTACTGCACTGCTGTTTAAGACCACTGTCTTTCTCTTCTGTTGAATTCTAACTAAATTGATGTATTGAGGTGCTGAAACACCTCAACAAATCATGACATCTTTACATCTGGCCAATATTCTTTCAAAATATGGTCCCAAAAATCACGTGCGACTTATGCGGCCGTTTCTGTCTCATCTGTGTTAAGAGTTTTACTTTGGGTTTCACTCTTTGCCTCAGTGTTCTGTAGGTTTGACAGTTAGAGAGGTGGTGCAGGAGGAAGCAGGAGGCCTGTGAACTGTTTTGTATAGTTGAAGAAAGCCAGCCAGCTCCTGAGAAAATGAAGGGAGCTCAAACAAAAGCAGTAAACCCTCAGTGCCACCTCAGTAAGGAAGTTAATGTCTTTTACTCTCTCATTGCCTGGATCATCTGATACTGATATGTATCTAGAACTCTAAACTCACTTTATAATTCTTATTTACCTGTAAACAGGTATAGGAAAGTAGCATAACCACTTGTATCTACAGTTGTCCCCATCATGTACAAGAATGGTGTAGCTGCATTTCTGAATGTACAGTGGATCAACACATCGGGTGCTACACCTGCTGATATTAACCACAGAGAAAAAAAAAATCATTTTAGATATTAAACAGCATAACCTTTGATTTGAGAGAGGGAGAAAGAGAGAGAGAGCAAATTGTTTGCTTTATCTCCCTGCATTTACTCTTCCTCTTCCTCCTCCTCCTCCTCATCATCATCCTCATCATGGCAGTGGGTGATCTCCTGTGGAGCCTGAGGGAAGAATTGGGGGGGCTGGATCTCGCTGATAGAGCGGGTCAGCTGGTGCCGTTTGGACTCCATTTCCTTGAAGTCGAGGTCATGGCGGTTTCGCGTGGCCAGTGGAGACTCTGTGTCGATGATGGTGATGTGAGTGTGCTCCACTGTCGACTCGTGCGGCATCTGGGAGATAACAACATTTGAATGTACTGCTGGAAATCACTAACAGATACAGTGCAGGTGACAGAGGACGTGTCTTACTAGAACATGTGCAGCTCGGAACAGATAGCTGAAGGGGTAATAGAGCAGATTGATAAAAGAGGCAGCATACAGGTCTGCGTAGCGCATCACTTGGGAGGCAAACAGCGTTTGACGCGAGCCACTGCGAAACAGGCTTCCCATCATGCCGTAGCACATGTCCATGTCATGTGTCACTTTCTGGAGAAGACATGGAAAGAACACAGTGAGAACAATTCATATGCTGTGACAGGATAATCTCTGACCTTGTTTAGACTTGGTTTTTAAATGCTTTTCAAGCGATTGGATCAAAGCAGACAGCAAAGACGTTCAACTCTAAACATTTGTCTCTGAGGTGTCCAGCAGATTCTGTTACTGCTATATCACTTCCACTAACGTGTCAGTCAGTCAGTACACTCAGTTCATCGATATGCCAATGGCTGCACCTAGCTGGCTGCAAGTAGCTTGTAATGTCTGACATGCTCTCAAAAAACTAACCACCATGTCTTGCAATAAGAATATGTTTTCCTAAAATGAGGATGTTTACACTTTGTGGTTAGATGTGTCCCATAAGTGTTCTAGACCCCCTTGGCCAACGGTTTGGTAAATCGGATCACATTCTGTCTTGATGGTTTACTTTAACACTGTCCACATGAGATCTGATCACTTCAGATGCATTTTAAAACTAAGCGTAAATCGGTTCAGTGATATACGCTTCAACTGTCAGTAGTTTTAATGTTGTGTCTGATGGTGTACAACTAGCCACAAAGGAAATAATAAAGCTGAACAAGCTGAACACTACTTTTAGTGTTGCATCATGGGATACTTTCACTGCACTATATTGTGGATAGATTTACATACTCAACACTCAGACACTACTACAAAATGGCGAACACACTTAATACTGCACTACAAAGTGAGTAGGGGATGATTTTGGACACAGCCAAACAACCATGTCCTGTTTACCTTGAAAATGGATGATGATGATACAGTGCTGTGTTTACCATTTGACAGCAACATGGACATTTGATAGTGTTCCTAGTCCTGAGTTTAAGTAATAGCACTGGGTTTTGAATGTTAAATGACAATTGTTAGAAAACACCACCAGGCACAATAAAAGCTCTTCTATAGACATTTTTTGCATATCATTCGATGGCACATGTGAGCAAAGAAAATATCAAATAGTACGGTAGCACTAATGGAAATATTAGGAATTTCACTTTAATAGAATGAACAAATGTGTGTGTCAGAGAAAGTTGTACCTTAATCCGTCGTTGCAGGGAGCTGATGTCTGGCCTCTCATTGCTGCTACTGTCCAGATGCCTAAGGACAAAATAAGTTTACAGTGAGTGGGGTCTGTGATTAAGTTGGATTTAAAATATTTTCCATATCAACTATATGCTTTACAAGCTCTGCATGGCTAAATGACATGCAGCCACTTCATTCAAATGAAAGCAGTGCAGAAAGTGTAGGTTAGTCTCAGACCAACATGTGGAATAATTGGAATATAAGAGTAAATAATGGGGGCAAATAAATAAAGAAATTATGTAGAATTAGATAATGAAACCCCATTTGATGAAAGTGACAAGTACACATCAATATGGTTCAATAAACTCTTCTGATGTACTAAAGTTGTTTATGCAGTTTATGACTTAAACCTTTGTATGTCAGGCTGTAAATGATACACATACATGGCAACCTGAATCTCTACATAGCATGCACAGGCTAACTTGACATCATTTAGTGTTTTCTAACACTTTATGTTAGGAACGACTTTTTGTAGCTTCTACCACTAACACACATCGATTTCCAAATGCATTATGAAACAACAAATTGTAAGACACAACACAAAGCTGCCATAACAAAAGGGAACTCACTTGTAAAGTTCGGCCAGGAAGCAGTCCAGAGACTGAAGTTCCTCAAATATTGCTTTAAAAAAATAATAAAACAAGTAAAATAAAATAAAAATGGTTTGTATCTTTTGCTAGTGAGTTTGACATCTTATAGTATTCTATACTGCTATACTGCGGCTGTTCTTTACAGTGCTAAAAGCAAAAATAAAAATGTGGAAGATAACAATTTGTTTTTTTTCTAATTAACAGTTTAATTAAAACTGTGGAGTTTTGGCAAATATTCTGATTCCTTTTAGAAAGAATCCTAGTGGTTCAACAAATATTCTGATCCCTTCTAGGAAGAAGCATGGTGGTTCCAGACTTCTTTATAGAGACCACTGAGGCCACTGTACAGCTTTAGAAATGGTCTTATACCTTTTGTCAGACCTGTGCCTCACTAGAAAATGTTATTGTGGAGGTCTACAGGGAGTTTTTCTTTATGACTTTGACTCATGATTTCTTTGTGACACTCTGTGCGAATTGTGGAAGCCTACATGCACAGGTGTGTGTTTTACTAAAGTACGGCCAATCTATTCAGTTTACCAAAGGGTCTAAACTCATCTCAATAAAAAGTATCTTTTGCAGTGCCCCTCAAAGAAATACTTTGGTTAATGGGAGATTTTAGATTTATGTTTTTGAATACATAATTTAATTTATAGCATTAAAAAGGGGTCTAAATACATATATGTGCATGCATGTGTCCAGTCTCACAGCTTTTGTCAGTCCACACATGCAACTCCTGGGCCAGCTCAGGTATCACTAGGAAAGTCCTCCAGCCTTGACGCTTCTTAGATTTGAGAATGTCACCAAAAATGTGGTCTCCAATGTAGATGATGTCTTTTCCTTTAGCCCCCAAAAGATCACACACAATGTCTGAGGAACCTGTAAAAATATGTACATTATGGCTACTTTTATCCACTTCAAAAATATTAAAAAACAAACATCCACAGCACATCATCAAAATAAAAGTGCACAATGCGATACACCCCTACAGATTTGGCAATGTAATGAGAACAAAGTGTCTGACTTTTTGTATTTCTCACATGACCAGAACTGCAAATTAGAGTTAGTCTAGTTTGACAATCCTAATGTAAAGACATCTTTAGTTATTTTCTGGCATTAGGACCTTAAAATACATATTAAATCAGTTGAATAACTTGTAATGTAGATCACAGTTGCATCACAATCATTACAATTAAAAAAAAGTAGGTGGCTGTTTGTATTAATAATCCATTTCTTAATAATAAATGAAATAATAAATAAAATCAAACAAGCTCTCTTAAGAAGGTTCTTATTTACCTCCAGAGTAAACAATGCCATGCTGAAGAGGTCCAGTGTATGTGCCAATCTTCAACCGACCTGTAGTCTGAAAGTAACCAACACACAGCAAGAATGTTGTAACACTTTCTTAAGTACTACGTATACTTGAAATAACTGCACACATTTACTGTATAATGATGGCACTGGTGGTACTAATGGTATAGTATACAGGTGGTATGGTATTTTGACCACGAAGCCTTTCATTGTACATACTCACAGTGTCGACCTGCCGCAGCACAGTTCCCTCTCCAAAGAACACAGGCTTCCGGGCATCCACCAGGATCAAGTCAAAGTAGGACTGCCAGGGCCGGTGAGGTGTTCCTGGCTGCAAAAAGCCCAAACACAACCATACACACATTTAATAATTCATTGGTTTCTATTGGTTGTACTATGCAGTATGATGTCTGATAACATTTGTTGTTTCCCATTTTTCACTCTTGAACACACAACTAACCACACCTGATCTGTCCAGATTCTTAGTTACTAAATCAATAGTGTTACCTTTGGTCCGTGAGGAAAGTCAAACAGGTAGGTCATAATTTTCTGTAAGAAGTCAGGAGAGGTATTTTAATCACAGAGAAGAAACAGCCTATCCTCCATCATAAGCGTAATACATCAGTCAACTACCATACATGCTGAATTAATAAGTTTTAATAATTATATAATATAATAATAGTAAATGGTGATTTTTTTTTTTTTTTAATAGAAAGAAGATAGTAAATTACCATGTATGACATCTCACCTCTGTGTATTTGTAATCACTGTTGGTGGCCAGAAATACTTTGGCTACTTCATTCATGCGACTGAGCAGGAGAGGCAGCTTTGGCTTGGGCGAAACAGCACAACAATCATAAGTAACACAGACAAACTGATGAAATAATACTAAGCTAAATGTCTTGTAATATACTCTTCCCCACCCCAATTATAAAGGAAAAGTACAGGTTAGTATATTGTGTACTTACATCCTTTACCACATACTTCTCCAGGTTTTCAACTGTTTTTTCCTTTAAAGACCCCTGTAGAAAACAACAGTGGACTAGTTATGAACTGACCACTGACTGCAGTTGCCTCGACAAAGGTTTAGCATGAAATGAAAATCATTTTACCTTAAAATGAACCCAGTCTACAGCATCTCGGACATCCTGGAACATGCTCTTGTAGGACATGAATAGGTCACCATCTTTGAAGCCAGTCTCACAACTACAGAAACCATCAAAATCTTATTAGATGTTATATATATTATAGTCTGAAATATATTATATTTTTATAGATTTAGGAGACGCACATTATTAATCACTTTACAGGCTACTGTAATTCAGAAGGTTTCATCAAATTCTAGCCAACTTCACTTTCTATAGACAGACAGACAGTGTTCTCTATTCAACAATGAGGATGCTATACCTTGAGTATCGGGAGCAGTTACTGAAGAAATCAACAAGGCAAGCAAACAGGTATGTTTCTGAAAAACACAATGAGACTGTAGTGACTGTAGTGACAATAAAACAAGCAGCCTCTCCCGGATTTTGTGGCCCAAAGTGCCTAATTTTGTGACATCTTTTCCAAGAAAATATAACGCATGTTGAGAGCCATGGGCAGATGTGATGATTCACATTTGTTTTGATTGAGACAATTAGTTATGTTGCTGTGTTTACTTACCAGGCAGGTTGAAAAGTGTGTTGAGTATGTAAAAGCGATCTGTGTCTCCACGCTGGATAAATTTGTTGGGGTACATCTCTCTGATGTCAGGTCTGTACAAGGGTAAGTAAAGATACACACAGGAGGAGGACAAGTGGTGAGTTGAAATTGTACTTTCTATGTTAAATATCTCAATATTAATTGGCGGAATAAGTGTTTTATAATAAGTGTCTATAGGATGGACTTCTATTACCTCTGCAACACATAATTATTGTTTTTGTTTTTTTTGTTGTTCTTTCGGCTTATCCCATGAGTTCAGGGTCGCCACAGCGAATCTTTGTCTGCATAATTTCCTGGAACAATTTCCTGACGCAAACCTCCCCAAATTTTACCGGGCTTGGACCGGGACTGCACAGCTGGGGATGGGAATGGGCTTATAGGAGTTCAGTGTCTTGCCCAGAGACACTTCGACATTTAGCTGGGACGGGGGATGGAACCACTGACCCTGTGGCCCGTGGACGACTGCCTTAGCAGCTGAGCTACATCTGCCCTAATCATTGTATTTGTATTGTATTTCTTATAATATTGATGACAAGTCCTGCAACTTGCAACTGAGCTACATCTGCCCTAATCATTGTATTTGTATTGTATTTCTTATAATATTGATGACAAGTCCTGCAACTTGCAACACTCCCATCAGCTTCAGCTAGACTTAGTGCTGCTAATATGGCTGTAGATGCTTAGACGTATTTATGATTAATTTAAAGAACGTGTTTAAGTGGGATAGAGGAAGGGTCTAATTATTTCAATAAGTGTCTAGTTCCTTAAAGTGATGGACTACATAGACAGCTCAGTAGGAGTAATGGACCTTACCCTCTTAAGAAGTTGAATCCGTGCACACACACCAGGATGTTTCCATAAGCATCTACTTTGAGCAGGTTGCCATACATTGTGTCAAACACCAGACCTCTGAGATGAACCAAAACCAATGAGTGAGGACAGGAAATCAGAGACAGATATTGAAAGAAAACCTGATAGCTAAAATTACTTGTACTGGCATTCCAATATCAGGTTAGTATAAAAAATATTTCAAAAAGGAAGATCTCTGTGAACAAGCCTGGTGGGAAAGGTGGGGTCATAGACAAAGTTGAGCAGCTCTTGTGGATATCCAATGGACACCAGGCGCTCCACTGTCAGATCAAAGCCCAGAGATTCATACTCTGGAGATTTATAGACTGTACAGACAGACAAGGGGACAGGTTCAGTCAATCATTCTGATGAAAGCAGGGCACTAAAAACACAATAAGAATGCTACACAGAGTTGATTTGACATGATATTAACTGGATTATGAAGCATGCTTTTTATTTACTACATACTGTCCTTAAGCAATATGTACTGTATCATTTCTAACTTCCAGGTCTGTTTAGAAACTAGTTGTTGTAGCACATGCTTTAAAACCAGACAAAGTGATACATTTAAATACAGAATGAAGAGTGTTAGTGTTTTGACCACAAACTTGAACAGAGGCAAACATTACTTAATGTTTTTCACACTGGTGTATGCTCAGAATGACTTAGTTGTGGATTAGTTTTGCACTGATGGTGATCTTATTCTATGAGTAGCTGCAGTGAGTTTTACTGTACTGTAATCCTGGTCTATTTTTTTTGCTGTTAATGACCTGTTGTATTTCATATGTGGTTAACATACAGTCCCCTAAAAAACTAGAGACATTTGGGTTAAAGATCAGAAGATGGATTTTGGTGGAGGTAGTTCCATGAATCGGGCCCACATAGCTGCTTTTGGAACAGGCTCAATACTTTATATAGGCAGAATGAATTTATAAGGTTTATGTTTGTTTTTTCAATAAAAGTGGAAGATAGAAGAAGATGGTAAAGAAGATGAGGAACAGAAGAAGATGGTAAAGAGGATAAGGAACATAATGATGAAGAAGGAAAAGACCTTAAAGAATATACAAATATAGGACGAGCCGCAGCCTGTTGCAGTTGCTCTCCTTTTCTTTTTATTTATTCTTCCTTTTTCATATTTTTAGTGTAGTATTTTAGTATAGTAAAGTTTGATGAGTAAAGCTTATCCGTTCTGATCATGCGGTTTGACTGAGATTTTATCTTTGTCTTTATCATCGCGGAACAGCTTTCTGCTTCAATAATCAGCTGTAGCTGGAGCCGGCTCATTTGTTTACAGTCGGGAACAGCTGATCGAGCTGCAGCAGACCTGGACTGTGAATTAAAATTTCGTTCTGACTTTAAACATACAAGACAAAATGAGGATGAGCGAGAGATGACAGAGTTGGTAAAAAGCGGAGGGGTGGAAAAGAAAAAAGGCGAGTGAGGGTGAGAAGATTCAAGCCCCCCATCTCTCCACAACCTGATCAATCTCCTAACTGTGTACAAGCCCCTGGTTCAAAGGAGGAGGGTTGGTTCTCTTATGGGGGAGGAGCTGGACCCTCTATGTTTTGGCTGAGAGGCGAATGTTGTCCAAACTCTTCTCAATTCTGGACTCCACTGCATGCTGGTTGCACAGAGGAGCACTTTTTAGATTGTTTACAGTAAAGTGCTCCACGCCACAGGAGATGTTTTCTCCCAGTGCCCTTTATGGGCAGCTTTATACAGTTTAACTCATCCCCAAATGGACAATTGTTTTTATTTCATTTATTTTTAAATGAATAATAAATTGGTTTGTTCTTATTTATTGATCAGTAGTTTGTATTTTACTGTCTCGGTTTGGTGGATGTTCTTTTCCTTTCATGCGGAGAGCAGCTTTAACAAGGAAACAATTTCCCTGTGATCAATAAAGTTGTTGAATCTTAAATCTTAACATAGTTGAACATGTTTTTCACCTGCTAAAGAAGAGATTAAAGAGAAAATTCCCACAACAAAAGTAACCTGAAGAAGACTGCCCTAAAAGTTTGGTAAATTATATTATCAAATTATTTGGTGATGACAGTGAGTTACAGGCTTGATTGTAAATTATTAGGTTTTATTTATTAAAATGTACTTTAAAACCGGTTAGATTTAAAATTTGGGTAATCGGAAGCAAAAGGTCCTATCTTCTATGTTGTTTACAAGATTAAAGTGTAAAGACCATCAAATAAAAACTGAAATTCTAACGTTCTGTCTCATATTCATCTTATGATCTTTAATCCAAATAACTTCAGTGTGAAGACAAATCTAATAAATTGGCCTTACTGTTTCATACTTGTGAAAGGGACTGTATATATTACACGTTTGAAGACGAAGTAAACTCTTGTCAACACCCGTCTCCTTCCCTCGTGGTGTGTGGGTTTACATTCTTGACTGCTTTTAGGACAGGAATCTGGACACACAGGTGGATGGCAGCAGCTTGGGTTACACTGGTTGCAGTGGACTAAGCTGAGGTCTCTTGCGCAAGATAACTCTTAACTATGATGCCATTTTGAAATAAGGGAAAAGCCTTGGTTGTTCAGAAGTCGTTAGTTTTTAGTTAATTTTATTTTTATTAGCTATTGTTGTGCATTTGTTATGTTTGGAAGAATGTCTGGGCTAAACAGCTTGCAGCCACAGCAGTTTGACCTCAGTGTTTTGTCTAGGCTAATGCTAAAGGCCTAAAACTGCACTTACCTGCCAGAGTATAATCCATGTCAAAACCAAAACACTTGATCTTCTCCATGGCCAAGCTTCGATTGACAAACACTCTGGAGGGGGAGATCAGTGTATGGTCAAGTTGTGCTCCAATGCTTAGACTTCCTACAACACACCTCATATTCATACTGAAAGTTTATAAATCATTCTGGTAGAAATTTCCTGTGTAACATTTTTAAGTATTAGTATGAGCTAGAGCTACATGACAAAAGCAGTATTTTATCAGTGTCACTGAGCAACACTTCATATTGCTGTACGGCAGCTTGTGTTTAAGTCACTTACAAAAACTGAACACCACCAACAGACATGCTCATTTTATTATAAGTTCTTCTGAAGCACAAACCTCTCCGGCCAGAAAACAGAAAATTAACTCAAACAAATATAAAGGAATCAGAATGTACTGTACCACAAAATCACATCTTTATCTAATAAACTCAATTAACTACTTAATAGCTAAAACTAAAACAAAGCTAAACTAATGTAGCCAAATCCAACAGTCCCACAATAAATCCTCCATTTATCAATTATTTATTTAATTTATTGTTTATATAACATGAACAATACAAAATGCATTTATTGTAATGCATATAGATCACCTGTAATACATAGTAGGTGAAATCTGAAGAAATACTAGAGACACATAATCTAAAAGACTAAATAAAAACAGAAAAATTAAAGGTATATTATTAATCTATTTTAAGTTTATGTTGATTCAACTTTTTACTGTATGCCATTCAGAGAGGTGTTTATTATTTATATCAATGTTATATAATTTTCAATAGGTTAGACACATTTGTGTCAGTTATCTGAAATCTTAGTTTTATATCAATAAATCTTTAGTTTAATCATTAAGAGAACAAAATTAATTCAGATTATAATTACACTAACTGAAAAAAATAGAAATCGTCACATTAGAGCTAAATAAATGGATCAATTTGTCAAAAACAGTTATTTTCTGTTGATTAATTAATCAAATAAAAAAGTTTTTGTTTTGGTTGTGCACATGATAGCTTGAAAAATCACTTATACAGTTTAAGCCTATAGAGACCCTGCACAAAGCCTGAAGCAACAAAAGGACTCCAGCGATGTACACATTCCATGTTTTAATTTTCATATTTCCTAAATGTTCAGAGAATCGCTGCTCAACAGCAAAACTTTCAGTCTGAGAGCAAATAATAAAAATCACAAATGTTTTCCTAACTGCACCTCCTCTGTGACATGGCTGACTGTGTCTATGCATAAATACAGATTATATAGTGTTAACATCTGTGATTCTGCTCAGACTGTACACTGGCCTCGAGTTTCCTTTCAGATTGCTTGAGAGATGACAGAGTGACAGTAACAGATGGAGATTAAAGAAAAGATGCAGGTACGAGGGAAATGCAAGGAGGAGCTCATACGAAAAAAACAAAACAAAAAACAAAAACAAAATCAAAGTTACCACCGGCTGTTTCCTCCACATGGAAAAACCCCAACTCACTCTTAGTGTCAATATGGATGGAGTTCCATGAGAGTTGGATGGAGAATCAAGTCACATCATGGACATCAAAACCAAAGAGTCATTTAGTCAGTAGCTGCAGTTGGTTTCAACATCAAAAGAGTTGCATACCTCATTGCAGGATGGTTTTGAGCCAGATCCCTTGGAAAGCTTTGTAATAGAGAATACATGTAGTATTACCACTAAACTCATGGCTACTGCACTTAGCACTCAAGGTGTTTTACACAGCTCTGGTGTAATAAGCTGTACTGAAACTCAGTAGGCAGTTATAACCCCCAAAAAAGTAACACCGTCCTCCATTACTTGCTACATTACTTAAAGTCTAACACAAACACAAATCAACACATCTGACATTTCAAGGCTGCTTTTTCTATAGCTTCATGGGACCAGAGACCTGGGCCACAAAGCAAGATCAGTGGGTTATCCAGCTAACGTTGGTCTTGGCTCGGGTTTATAGCACCACAAAGCTGGCTCACTTTTGATCTGGCTACAGTGTCATGTAACATGCTGGATGGCTCACCTGCTCCAGAACATGTTTACTTCCCAGGATCAAATCAAAACTTGTCTGACCACTGACCAATCACATCCCATCATAAAGTGACAAAGAGGTATAGATGTTATTGACCAATCAACACATTTGTGAATCACGCAGGTTTTAAAATCGTGTCTAACAAACTGAGGAACAGTTTATCTTTAGCTAAATGATGATGATTTAGTGCTGTAACTTAAATAAAGATTTAAAGTCAAAGAAGGAGAGGAGGAAGGTGTGTTTGTTTGTGGGTAGAGAGAAGAGGAAAGCCAGAAGTATTAGACTGACAGCAGAGACTTTGTTGGGACTATGACAGGAAAGGCTAGAGAGTTGGTCCACATGATGCATGAGGGGAAGGAAGGTGGATATACTGTGTGTCCAGGAGACCATATGGACAGATAGCAAAGCTCGAAGCTCAGGGGAAGGGTTCAAGTTGTCTTACCATGGGTCAGATAAGAAGGTGTAGGAATAATCCTAAAACAGGAGTTTGTGAGGAATGTTTTGGAGACGAAAAGAGTATCAGACAGATTGATGAGTCTGAAGCTGGAAATTCAAGGCGTGATGTTCAATGTTGTTAGTGGTTATGACCCACAGGTAGGATGCGAGTTAGAAGAGAAGGATAAATTCTGGAGTGAGTTAAATAAAGTCATGCAGAGCATCGCCAGAGGGGATTGGTGCAGATGGACAATGGACATGCTGGTGAAGGGAACCAAGGTGATTTGGTCGTCAGAAGAGGAACGCAGAAGGACAGATGGTGGCAGACTTTGCAATAAGGATGTTAATGGCTGTAGTGAATACAGCAGTTGATCCTGATGACATACCTGTGGAGGTATAGTGTTGGCAGAGGCGGAAGTTGAGTTTCTGACTAATTTGTTTAACAAGATCTTGAAGAGTAAGAGGATGCCTGAGTAATGGAGGAGAAGTGTACTGGTGCCGATTTTTAAGAACAAGCGAGATATGCAGAGCTGTGGCAATTATAGAGGAATAAAGCTGATGAAGAAAACAATGAAGTTGTGGGAAAGAGTAATGGAAGCTGGAGGTGAGCATTTGTGAGCACCAATAGGGTTTCATGCCTAGAAAGAGTACAGGAGATGCAGCCTTTGCTTTAAGGATGTTAGTGAAGAAGTACAGAGAAGGTCATAGGGAGTAGCATTGTGTCTTTGTAGATTTAGATAAGATGTATGACAGGGCGGCGAGGGAGGAGCGGTGGTATTGTATGACGAAGTCTGGAGTGGCAGTATGGTATGTTAGAGTGGTGCAGGGCATGTATGAAAGCTGTTAGACCGTGGCGAGGTGGGACAGAGGAGTTCAAGGTGAAGATAGGTCTGCATCAAGGATCAGCAGAGGAATGAAGGTTAGACGGACAGAATACATGTGCGTGAAGTGGAACAGTGAGGTTACAGAGACCAGAGGTAAAGACGGTGAAGGATTTTAAGTACTTAGGGTCAATGGTCCAGAGGAGAGATTGTGAATATATCAGTAGAAGGATGCTGAGGTTGGAGCTGCCAGGCACGAGGTCTAGAGTAAGACAAAAGAGGAGATTTAGGGATGTAGTGAAAGAGGTGGATGCAGAGGACAGGGTTAGATGGATTTGCTGTGGCAACTACTGAAACTTGAAAAAGATTACTTTACTACACACAATTCTTTGGCACTTATTCCATCACTGCAACTCCAAATAAGACCCAGTAATGTTACATTGGTAAATCTTCACTTAAATAACAAATGAATATTCATACAAGTAAGACAGCAGTACTTTATTTGATTGTTCTGGCAACTTCAACTGTTTTGCATAAATGTGCTTGTAGCTGCAGGAAAACTTAGGCTTTACAGAGCCAGTAGATAACATGCTTCATGGTACTGGTTATCCAGGACACCTGAAATTAGGCCCAGTAAAGCCAGATAACCCCAAGTTAGCTAGAGTAAGATATCACTTTAAAGCAGAGACACCTACTCTGCTGGTACAGAAGGAACTTCTGTCCTGTAAAACTATAAAAATGCTGTCTACATTGTCTTTTTAAGTTATTTTAAAATTTGAAATTCCTACCTAGACCTGTTTGAGTTAGTCTGCATTGTTGCTACACTCAAAAAATCAGATCAAATACACTTTAAGGCATTAGCATAAGCCCACTCCGGCTCAGTCCTACATTGACTGCATATAGAATGACACATTTTGCACACAGTGCAGCTGCAGCCACTACTTAGGGGAAGACACAGCGTAATGTGACTGACAGTGAATGTTGGGCCACAGCTCCAGCCAATCAGAGTAGATGGTCATACTATTTCATATTCTGAATTAGCTGATGGAGAACAGAGAGGATAGGGCCTGGAAAGATGAATTTGATTTTAATAATAATCCAAGATAATAAAAAAACATGTTATGTCAGTGTTTTTGGACATTTGGTGCTATTAAGATACATACACTAGTTTAATGCTTAACCTTAAATGCAAATAGCAATATAAGAAACATTTTTAATAACTTTAAACTTAATTCTGTTACTATACTAAACAGAATTGTCAATAGAGAGAAAATTGTACAGACAATTCGGGCTGCTCTGCCTTCTAGATTTCAGTCAGCAACTGACTTACACTTTCGTTTCCTGTTACAGAAGCATAACAAAAGCAGAAATATTAGGTTTTGTGGGCCTCAAGTTGTTCACCGTCTCTGCTGCAGTGATCTGAAGTGCAAAAGGATGTGCTCCAAATCCCAACTAGGACTAAGCTGGGGCCTTTACCATGAACCGAATCCAATGTATTTTACTCGGTTCATGTTGCTCAATTTGGGTTATCTATGAAGCCTGGATTTCCCTATATAGCAAAAGTGAAAGCGGTGCAGTATTTCATCAGATGCAACATAGCTAGTACCATGATACAATATGAAAATAAACAACAACGTCTACTTAGACTTTTTTTTAAATGTGGAAAAAGTTATTTGCTATGTAAACTGTAAACTATATGATCACATAATTAAAACGTTATCAAAATGCTGCAGAAAAACATAGAATATAATGTTTAAATAACTAACTGTAGACAAAGGACACATTTTAACAGATGGTCTGACTGGTATATGTATTTATGTTCATGAAAACTCTTAAAAGATAATTTTAATTTAATTCTTATTCTTGTTTTTTTTTGCTAATGACTATCGGTAGTGCCTTACTGGCCATTTTTACTGGGACCTCAGTAACTAATTTCACTCTATTCTCATTTAAGTGCAGAGTGGAATGACAATCAAAGCTCCTGTAGTTAGAACAACACATTAATTATCATCACAGGGTCTTCTTTTTCTGCAGTGAAGGAATAAGTGTAAATTAGTCATTAAGCAGTTATTTAGTGATAAACTCTCCCTCACTTTGTTCACAACAGTTTTAAAGAGTGACCCTTTGCAAGCCTGAAACATCAGATTTGGCTAATTCAAAAATACCCATGGCTCTTTAACTAAACCTGGACATTTCACAAACCACGCACACTGCTGATTTGCCAACACTTTAATGGATGACAGCCATTATAAAGGGAGGAGCCATATCTGATTTCATGTCAGCAGCAAACAAAAAAGATTAGTCTGCTACCTATGAGCAAAGTACTCAGTAAGTGAACATTTCTACTGTGAGTTTGTCTTAGAAATGTTCAAGATACAGTCCTGACCTAAATGTATGTGGCCTTGTTTTTAATCTTATTAGTGTATAGTATTTTCATGACTCCAGATATCTCATACTGACTGGACAGTACTTAAATGTCCACAAACTAGTAAACGGTCAACTGTAACCAATTAACCTTGTGTAAGAAACAGAAGGAGTGCTCTGTGTTATGGACTGTGATGACCACACACCTGTGATGGGCTTCACGTCGATATTTTTTCATGGCAACACCATCCATGTTGGCAGGCAGGTCCTCATAGTTCTGCAGATGGTCGCTCCATGAGGTCGTCATCTTGAACTGTTCAAACTGTTTGGGGGAATAGAGTAGCTCAGTAGACCCAGAGCAGATCTCTAGACGAATTCTTTCCACTAGTAGCGCTGGTGCGCTTGTTCTTCCATGCCACAGACAACAATGTCCAGGCCACTGTTGTCCAAAGACTTTTTTAAACACATCAGCCAGACACACTGGTCGACATAAATATTGTAGAAACCAATCACCATAAATCCACCTGAGATCTAACATATACACAGTTAACTGGCTATAAAAGGAGTGGGAAATGTCAGTTTAACGCATGTGGGGCAAAAAATTGTCAACCACACGTTTTGTAATGACGAAGCATTTACACGACAAAAATCCATATTTCATGTCGCTTTCAAGTTAACCAGTAAAACTTCTCTCAAGATAATGTTGCCCCAAAAGCAAATACAACACATTTAAGTTACAGTTTCAGGTAATTATGTAAATATGATTAACTAAGTAACATCTTAAACAACATAACAAACAAAAGTAGCATTAACAAAAACCCACATATTAGAACTAAGGTGCCTAATTGTTCCAGCACTCTTACATCACCAGAGGACGAAAACATAGGAACTTAGATCTGATCCAACTATTTGTTAGAATTCAGCTGTGTACACAGGTACCAAAACCTCTGTATTCAACACAATTAATTCTTGTTTCTCCTAATTTAGCAAAATTATATTTAAAACTAACACTTCATTAACATATAATAAGAGGCTTGTTATGATGGCTTTGTTACGAAGTTGCATTTACCTTATGTCACTTAACGGAGGCGCTCAAGCTTTTAACATATGTAACTTTAACGTTAAATGATTAGCATATTAAGAATGAGTTTAAGATGAAGCCTGGAGGTTTAACAAAAGGCTTTAATATTAACCGGCTGTCGTAAGTTGCAATAACACTACAACGCCAAAACACACAGCGTTGGCTTGACTTAACGTTAATACAGCAGAATTGTGGGGGCTAACGTTACTTTAAGATAACGTTAGCTCGTTTTCCTGTACGAGCGTACAAGTGTTCTAGTGTAATTTCAGATGTTCGAGCTCAAATTAGCATCTCAGTCAGTGAGCGACTCCGTTGTTTTCATCATCTTGCTGTAAAGACACACCTGTCGACCCCCAACGGTTAATTCTGCTAACAACTCCAATTTCACATAGCTGTTAACTCTACTCTATGGATACAAATCAATGTTGGAGGACATAAACATGTAGCAGTAGAGGATGTCGCCAGTTCCAAAAAAAATGAAATAAAACTGGTCGTTCAATAGTCATATAAAATAGAATAACGACACTGTGTCGACAAAGACTAAACACTCACCGTAACCGTTTTCGCTTGATGTTAATGTACGGAGCATGCGCAAATCGCTGTAGCGAAAGCCTTTCTTCTTTGGTGGTTTTTGGCAGCGTACACTCTACTTGACGTAATACTGCCCTCCGCAGGTGAGAAATGAACACTTTCAATGCAGAAACTGTTCATAAAAATAAAATACTTTTTTAGATTTGACCAAAGGCTTTAACAAAAAAACATAAAATTTCTACGTCTGACAAATATCGTATTAAACAGTTTCATTTCAGTTTTGTATATTCTATATTGTAGGAAAACTTGCTTAAAGGCCTCAAAATTGCCACACTCATACAACTCAGTGAGATGTTTTCTGTCTGCTTACATTAACATCACCCTTTCAGACAGAAAGGACTCCTTGAATATAATGTTGCAGAGAGCAATAACAATATTATCTTCCTCTTGACTCCTTTTCCTATTGTTTTTGCCACATCCTCAATGTTCTTTTTGTATTTCTTTCTCTATACTCCAGCAACTTCTACTCCTTACCTTTATTTTTGCAGTTTTACTTTATCGGCAGTCTTTCTCAATGTCTGTTTTTTTTTCTTAGTCTTAAGTCTTAAGTTCCACACCACCCTCCACTCTATGGGATTAGTTTAGTTTTACTATTAAATAATCGAAAATAAGCAAATTGAAAGTGAATACAAATAAATTTAAACAAAACAAAAATCACCTGATATAATGACTATTTTATGCAAAAGGCAACAGACAAAGATAATTGGATTCAAGAGATGATACATGGTGCTGAAGATCTCAGCTGCGTAGTCAGTTCCTTCATATGGATTACAACGAAAACTTTCCAACACATTCTCGGTGTGTGCCTTCACAATAAACATACTGATGGTGATGTTTGCAGATTTTAAATACCCAAACTTGGCAAATATGAAGATGCTATGACTGAAGACACTGAAGGGTTAATCAACGATCAAGTCTTGGTCAAAAGGGCTCCAGAGCTTTGAGAGTCCTTCTTTCTATCTTTTACACAGAGGTTACTGTACATGGTGCTATACATCGCATCACGATGGCTTTAAAAAGTGTGATTGCAGACTCAGACTGGTAATGGTAATTTCAAAATGGATAAGGTGAACCGAAAAAGATCAATCCTTGGTACGCTGCTGGTGCTTTACCATTAACAATCTTTAAACATTTGAGACACTGTTGATTGACTAATATTAGTTAACACTTGATGAGTTCAAAAGGTCTGTTTGCAGACAATACTTAACCAGCTATTGATGTTTCCAAATTATAGTAATCGTATTAAAAATAACCCAGCAGGTTTTTTACAAATCTGCCAACACAAGACTGTCTTTGATGTACTTTCAACATTTTTTTCAATTAGTAATTCAGCAGTTTTCTAGAAGCATATTTTGCAATAATCCCTGAAACTGGGAGTAACTACCAAGGCACATGTCAGTTTGCCTCTCTCCCTGCACAGACTACTGTATATGGTAAGTGGTAGAAAAGCTTTTGGTTTAACTAAAGGCAAGTCAATGATGCTGGGAGTTTGTGACTCACAAAGTAACCTGAAATTCGAGCCCTTTAACTCCACCCCCAGTGTAGCAGTATTAAGTAAATGTATGCCTGTAACTGATTAACTTTAAATCACACTGTCAGCATCAACACTTCTTCTCTTCCCACTTCCATCAAAATTAGAATGATTCAAACTTTTCATCTAAACAAAATATTTATAAGTATCCTATTCTGATCACTCTAGCAGACACAGGTATAAAGTTCAAATAGATCACAAGTTAGTGTCCATGTCCCCTAAAAGGTAACATGCAGTGACTTCACATTCTCTATACCAGGTGTGAATTGACTGTAAATGTAAGATGATTTGTTAATTTGTTAATAGAAAATGTAATTTATTATAAGTGATGTACAAACCACACAAAACAGCTGAAGACAGCATAATCACAAATGCACAGGTTTTCAGAAAGGTGGGTTTAATGATTCAATGAGTGAGAAAACTTCATGTACAGTATTAGTGCAAAATATTTGTATACAGAGTTCCTGTGAGGTTCTTTGTAAGTACTGTGGCCTGGCTGTTCAATCTATGCTTGTTTGGATGAAGCAATTAATGATTTTCTAAACAAGTTGCAACAAGCTGAGCTGTTGGAACAGATGAACAGATGAGAAATTTTGGCTACCAATAAAAAAGCAGGCCGATTTTAATTCATCATCATATATCACCTAAAAACAAGAACTCCTTTACATCCACTTCCACATATTTTGGTTTGTAAATCTTGCACAAATCTTATTAAAACTGGTCATGTTGGTATTTATGTAAATAAGATCATATATCTTTTGATAAATAGTTACTGCAATAAAAGAATTTTCAAGTATTAATATTAACCAAAAATATCAGCACTCTTCAAGCTCTAGTTACTGTACCAGAGTTTAGAGAGTTCAGTATATGGCTTTGCCACTGATATTATCTCAGGGCATATACGATCAGATTAGTGAACCCTAGCAGATACAATATACTAGTGTAATCCTGCAGTCAGTGACAGAGCTCCTTCAGTTAACACAGGGCACAGCAACCGTTCAGCAAAGCCTATATAAAACTAAGCTAATGAGCATGAATATCAGTGCTGCATCTGTTAAAGCTAATCTACATGAGAAACAAATGTCCAAACTGCAGCTTCAGCATATAGAGAAGACAAACTTGACATAGGATCTGCTTCAACAGTAGTTTCAATTTTTATGAAAACTGTTTAAATATTTCATACCTTTCATTTGTCTCCAGGTCTGTTAAAGACCAATCCCCTGAGCACCAAAGGTACAATATTGCATCAATGGCTGACGCAGAATTTTCTGCAGATATTAAAATCATTCTTGCGGATTATCTAACAGACTGTTGTTCTGGTTCCAAAGCTGTGTGTCCATCTGCATTTTCATTAATGACCGTACCATTAATCATCAATGACTGCATGTGGCCTTCTTCAAAAGTCCTGAGTTCATAGTGATCACATGGGTCCTCCATTTGTGCTACTGACTCTTCCTCTCTCTCTTCTTCTCTTTCTAAAAAGCTGTGCTGATCCCACAGCAGCTGGTCATCACAAACTTCAATTCCTGAATCCCCTGTGAAGCGCCTGTACCTGCATGGCGTTGATGAGTCCTTGTGGGGGTTGTAAGCGCTGTGGAGGTGGGCCTGCCCGACCTCTGGAGTAGCAAGGGGAGCTGTGTCAATACCTATAGGAATGGAGACAGCTGAGTGGGGACAAGGAAATTCCTCAGGTGGCTCTGTAAGTGGAGGTGCTGACTGGAGAGGGGTGTAGGGAGGAGGAGGTGTGGCTGGGCGATTGACCACCTCTTCATAGTCTGGCAGCAGATAGGTGGGTAAGAATCCTAGAAAAAAATACACAGGTATCAATTAGGTATGATAGGAGTTTTAAAAAACATTCACACATCTTCAGGTTTTGTACATTTCTTAGTGGTAAACCTGAGATAATTAAATTTGCTCAATTCTTTATTCTAACTCTTTTCTCTGCACCAATATCTTTACATGCCTGTGTATCATGTGCACACACACACACACACACGCGCGAGCGCACGAGCACACACACTCTATAATAATAAAATACACTGAAATAGTTTATTCACAACAGCTGCGCTGCCATATTGGCTGAAGGAATGCTGCCAGAGTAAAGAAAATTTAAGAAGGGATGTTTTTGCAATTAGTGTAGAGGAGAGGAACAATTAGAGCAGCCAATAAGATGGTATCTCCCAGTGAAATGTAATATTCTGTAGTGGTTTACAATTTTGCACCTGTCAATCTGAGTCCAACCTTCCAACCTACCTTC
Source organism: Channa argus (assembly GCF_033026475.1). Lineage (NCBI taxonomy): Eukaryota > Metazoa > Chordata > Actinopteri > Anabantiformes > Channidae > Channa > Channa argus. The sequence continues at coordinate 47,614,936 of NC_090197.1, forward strand.
TTATCTACAGTAAAAATTAATTAACCACCAAAATTACAAAAACAAAAGGGCTTTTATTTTAACCCTAAATAAAGGATATATACTTCAGAAACAAGAATATTGGTTTACAGTATGTTGTTGATCTGATGTAAACACAAAAATAGCAATGAGAATGCTACTTCTGAAATTTCCAGATGCTCTAGAGTATAGACATTCACTACTTTGATACTGTAGCTCCATTAAACCAATCAGTTCACATGAGGATGTATGACGGTGTTCCAGATTGGAGCATCTTCCTTCACAATCCCTGGGTGCCTCTCTACAGTAACAGAGAGATAGTTTAACTAACATTATGGTTCATGTTCATCAGTAACAGCTGAAAGAACCTAAATCTTTGTCAGTATAATAAGAAAATACAGCAGTAAGCTCTGAAAATAAGAAGCTGCTAGTTGAATGTTTAGTACTCTGCCTTTGCTCCTGATAAATCATGTAGGAGCTTATCACATTTTGCCGACCTCAATATCTAAACTCAGAGTCATAGTCTTGTGTGTCTAAATGGTTTGTCACATGCGACTGTGGCGCAGGAAGGTAGAACGGTTGTCCACCAATCTCACAGATGTCGGTTCAATCCCTGGCTCCTCCAGTGTCCAGCGAAGTGTCCTTGAGCAAGACACTGAACCCCAACTTAGTTGCTCAATGTGAGCGTTGGCCAGCTGCATAGCAGCTCCCCCCATCAGTGTGTGTGTGTGAGTGTGAATGGGTGAATAAGAAGCAGTGTAAAGCGCTTTGAGTACCAATAGGTAGAAAAGCGCTATATAAGTGCAGAACATAATTCACAAATTCCAATTTTGACCCTCCTAAGCAGCAGTGTTGAACTCTAAGAGAGCAGCTGCAACAACAGCAGGTTGAAAAAAAATAATTTACGTTCAGCATAGATCCAGATCAGCACCCATACATGTATACATACATAAGATTGACATGGAAAATCTATTTTTTGTCGTGTGCTTGCATAAATTCTATGTAGGTGATTTAGGTTGACAATTAGGTACAAACATGTGTAATGTGTGGCCAGTGATGTCTCTCTGTAATCAAAACTGTTTAGAAGCAGCAGCTTGACACCCACAGCTCCAGTCACTCTGCTACTTACTGAGATAGAGAGGAAGCTGAGAGTTGTTGTGAGCCTCTCTGTAGGCAATGAGGTTGATCTCGTTTTGCCGCCGCTGCTGCTGGAAGCGCTGCTTGGATCGCCAGTGGTGACACGCACAAGACAGAGTCAGGATGATAATCAGTGTCCACACCAACCAGAACCCTGCAGGGATCCCACAGTCCATGTACCAAAACACATTTAATACACATACTGATAGACAAGACACAAAAAATCTAAAAAGACCACATCTATATTAATGGGTTCATCTATAACTGCCCTACAGCTTGGTGTATGAACAAACCAAATTTTGAACATTTATTTTCTTAAAAAAAAAATGAAACTGTTATCTGAAGTGGATAAAATAAAAACTATTTTGTGCCAGCTTTCAGTGAGTGGTGTCTACAATAGGTGCTACAAATATATTTAGGTCAGTACTGAAAAAGCAGTGAGATCTGACACCGTCTCAGTTATTAGTAATGCCCCTTAACACGTTCCCCTTGGGGGAAAAGCTTGGCCGTGATATTCCTTTACTATGTTTACATGAAAATTTTCAGAGAAATCATCTTTCTCTGGTAATTGTGGAACAGTGTTTACATGCACTTAAGTTGGTTACTGGAAATTCGCGTATATATGCTAACAGAAGAGTAACATGATTTTTCCTCCATCTTCGACTTATTTTGGAGGCTTGGCTCAAAGATTTTACATCTTTGTAGTGAACGAAAAAAAGTCACTGTTCATGAGAAAGCCGACTGTTTACTTAAGTCCATGTAAATGCACTCATTGTATTAAAAAAAGCTAAGACCAAAACCTGCCTCTTTAAAATTAAAGAAAGATCAAAGAGGAGTTCTTGCTGAAAGCCACACTGGTGCACCTGCAACAGCAAAGTCAAACAGGCAGCCAAGCAGTAAACAAGTGAAGAATGTGAATGGCAGATTAGACTTAGAGCCCAGCTCCACTCGTCTAACTGGTAGGACTCCTGACCTCTAACAAACATCTGCTCCATATTTTCATCCTTCCCTTTGTCCACATCAGAGTTCCTTACTTAAAATTTTACATTTGTTGAAAGAATAAAAAGACAGCAGATGCACATTGTATCAGTATGGAAATATAGGCTCATTTATATTTTATTTTGCACATTCCTGCTTTACAGACATGTAGAGGGACTATTTAAACACAGAATAAACAAAGAAGAAGCAGGTCACCTACACCACAGTTCGTAGTAGTAGCTGCAGCACTGTGTCTCTCCACAGCAGTGACCCGTCTCACATATGTAGCTCTGGTTGTTTACTCCCTGGCAGACCAACCTTTCCTGTAAATACACAAACACACAAATCTGGTATGGAAACAACATCTAGCATTGTGACACAGCAATAACAAGAGCCGGGCATTTATTTTTACAATTTGGTGACACTTTCTGGCAATGCCAGCACATCGTAAACCAGTGAGCTGTTTTTTTCTGACTCATGACAATAATATCCCAGCTGCTACTAAATATTACACACCTTTTTTAGGCATAACACCCTTATAATTTCTTATTGTAAATATTATCTTACACTTATACAAAGTGCTTAATTTACAGAGTGCTTATGTGAACCATCTCAAGCAAAGTTCTGTTAGAAACAACATTGTGGTAGGATGATAACAAAAACAAGCTCTGATGTGTTACATTTGTAAACAATTGGATACACTGTACTCCTGCCCTCCTACCTCAACAATAACTGTGCTATTAACTCTAATAAATTAGCTGACATTCCAAAACATTTCTTACTATCTTTCTGGAATTTCATATCATCAAACCAAACTAACTGGACTAAAAGAGAAAATGCATATTGAAGTTAGATGTTCAAAATTGTGTAAAACTGAATTTAAATTTGTGTTTAACCAAGCTGTATTTAAACCTTTCACTTCTGACAGCTGTACTTCGATTAGGGTTCTAATGACATTGCTTCTCATTAACATACCCAACGTTTTTTACATAAACCTGCCAGAGGAAAACCTAGAGTTAACAGGGTCAGCTGTGGCATACACAGGGATTACCAGATTTTAAACCATATGTTTTTTGTGTTGTTTTATATATTACTTTTATTTTATATTTCTAACACTGTGTTTATCTCAGAGTCTGCCCGTTCTATGCAGATTCCCCATTGTTTAAGTTCAATTCATTTAGCTAATAAAGCTTAATTTGTCTGAAGCCAATCAAACCACTTTTCTTTTTTAATCTGGGACTGTTCCTCGGCTAATAAATACAAGCAGTTGATGTGCCACCAGCCAGCTCTAAGCAAAGGCATGACGAAAAACATGCCAGCATATGTCTGTACTTTCTGGAGTAACTTTACTCTAATATGTGTTGATTATTACCGGGTTTTCAGGGCAACCATACAAACCAGTATACTGTATTTGTTACTGCTATAATGTTATCACTCATCACTGTGTGTGAGCAAATAAGTTTGGTTACTGATATCAGGATACAACATTTGGCCACTGAAAATTCATCTGCAATGAAATTCATGATCAGGTGGCAAAAGAAGAAGGAATGATAATAAGATGTTTACTAGGACTGTGCCATATCATATCAAATATCTTATGTCCATCCATAATTACTCTCCATGATAAAAATGTCTGTTTGCATTAATTAAATTTACCCCTTCCATTTAGAACCCCTGGTAGCATTAGTTGGGTCCAACTCATGCCTGAAAAGGCCAAGTAGAGACTGTATCTACCTTCCATGGAAAAAGAACAAACCCACAATTTCCTCTGAAATAAACTGAAAACTGACACAAGTAACAAAAGGAACATTTAAAGAAATAAAAATCTGCTGCTCTTTGCCACAGGAGAATATTTTGCATAATACTACAAATAAAGATTCCCTGACAAATGTCATAAAATATTATAAATCAGCTGCTTTCGGCTTGTCTCTTTAGAGGCCACTACAGAGGAACGTGTTCCGCATGTCGATTTGGCATGCATATTTTTGCCGGATGTTTTTCCGGCCACCTTCCCATTTTTATACGGGGATGGGACCGGCACCAAATTGGCCCTTGGTGGATGAGCGGAGCCACATCAGGTGTGATGGGATTTGCACCCAAATCCAATGCTCTACCACTGACCTACTATGCCTTTATAAAATATTTGAATTATAGCATAGCAGCAAAGTGGTGGCGTGGTTAGTGCCGCAGTCACACAACTAAAAGGTTGTGGGTTTGCGCCTTGGCCAACTGCGTTCTTTTCTGTGATTGTTCTCCCCATGCTTGTGTGGATTTCCTCCGGGTACTCTGGTTTCCTCACACGGTACAAAGACATGCATGTTAGGTTAAATGGTGAATCTATAATTTCCCCTACGTGTGAATGCGAGTGCAAATAATTGTTTGTCTGTGTATGTCTCTCTGTGGCCCTGAGATAGACTGGCAACCTATCCAGGTTATACCCCACCTCTTACCTGATCACAGCTGGGATAGCCCCCCTCAACCCAAATTGAATAAGCGGTGACAGATAATGGATGGATGGATTATAGCGCAATTTCAAACTATTTCAAACTTCCGGTAAAAAGCATAGGATAGGTCACCAGTCTATCTCCAACACAGAGAGAATTAAGCAACAATCATTCACAATCAAATTGATACCTAGTAGCAATTTAGAGTCACCAATTAACCTAACATTCATGTTTTTGGAGTGTGGGAGGAAACTGGAGTGGAAACTGGATTAAAAACCGATGCCAAATCAACTTTCGGAACACGTTCAGCAAATATAAACTACGTACAATTATACTGTACTGTATACTATATAAACTTCTCACCCTTTAAGAATGCGAGGATATAAATCCAATTATTAAGTTAAAACTAATTTAAAATTCTTTCAATTACTGATGCACAGAAATATCCATTAATCTTCATAAGCTTTTTTGACACTCCAATGTAAAATCAGTTCCCTATGAGGATCCTGTGGGAATGATGAATCAGTTTTACCAGTGGTCTTATCAGTGTTCGGTTTGCTGATCCTCTTTAGTTAAACTGACCCAGAGCATTTTAGCTGTGCAGAACAGATTATAATGATGATCTAATCAAGTTAAAAGGAAGATTCGTGATATCAGCAAACCCAAGTTAAGTGGTAAAGGCCCCTGCAGGCTACACAGTACGAACTTTTGAGATGGTTACTTCCTCAGCTCACTATTCTCCAGTGTATTGTAGCTCGAACACAGTGTACTCACTAGGCAGAGTACTGTGGCTCTTGCACAGTACACAAAGATGAGGTATTCAAAAACCTAACGTTATACTTCATTAGTACTGAGGTAAACAGTGAGGTATAACCGGGGATGATCCCATAGACCATTATTTTGTTACTTTAATGTACAAGAAATGTGGTTGTGATTGATTATCTCACTCAGAAGTTGTAAAGTATCAGTAACTGTTTAGTGTATTGTTACATCAACGTGAATACGAAACCTGGCCTACAAGAAGACAGTTTTTATAACTACCCAACCAACAAACTTGTACCGAGCAATCGAAACATTAGAAAAAACTTTAGCTAACGTGCTAGCTAAGTTTATGTGGTCGCTAATTCTAGTTGTGAAACTAACTAGCGGAAGCTAACTGTCAAAAAAACCTCGGTCAGCTGTTACCTCTGCCACTTTGGTTGCCATCGCTGAATTTTCCCGTTCAGCGTCGAGATTTATTGAGACCATTGCAAAAAATGTTAGAGATTTTTCATTAAACTAGTAATTAACTTTGACATTATTAAAAAAACATCGGTTCCTTGGCTAACCAAAGCAAAACAAGTCTAGCTAAATTTCAACAGTTGTTAGCGTAGATCACTTTGGCTTTCTGCCATTGGTGGATTCATGAACGTTAACTGTTTTAGGACAGCGATTGGCTCTTGCTATTGTCACTCTAAACTAGTGCTTTCTCTTGCGCATGCGTCCTCTGTCACGAGGCAGGCGGAGTCAATTTTCCCTCAGCACAAGGGACAAGTGATTTCAAAGAAATACTTTGGCGAGACGGAATCGGAAACTATGTAATTACTAATATAATTACTAACAACTGTCCAGTTTTATATGTATAGCCAAAACTATAAGGGTCACTTTATGATAAATATGATGTTAACAGCAGTAGACAAAATGGGAGTAATAACTAAATAAATTCACATATTACATAATATGAAGGCCCCATCTTGTGGGGGGTCTTAAGTTACAGTCTAGTTTAAAAACCCATAATCTTATCATTTACAGGGTGCAGAATTCTACTCAAGCAACCACTAAGTAATCCCAACTGACTGATGCAAGCACAATGCACAGAGCATGAGAGGAATGGCAGCTGTGGTTCAAGAAGCAAGCAGGTTGTCCACTAATAATTGTAGGATTCTGAATTTGGTACCAACTTCTCGTCCCCTAGTGGAAGTGTCCTTGGGCAAGTTTTAAATCCAAGTTGGATAAAAGCATCTGCCAAATAATTACATGTTTAGTGGCTCCAGATCATCTTTGCCCCAAGCTTCCTCGGGGGCTAATCCAGCCCTGCCCTGTGCAGCATAGACAGTATGGCGGATGGTTAAACAAAGAAGTTTTGTCATATTTATATTGAATAAGACAAATTTCCATTTGAATGTCTGTACTATTTTCTACTTTCTATAGCATTTTGTGTGGATTATCCTGAGTCAGGATACAGATTCCAGAAATAGGGATTTTTTTAATGTAGGTTTTTACCAATGTGAGCAAAAATGTATTCTATTCACCTCCAATTTATTGGCTTATGGAAGAACAGTCGGAGAAAATGTGAACAAATAAATCCTCTAGGATAACTTACAAGAGGTTTATTAGAATATGTAATTTTAGCTGGCCCGGCAACCGCTTAGGCCGTGAAGGCCTAACTAAAATGAGACCGTCTGGCCTAAGGATTATTCTTTATTTAGATCCCGTAACTTTACAAATTTTAGGAAAACGTGCTCCTTTGTTTTGTTAGCATAGCAGCCAGCTAGCTGGCTAGCCACATACCTCACATAAAGTAACAGGCAAAAGGGTTGTGGGATATGTTGGACTGTAAGGGACCTTTCATTGCCAGTAGTTTGCCATGAAAGAACAGAAAGCCTTTGCCGGGTCTGGAACAAGTGGTACATGGCTGTCATGACCTTCTTTGTAGTGATATGAAATCAGTCTGTAAAAAGCCCCTCCACCCCTCTTCCTCCTTCCCTCCATCTCTCCTGACTTGGCGTTCTCTTCTTGGGGCTGGCCCTTTGAACCTTTCAGCCCAGTTTGAGGGAACAAAAGCAAACAAATCACATTGTCCTCTCAGGAATTTTAGCTTGTTCACTGCCTTTCATGACCTCTTCTTCAGGCACCTCTCTGCCTCTCCTCATTCAGAGTCCCCCAAAAAAGTCACTGGTCCCTTATATCCCAGTTTGACAAGTCAGGAGGATACACGCTAATCCCCCTAATCTGGCCTTTCTCTCACATGCAGCCACAGGGAGAGGGGGATCACAGAGAGTAATCCTGTCGGAGAAACAATAGGATTAAGGGCCCAACCCTGTGAGTGACAATCAGATATCCACTGACTGATCTGCAAAGCAGGAGCTCTGGTCACTCTCTCTTCAGTGTGACTTTATTTTTGTTTGGCGGGCCCAAGAGGGATGAGGGTGAGGTAGGGGCGGAACTGGTGGGTTGTGTCGGGACTGAAGATATTTCTTTGAGTGCCTGCTGGAGGTCTGACAGGCCTGTGGTCCCCTGAGCACCAGGGACTCAGGAATGACTGACAGGTGAGGGGTAAAAGCTGGGAGGGTGGGAATTTTGTGTCCGGGGGATGGGGAGGAGGGTGGCACAGATAGAGTTAATTGTCTTTCTAATTTCTTTAGAGAAAATATGAGAAAATATGAGTGCAGGTGCTGGGCCCCACATTCTCAACACAACCACACTAGGAGTGGGATATAAACACATTCAAATTTTTACTATGATATTTTATTTTTTTAAATGATAAAACAGTTGAATGCTGATTTAAGAAACAAAGCACAAACAGTAGGCAATAGAGCATGTGATGGGGTCTGTTTTCGCAAATTTCCTAGAAATGTCAAACTAGCTCAAGCCAATTTTTTTCTGCTTTTCAAAAGTTTCATTTGCTGGTGTGTAGCCTCCAACATTTGTGTTTTTCATTGCTAAGAATAACAGTAAGAGTTCCATTTTCAATAGTAGATATGAAAGAAATGTTTTTTTAAAAACAGAAATCAGTTTTTGAAGTAGTTTTTTTCTTGAATGTGTACATGAACTAAACTAAGATTTTAGATTTCTGCAGAAGACCTTACACACAACAGATGATGCACATGTGGAACAAATCTGGATTTAATTTATACATTAATGTTATCAACCAAAAGATCATTTTACAGCATTTACTCAGTACTGGTGGTACTTTTACTTGTAATAGTACTTGCAATTACTTATTAGGTTTATAAGTACTGTTAACCCATGGGTCCATCTGTAATGTCTATTAAAAAACACATAGTCTCCAGTTACTTAAAATATCTAATCGTATTTTACAAGCATATTTAATATTTTAATACAATGATTAAAACAGTGTATGCTTTCTTGTAAGGGTTTTCTCAAACCCACAGCAAAATGTTATACTAGATTACTGGATTCAGTAATAAACATGAAAAAATAATGTCTTATTAAAGGAAAAAAAATTGTATTCAAAATGGTTTGTATCAAAATGAGATACACACACAAATAAAAACAGGATTCAGAGTCTGTAAATGCTTCAAACTTGTATGATCAACATGTGGGCTTCACCTTATGAACACCAGGTGGCCCCATTGGTACAAAAATGTCCTCAGCAGGACTCTCACAATAGTAGATCCCCCTGTAAGCAAACTGAACCTGTTCAAGACGGAGAAAAGACAGACTGCACCAACACTGCACACAATCACCTGTTCAGGAACCATGCAAAACTCAAACAGTGAGGTCCTTCTGACATCAAGTCGTCTGTCTCTGCCACGGCTGCAGCCTGGGACCAGCCCCTGGCCTCAGAGCTGCAGGAAACAAGCCTCACATCTAGTGAAAAGAGAAGCTGTCTGCTCCATTCAGCTCCAGTGAACGTGGCCAAAGAAAACAGCAGTGGATTCTTTGCCTCTCCTCATGTTACTGTGATGGTCGCGTTAAGTGCTGAGGGTAAATTACAGGTTAGCTATTGTATGAAAGGCAATGAGTCACAGGATGGTGGATTTCCTTGTGTGACAGGTGCCAGCAGTTGGTACTCTGCTTAATCTAGCTGGAGCAGCACTCTGAGCTGAAACTTGCCTTCAGAAATGAGAATTACCCAACAGGTGACCAGGTGAGCTGTCCCTGAAAGTGTCCCTTTCAATGTCCAGAACATCGTAATGCTGGACAGACGAATTTGGAGATTCTTCTATTTGTTACCCATTGAGAGTGAAATGAGAAGATTCTACTTCATGCCATGACATGGTTTCCTTAGTTTAGCCAAAAGACAGAAAGCAGGGTGAACCGCAAGTTTACTGATGCTTATGTATAAAATAAAAACAATAAATTGTCATTTTAGGGAAATTCAGCTTTCCGCCATCCAATTGCCCTTTGTTTCCAATCCTAATACTAAAGTCAAGCCTGCTCTGACTCGGACATATCTTGGTGGCCTCCCTTACTAGTTCCTCACAATTATTCTGAGAATGACATGCTCTAGACAGATTTAATCAGTTTCTAAGTATTGCGAGTGACTATTCAGTGACTTGGAACTTTTCATCAAGACTTTTATTGAGGATTTTGTTTACTGTATATCCATTTACCTAACCATAATCATGCTGCAAATGTCATACATAAATGGAATTTATTAACTTTAGTGTTTCTTCATGTCATGTAGAGGTCATGTAGACCATGTCATAAATTCAATTATTAGTAGTCACTGTTATTTATTTTTACCTGTTAAAATTACAGTGTAAAAACAAACTGAAACTGACAATTTATGCACATTTTTTTTCTTTATAATTTTAGCCTATGCCTGGCAGTCAGTAAAAGTGAAAGAGGTCCAAGATCAGATGGTTTGCTTGATAATGGTCCAGTGAGCATAAAATAATCAACACAGACCAAAACTAGAGTAAAGAGAGGTAGTGCAGTGGCAGCAGCATACATCTTTTCAGTCTTGTTTGAAGTATTCTAATGAACAGTGTGGCATTTTTCACAGTGCTGATGCTCGACAGCAGCTTTGTGCTTCATGATCTAGCACCTTCTGAATGGACGATGTCCCCTAAAAGACACGGGTATCAGTGCAAGACAGGAGCTGTTTTTCTCCTACAGTTCTCTAAGCTCCCAAACCCCAAGTGACACTACAGAAGGATGGAAGACATGTAGAGACAGGAAAACACATTACTCACTACCACTGACTGATACTGATACCCAAACATCTACCATCAGCCGGTCACTGGCATCCACCCCCCACTGAAGCATGGGATTTTAAAGTGATACACTTGGAATCAAGTACTGTTTATGTAACAGTTTATAGGACAACTAAGACTACTGATTTGGTCTTGATTTTCAAAAGGGGTCAAGAATTGTCTTGATAATTCAGTAACATAACTACATTGTATGTTGTAACTTTCATAAAGTGAGACAGCACAAAGTCAGATAATAGGTCAAGAACAGAGAATATATCAAACGTCTGGGATATGGTTTAGAATTTACATGCTTCAGGGAGACATTATTAATATGCAGGAGAGGTGGGATGTCTGCTAAAGCCACAAAACACACCTGGAAAACAAGACACATCACTGAGACAGGGTGTTGCAAGTGCCACAAAAGTCAAGATGACGGAGCTTAAAGCTGGTTAGTGGTAACATAAGTGTAGAATAAATCACAATGTGATATTGGCGTGCTTGGCGAGGTTTATTCTCACTAAAACAAATAGCTTTTAAGTTTGATTTATACAAAAAATAAACTTCTTTTCGCTAATTTCACCTGCCCCAGCAATGTCATTGGCAAAAAAGGGATAAAAAAAAAAGAAACATGACCACGAACATCAGGCTGCGACAATACCCTAAACAGTCTAAGAAATCCTAGGGGGTCATTCCGGTTATTCAGAGACTGAGGGTTCCTGATGGTTCTCTGGACATATGCTAGTGCAGAAGAGCATCAACTAAAGCAGCAAAGACAAACAGTAATGATGTTCATAGCATATAACACTGTAGATCCCATCAAAATCTACTTGCATGGCAGCATGGGTAGTAACTTTGCTTTTCTTTCATCCATGTCCACAAAACTAACAATCATTCTTCTGAAATCTTATTTACAACTAGCTGTACTGTCTACTGTCTGAAAATGTGTCCTACATCTACTCCTCGGCTGTCAATACAGGCATGTTTGAACTGGCAGTGGCCCTTTCACTCCTTCGTGGACCCCTCTGATCTGTTGAGCCTTGACTTTTAGCCCACAAAGGTCTACAACCTAAAGGGATGCAATGTCTTTTATGTCTGTTTTAGGTTTTGAGTATTGATACCATGTCAAAGTCTGTTTTAAATTGCTTTGTGTAGTTGCAAATATTAATGTAAATCTAAAGTAGGTAGTGAGACAAATTTGACTCTAGATTGTTCATCAACTCAAAAGTCAAAGACCATGTCTCTTTTTTCTACACAGCCCACGTTGATTATTTTCCGATAACTAGTAAGGTAAGAGGGAGTTGGCTATTGGCCAGTGTCAGGCCATCAATGGGCAACGGTTGGCCTAGTTTTTGTGGTGTGTCCCGCACAGTTGGCACTAACTGAAACCCCGTCTGTGGCTTTTCAGCCAATTTAGCATGTTGAATGTTGATAGCAACGGACCCATAGTGAGAGCGATCTGTAGTTAATATAATAGTAGTATAGTATACAAGTAGCTACTGTATAGTCGCACTGTGGTGAGAGAAGAGTCACCTGGGGTGACACTGGCCACCCTATGCTTACTGTAGAACCTTTCCCACAAAGAGAACGGACCAAATCTGAAGCTGAAAAAAATCTGGATCATTATAAAGAAATAAGATTGTATTATTGGTTCCATATATATTTTTACAATAGAATTTTGTGGCAATTGCAACCAGGCAGATTATCCCTGCAAAGGATTGATTTTTACCAATTCCCAACTGTTTATGATTATTTCTTTATAACTATTTGGAGTTAAAAAATTGGTAGCCTCTGTTATGATTTGGCATTTCTGATGCTGAACACTTTATAAATGCACTATCCTATTAATATACAGTTTATTATTACCAAAAAGGTTTTTAAATGTAGGTTTAACACCTTTTGAACCATTTTCCAAATGCGCCACCCTATTGTGAGCATGTGCCCTAGTATGACCACCTGAATGAAATATTTTTAGATTCGCCCTGTACTATACATAGTTATCTCCTTTTCTTCAGGCTGGTATGAAATTAGGACTCTTGTTTCTCACTGAGAATCCTCTCATGCTCAAATTATCAAATTATTAGTCCAGACTTTAGAATTAAGTACCAATAGTGTTGAACAAAAATCCTTCATTGTAGTGTGATGTGTGTTGCTCTGGAGACTTCCTCCCCATCCCAGACCTCTATGATTAATTCAACTGTCAGGAGTCCCTTGGGGTCATATCTCCTGCATGGGTGTGCAATGTGTGCACGCACCCTGGTCATTGCTCTTATGTGGCCCTGGTATGTTAGTTAATGGATGGGATATGATCTAATATATGCCATTAATGACCAGCAGGGACAGACACAGCCCGCACTTACAGCAGACACTCCAGGACATTTGAGGCTAGGAGAGCAACACAGACGCACACGCAATCTTTCTAAAGACACAGTCTTTTGTTGTAATAATAGAAGCACTAGTATTAGAAATGTCATGTCACCCAGTGGAAGAGTCTGTTGGCTTATGTGATTTTGGACAACAACAGAGGTTTATGGCACAGACGAAGAAGCCAATCTAGGTTACAGAATAGAAGGACACACTCATGAATAATTCACTGTTAGTTTTAGTGTATGAGGATTGTGGAAAATAACAAAAATGTAGAAAATGACCAAAGTTATCCTTTTTAAAAAAAAAAAGAGGCCTTTGAACTTGCTGGGGAGGCTGAATTTACACCTGCTGAGATTTGATCACAGTGCAAACCTGACCACTTCCAAATGTCGTTAATATACCTTTTTTCTTTATCCGGTCTGATTACATCTTAATGCCACACACACAAAAACATGCACTAACAAGACATGACCCCCAGCTGTCCTGTGTGAAACACCAGGTGCACTGTATGTGTGGTTTGATAATCCACATGTGTAATCATTTAGATGTGATCTCTGTCTGTTAAAGGGATTCACGCATTGTACGGTGTGGATTTGGGAGGTCAAACACTGATATCCCTTCCAGTGTGTGATCTCAGGTATAAGGTTAAATGTATGTAAACCCAAACAGTGTGTTTCCACAGTGATGCGATGGGTGTGTCAAAAGGCTAATGTGCTTTAATCCCTTCAAAGGCTCTGGCGGGATCCAAAAAGCCACTCCAAGGTGTTAAGGAAGAAAAGGCCCAGCTATGTTTTCCTCACTGGGACTTATTCTCTGGAGACACTGTGCACATTGATTTTTATGTGCTGAGCATTTGTGCTCATGGTGCCTGGAGGTAATAGATTAGGCTTATTCTGGCAGGATCTGGCATGCCTCTCAGTCCAACAAGTGAGCTGTCCAGCTTGCTTTCACTCTTTTTGTTTATACTGATCAGCCACAACATTAACACAAAAGGTCAGTATGGGCACTCTGACCACTCTACGGCTATACAGCCTCATACTTAACAAGCAGTGATGCAGTTAGTTCTGAAACCTGTCAATCATGACAGGATAACGTTTCCTGTGCTGACACCTATCTGGCACAACATTAAAACCACCAGGTTGTAATTAATTTGTAGCTAATTATTGTATATTCAGAGGGTGTCAATCGTCCCAGAAAAAACCCCTGTGGATAATCCCACAGATTATTGTAGTAGCATAAATCATAGTTTTGGGATAAACTAAATTTGGATCAAAAAATACAGCTAGTATTAGAGGTAGTGGAGTAGCAGCTGGTTTGGAGGTGAAAGTAAGAGTCTGTAAACTTTGTTCCAAAAAGAAATAATTTATTAATATAACCTAGTTTACAAAAACATACGCACACTGTGTAAAATGCAAACTCAAACATCTGAAAATAATCTGGAACCAATATCTGATTGGAAATAGTAAAAAGAAAGGAATGTCAGTTTTTTGAAAATACTTATTTTATTATATTTTATATTTCATGCCACCAACACATCTAAATAAAGTTAGGACAGGTCAACAAAAGACTGGAAAAAATGTGTAATACTTAAAGAAAGCCCCTCATGGAACAATACACAACTAGTGAGAATCATGACTTGGTATAAAAAGTGGAACTCAAAGAAGCTGAGTCCTTTACAAGTGATGTTGGATGAGGTTCATCACTGTGTAAAAGACTGTGTGGGTAAAAAGTTCAGCAACTAAAAAATAGGGCTTAGTGTATACTTACCTTTCTCACCCGTCAGCTGGTACATGCACAAAATTTGACATCACAACTGTCAGTCTGCTGATTTGATTTTGACTGGCCGGGCACCTTCCAGTGTTTGGTGCACAGGAGACTGGGCTGGAACAGTAGGAAATAAATGAGCTGGATGCAAGAGTGTGTGAGCAGGTTCATTACTACAGACATCTGTATGACTGCCCACTGATGCAAAAACACAGAATCCTGTGTACGTACCATCATCAGGATTTAACTAAGCAAATAGGTGAGAGCTTTTCATTGAATAATTACTGCAATGATGATATGTCTCAGGTGACATTAAGTTATTAAACCCTAATTGATTCAATGCGTTGCTGACTACCTGAATGAACTGAATAACTGGGTTTTTATTTTAAATGCTTTTTTATCTTTGCTGATGGCACTGGCATTTCTTCAAGATAGGAGGAGACATTGTTTTCAAACTTGGATTGGCCATTTTATCCCCATTGAAAAGAACTTTAGAAAGCAGTCCGACTCTTCCTTCATCAATACACGATCTTAGTGAAAAATGAATGCAAGTCTGGAGGGTAATTAACATTATGACATTGCCTAAACTGAATCAAATCTAAAGGTGGTCCAGAGAAATATAAGTGTCTGTGTTGATGTTGTTTACAAAACATACTTTCCGTATATTACTTCTTCTTTAAATCCCCTCCCATCCACTGTGCTCTGCTAATGAACCACATCTGGTGGTCCCAGCACCGCACAGAAGACACAAAGCAAAACTCTTCAGCTCACAGTTTAGCAACCAAACTCTGCCCGCTCGGCAACTTCACTCCCAATATTCAAAAAACTGCTGAAAATAGAATTCTTCTGCACATGTTGCAGGCATCAAGTTGTAAACCACTGTAAAATCCTTCTACTTAAATTCTGTTAAAGCTACAACACGCAACATTGGGAAATCAAGCTTGATTCAACTCAAATTCAATTCACTCTGCTGTGGTGAGCTCTTAGCTTATTATTCTTGAAATTGCAATAAATAAAAAGCTACAAAACATAATAATCATTCGCAAAATTAAAAATTATTACAATATCTTGATTTCTGCAAGTGGTTTTCAATCTGTTCAATGATTCGGACCTTTAAGAAAACCTCTCCACCTTAAGAAGTTTTAGAAAACACTTCTACCAAAAAAAAAAAAAAAAGCACAAACAAATGTTACATACTGTAGCTTTAAGTGTTAAATCATTAATTTTTCATCTTTGGTATTTTTTTTAGTTATGAGTAATATCTGTATTAATAAACAATTCCTTACAAAATGTGAAAAAATTTATAGTGAAAATAGACAGCTTTATTGAACTGAGAAATCTGAACTGTGTGTGTCATCTGATGCAGATGGACTTCTGTCTGAAGTCCAGTGAATGCAGGGTGGTGGCCAGGGCTGCATACAGGTGAGAGCTGCTGAACCTCAGGCAGTACACAGGGCTGCTCACCAGGTCTGAGCTCAGCTGGAAGAACTGCACAACAGCAGAACAGCACAACAGCATTAGGTTTATTGTTAAAAGGGAAACCTCAAAGATTTTCAAACTACTTTCCATAGATCTAGTTTGAGAAGGTAATTTTTAAGCTATTAAACCATCGTCCATCTTCCACGTTAAAATTAAAATATGTCTCTGCTTCTAGCTGAATAACTCCTCTCAATTACATTGTTGTTGATCTGCTTGCTCATACTGTTTGCTCAGAGTATGGAGTCTAGGTTAACCTGCTGGTCTGGAGTTTCTCCAAATGATGTCATCTGGTGTTTTTCATGATGCAGATTTATTATATTTAAATATAGGTAAGGCAGGTAGAAATGTAAAGTAGTACTGGTCACTTGCATGTATTACCCAAAGTAAAAGCAAAGGAAGCAAAATGTATATCTTTTGGGTGTGACGTCTTTAAAGTAAAGAGTTTCAAACACAAAGAGAATCTACAGCTAATATAAAGCAGAAGTATATGAAAAACAATAATAAGAAGCGGAAATCAATTAATACAAAATACAGTGGGATAGAATAAAGCTCACAACCTGTAAATATTTATTTCATTTAGACAATGACACATACTTGCAGACATTCTGTCTTCCGTTTGTCCCAGAGTCGCACAACACCATAGTATGAGGAGCCGCTGGCTATCATGTGATTTCCGTCTGTCTGGATACAGTAGAGAGCGCTGTCATGAGGCTCCTCCCATTCCATCACGCACTTCCTGCAGTACAATAAAGGAAAGGTCACACATGTTAAGATGTTTGTGTTTTACTACAGCACAGCCCCATAATCTGTTAAACGTTTTAATCTTGAAAATGGATTGAAGACACCTGTAGAAGTACCAAGAGAAAAACTTCTGTGAGTAGGATTTTACAATTTTTCCTTGTTTTCTTTTATGAGTAGCACTGATGCTTTGCCACAGAGTGACAAAGTTTGACGGCTGTAACATAAACTATCAGCTAGGAACTGATGAGGGGTAAGGAGAGAAATATATTGCCTGTTGTTTTTTATCAATCACCCAAACTAAAAGTTAATAAGACGGGTGTTTATGTCAGGGTGCATATTAAGGTAACCAAGAAAGACTTTAATACTGGTTAGTGAATATTATATATATTATTATATATTATATTATATATATTATATATATTATAATATAATGTCAGGATTCCAACCCAAAGCAAAAGCACACAGTAGTTCTGTGGACATTTTCTTTAAAAAATACCTACCTCTTGTAGTATCCACCAAAATAACAGTGTGTGTGTGTGTGTGTCTGCGCAGCAGGAGATTGGGTGGTGTTGGCTGTGGTTAAGAGAGAGGGGAAGTATTTTGGGGGTAAGTATTTTCTTTTAAAAGACATCGATCTTCCATTAGAGCAGCCTCATCAATAAGTGATGGAGAGACATCAGGGGCAGACAGTGGGTCAGCAGAGATGTCTGAAGGTGCTCTTTCTCTCTCACACACACACATACAAATGCACGCACACACAGATAATACAATGAAGTGCACACTCTAAATTTAGCAAACCTCTACAAGGGAGGTCACCCACTGTCACTGCATCCTTAAAGTGAAAACAGTGTAAAGCTACCATGGTTCCTGATTTACAGTTCACCAGTTTACATATATACAATAAAGTTTATATTCTGTAAAAAACAAGAAAGTATGAATTAAACAAAGTAAATTAATTAAAATGATGTTCAAAGTTCTAACTAACTTCATTGGTGAACAGCCCCTCTATTATCATTTTGTATAGGAACTGTGCAGGCACAGGCAGCACCAGGTGAATCAGGCCTGGGGAAGCCAACAAGTTTATTCTCTCCGGTGAATATTTGCAGTGTAGAGTATGTCCAGAATATAAACAACAAAAAAACTGCAAAGATTTAATAACCCCTCTTGCAAAATTCAAAATGAAGAAAATGTGACAAATAACATCCAAACCATTTCCATATTTTAGTGAAGTAGTGGAGAAGGATACAAATTTCCCTACAAGACATTTTTAAATGTACAGTACAATTTTGCTAGACAGCAAGATCATCTACTGTAAATTGTAGACCTGAAAAAAAAAAAAAAAATCGAATTGTAAAGAAACGATTACTTTTTACCTGTAAAAGTTCGTCCCCCCCACCTTTTTTAGTAAAATTGTACACTGTACTAATAAAAAAGCATAGGTGGAAATTTGTGGCAAACATAATATAAATGATTGTAACTTTATTTACATGTCCTGCACGTAAAGTGCCAAGGCAGCATGGGCTTTACTACCTTCAGAGGCAAGGGTACGTCCAGAAGGGTGAACCTTAGACATAGTATTAAGTATCCATTAAAGTGATAATTCTTAGGCAAAATGTATACGTCTTAGGAAAAGTTTATTTAATGCTAAACTTCAATAAAAAAAAAATCTCGAGGCTTCCTAAAGATGCTCCATGGGAACCTGGGATTTTTCATTTGCATGTTTCATCTCCAGTGGCGTTATGGCGATTCACCAGAGTTTGGACAATATTAATTTCGACCACTTAATTTGGATTAAGAAACTTAATCATCCAGTGCAGTGATGTGTCTGGCTGAATGGAAAAATATCTAACAAGCTAATCCATTCTGCAGGCTAAGAAATTACCAATCATCACCAAAGTTATCCTTTAAAGCTGACAGTCTACACTTGCAAATCTGGATTGTGTTAAATCTCTTGTGAACAGGAACAGAACTATGACAAATATAGATCCAAGATCCACATGCACCTCAATGGAAACGGGTCAGATCTTTTGATTATCTGCTTATAATTGATCAAATCATTTTGCAAAGCATTGACTGCTGTGATAAAATAATGTTTGGTTGGCAGACAAGACAAAGGACAGACATTTGCTGTATGTTATTCACAAACTTTCTCAACTGTGTTTTCCCCACTTCACATGAGATGGTAGAGATAAGGACATCTACATTTCACATTCTAACTCATCATTCATCAGATCTATTAGGCACCATTGGATCATACAGAATCTGCATTCAATTTTTGTCTTTCTCAATTATTAATGGTAAGTCCCAGACAACCTGAACCTCCAGGATGACCAAGGTTGCCTTTTGAGGCCGGTTAGGTTTGACCACATGAATTAGTGATATCTAAAAAGGGACCCCCTTCTGCCAACTTCACCCCATCCCAGTCCCCAGAGCGATCTGCCAATCACATATGATTTGTCTTACTTGACTGATTCCCCTGAAATACAGACTGAAACCCTTCTAACCCCTGCTGTCCAAAATAAATGCTGCCCTCTCCAATCATGTTAGAGACCCTGCCAGTCTATACTCAAGTGAGGGCTGCTGCATTAATACGGACACCACAGAAGGCTGCTTTTTAGCTCCCCGTGCTCACAGTGCTGGAAAAACAAGAGGCTTGCAATTTTATTGTTATTTCTTTTCAAAGGCAGTTCATAACAGTGTCTAGATGGAAGTTACAGCCTTACATTGAACAAAAATCTATTTCGCTATTAGGCTAAAGTTCTAAATCGGGGGTTGTGAAGTTACTTCAGATTTTTCTCAATAATGATGACAGATAATACAAAAACAGCTAATAAAGAAATAAAGATTCTCCTTATCTGTTTGCTTAAGCACAGGTAGAGGCTAAGAGTCAGTGGACATCAGACTACTGTGTCCTTTCCCAGCAGTCTCTTCTTTGTTACAAATGTCAAACATTTTCCTCACAATCTTTATTTTGCACAGTATTTCCTCAGTGATATGATGTGTGTAGCCTGCAATGCCGAACAACAAGTCTGTCTCCTGCAACCTTTTAAAAAAAAACATTGATATTGCATTTTATTGATTCCAGTGGTGGAACTGTTGTGGACAGACGCTACATACAAGGAAGTAACAAATGTATTGATATCAGTAAAATGTTCCCACATAGCATATTTGCTTTCTGATCAGATGCAGTAAAACAGAGTTTTTGTGAGTACATTATTACTTTTGGTTGGATTTAGACACTTACATCTCTTGGTCATTGTGGTCCAGCTTTAAAGAGAACATTGTAAGAGTGAGTTTAAACAATACTTGTACCTTTAAACCAAACCACAAGCATCCTCTAACAAAGAGAAAGACAAACAAGGAAAGAACCTTGCTCATTTTACTCCAAAATTGCCTAAACATTATTTAGAAACATATTTATTTATGTTTCACACAAGGATACATCATGACTAGACTTGCACATTCATTTTATGAACAGCATTAAGTTCAATAATATTTAACTTGGTTAAAGTACTCATAGTTGAGTACTTGTACTTTTGTAAATGTAAAGCCTTGTAATCAGTAGAATTTAAGGTGATACTTCTATTTCTATATAAGTACTCGTAATTTTAGTATGAAGTTTGATTACTGCCATCTCTCCAGCAACTTACATCCAATCCAGATGGAGCAATTCACTATTTTATTCTCACACAGCCACAAGCTCTGTGGAGGAAAATGATCTAAGTAAAAAATACATATGTGTATAAATTAACAAAACTATTTGTGCAAAAAGATTCTGTTTTACTATCAAGCTGAATAGTTAGATCTTTTGGAAAAAATCCCAGAGAAAATACTGGGGACAGTGTCCTCAAGTGTAACTGGTGTTTTAAATATAATATAAGTATACAAGTACAATACATTTAGGTGGTAAATTCATGGTTTGGAATTGTCTGCTATATTATATTATGTTTTTCTTTATTGTTTAATTTCAGCCTTCATAGTTACCTTTTATTTTTCATTAGAGTAAAGCTTTTTTGAGAGACAGACATCACTCTAAAGATTGATTGTTCCCATCTTCAAGGTCATAATGTAAACAATATTATTGCTGCACATTAACATAATGCAGAGTATTGCTTTGGTGTTAAGATATAACCCTAGGAAGCTGAACTCAATAAAAAAAAAGATGGGTTACCGCGGGCTGAGTCGCAGGTCCCATAGTCGAATGAAGGTATCATAGCCACAGGTTAACAGCTGGAACGGAGACTCAAACACCATGTCCAACACACCAGCTCCACGACGATAATCTGTTCCCAGATTGCACACACATTCAAGTCTGGTGGAGGAGAGAGGAAGGAAAGAGATGTAAAAAGAGGACAAATATGTAAGTGAAATACCTCTTTTTTTTTTTTTTTTTTTTACAAGAGGACTAAAATTCACATATCTCCAATATGCCAACAAAGGAATTCATCACATACGCTACATTTCAGAGATAATAAGAGGAAATGTGTGACAAAAATATTTTTATAAATCAAGTGAAACAAAATGTTGAAACCAAAATGATGAAACCTATTCAATATTTACAATATTTAAATTGTTTTCGCACAGTGAAAAAAGTTGTGTTATTGTCTTCATAAAATGTTACAATACCCTTTATTTTGTTTTTAAACGCACACAAACACACACAAAATAAAAGAGGTGTACTAACTTAGAAACATGATTGGATAGATGGCCTCACAAATGATAACTATCAGTCAACATTTCAAAAATTACAGTAAATAATAATAGAATTTCATTTATCGCACTGGACGTTACATGGTTGATGGTGAGGTTTGGGGAATCTGTGGATTTATATTATACATCTTGTATTGTGAAATACAGTCTGGTGGGCACCTCAGCTCAGCCACCTCCTTAACATTAAAAAACAAACAGGTAATGAAATTAAATTTAACATTTGCTTTCAATGCAATGATTAGAGGAAGTAGTAGTTTGATAAACTCATCATACCCTGAATAATAAGTGACAAATAAATTAATAAATGCAGACACCAATATAACATATAATATAAAGCTGTTTGCAGAGAAGAGCTTTCTTTTTGTCCATATGGAGTAAAAGTACAAACCGCAGTTTGATGGATCATTTGACAATAGGCTATTAATCCCAAAGGTTTTTAATAAATATCCAGGTGCTTAGGAAACAGTTTATTTAAGGGAAACCTGCTGAATTGATTCACATAGGGCGGCTCAGTTGGTAGAGAACCTGCCCAACGACAATAGGGTTGGAGGTTCTTGTCCCGCTCTCCCTGACAACATGTCAAAGTGTCCCTGGGACAGACACTGAAGCCCAAAACCACCCATGCCCATCACCACCCATGTGGTGCCGGTGGTCCCAAGCCCGGTAAAATTCTTGAGGGTTGCGTCAGGAGGGGCATCTGGCGTAAAAATGCGTCAAATCAACATGTGGACCAAGGATCTGCCCCGGTCGACCCTGAACTTACAATATAAGTTAAAAAACAATGACCAATGATCTGCTCTGGCGATCCTGAACTCAAGATCCAGCTGTATATGAAATCCCATCAGATGATGGTCCGGGGAAAGTACATGTTTTCTCAAAGAGTATCACCTCCATTCCTGTATTCTCGCATTGTTTCCTAGCATCTTTTTCATGCATCTTATGTGAGGAACAAAGACGTGAGGAAAAGACGCAAGGACAGAGGAGACAATTTCATGTAACGGGAATGATGTGTCACAGAGTCAAGATTAGTGAGCATGGCTCTGAATATGGGTCTGGAAACTAATAAAATGTGCGAATATCCATGCGGATAAATCAGGTTTAACTTAGCCTGTGTCTGTGTGTTTGTGTAGCCCAGCTCTGTGCAGGACCATGCTCTTGTGATCACAGACCTTTCCCGCTTGCTCCTTGCCTCTTGATTATTGAAGAATAACTTGCACTCAGCAGGGTGCATTATTGCAGAATAACTGTCTCTTTGTTGCCATTTAATACCTTCTATGACTGTGACTGTGTGTGACTCTCGCATGTTTGATACCTGCCCCATAGCAACCATTTAAACGAGGCAGCTGGCCTTGGTGACCGAGCAGCGCTTTGCTTCGACTCGTGCCCCCCTTCTTCACCCTGGAGCTCAATCTGCAGGCTCAAGCTGGTAATCCCCCAGCCTTACCACAGGGGGCCTTCTTATTGGACCAGAGCTTTCCCCACAGGATACCTTATTGGGTGAGAGCTTTCTCATTGCCAGGGTCTCATGACTAAGCCTGGACCAATGGGGAGTCTGTGGTGAGGCTGAGTCTGTGGCTGTGTGGGGCAGTCACCCTTATTTTCCCCTAACCACTAAAACCAAGGAGCTTAGCGCATACTATACAAAAAGAAACTCAATTAAGCAAAAGGGATACATCCAGCTCATTCATTGTTAAATAATGATGTCTCCATCACAGCAAACAAAAAAGAGATAATCAATTCATAACCAAAGGCTCTTAAATCCTTTAAACAAAATGATTACAATCTAGAGTTGTTAGGGTTAAAATAAAACAGCAATCAAAAAGTGGCAAAAAAAAAAACACAAAAATGTGAGAAAAAAATAATAGCTGGACCATAAACATTTGCCGGACATCTGTGTTCTAAAGTCAGTAATAGCACTGTACCAAGCCACTGTGTATAGTGCAAAACAGCAGGGATTCTCAAATTGGTAGGTCACTGACTTTGATGAGCCGCATGTGATTACAGGACAGAGGTGTAAGCATATAATCTGTCAAAGCAACTGTATTTGAGGCGTGGTACCATGTTCTGATCTGACTGTTGCTTGTCTGGATACACCATGATAAATACCTGAGTCTGGCCTTGAGCTTCCCTGACTGAGAAGACTCAGATGGGAGGCTCCGAAACATCGTAGGCTGTAGATGTATGAATCTCATTCCCTTAACCTCCTAGTACTGTAGATTTACCCGTGTTACCCAAATTTTACCTGAGGGTGAGTTAAAATTTAGATACGTGGGAGGTTCAAAGGTCACCGACAGACAAAAAAGGGTCTCATGGGACACAGTTAACCTGCAAAAGACATCACACAGGCTGTATAGTTAAGAGTGGCGAGTAGGGGTACACAGCCATGAGAACTGTATGAATGATCATCAGCAACACAAATCTCCTGTCAGAATTACAGAGGATGTGAGGAGCCAACAACTATTATATTTCAACACAATTAGTAAAAAAATACTTAATTCCATATGTACAGATGGAATAAACTAGCAGAGAATCAGGATAAAAGCACGAGGAGTTGATGAATGGCATAAATTATATGAAAATGATAAATCCTATAATATGGGCTTCTGAGTCAACAGAAGTCAACCAAACTGAAAACCTATGGGAAACTCTGGACGTCTTAGTTCCTTTCACAACCTTCATCAAAACTCAAAATGAGAGAATATGTTTTTGAAAAATAGTGTTACTTCCCTCCATCAGAGACTTGGAGAATCAATGGCAATGTGAACTGCAGCACCTCTGGTGGCAATTGGTGGCATAGCACCCAACGTTAACCACCTCTTCTAGCAGTAACAGGAATACTGTACAGAAAAAGTAAGTTAAAGGATCACTGTGATTTCTATGATTGTTTAAATGATTAAAACTATGAATAGATACATTTCATTCACTCCCAGTAATCACTTAGCTGCAGCTAGCCACAGCATGTTGTCTAAGGGTTGCCAGATCATTGAGTCAGTATCCACCATATAACAATATTTCAATCTTCTGATGTTTTACAGAGCAAACCTGACCACTCTGCACAAACCTAAACATTAACACAATAAAGACTTAAAATGACACGGCCATTCCACTTGGAATGGGCTTATTGCAGACACAGTGCATCGTTTTCCTGTTCAGTGAGGGATTGTTAGTGACATTTCAGGTATATAAAATAAAGTGCTTTAAATAATTTGGATAATCTATACGTTGTTTTTTTTTGGTCTGATTTACTTTTTTGTTTGTATGAATCACACTACGTGACTTATAAATCACCATAAATACACTGCATAATCAATCCACAAAAAACTAAAATCAAAGTAAGATATCACCTTGATTATGTCCATAATGTTGTCAAAAATAGTCAAACTACACATATGGAGTCCAGCTTGTAACACTAGTGCGTGAGAATGAGAATGATCATTCAGGGCAGTCCCTCTGGGATTTCATGATTGTTGCAAGTCTAAAATGCTTGATCTTGCAACAACCTGTCTATAAAATTGTAATTGCAATGTTTTAAAGTTTTCAGTTGTATGTTTGTGTGGATTGCACAGGGGACTGGTTGAATTAATTGTTGCGATTGTAACGTTGTAAATTCCTGAGGGGACTGTTAAGCGTAACGTGGAAACTGCCAGATTCAAATGCACTTAGGGGTTTTAAGCAAAATAATTCTGGTGCTCCAGAATAAAGTTTGAGCTGGAGTGTGGCTGCTACTTTGTAAGATGGGTAGACTGGTGACCCAAGGGGGGACCGACTTAGTTATTGTTATGAGGGGCCACTGGCTGTGTGACACACAGGGTCCAAGTCCTGATTTAAGCATGTCTGGTCTCACTGCAGGAGTCAGGTTGGCTTTAGGGGCCACACACACACACACACACACACACACACACACACACACACACAAGTTGTTAAAGCCATCATTCATGAATTGGCAAGGTTGAAAAAAAAAAATAGAAGAAGCTAAAGGCATTATCCTTCGGTGTGGGGACAGCTAAAGAAAAGCAGTGTGTGTTTTTGTGACAGAAGTGGTTTGAGGCTCTTGTCAAGTTAAGTCTGAGCTCTAAACAGAAGCCTGGGGACGCACTGGGAAACAGGTCCTCTCGTCAAAAGCCATCTGACAGGTAGAGAAAAGGAGCCCTGCTGAGGTTTTGACTGGCTAAAACAAACAGAGGGGAGCCACGCAACCTGCAGCACATCCACCCAATTTACCCTGCACCTCTGAGCTGGCTGCAGCAGGAATTTGAGCCTTCCTGGCAGACACAGTGGAGAGAGGTGGGGCGCTGGCTGCTGGGACCCACCAACAATGACCACTTTCAAAATGTCACATACACGCGCGCACTGCAAAGATAATACGGCTGCAATTTGTATAACAGAACGTCCCGGCCAACTCAGACATTTAACCCAGCTCCTTTCAGTGTCAGGAATGTCAGGAATCCTTGCCTGGCCATTTGATTGTAAAAGAAGGAGGGCTCCCTTTCTAAAGGAACAGAGGGGAATCTTGGGAGTAAGGAGAGATGGTCAGGGTCCTCTCTCTTTGATGCTTTTTCCCCCTCTGTGTTTAGCCATGAGCGAAGATAGTGTGAAAAAGTTGGGGTGCTGCTCCGATGGCGCCACTTGTGTGGGATCTCCTCTATATGGCTGATCATAAGACCCCTTTGTGCTTCCGACGTGAAAAAAGACAAGGCAATAATTGCAACAGAAGGAAAAAGAGAAAGTTAAATGAAATAAAAATCAAAGCAACAAGAGCTCAATAGAAGCCGGGGCTTTATGACGCCCCCTATTCTTTTTAAGTGTTACCATACCAAGGCTTTCAACCTGCAGTTAGCATGTTGGTGCCAAGCCAAAGAAAAAGATGGTACGAATGTAGAATATCAGAGAGATTTTCAAATAAAGTTGAGCAATTTGGAAAAAATACTCAATAACACAAATTAAAAAAAACATTATTCAGGCCTTTGTTGTCTACACGTTGTTAATGATGAGGAGTTTAAACCTACATTTGAAAGAAAAAGAAGGGATCAAATCATCTGTACTGGCTCTTTTCAAAAATATTTTTGTAGACACTGTTTGAGAAACGGCAGCATTTCCTATGAAAGGTCACTGCATTGTTGCTAGTCCTGACACATTGTTGTATAGTTTTAACAATAAAAACGTTCCTGGTACAGTCTGGGCTTTTTATGTCATTATTCACAATGACTGACAGTCCATCGCAGCTGATTTTCATGGCAAACAAGGAAAACAATTAAAAAAAACTAAAATAAAAAAATCAGCTTCATTCAGCGCTGTAGGCCCTGAGCCAACAGTTGCTGGATTTTAGGACCAGGGACTCTTTTTGGGGTAAGAACTACAGCATTGGAGCTAATTAAAGACCCCCATTCTTCAGTGCAATATGAATCTTTATCTTGTTTACTGTTGACCATATTCTCCAGTATATGGTTTTTAACTGTTCAGTATTATGGATGACCAAAAGCAATTCTCCTTTATGTTTTATTACACCTAGGCAATAAAGCAGTCTCTGTTTCATAGTATGCCTCCCTTGCCTGGGGGGAAAAGGCTAAGGGCATCTGGTTGAAAGCATCTTATATTATCTCATTATGTAAAACTGAATATAATCGTAACTATGCTCAAATTCAGAATGTTTATAATAAGGTGGAGAATAACAAGATTGCAGGTTGTGTCTGTACTTTGACCTGTAAAAACTTCTCACAGTGCCACCACAATTTGCTGCAGAGACAGGAAGTGACTGTTGGAATCCTTCCTGGAAGCTTGCAGTCTCTTTTCTGTGATCTGGCTCTTGTTTAGTGCTGCTAGTGTAACAGTGTCTTGTTTATGAGGTTTTGGCTCAGATGGCTCCTGAATCAAAGGGACTTGTGGTTGTGCTAATGCACGGGGCTTGAGGCTGATGCAGGCTTGTGTGTAGGGGCTGACGGTGGCGTGTGCGTGTCTAAAAAGATTACTACGGTCGTGGCACCTTTTACATTTAATCTTCTGTTCTTTCAATATTTATGCCATTAAATGCTGAAAATGGGGCTTTGTTAATGTAACACAGATCTAAGCTTTACAAAAAAAAAATAAAAAACCTCCTTAACCATACAACAGATATAAAGTATTGGCAGCAGCACAAGTACTGATTAGAGCTTTCATGTATACAGTAACAGAATTAATGAACAAAGCGCCCTGATCACCCTCACCCTGCTCCCATCTTTCAGTACAGTTGGCCCAGCCTGGTTTGCTGCTCTTAGCTGTTTTATCAGAAGGGAAATCATCGCAGAGATTGTGGGTTTTTTTTTTTTTTTGCTCTGAAGGAGCCTGTATTTACAGACGATAGCAGCAACGTGTTGGTACCCTCAGCATCAGATCACAATGAACCTATTAATCTAGAATCAACGGCTTTTGGCTTGTCCCTTCAGGGTTCGTCACAGCAGATTCCGCACGTTGATTTGGCCTGTGTTTTTACACTGGGTGCCCTTCCTGCCGCCAACCCTCCCATTTTTGTCCGGGCTTAGGGCCGGCACCGAGGTCGCCCTTGGTGGCTGGGTGGGGCCACACCTGGTTGGGTGGGATTCGAACCCGCTGCCTCCTGCATCCCAACCCAATGCTCTACCACTGAGCTTTTGTGTGCTGCACGTAAGTGAACATGTGTTTCATTTGGACATGTTACCATATGTATTTTATTTGTACTTGTACTATAAATCTACATGTTCACTAGAGGCAATGTTGACCTCGGAAAACTACAGTTTTTCTGAAGATGTATAAAAATACAAAGTCATAAGAGTCATAGGACCAGTGGTGATCCTAGAGTCTGTTGGGGCCCTAGGCAAAGATTTATGCATCATAGAACCCCTATGGTTACGATTTCATAAATACAATAAATTATACACACCCCCACTAATATGCACATAACATCCTAACTTATATTTACACTATGGTGTAACAGTGATACATCATAGTGATTTATTGTACACTTAGTCGCGCACAGTCTTCATCAGTTAAATACAGAAACATAATTGTCTGAGTTAAAGCCTGCAGCCTAAGCTAACAATTTGACACATTGGGCTAAATTAAGTTAGCCAAGTTAACTCATGTTAAATGTCAAAGTAAACAAAAGAAACAATCTGATACCAGTGGAAGTTCTGTCCAACTGTGTCTTTATCACAGTACCTGCTACAGTCGAAGCACTTTGCTAACGTTATTACATTTACATTTAGTCATTTGGCAAAAACGTCTAATCTACTTTCTTAATGGATACTTTAACCACTATCTTGCTTTTTCTTGCTTTTTCGCTCCCATCCGCTGATTTTCTTTGTTTAGACCTGTTTATTTACACCGAATCATGTGCTACGTTGCAAGTAGTAGAGTGGGGTGCTTCTTAGGGAGGTCTGCGGCTGGTAGTGTCATTGCAAACTTTGCACATAGGGCTGGGCTGTAAGGGCTGTACATAGTTTAACTTTTGTCAGCCCTTGGGGGCCCCCTACCGGCCTGGGGCCCCCTGCCGGCCTCTGGCCCCAAGCAGTGGCCTGCCTTGCCTGCTGACATAGGACATATAACATGTCAGGAGGAAGCTGTGAATCAGTTGAGTGGTTGTTTATAGTCATTGGTTAAGTCCTGGTTTCTGATGGTCATATGTATTGATGTGTCCTTGTACAAGTCACTGAACTGGGAGAACTACATGTTGTAGCTGTCCACCAGAATTTTCTCAAATAACTAAATTAACTGCAAATCCCTTCGCTGAATTTTTGAAAAACAAACTGTAATTTCTAAGAAGCAGTGAAGAGAAAGAGAACAGGAGGGACTACAGTATGAAATGCCTTACGGAGGAACTTGAAAATAAGTCAGCGAGGAGCAGTCTTTCATGTTTTGTCAGGGTGAGAGAAATAAATTACTTTGACTTAGAGAGAACACAGGAATTATCTGTGTTTGCTACAGCTTGAAACCAGGTCAGTTCCCCTCAACACCTGCGGCCTCCAGAGTAACCTGCCCACCCATCCCTTCCCTCACTCGCCCTGTGTTCATCCTGTGTTCTCCCCTACTCAGATTTCTAGGCCATTTGGAAGCAGGAAGCAGCTTTTTGTGTCCGGCCCTGTGTTTCGTTGTGTCGGCCTGTTTTAATTGACTCAGGTAAAGCTGGGAATTACAGCAGCCTTGTCAGGCATGTATCAGGTTTAAGCCTTGCCTTTCAAAGACAGGAATTTTAGAGGCCCTTCATTTTGAACTCTTCTTGTTTAAGATTCGTGTATTATATTGTGTTCCACCCTAACCCACAGTGAATCTGTGTGTACGCACTGATGCAGTTATGTTTCACATGGCAAACTCACTTCCACAGCAGCCATTACTTGGTCAATTATAGTTGCTATAGGATCTTGGTGATAATTTATGAGTCTCATTGTTTTTAACCAATCATCCACTGGATTAGTTTTTGAGAAGAGCCTTGTTTAGGCGGTGTTAATTTTAGCACCTGGTTTTTAATTAGTTTTAGTTTTGTGATGTTGTAAATAGTTGTAAATAGTAGACCATGTTACTAGACCGTGCTATTTGGAAGCAGGTGTATTTATACTACAATCCTTTAAAAACATTCCCTGCACTCAAGCTCCAATAAGCAGCAATTGGTTCTTTGGTGTGAGTTTGCTCCCCTTACAGTTGCTGTCTGTCCTGTCTCAACTAGTCATGGTTTGAG
This sequence comes from Channa argus, assembly GCF_033026475.1. Taxonomy (NCBI): domain Eukaryota; kingdom Metazoa; phylum Chordata; class Actinopteri; order Anabantiformes; family Channidae; genus Channa; species Channa argus. Next base: position 47,645,157 of record NC_090197.1, read on the forward strand.
CAGTGGTACATCTGCAGTTGTTTACAGGCTGAAACTGTTTCGGACGTGACAAAGAAAGTGTCAGAAATCAAACAATGATGCCAATTGACAGGTTACCGTGACTTTAGTTTAATGGCTCTGCATAGTTTTATTTATTGCCACATTAAAGGGAAATACTGACAGCAGACACTAACAGTGACACTATGATCTAATCCTAGGTGTTTTGATGTAATCTGAGATTTAACAAACAAACCACAGCAGCATACAGAACAGCTAACCAACAAATATGACCTTACCAAACCTGGATTACTTTGATAAAAAGTGAAAGTTGGGTTGGAATTTATAAATTACAGTTAATATTATACAGCAACCAACACAAGGGCATATATTACCACTTCTAATGTTCTAGTTAGTTCACTACCTGTGCAAAATTCCAAAATAAAACCAAAGTATAAGTTCCTTAATACAACAACACACACGGTGGATGTCCTGATACTACTTTTTCCCAGACAGAGTACAAGTACTTACATTTGTGTAATCACCTAAACAGAGTACATATTCCAGTACTAAACTGTTTTCCCTCTAGTAGGAGTTGCTAGACCATAAAACCATCATCAATCGATCATGTGTTCTTCTGCTAAAACAAATAGGGCAGCGACTGGTGTTTAAACTGAGCAACTTTTGCTGAAAAAACAAAAAGAAAAGGGAAAAATAGACAAACAAAGCACATATTTGGGTTGAGAACCCGAGTGGAGAAGCAAAGAAAACATGGACTGTGTGGGATCTACACAGGAATATGGAGGTAAAATAACTTTGTAAAACAATGGGAACTTCAGGTAATGTTCTAGTTAAAATATATAACCCTCGTCACTAATGTCAAATGCAAATATTAAAGGTCTTTAAAAGAATCTTGAGAAACACGAGTATGACTGTTATTGACTATACTTTAGAGTAGAACAGAGTTTGCATTCGGCTTAACTTTTGTTAAGGCAAATGCATCAAAGCCATCCTGGTATGAGTATGAGTACAAGTACACAAAAGGCAGGATTGGGCCTGATACTGGTATAGGCCATCCCTACCATGCATCAGGCAAACACAACACAAAACATAGCAAGCAGCTAATAAGTTTAATAAATTGATAACTGGTCCAACAAGACCAAGAAAGCCAGCTTGGAGTCTGTCTTTCATTCTTATATCTTACCCCAAAAAGTACAAGCCATTCTGATATTACTCTCTGCTTTTTATCTCATCCTTGCTTCCACAAACATTGATTTCTTAACACATTTGCCTTGTTTTTTATTCATGGTAAGAAAGTAAATTTAACTAAAATATGGATCTAAACGATGGTGTAGAGTGATTTTACAACCGGCCTAAGGCACAGGACACCGAAATTTTATACTGGTAATTCGAGTTCGCAATGACAGAAAAGCAGTTTGCCTTATTACTAAATCTGTGTATCATCAAAATGCTTTTAAAGTGGTTATTGTAACCTAACCTTTTGGACTTTTGATAGCCACTATAGTATGCAAGTCTGTGCCAGACCTACTCTTTATTTTTCAGTCTGGAGCAGGTTTCTCAGTGCAGGTTTCTATATGGTTATATTTTTTTAATGGAAAGGTTTAGAAGAATTACTGCCATAGGTTTAACATATAAACTGGTGAATAGACTGTGTAGGATTCTTTCATGTGCTTCTCATGATCAAAGATAATAACTGCTATATCCTTTTCATTAATATGGCATCTGTTCATCACTGCTGGTCAGACTGAAAGAAATTGATTTCTCCAGTGTATGTAGTGTCTCCTGGTGTTGTGTTTTGCACAGATGTGCATGTCAGGGACACTTTTCCAAAGAAGATATTACATTTAGTCATTTAGCTGACACTTTTATCCAAAGCAATATTATTTGTTTGGTAGTAGTTTCCAGTTTCTCTAGAAGCTGCTCCTGCCTAAAGACTAATAAGGTGGTGGTGGCTGTTCAGCTGATTCGACATGTTAAATCAATCAATTGTATCAATCAATTGTAAGAAATAATTGCTTTTCAACCATGTGATGCTCCTGTAATTTGTATTTAGACACACCTGTGGCAAGTAACAGGTCTGGGCAATATAGTAATCACACTTGCAACCAGTTAAAATTGAGAAAAGTTGACTCAACCTTTATATTGTGTTTCACACTGAGCATGGAGAAAAGAAAGAAGTGCAAAGAGGTGTCTGGATTTGAGAGAAAAAAATGTGGAAAAACATGGACAATCTCAAGGCTACAAGTCCATCTCCAGGGACCTTAATGTTCCAGTGTCAACTGTGTGCAATATCATCAAGAGGTTTAAAGCCCATGGCACTGTAACTGACCTCCCTGGACATGGACGGAATAGCATAATTAATGAAAAATTAGAATCAGAAAGCTGCGTCTCCACCAGAGATCATGGGTCTTCAAGCAGGACAATGACACGAAACGCACTTCAGAAAGCACTCAGAAATGGTTACAAACAAAGCGCTGGAGAGTTCTGACATGGCCAGCAATGAGTCCAGATCTGAATCCTATAGAACATCTGTGGAGAGATCTCAAAACAGCAGCTGGGAGAAAGAATCCTTCAAATCTGAATGACCTGGAGTGTGAGTGGTGCAAAATAAGTAAAGAGATGAAAGAAACTCATTCACGGTTAAAGGAGGCGATTTGATTTCAGTTATTTTTTCAAAGGGGGCGACAATCATTTTCTCCAGTGCATATTTTGGGTTCTGTGTGGAATTGTATCAGATTTGAATTTTCTTCTGTTTTTTTGCGTTGTTCCAATTCAAACTAAAACAGTAACATTTGCAACTGCAACACTTTTCTGAGAGAAGAGTTGCATTTTCTGACAGAATTGCAAAGTGGGTTTTTTTTGGCCATGACTGTAGTTTGTACTGTATATTTGTTTTCCATTGTCTTTCTCTTTCTCTCATACAAGTGCAGAATGTGCAGCACTACATGCTAGTTGGCTCTTGTTTTTGCATTGAGCTCTAGCACGAATTGTTGGCCCAGACGAAGCAGCAGTTGGTCTTCGTCCCCATTAGTACTTTAATAAAGCTTGATGTGTTACAGCCATTATAGAATGATTGTGTGTCAAGTGTACAACAAGGATGTAGCATGTCATAGCAGCTTTCTGACTCACCGTTCAACATCCCAGATGCAAAGAGGGGAGAGGTTCTCGCAGCACGCAGTTCCCGTTACAAAGGAGCTGTACACACATACAGAGAGACAAAGAGAGACAGAGATTATATTCAATTATTTGTTGAGAAGCAGGTTGGTGCAATATCACCAATACTTAAGTACCAGACGGTTGTGATGAAATGGGACCTGATCTAAGGGCAACACTTTCAATTTATCAGTGAGTCTACATTCCAACCTTTACCAATGTTCATGAGCTTTGAGTAGTGACTGAATAGACATTATTGCAAATACAAACAGATGGTTAGATAATTAGTTACCTTTGTAGGGTGGAACCAACCAAGTAGCCTCAACAGAGAGGGCTGTCTGTGTGTACCAGTTTGCCTTATATATATGAAGGTAAGGATACAAAAAACTATAACTATATAACTATTAAAAAATATTATCACTGAAGCCTTCTACTGGAAGTTCTCCAGGAACATCCAGAAGGTAGGAGACCCTGAGGTGTACACAGAATATGCTGGTAGTTTTAAATGATTAATTTGGGCTGAGAATGTTTTGAGATAGCACCAGAGGAGTTGGAAAATCTTTAATAGATGCTTTCTACTTCTATGATCCTCATAGGAAAATTGTTTTTGAGCCGCTGCAAATCGAGAATTGGTACCACTATGATGGGGACTTCAGTGCCTTATCTAAGGACAGTCCAACACCCAAAACATTTAATTGAAATTTTCTTGCTCTTAATACAAGTTGTCTTTACTTCAAGTCTAAAACACTAACCTAGTGTAAACAAGTTTTCAATTGATAAACTTTTAAACATACAATAATCCTCCTTGTCCATGTTCTAACAGTATCCAAGTCCATTAAGTGTTCATTAAATTATGTCATTGAAGGTTCTCTGTCGTCCAGGTTTGGCTATGCAAAGTTGAATCACGTCAACTGGACGCTTCTTCTTCTTCACTCTGAACAAATGCGAAGATGTACATCAACAAATATGTCCTTCAGTGGGTGTTTTTTCCACACTGCAATCTTATAAACCTCTGTGCAAAATTGAACAAATCGACAGGTACAGTAGATCCAAAGCACACTACAACTACCATCACTATCAGGACAAAACCACGTACAGTAGGAGTTAAAAGAATTATCCAATAAGGATAAACTGGAAGTTACCAATTCAATTCCCTAACTATAATTATATCTGATATAGTATTTTTACAGCTACTGATTAACTGAAAAAACACCTGATGAAGGTAATCAGCACTGGGTAATTTAAAAACAAGCAGAGCAGGGGTCTTCAAGGGGCAGGATTGAGACCCGCTGAAGTAAGCAGCACACCCAAACCTGTCCCTGCCTCCAATACACCACACATTGTTTCCCAGCAGAAGAAAAGAGAAGAAAACTACAACACTCATGATCCTTTGATTGGAGTGGCAGGTTGGAATTAGCAACCTAGGTATGCACAGTGAATGCCACGCATGTGGAGATTCGGGGGGCTGGTGAAAGGAGAGGGGAGGAGCGCTGTGGGAGAGGGTTGACGGGGTATGTTTGGCTGTTAGAATCTATGTAGTGGGTGGGGTGGTGACCAGGGGTGCTGGTGGTAGGGGGGCTTCTGTTGAGCCAGGTCTGAGTCTCAGGGCTTAGTGCCCTCCTACAGGGTTGATGGACAGGAGGGAGGACCCACTTTATAGACACGGAGGTAGTTACTGACAAATGCAGTTAGATGGAGGAGAATATTGTAGATGGAGATACAGATACAGATTCATTTCTGAAAACCCTGAAGTGCGGGTAAAAGGGAAAAGGTCTCCTTAAAGAAGGATACACCATATTGATTTTCATTTTCAGTCATTTCATATCATCTGTACATAAAGTGACATATTAAATTGTGGCAGCTTTACACACCAACACATTTGAAGTCATAGAATGTAGCATTTCATGCTGCTTTACCATATTCCATTTTAAGATGACGTATCATTAACTCAGTGTACAAATAGTGTTCTACAGGCAGGGATAGACTTTTTTGCCATTGTGTATCCATAGACAATGGCTGCATCACTAGCATAATTCAGTGCATTTACATGCACTTAATTAACCAGGTTACAATGGGCTTTCTCGGGAAAGCTGATTTCTTACTAATGGGAAAGCTGTTTTCCAAAATCAGCTAGGGGATTAGGGAAAGCTGAGTTCCCCAGGTAAAAGACACTTTCATAACCAGTAACTTAGATAAATTATATTTTTACTGGTAATTGGGAAACCAGACTTCTTTTGGAAGCCTGGCTCACACATCACTGCATAGTGACAGTAAATGCTTTTCTCCAACTTTCTTTCTTTTTTGCTGTATTTGTGTTGTTACAAGGTATAAATAAATACAAATAAAATCAAAATCAACATTAGAAAGTGACTTAATTAGACTTCTACAAGGCACATTTTTGTTCAGTTAAATTTTAAGCAATGCCACTTCATCAAAGTCCACACAATATAGTACACATAGTATTTGGGCCTAAAAATCTCAGAAATATGTTTTCCAGCCATATCGTTACTCAAGATGTTATATTTTGGTCTACAGTACTACTCCCTTATCACCGTCTTGTTGTGCTCCCTTTTTTTGCATAATATTACATGATCAAGATTTACTGAGACCACTAGATCCAGTAGTTGTATATATATATATATATATATATATATATATATATATATTTAGTTCTGAGAAGAACATATAATGTCCACTGAATCGTATGACTATTGTATGATTGACAATTGTCTGTTTGTCTGTCTGACTGAAACATCAGTCTGGTGCACATAGGAACACTGAAACAGGTCTCACTCGCTTTAGACCATGAGGAGATTGCTTCCTTACTCCCTTTCAATGGAAGCAATGGGGTTAAAATTTCCAGTCTTGGTTTACTACAAAAATGTATTCAAATGTGCATCTTAAGCTAATATGAGGCTTTGGCCATCTGAGTTTAGTAGATCCAGTGCATATCTTTTAAAGTTAATTAAGGTACATTCCAAAGTTAAAGTTAATGTTATTTTAGTATAAATTGACTTTCCCTGATTAGATACATTTGAAAGGAAAGTACAGTTTGGCTTTTGTGTGGCGCGAGTGCTACAATAATGTGACAAAGCTCAACACTAAAGCCAAGCAGGCACTGTACACTTTAATTAATAGTGTAAAATATGTTAACTCTTACTACATGTTTTAATTGACCTTCCAGCTCAACCAGAAACTCTGACAGTCAATTGTCCGCAATGAGGAGCTCACACTGAACATCTGCATAAAGCCTCCAGTCACTTTTGCAATGACAACTCCAATAATGGTCATTCACACAATATGGCTATGTCCTCTTTGTTAACTAAACAACGTAGCTTTACTCTTTTTCATTCTACAATGAAACAAGAACAAGAGGGGTAGAAGAATAATAGGGAGGTGCCTGCAGATATCATTAAGGGTCTGTTTTCCAGCAAAGATCTGTTTTATGTCAGAGCAGTTACTAAACCATCAGCCACAACATAAAGCCTTAGATATATTTACACTACTACAATAATGTTAAAATAGGCCTTGTGTCATATTTAGAGGCATGTGGGACAAAACTGGAACTGCTAACACTGACTTGACAGAAATTCAACTGATCTTCCGGGAGCAGGTAATTCAGGCAGCTGAACACGCACCGGGGCCAAAATCATATCAAGGCACTTTGCATAACAAGTCAAGACTCTATAGACTAGAGAAAACAGAACAAACTCTTCTTGACCAAGCATTTAGGCCAAAATTCCATCTGATTCTAAAAACAGTTGGGCGCAACTGAATCACCCAGTGGCCAAATCAGAGTAAAAACTAATTAAGTCATACAGTGTTTGCCAGGCTTAGCATAAATATTAATTTGCTTAATATTGTCCCAGCATGCTCACATGTGGCCTTTAAAGGCATCACGAGATACATTAAGATACATTTCTGATCAGCAGGTGAAAACAAAAGTAGAAAGATGCTGACAGAAAAGGTGAAAGAAACAATCACATTTGTCAAGGTTACTTTAATGCAACAATCAACTAACTGTATTTACAGTGTACCTGGAAAGTATTCAAAGCACTTTTTCCACATTTTGTTATGTTACAGCCTTATTGCAAATTGGATCAAATTCATTATTTTCCTCAAGTTTCTGCAAACAATACCCGATAATGACAACATGAAAGAAGTTTATTTTAAATCTTTGCAAGATTATAACATAAGTAGTATATAACATAAGTATTCACAGCCTTTGCCATGACACTTAAAATTGAGCTCTGGTCCATCCTGTTTCCAGTAATCATCCTTGAGAGGTATTTAATATTTCATTGGAGACCACCTGTGGGAAATTCAGTTATGTTAACATGATTTTCAAAGGCACACCTGTCTATATAAGATCCCACAGATAAAAGTGCATGGTTCATCTTTCAACAGGACAACGAGCCTAAGCACACAGCCAAGACAACTAAGGAGTGGCTACGGGACAACTCTGTGAATGTCCTCAGCGTGTCTCAGCCAGAGCCCGGACTGGAACACGATTGAGAATCTCAGGAGAGATCTGAAAATGGCTGTGCACTAATGCTCCCCATCCATCCTTCAAAGAAAATGGGAGAAACTGCCCAAAAATAGGTGTGTCAAGCTTGTATTATCATACTCAAAAAGACTTGAGGCTGTAATTTTTGCTAAAGGTGCTTCAACAGTATTAAGCAAAGGCGGTGAATACTTATGTACATGTGATTTTGTTTGTTTTTTATTTTTAATAAATTTGCAAAGATTTCAAACAAACTTCTTTTACATTATTGGGTATTGTTTGTAGACTTTTGAGGAAAATAATTCATTTGATTAATTTTAGAATGAGGCTGTAACACAACAAAAAGTGGGAAAAATTAAGCGCTGTGAATACTTTCCGGATGCGTGTATGTTAAATGAGTTGCTGTAATTGTCACCATACTGTTGACCGATAAGACTGAAAAGTTATTGTGGGAAATCGTTTAATTATATCATCATATTGTGTGTCAAGAAAAAAATGTGGAAGAGATCACAAAGAAGACTTTTGAACAATCTTCCATGATTTCACACATGAAGCAGGTCTACAGCAGGTACTTCTTGGACCCTGCAATGAGACTGTTTTGGTCAACTGTTGTCTAACTTGTAAATAATGTTCAATTCAAACAATTTTCATTAGGGTTTGCTCCAGGTTGACTGCATACATGCTGCCCTTTCCTCTGACAGCCAGAGTAGGATGTTGCAGGTGAAGGTAATTTTGTGTTGGAGGGGTTGAATAGGTGGAAAGACTAGGTGATAGTGGTGTTGGTGGGGAGACGTGAGGCATAGAGGCAGCTGTCAGGCCCGTTAAGCAGCGAAAACCATTGGTAATTGGTGTTGGGCAAACTCATTTATGGCCCAAATGGATCGGGTGGGGCCAGGACCGGTATATGCGGTGGGTGACCTCTGACCCTGCTGACACAGGATACAATAGGGTTACGGTCACACTTACTATCTGGACCCTATTACTCTCCATTACTCACATTACTCACCCCTGACTGGGCTGTGGCACTGATGGACGCAGGGTGGAGGACACTGGCCATACAATGAAAGTATGACTCCCACCTTGCCTTCCTAGCTTCCTCACTCCTCTGAAGCATCATCCAGGCCTGGTCCGAGATCAAAGCTTGCACTGATATTATAGCTGCTAAGGTCAGAGCCTCTCTCGTCTAATGTGAGGCAGGTGTCCCCCTAAACTCTCTCTCTCACACACACAGACACACACACACACACCTCTGACTAAACAGTTACCCTCCTCCTCCCCCCCACCCACTCCTCCTCTCCTCATTAGCAGCATGCTGAGCCTTTGCTGCCGTTTGGGTAACCTCATCAGCTGGCTGCATTATCTAAGGGCCTGTGTGGCAGGGTCACACAAACCAAGTCCTTAGTGGGGAACCCAGCCACACTCATACACACACCCACACCCACACACACAAAATGTGTGACAGCCCCTGCTGGGAGCTGAGTCCAACAGTACCAACATTGTTAGCTCTAAATCAACAAACTGACCGCACAGACTGTCACCATTCTCTGAAAATAGTTCAGTATGCAGCAATGTCTGCTGCAGAACTAGCACTCAGAACATACTTGATAGGTTCAACAGTGAGGTGGATGGCCAAAGCCTCAGGAAAGACTTAAGTAAACCTTAAGGTTTTGGTCCATTGAGGTACATCATCAACTATGCCCTCCATCGTAAAACTTAAGTGCATATAATATGTAGTGAAAGTAGTGAGTCAAAACTGACACCCAGTGTCTGATTTCCACCAAATGTTGCTCTGTTGCTTTCACTAGAAGCAGAGTGTGATTACAGGACAAGTCAGTAATAGTTGGGGTGCTCTGTAAAATGTAAATAAAAACAGAATGCAACGATTTCCAAACCATTTGAGACTTACAGTAAACAGATCAGTTACAACTTAACAACCAGTGGTCTTAATAATGTCATGGAGGGCCAGGGTCAGCCTGGCCACTCTGAGCAGTCTTTAGATACACAACTCTATACACAGCAACATGTGATTACACTATGTGCAGAGGTGGTAGAAATACACAAACTCAATACTCAAGTAAATGTGCAAGTATAAGTTTCAATCTTTTACTCAAGCACTGGTGCTAGGCAGGTTATAGACATTTTACTTACTTGCTACAGTAAATAAGGGTTAAAGGTCACTGTTGGTAAAGGTGAAGCTAACTTTCAACATTTTATGTGCTGACAGGTGGTTAACATATATGTACATATTTTAGCTTTTGTTATTTATAATATTTTTATTAAAAAGGATATCATATATTTTATATTAAGTGTACACCGGTTTTGAGGGGCGGCTGTAGGTCAATTGCTAAGGCATTCCTCCACGGACCACAGGGTCAGTGGTTCGATCCCCGGCTATATGTCGAAGTGTCTCTGGGCAAAACACTGAACCCCCAACAACCCATTCCCCTCCCCAGCTATGCAGTCCGACAGAAAGCCCGATAGAAATTGGGGAGGGTTGCTTCAGGAAGGGCATCGGGTGTGAAAACTGTGCAAAATCAACATGTGGACAATGATCCACTGTGGCGACCCTGAACTCACGGGCAGATACCGGTTTATGGTGGGTGTCAGCCAGACAGCATCAAATCACACAATGCAAAAGAATTCGAGTCACACACTGACAAATATGTAGCAATATAGAGTGAAAAATACAATAAAGTAGGTACTGAACAGCCGCTAAAATCCTACATCTAACAAGTACTGTATGGGGGAAAAAAATTAAAAAATGCTCTCAAATGATGTGATTCTGGCAAAAATTCTAAACGAGCAAATCACAAAATAATTCATCAGTTTTAATAATTGATTTGTTGTCTTTGTAATATTTACAATTAAAATAGGCTTGTATTATCTATATTTACCAAACAACCAAATTGTCCTGTAATAGGGCTTGTGCTAATGTGGGGAATCATTATTGTGGGCCTTCATCCCATAGTCTGGCTCAGCATGTACAGTGATGCTTTGGAGAGTGTATGTGTATATTGCACGATTTTAAATCTCACACTGACATAGTTGTCTGGCTAAGGAAAAAGAATTGAGTATTTGGCTCTACTGAAGGACTCAGCTGTACTAAATATTCAAATCCAAATGACTAAATTTAACCGATTTTTGCACATTATGAATTTAGTTTGAAACATCATGTCATTAAAACTGTAAGTCTATGCAAAGTGTCAAAATTATAATGGGTTTAATTATTCTTTGAGTGATGCTAAGAGGTGACAGAACAATCTAACCCCACATCTTGCCAGATGGTGGCTGTAATGCACAGATGAGAGAATGGGATGTGGAAACAAATGAACTAGGATTGTAATTATAGATTTTTCAGTTGTATAAATGTTTTAAAACAGTATATATACATTAACAGTGTACATGTCAATCAAACCCTGCAAAGTGGCAAACTTGGATCATTGTACCTGATACTTTTGTACATGACAACTGAATTTAAAATTTTAATTATAGTACCAATTAATTGACTGATTAATTTTTTCAGCTAATTAACTATTTGTGTCATCAATCCCATCTTATTTTACATTTGCTATGCTAAAGCTTCCTTAAAGAGTTAAAAATGTCAGTGAGTGGAACATGGCTGTGATGACACCTGTGACTCTGGCTGACAAATGATTTAAGTGTTTGCCTTTTATAATAGCTGTCTTGATTTTTGTTAGAATTAGCAAATTCCAAACAAGTCTTCTATGAAGAGGACATAATACAAACACAAAAAGTAAGTCAGTATTTATCTCAGCCTCTGCCCCTAGGACCAATTACACATGAATGCAAGGGAACAACCCACATCCCCACTCTGGGAATGTGGAGGCATTTGGCTCTGGACTCCAGGGGTGGTTTAGCTTTGCCCCGTCACCCCCCACCCCTCCTCCTGTCAGAAAGAGGGTTGTTAATTTGTTGCGCTTGACCCCGGGCTTTGTGCTTGACGTGTAACTAGTTTGTAAAAAGTGCTTTTATCTGCTTTCTAAATATGTCTGAGCTCAAAGGGTTATGATGCTTTTATATTGGTCAGGGAGGGAGACAATGGTCAGAGGGTGCAAGTGCTGATCACCGCTGACACACACACGCACAGGCACACACACGCATGCACACACACGCAAACACACACAGTCTTACTCTCTATCTCTCTCTTTTTAACTCGCTGCTTCATCTCCCTCACTTCTCTGAGCCATTTCTTACACACTTATATTCATGGGCAAACGTATGCATGCACACAAACATGCACTTTCTCTCACAAATTCACACTGTCATGCATGAACACACACACATACAGACCCTGTTTTCCCATCCCCACCCCCCTGTGGCCCTTTTGGCTTCTGTTTGTCTCCCCTGTGTGTAGGTTCACCAGGACATTCCTCAGTCGGCCCCTCGGCTCTGTTCAGCCGTCCGGAACAGACCAGGACCCAATGCAACTGTTCACATCATACGCTACGGCACACCAATGTTAGGTAGTGGTTTCAGTGTTAACTTTATGAAAACAATAAGGCCCTGTGAGTAGGGAAGAAGACAATCTGTGAAAAACAAAAATACATATAATAAGTAGAGAAGACTTACAAAGTCAGTGAGTGACACAGCTAACATCAGCTATCAGGAGCCACTGTAATAAACATTTGGTCATATTAGACCTATTACAGTGATCTGAACTGTCTCATTCTAACTCTTATTAGACTTGGTAAGGGATTCTAGCATTTAGTAAAATGGAAAAAAAGCACTATTAAAAGCACAAAAGAAGATTTCTATATAACTGAGTAACCCTTGAGTATAGTTAAATCCATCAAAAAAAAATTGTAGGAATATGCGCATATATCTGTCTACAGCGGGCTGCCATCAAAAACTGTGAGACTGTGCAAGACGACTAGAGAAGACACCAAGACACCTCCTCGGAAGGAGTCATAAGCTTTTGTAGCTGAGAAAAAACTGAGCATGCAACAATTGTTGTTGCTGGGTTCTTACCAGCCAAAGCTTTGTAGGAGAATGACAAATAGATTTTGAATCTCTGCTAGAGTTTGTCTGAGGGCATGTGGAAGACTGTGAAGTCAACTAAAAGAAGGTTCTTTGATCTGAAGAAACCAAAACTATGTCCAACTAGCTCAGTTGGTAAGGCAGTCATCCAGGAACCAAAGGGTCAGTGGTTAGATCCCCGGTCCCGGCTATATGTCGAGATGTCTCTGGGCAAGACACTGAACCCCCAATAGCCCATTCCCATCCCCAGCTCTGCAGTGCCGGTCCAAGTCGGGTAAAAATGGTGGAGGCTTGCATCAGGAAGGGCATCCAGCGTAAAAACTGTGCCAAATCAACATGCGGACAATGATCTGCTGTGGGACCCTGAACTCATGGGATACGCCGAAAGTACCAAAAGAAAAAAAAAGACTAAATACTATGTTCAACAAGACCCAAGCACTGCTCATCATCTATGAAGCCTGGTAGTGGCAGTCAAGCCCAGAGTTGTGGCTGGACTTGACAAGGGTTGTTCACTTATGATGAAAACATTTTATATGCACTGTATTGAATTGTGACATTAAAATGACATAAGTCTATAGACACAGTTAAACTGTCACATTTTTAGATTTTCTGAACTTTCTGCAGTTCAAACATTAAACAAAAGTGGGTCATTTTAATGACCCACCAGTCCATTTTAACACCAGTCTTTAAATCAGCAGTTTAAGACAACATTTACAATAAATGGCATATTCAAGTCATCTCTTTCAGAATTTTAACTAGCAAAACTGACATTTGTGTTGCCTTTCATTGAACAAATCTACAGTACAAATCAGGGCTGAACTGGAAACATTTGTAATTTGAGTTTTGACATAATTTAAGTGCTAATGAACTGCAGACACTGTGATCTTAGTTTGTCAGGATAATGAATGATAACATGGGCGTTGGCAAATTTGCTAAATTATAAAGGAATTCAGTGAAATCAACAAACTGTAAATATGCAGGTTTGGTTCTTTATAAAACAATTAAACCCTTTTTTTGACAGTGTTATTAACCTGTTTTTTTCCCTTAAGTTCATTATATCACTGCCTTTACTCATCATTTAATCATTAATTGGGTTAAAAGGCAACAAACATTTTTGTTTTGTTTTTGTTATAAATCTTATCTTTTGATATTTTTACTTGATCTTGTTAAACAGTAATCTATTTATTAAAAATGTAGCTTCCTCAGGAGGTGGAACATTTCACAGCACAGTTTTTAGAAAGATTTAGTTTGAAAAAACAAAGACTATTTGAAACCATGCGAATGAGAAAACAGCAACCAACAACTAACTTAGAGTTTGCAATGTGCAATCGTTTGGTTATATTGTTGTGCTAGTCAATGAAAAGAAGTGTCCGTGACAAGTGTCTGTATGGTCGGGTCGGTGAGGAGCGTGACTGACAAGGTTTAAATTGGGATCCCACAAGACGCAGAGCTTCAGTGATCACAGAGCATTCTCCTGCTCAAAATGTGGTGGGAGTGACGCTTATTAGGATAATGTGCTGTATGAATAACACTGTGGATACTACACATCACACACTCCCACGCTGTTAGGGCCCCACGGTGGCCAGATCAATGTACACCTCAGCACTTTCACTATAATGATTCGGGTTTTTAATTCAAGTGTTTCGACCAAATATACATGTTAAAGAAACTGAAGTGAAATCTGCATGTTCCACTAGAAGGGAAACCATGTGAAACTTCTGCTTTACTAATCTTATCCTACAACTTGGATTTCAATATGCCTTAAAATTAAAGAATAACTGACATAAAATCTAGGGCTGAAACTTGATTACAAAATTAGTCAACAGTCAGAAAATGAATCTACAATAAATACGATATTTGAAAATTATAAGTGAAAATGAGTGAAAATTTCTTCTATTTCTTGTGAGAATGTGAAGCTCTAAAGACATGATTATGAGCTATTTCTTTCTATTCCATGTCATTTCTATATTAAGATTGGACACATTATTCGTGTTGATATTGTGATTTGGGCTACAGCTGTAATTTGCTTTCACCCTCAGTTAGCAAGGCTTTTATTTTTTATACTTAATCAAAAAATAAGCAGATACTCAGACTACATGATAATGATACATTAGTTAATAATCTAGCACATTTAGAATGAGTTAAATAATGAAAATGAACATTGTGGTGCTCTTTCTACCTAATGTCTATTGTCTTTCATCAAAGTGTCCCATGGGTTCAAGGGTCCAAGGGCTGGAGCTATTGCTGTACTGTCATTAAAGGAAGAATCTGTGATTTTTAATATTGAGCTGGTAAATAATGTTATGTTTTTCCTGAAAAGCAACATTTTAATAAGCAATGGAAGATTTGGCTACTTTAGCACATTATCTGTATATTCTTTATTCACAAGGTTTATATTAACCATCTGAGACAATGGAACTAAAAATAAACAACCATCTTTTCCATATAATATTCTGCAAGTATTGTTTTAAACATTCAGTAACAGACTGTTGTTTGTCTACACTTTCTTGCCAAGTGATTACATGAAAACACACTTCCTTGGTAAACCTGAGACCTGAGCACACCTGTATGAGGCCATTGTATAATGAGAGGCCTTTATGTGCTCTGTGTTTGTGTGTGTGTGTGTGTATGTGTGTGCAGTAAGTGTGGTGTGTCTGCAAGGTGTGTCTCTCTTCAAGTGAATGTCTGTCTGTAATGCATGTCTGCATGAAGCTATCTGTGTGTGGAAGGAATGTAAGGTGTGTGAGAGTGTGTGTGTGTGTGTAATGAGGGGGTTCAGAGGGAGCTGTGATTATTCTCGCCTCCTGCGGTGCGGGTCTTCTGGCTCTGTGGGCCCCAGGGAAAGCGCCCTGTATTTAGCGTGTGGGAACGCACATTCTGCCCCCTTATCGCTGCATTGTTGCAGCCTCATTCTTTTCTTCTCTTTTTTAAAATAATTGAATTCTTGACTCCTGAGCCACAGGGACGGCTCGGGAGAGACCAAAGAGAAAGACATGAATTTCAGGCTTTTTCTTGTGGTTGAGTGGGGCAGAGCAGTGGGGGTGAAATTGGAGTGTGTGAGGTTGGCTGGTGGCGGCGGTGGTGATGGGGGTGCAGTCAGAGAGGGCTGGCTCTGGCTGGCTGGGTGGTTGTTGTGGCGTCACCCTGTACTTTGATACTGGAGGTCGAAGGTCATCCTCCCCTGGCGGTGGTGAGAAAGTGGCGAATAGGGGATGGTTTATCCAACAATCATGTTCTCCTTTTGGAAACTTTCAAAAGCGCTTTTGGCCCCTGCATCATCTTTGTAGTTGTGCTTGAGGTATTCTAGACAAAACAATTCTATCCCCCTCGCTGTTCTCACCTCGCTTCAGGGTAGCTTCTCCCTTCACTGGCTTCTGCCCCCCCAACAAATGGTCAGTGTAGCGTCCCCCCCCCCCCCCCCCCCCCGCAAACATCACCCCAGCTTTAAGGCTATAAGGATACCCACCTACTCTGGCAGGAAATTGGCACAGAGCAGTGCGTAGACATTACTGGTTCTGAGGTACTTGGCTCCCATTTTCTTATTAGAAGAGTTTCAGTGTTGGATTATAACACTACTGGCTTCATTAATGTATTAAAGTGACAGCTTGTTGCTGTCAAAAAGACATTTGTTCATTTTTGCTTTGATAGACATGACAAGACTGTCACACAAAGAGGCCCAATGCTAGCACTGTATTTTGCATGTGGTGTCTGAGAGGAATGGTGTCAAGGGTTTGATATGCCTCAAAATAACTAGTGTTCAACCCTCAAGTGGGGGTATTTACAGCTATTTTTGGGTACTAATCAGCAACTTTAGATTTGTCCTTTACTAAAGAAAAAATACTTTCACTGAGACTTCTGACCAAGACTCCACCAACTTTTCAATATCTGAACTGATGGTAAATCTTTGTTTAGCTGGCAATTTCAAGATATTTAACCTATATTTTACACCAGGAGCTGCAAACTATAAAAACCCTTAGCATTGTATTTCCATAGATTTAGTTCCTACTCAGAACAGGCACTTTCTTAGCCTGGTAGAAACCATGAGTGACTTTAGATTTAAGCTACCGTGTTAAACAGTGAGCTAGTACAGATGTCATATTTTGCCACCTTATATTTACATTTTTCATGCATAACAGTCCCTATTTAGGTTTAGGACATGCGGTCAGTTTATACAAATTAGGTCCCTGAGATCTACAAGATAAGACAGAAGAATTATTTTCTTTCAGCAGTGCTACGATGATTATATATATTCATTTTAAAGTAGCAAAAACCTTGCAGTGGTTTTTGTCAATAAATTAGGTAATTATATATGTATACATTCACCATTTACCCCCTCATTTGTTTGACTGTCAGTAGGCATACAGCAAATTGGAGATGCAAAAATATGCCCTTTGTTGTTTTTATTAAATCTAATTGTTTTTGAATCAAGAACCACCATGAATCGAATTAACATGAAAACAATCAGAATCAAATTAAATTGTAATAAAAAAAAAAATCTTACTTCTTGTGGTCGTGCTGTCAATTAGTTTTTTTATCCAGTAGAACAAGACAAAACAATCTCCAATGAGCTACTGCAAACTGTAGAGTGAACATTCCACATGTTCCACACATTCTTGCAGACCACAAACATGGTCACGTCATGGTTACATCAAATCACCAATTTAGGCAGCTGCAGCCTTAAACTATGCTATAACCTCGTACCTTAAACATCCAGCTTTAGTTTTCTGTACATCACACTAATCCATTGCGAGTAAGTGTGTGCTAAGGGAGAAATTCTGTTTTGGTAAACTGAAGTATCAGATCAAACTCGGTATTGTCTGATGTCCAAACAACTCAGATTCAAACAACGAACAAAAAGAATGAGTAGTAATGCTCAACACACTAAAACGATATAAAGAGAGTCTGGCTTCACTAATGCAGAACAATATTTGTTGTTTCACATTTGTTTTGACTTATTGGAGAATTTTAATTTAAAATAATACCTGCATCCCCATCTTATATGTTAACTGATACAGTGTAAAACATGGTAGAACTTCTGTTATGACAAACTCCCCCTGCTTTACCTGCTGTTTAGATAAACCTTCCATCAAAGCTACATTGCTGTTATATTTTGCAGCAGGTAGCAGCACCATGAATGCAAACTGGAACGAAAATCTATCAAGTGAATAAATAAATAAAATAAAGTAAAAAATCGGAGAGATTTTCCAATCCAAACCCAAACCTCCTGTACACGGAACAAAGCTATGAGCTGGTCATTAGACCAGCTGAGCACTGAATTTAAAAGCAGTTTGGTCCAATAAACCTTGTCAGCCATGACCCACTGCTATACATCTGCAGCTGCCCAGCCCAAAATCCAACATGTCAGGTCTTGTTTAAATAAGACTGGTGTCCGCAGGAAAAACCTTAATCAACCACTAACTAACCACCTACTCCACTTGCCTCGACCCTATTCCAGGTATATAGCAAAATGAAATGAGAAAGAGAAAAATGAGAAACACAAAGGAAAAAATGGGCAAATTCCAAAACATTTTGGCAAATTTCTTAAATCAAAGTTGATACTTAAAATCAAGATCAAGTCTCAAATAGTAGAAAGCCTGAATGAATAAAGCAGACTGAGCAGCGGACAGATCAGTAAAGTTACAAGGAATTCCTGTGCCATGGCATTCTGCCATTTAACCTTTTGGCCAAAGGGCCATCGTCATGGGTAATGAGAGATCTAATAGGATGGACGAGCTAGCGGCTCTGACCAGGCACCAGAGAGTATTCCGGGAGTGGAGCATCATGCTGTTTACGGAGTCATGGCTAACCAAGCTAACACCAGATACGGCCATGGCTTTGGACGGATTTCAGCTGATGCGAGCAGACAGGAGGATGGAGAGCGGTAAGAGAAAGGGAGGGGGGCTGGCAGTATTTGTAAATAACAGATGGTGTAACTCCAGTCACATCACTGTTGTTCAGAGCCGATCTGCTGTTAGGACATTGAGCTGTTAGCCGTTAGCATGAGCCCGTACTATCTGTCAAGGGAATTCTTGCATGTTATCGCGATAGCTATGTATATCCCTCCGTCAGCTGAAGGTCAAGTGGCTTGTGATGTTCTGCCTTCATCATTATCTCTGGAGATTTTAATCGCACCCCTCTATCCTCCACTCTGCCCACCTTCACCCAGTATGTGTCATGCCACACAATAAAACACTGGACGTATTTTATGCAAACTCCAACAAGGAATATATCTCAGGCATATACCCCTCGTCATCTTGGGAAGATCTGATCACAACCTGTTTCATTTGCTGTCTTTATGCAAGCCCCTTATGTGCAGGAAACTAGCTGTCTCCCGCACAGTGGGGACATGGTCTGACGAGATTGAAGAGGCCCTGAAGGACTGTTTTGAAACAACTGTGTTGGAGGAATTGTGCAATCACCATGGGGAAGATATTGACAGTTTAACAGACTTTATAACAGACAACATCAACTTCTATGTGGAGAACACTTTACCCCTAGGATCATGGATAAACCCTGATATAAATGCTCTCCTTAAGGAGAAAAAGAGAGCCTTTAAATCAGGAAACAAGGAGGAGCTGAGAACTTTGCAAAAAGAGTTGAGAAGGAAGATCAAAGGAGGACAAACAGGCTACAGGAGGAAGATGGAGGACCAGCTGCAGCAGAAAAATGTTATCAGAGTGTGGAGGGCTCTGTCCACACTTCTCTCTGAACTACCCTCAGTTCACAGCCAACACACTACAGAGCTCTCATGTATCTCCATAACCCAACCCCCATGCCAATTCCCCTATAGCTCGCTGGAGATTGAACCAACAACTGCAAAATTGGTGGACACCGCTCTACCTTCCTGCGCCCCATCATCATAGCCTAAAGCTAAATAAGGTGCCACAGCTGTGGAAGATATCCTATGTGGTACCAGTCCAGGCCAAAAGCCTTTGGGGACTACAAACTAGTGGTTCTGACCTCCCATCTAATAAAGATGCTGGAGAGGCTGGTGCTGACCCATCTCTGCCCTCTGGTAAGTCCATCAATGAACCAACTTCAATATGGCTCTCTCTCACCTGGAGAAGACTGGGATGAGTCATTTTTTTTGACTTCTCTAGTGTTTTTAATACAATCAAGCCTGCGCTTCTAAGGGGTAAGCTAGAGGATGTGGGGGTGGACCAACACCTGTCCACCTGGCTACTGGATTACCTTACAAAACGATCACAGTATGTGAAGGCTCACAACTGCGAGTCACATGGCTGGATGCACGGAAGGCCCGAAGGGGACAGTTCTTCTTCACCGTCTACACTGACCTTTTTTGATGCTGTGGTGGCCTCAGCCATCTTTTATGGCGTTGTCTGCTGGTGCAGCAGTATCTGTACAGCAGTCAGAAAGACACTGGATAAGTTGATCAGGAAGGCAAGCTCAGTCCTGGGGATGCCTCTCGATAAATCACAGTAGGTGGAAGAAAGAAGGATGGTAGCCAATCTATCATCCTTCCTGGAGAATGAATCCAGAAGAATGATTCCAGGAAAATATTTTCTCACCTCAATTTGCTTAAGAGCAAGGCATAAATGACACGTAGATCTTTAGAAAAGGAATACGAACGAATACGGTTGCTGTAGAGGTTGGTAACTAATTTCAGGGTTGCCAAAGCTGGAATGGAGGTGAAGACTGGGAATATGGGGTGTGCAGTGGAGACACGTTTTAGTAAAGTGTTGTTTTTGTGCTTATCATTAGAGTTGCTGTAGAATGGTAAATGGTCTGCACTTATATAGCGCTTTTCTACCTATTGACACTCAAAGTAAAAAAATAAAAAACAGGTTTAACAGGTTTGCAGGTTGAATCACATCTGAACCGGCTCTAGCACTGGCCTAGCACTGGCCCAGAACTAGCACTAAGTTTGTGTTGGTCAGAAGTTGGCAATAGCAAAAAGAAGACACTCCTTGGATCATAGCGAGAGGAAGGAACAACACATTTCCATATCAAACCAGCAAACCTTAAACACGGGTATCCTGTTATGCTCCAGACATACTCAGACACTAGGAGTTGTCAGTGACCTCTGGAGCTGGTTTTCCTCAAAGAACTCTCTATACGTGACTAGATTCCTGCTTCTCTCATTTTGTCACCAACGTGCTTCACTGTCTGGATGGTAATAGCCATGATGCACAGTGCCTGGTGTGACAATGTGCTTGCTCTGCCCAAAAAGTTGAATCATGTGTATTAAAACCATAGACTTTTTCCAGATGCTCCCAGAGTCTTATCAATGCAAAGTGGCTTCCATCTAGCTACTCCACCATAAATGTCTAAATGATGTAGCACACCTGAGATAATCATCCTTCTGGAGGCATCTCCTATCTCTGCAGAGGATTTTCAAGTCCATTCCTGCTAAATGTCAGATTACAGTCCTGGTGGTCCTAAATGTGTTTCATTACAAAGTTATGGATGCTAGTGTGCTACTGAGATCACTCAAAGCTTCAGCAATGGTTTTACACTTTAGCCATGATTTATGCATTGTCGCAATTCTATTGTACTTTATGGCTTGATTTTTTTGTCCTGCCATGCACTGCATATAAACTATGTTCAGTCAACTTAATTTGCCACCATTGGACTTTAGGTGAGATCTACACACATCCAACAGATAAATAAAGCTGGATACATCTACCGAAATTTTGAATATCTCAGCAAAAATGTTGAATTAAATTAGAAATGAGGTATTTCAGTCTTTCAGTCATTTCATTTGTCATTACAGGTTTTTATGTATGTAAGTTTTATGTAAGTTAAGTAAAAAAAAAAAAAGTACAAATTTATTGACTTATTGATTTACTGACGTCCCCATTTGCCAAATTGATTGAAGTTGATTCTGCATGCCACTTTACTGTTGTATCCAAAGTTCTAATCTGGCTGGGGACCTATGCTGCACATGATACCTCAAACATCATACCTCATGTGCAAATTGCATTCAAAACAAAAAGCAAGACACTAAAGGTATATTGCTAAAATAGGCGTATTAAACTACATTCATTTGAAAATCTGTATTTACATCCGAAGTTAATATAAGCTTTCATTTTACCTTTCCCTCATAGACCCTGCGGACCAACAAAAAACAAATTTCTCCCATAATTCCAACAGAGGTGGTGGTCTTCAGAAAGAGAGGGCAGTATATTGAATTCAGCTTGGCAACTTTGGTGTGTGCATTTTTTTCTGGCTAGTGTCTGTTTTAAACAGCAATCAGACACAAGTTGACTTTTCATGTACAGCAAACATTGTGCCTGGACCCTGATCTTTGTTACATGCAGCTACATTTATTTCAGTTACTTACATTTTGGTATATTGAAAAACAACAACAAATACTTGTCAATGAATAAAAAAATTATTAAAACATATGAATAGCTATTTTAAGTAAAGGAATTAATTTATTGAACTAAAATTACATTTAAAAAGATCAAATTGCAAGGGAACCATCTAAAAACCATGTACAGTAGAGATTTACCCACAGAGGGACATAATAAATAACAATGCGAGAAATTATATCCAACCCTAATTTACCCCCCGCTACGTCCTGCAGAGCCACTTCATATTTTATTGACCCCATCCAATATAAGCTCCACCACAGAGCACAGAGTGTTAGCATACAATATGGCTTGGAAAAAGGAATTTGAGTGAGAAGCAGTCTGAATGTTGGGGGGAAAAAGACAAGGTCCATGGATACTGATTGGATCCATCTATTTTCCACTGTGGCAGGGATCATGGACGGGGGTGGCGTTCAATCTCTAGCCTTGGCATTTCACTGCAGTCATAATAATCCTCACGAACAGACCTTGAGATACTATCCAGTGGAAACCAGAAACACCAGGATTGAAACAAAGGTGAAGTGAGTTTTGTTGGATAGAGCAGTGTTTCATTTATTAAATAGCAGGTCTACACAAACCAATTTCTCATCGGTTGTCTGCTGATTTACGGAATGCATTTGCAGCATGCATGCTCAATGCATTTTACCTACATGTCTTATGTGGCTTGAAGAGATTTGCCAACTCTGATCAAAGTCCCCCAACTTTGGGGAAGTGTGAGACCAAAATCATCCTTGTAACCCTTGTCTTGGTTTGTCAGCAAATTCTTAATCCCTGCTAACCCTTATTATACCAAACTAACATTTACAAATCGCAACAAGTCTGTTAATGTCTGCAGGGAAGTAACTAAGTAAGAAAACCAGAATTTTATGTTTTTAAGCATTTAATGTACACATAGTCTTCAATTTATGATTTAAACACTGGTTTTGGTTTATCATTTGTTAAACTGAACATGCAAAACTGTAAAAATCTGGTTAAAGTGTGTAGGGTCCAGATTTGGCTGTCCAGAATGCTTCTGTAGTAGTTTGTAAGCAGGAAAAATCAGCAAGACTCATGTTGTTCTTATGCCTTTATGTTTATAGAACGTCCTGTATTTGTATCTGTATCTGTCCTATATTTGTGTCTTATAACTTGAACTCTGTATCTGAATGTGTGAGCGGATGTGTGTGGCTTCATACCAATCCTGTCATGTCACTGCGAAAACTAATAAAACCCCAACTGTGCAAACTGTAAATTAAAACAGAAACCAATGACTTGCAAATCATTTAAAACTTGTATTTGATCGAAAATTTTAGAAACCATATCAGAAGTTGAAAATTGGAAATTTGATCACTCGGCAACATCTTGACAATAATGCTTTATATCATTAAAATGTTGAGAGAACCTGTGCACAGGTTCAAAAACTTCATTAGTCATGATTTTTAGGCTTTAGGCTTGTCCCTTAAGGGGTCACCACAGCAGAATGTGTTGCGCACGTTGATTTGGCATGAGTTCTTATGCCAAGTGCCCTTCCATTTTATCCAGGCTCAGGACTGGCATCAAGGTGGTGCTTGGTGGCTGGGCGGGGCCAAACCCGTGGCCTTCTGCATCCCAACCCAATTCTCTACCATTGAGCCCCCAGGCAGCAATAAATAAATAACTTAAATGGAAGGAGATGCAAACTTCAACCTAAACTTGACGGAATATAATTCATGGAACTTTAACTGGCACAAATGTTCTTTCATGTAAGTAAAATTATTTTGTACTTGCATTTACACCAAAGCATTGAATTTGTGTTTTTACGCCCTTTGTCCTGTTCCAGCTTTTTTTGAAAGATTTTGCTGGTGTTGAATTCCAAATAAACAAAGAAACAATCAAATCATCTGATATGTTGTCTTAGTACTATTCCCAATAAAAATAGGTTTTAGAGGATTTGCAAATCATTGTATTTTCCTTTTATTTACATTTTGTACCGCGTCCCAACTTTGTTTTAATACAAATTTTAATACAAATGTTAGTTCCTAACATTTAGACAATACACAGTAAATTCATTGTGAGTATTAATAACTTCTACAAGGAACATGTAATAAGTCTAACTGCATCATAATATCAGCACAGTATGTGTGGTGGAACTGTGGGTTTTAGGACTTTTGCCCCTGGCTACAAAACACTATTTCATCTCCTCTGTGACTTTTTAGCTAGGCTTATGTTTAAACAACTTAGAAGAAAAACTATAAGTTACTTTGTGGGCAGAGCAGTTGTGGGTTTAATAGGTTTATCAGTGAGTTGACACCTGGTTTCCAGAAGAGTTTTAATTAACCAGGCCGTTGGTCAGTGACAGGTAAGGAGCAGGTTTCCATTATCAGTGGGTAGTGGGCTGAGGCATGGTCTGCTATTTCAGCCAGCAAATTGGGGAATTAATGATGTGGATAATCTGCTTGCTCCTCTCAGATCTAAGAGACACTCTGTGGCCAGGACCAGGTCAAGGTCACCATGCACTTATGCTGATATACTGGATTTGCTATTACATTAAAGGCAACGGTTATAGTTTTACACAGACAATTAGAATGTTTTTGACTTTGGGTAAAGTTTATTTTATGAATTTATAGAATTAATGTAGATAAAGGTTTGCAAGAGTTCTGTATTTAATGCAGACCTCAAGAACAACAACTCAGAACTGTCCAAATTGGACGACTCTGCATCACATCTATCAGACAGGATTTTTAAAGTAATTTACCTGGAGTGTGTATTTACCAATGCAATTGTGGGTTCAGAAAAAGGCTTTATTTTACAGGTCCTGTATTTTCCAGATAGTTTGCTAGAAATATTTTTTACATGATTGATAATGGAAGGTATACATAAATACATACATCAGTATACATACATCAGTATTTACAACCCCAATTCCAAAAAAGTTGTGACGAGGTGTAAAACGTAAATAAAAACAGAATATAATGACTTGCAAATCTCATCAACCTATATTTTATTCACAATAGAATATAAACATATTAAATCTGAAAACTAAAATATTTGACTATTTCATGGAAAATATTAGCTGATTTTGAATTTGATGGCAGCACCACATCTAAAAAAAGTTGGAACAGGGGGATGTTTACCATTGTGTAGCATCCCCTCTACTTATAACAACTGTCTGTAAACAACTGGGAAGTGAGGGTAGCAGTTGATGGACTTTAGAGGAATGTTGTCCGATTCTTGTCTGATGCAGGATTCTAGCTGCTCAACAGTCCTGGGCCTTTGTTGCTAGATTTTTGTTTTTATGATGCACCAAATGCTTTCTATTGGTGAAAGGTCTGGACTGCAGGAAGCCCTGTACAGCAACCACACTCTTCTCCTGCGAACCCATGCTGTTGTGATGGATGTAATATGTGGTTTAGCATTGTTTTCTTGAAATATGCAAGGCCTTCCCTGAAAGAGACGTTGTCTGGATGGGAGTGTATGTTGCTCTAAAACCCACTCTATAGGCACTAATGCAACCCCATACCATCAGAGATGCAGGCTATTGAACTGTCTGCTGATAGCAAGCTGGATGGTCTCACTGCTCCACAGCGCTTCCATGGTTTCCTAAAATAATTTAAAGTTTTGATTCCTCTGACCACAGAACACTTTTCCATTTTGCCTCAGACAATTTTAAATGAACTTTGGACCAGAAAACACGGCCGCATTTCTGGATTGCATTTACATGGTTTCTTCTTTGCATGATATAGTTTTAACTTACATTTGTGGATTGCACAGTGAAATGTGTTCACAGACAGGGATTTCTGCAAGTGTTCCTGAGCCCATGCAGTGATGTCCAGTAGAGAATCGTGTATTGTAGTTTTGAGGGCCCAAAAATCACATGCATCCAGTTTTGACCTTTAGCTTTGTCCCTTCTGCACAGAGATTCGTCTTGATTCTCTGAATCTTTTGATATTTTATACTGTAAATATTGGGACCTTCAAAGTCTTTGCACTTTTATTCTGCAGAACATTTTCTGAAAATGTTCCACAATTATTTGATTGCAGCTTTTTGCAGATTGGTGAACTTAAAGCCATCTTCACATTCGAGAGCCTCTGCCTCTCTGAAATGATCCATTTATACCTAGTCATGCTACTGAACTGTTGCCAATTAACCCAATTAGTTGTCACATGCTCCTACTTTTGTTTTTTATTTGCAGCAATTACTTTTCCAGCCTTTTGTTGCCCCTGTTCCAACTTTGAGATGTGTTGCTTCCATCAAATTCAAAATGAGCCATATACTGGTAGAATTTCTCAGTTTCAACATCTGATATGTTGTTTATGTTCTAATGAAAACAAAGTATAGGTTTATGAGATTTGCAAATGATTGCATTCTGCACATTGTTACAATTTCTTTGGAACTGGGGTTGTATTAAAGATTCCAACAAAAACAAACAAGTGTGTTAAACTTAATTACAATATATAGACATTTTTTGTGGAAATGATGTAGAAATGTGTTGGTAAGCTGATTGGTAAGTCCTATAGCACAAAGTGTGTTTTAGTTGTTAAACTGCTGGTAATAGGAATGTTTCCAGAAAAGTATAGAAAATATGCGACCTGTAAAATAAAGCATTACTGAAGCATTCAATATCAATGTTCTATCTGGTGATGTAATTATGTAAAAGCCTAAAGCCAGTTAAAATAACCGACCATTCCTTCTCCTCAGAATAATGTTACTTCAATATACATCTAAAACATGTCAGCAAGCAATAATGGAAGGGTATCTGGTTGCTTAAAACAAAGTTCTTTTCATCTTTATGAGATAAAGAATCACTGTTATTCAAACTGTAGCATTATAAAAGAAGCGTACATTAAAAAAGCAAAAAAAGCAGACGCGTGGGGATGAAAAAAACTGAACCTGTATACAGAACAAGTTGTTATTTTGTGAGATGGGAAACCACCCACCCAACCACCCTCCCACCCTCCCACCCTCCGGACCTGTGATGTTTCCACCCTGAGGCCAGATGGACGATCACCTGCCTCTCTGCTGGACTCGCAGGTGATGAAGTCAGGATACTGTTACAGTGCTCTACATCTGTCTGCCTGCCATCCATCAATGCTGTGAGTAAGTGTGTGTTATTAAGTGTCTGGGTATAAACATGGGTGAGGAATCAAAGGCACTTCTAAACCAACACTACAAAGAATTTGGTTCTGCTTGCACAAGCCCATTTCAGTCCATGCTTTTATAGATTTTCTAACACCTCACATATATTATTCTCCTTCCACTTTGTGGTGGGAACCTGTACTCTATGAATGTTCACAAAATCTCCCTAGTTTGCATAAACTAATTACAATTGCTCTTGCCAGGAATTAGCTGCCACTGGGGCACAAACAATAAGCAATGCCACATTAAGACGCATAGAAAAACACTGCGAGCAATTAATATGCATTTAATCTGTGCAAGCAAAGTAAGCAACCCACAAAATACCATTGAACACATATTCAATGGAGGATCGATACAAGGAACAAAGCTGACCCTAGCAACCTGCTTTAAAGCCATATCACACACTGTGTAGATGTCAGAAAAAGTGAATTTTTAGTTTAAAAAATATTTATTATCTTGTCTGGTAGAAAATCAAATTCCTACTTGAGAGGAAATACGCATTGACGCACAACTAAGCCGAACCAGCAGCTTGTTTGTGTTGGTCATAAAGGGGGATGTGTGCTCCTCTACAGAGCTTACAGCCTCCACTAACAATTTAACTGAGGGTTTCCCGTGTGGCCAAACGCTTGTGTATAATTTTCCAAGCAAATGCTTACCTTAGTGTAGGACTAATAGCAACCGACCACACTCTGTCATACATGGGAATTGTATCTCTTGGGCAGGTGGAAGTCAAAGTCCAAATCTAGAGACACAAAAGTCAGCAGTAAGCACAATTCATAATGTCTGCATAATCATAATCATAAAACGAGACAGTCAAATGTAATCCCAATTCATATTTTTTACCTTTATTCCTTGTTTTTTTAAATGGCCCCTAATTTTTAAGTTTCCCCCAAGACAAGAGTTGTTAAGAGCAATAGTTAAAATACTGCCCCTGTATTAACTAGAACGACCCTTCAGAACAGTAGTTAATGGTGGTTTTGGTTATGGCAAGTAACAAATAAAGGCTCATATACTTTTGTACATGTTGCCAAAGTTGTATAGGACATTTTGGATAATTTCACATGCGACTTGGTTTCAAGTGTGCCTCTAAAGCCAACAGAATGTAGAACTATAAAGCCCCCCTTCCCATATATGTAATTGTGCTAAATGGAAGGTTAGAACTAAGAGGTAGGGCTAAGGGTGTGAAATTGGATTGGGCCTTGCTGTGAAACATCAGTGAAGGTTGTGATGAATTGAATATAAAGTGAAATGTAACACTTTAAAACCTAGAGCATTTCAGTCTTATTCTGTCTTAAACAACTGGACTGTAAACGTCATTGCCCTTAACATTACATAAAAAAATCTGTATTGCATGCATGATGGTCTGACCCGTGCTGTTCTGTCTCTGGATCCACTGATGATGAGTTCAGCTTTAGAATCCAAGCAGTTGACTTCCTGGTTATGACCTGATAATTCCATCAACGTTTCACTTGCCCTGCTGTGGACCAGGATCTTTCCATCACTGGCAGACAAAGGGGAAATCTTTGAAATAATAGCCTGATATCTTCAAACATTTTAGGCATACAGACTATAAATGCTTTCAAAAATAATGCAAACAATAGCTTTTATTATTAAATTAACTTAATACAAATGCAGTAAAGACAAAACTCAATTGGTGTGTTCTGTATCCGCAGTCACAGTCATATGTTTTCCTGTCTTTATAAAAAAAACAATGATACAAGTGCAAAATACAAATTGATGAAGGACAAGTGGTTGAACCACCTTTAAGCTCTTTGCAATATGTTTGCAGATGACATTGTGATCTGTAGCGAGAGCAGAGAGCAGGTGGAGGAAAATGTAGAGCAGTGGAGGTCTGCTCTGGAAAGCAGAAGAATGAAGACAATTCAGTGAAAATGAAAGGAAGGATGAGAATGTGGCACTGAAGAAAAGATGGGAGGCAGAGCTGGAGGTAGCAGAGCTTAAGATGTTGAGGTTCTCTTTGGGAGTGAGGATGGATAGGATCAGGAATGAATACAACAAAAGGACAGATCATGTTAGATGTTTTGGAGATAAAGTCAGAGAGGCCAGATTGAGGTGGTTTGGAGATGTTCAGAGGACAGATTGTGACTACATCATTAGAAGGAACCAAAGTGGAGATTTATGAGAGAGGACATGAAGTCAGTTGGTGTTAGAGAAGAGAATGCAGAGGATAGGGTTAGATGGAGGCAGATGATTTGTTGTGGCCACCCCACATTGTGAACAGATGACAGTTGGTCTTTTGAAAACTTCAGCTGTTAGAGATCAATACATCCTGGAGTACATTCTGCATTATACCTTTGGATTGATTTGGATTAGTTTGGGTGGAGAGAAGCCAGAGTACCAAATCATCTCCATTAATAGACAGATTACTCTGTTACCCTTTCAAACCACATGCAGATTAACAACTAGTGATTGTAAGTATTCTGATCTCTTTTTTGCGACGCATGGCTCACATCTGCTGATGCTGCTTGTAAATAGCACTATAGTTCTATTATAGTTCTTCACAAAGTCACGTTGCTTCTAGATTACACCCCCATTCTCATTTCACAGACTGCACTCCAGATTTGCTTACACCTTATTCCAGTTGATGTTTAGTGCCATCAGAAGCCTAGTGTTGCCAATACTATTTCCACAATCACTTTGACGTGTGTTCAAAAAGACATGAAAATGACTTTTGTCTTTTATCAACTATCAATTCAAGACTAAAGATTCAAAGTACTTTACTGACCCGTAAGGAATTTGCATTGCCTTGTTACAGAAAGTAGAAAAGTAGAAAAGAAAGAAACGCACCTCAACCAAACCAAGGGGAAACCACAAAGACAAACTATTACAAGCTACTGAAATACAAGTATAGGCATGAGGTAAATAATAATTTGCCTTAAAATTAAAAATATATATATTATATTTGTTGATGAAGATCCCAATTCATGACCTTTTTGGTCCTTTGGCTTATCCCGTAACTTCATGATTGCCACAGTGGATCATTAGTATGCATGTTGATTTGGCACATTTTTAAGCTGGGATGCTCTTTGAAGCAACCCTCCCCAACTGCACGGCTGGTGAAGAGGATAGGCCTTTGGGGGTTGATTTCAATTCTTAAAGGACTGCTGACTTCAGTATAAAAATACTGTTAAAGAGGCCAAAAGAGAACACCTTTCAAACATTATTGTCTCAAACAGTCATAACCCAATTGTGCTATTTAAGGAAATTAACTCTGTTCTAAATCCCCCACAGTCTGTTTGCTTGGAAGCATCTGCTGAGATTGACAATCGTTTCCTGCACTTTTTCATTGAGGAGGTTGTTACTACAAGGGCCCTTATCCCCGCTCCTGCCTCTGACTGTATCCCATGCCTGGCCATGTTTGATAAGTTTGAGCCTGTGACTTTCTCATTGTTAAAAAAAATTGATTGGCCATATTAAGCCATCTGGCTCTCCACAAGATGCCATCCCTGCTCATTTTTTATGTTTTCCCTAGTATAGGGCAGTCGGTTTTGGCCATTATTAACAGAAGTCTGACTTCTGTTGTTGTCACTGTATGCTTTAAACATGCAGTAGTGCAACCCCTGCTCAAGAAATCAAACCTTGATCACACTGCACTGGCTAATTTAAGGCCCATTTCCAAGCTGCCCTTTATTTCAAATATCTTGGAGAAAGTAGCTTATGTGCAGTTGAAATTATTTCCGGACAAAAAAAATGGCTTTAAAACCCTGCAGAGCACAGCACTACTAAGGGTCTTTAATGACATCCTCTTGGCAACTGAAGCTGGTGATTTTATGATTCTTCTGCAGGATCTGACTGCTGCTTTTGATACAGTAGACCACGATATTTTACCAACTCTGCTGAAACATGTGATGGGCATCCATGGCATTGCTCTGAAATATTTTAGATCCTATTTATCTGGCAGAACCATGTGCGTGAACCTTGCTGGTTCTGAATGTTCTTTGGCTCCTCTGTTATATGGCGTTCCCCAGGGCTCAATGTTGGGACTTTTTTCCCCCTCTACCTACTTCCAAATTTTTCCACCTTAGGCAGCTGGCAAAAGTAAGTAAAGCCCTTTGTCACACAGCAGCATTTTGAAACAGTAATCTATGCCTTTATTACATTTCGGCAAGATTACTGTAACCGACTGTATTTTGGAGTTTGCCAGTCTTCCCTTGCTTGTCTCCAATTGGTTCAGAATGCTACTGCTTGTCTCCTGGTTGGAGCATGCAAGAGGGAGTACATAACTCCTATTCTGGCATCTCTCTACTGGCTGCCCGTGCATTTTAGAGTTCACTTTAAAGATTTAAAAAGAAATAAAAGGATCTTAAACGGTCTGGCCCCCCATTACCCTGCTGAGCTGCTTTTTCCCTTCAAACCTTCCAGGCCCCTCAGGTCAGTTGATCAGCTTCTACTGGACGCACTGAGGTCCAAGCAGAAGCTCATAGAGGATAGAGCCTTTGCTGTTGCTGCACCTAAATTATGGAATGCCGTACCTCTGCACATTACGCAGGCCCCTTACTTTTTTGTTTCTTAAACGCATCTGAAAAAACATTTTTGACATTTTGACAAACATTGTTCCTGTTGATTTATTGTTTTTTTTTTAATAGTTTAAGGTTTTGTTTTACAGTGTTTGTTTTGTTTTGAAGAGTATCTGTTATAATTTGACTAAATACGTACAGGACTTTGGTCAGCTGTGATTGTGTTAAAGTGCTCTATAAGTAAAGCTGAATTTAGTTGCGTTAAGTGTTTTGCCCAGGGACACTGGGCGCAAAATTCAGATCCCATAGACTGTGGGCGCCAACTCTATCAACTGACCTACTGCCACCCGTAGATCACAATTCATGACCAATTTATGCAAATGAGGAAATTACAAACAGTGCGATTACTTTTTCTTGCAACTGCACATTTCTATGTAGAGAGTACATTTAATGCTCATGATTTAATGGTAAATATATTTTACTAAGGTTTATTTTTGAATGCTCAATGTTCCCTTATATCTGCCAATATAAAAGTTTACTACAGATAATATAAAAGTTCACTATACTACAATATGTATTTGCTGGCATTTTTAGGAGCAACTTTTATTGTACAAAAAAGCCTGCGAGAAGAATGTATTTCCTTGCTGTAGGGTTCTGTAAGAAAGCATTTTTTGCACTTCTGGTTCCCTTATCCAGATGTCAGTAGGTTTTATGAATTGTTTTTTGAGTAAAAATCTTAAACAAATTCTGGGTCAAAAGATGCTCATGTTTTATGCATCAATAAATACCTCACCTAATTTTTCATCTCATAGTTTTCCATCTTTACTGCCTCATTGGGTTTAAACTCACACTCATCACTTACTGTTTTGTCACACCAAGCAACATCAAAGAACTACAGGTCACATAGACCACCTACCAAGCTGTCAGGCATATAGTGTGCACGCTCTGTATTGGTAGAGTGGCCGCCCACCGACCATAGGGTCTGAGTTTTGTGCCCTGCTCTTCCCGACCACATTTCAAAGTGTGCCTGGGCAAGACACTGAACCCCCAAGCCCATCTCCAGCAGTGCAGTGCTGTGCTGGTTCCAAGCACGATAGAAATAGGGGAGGGTTGCGTGAGGAAAGGCATCCCGCGTAACAGGATAAGCCAAATGGAAAAACAACCAAAAAAAACATTATTTCTACATTTGACAGGAGAAATACACTTTTCAAAAGTATCATATTTTTTGCTTTCCTTGATTACTTAGCAAGTAGACTCACAAAACTATTTGTTTTTCATATCACAACCGTGTCCACAGTTACCACAATATGATTCTTTGACCAAATTGATATGCCTGCTATTAATCAATGACAACAAAATTCCAGTGTATGAGGATAAAAATAATGACTTTTGTTACTTGTATTAAAAAATTAAAAAATAACTAACGCATGTTGGCAACACCATATAAAGTCACAATGAAAACAAAACATGAGTTACCTTCCACCGCTGATCAGGTGAGAGTCTGTCAGAACAAAGTGACACACATCACCATTATGGCCAGAGTATATTTCAAATGGGTTACGCTGCAGCTTCCCGGAGTCTTGGCGCACATAATACGCTCCAATATTAGCAGCCTGAGACAGAAATAGTACATTCTTATCCAGCTGCAACCATGGTAACAATCTGAAAGCAAGATATGAGATTTAAGAAAAATGTAAACAATTTAAAATGATAAAAGTTGAGCTAAATGAACATATTCCATTTTTTCATTAGTGCAATGCATTATGTCTAGGTGTTAGAGAAAACTAAAATAAGAAATGTTTCTGCCTTTTTTACAGTGTTCAGTCAAATTACTCACTTTGTTTTCCATTTGAGAGAAACTGCCCTCTTGCAGACCCCTTTAGACCAGTTCTGGGCTATCTTCACCCTCTCTCTCAGTGGGATGTGAATATATCTGCAACAAAAGTGACAGATGAGCATTACTATTGCTTTGACCACTCTTGATTCTGAAGGTTGATGGTGATGGTAGTGGT
The DNA here is from genome assembly GCF_033026475.1 of Channa argus. Classification (NCBI taxonomy): domain Eukaryota; kingdom Metazoa; phylum Chordata; class Actinopteri; order Anabantiformes; family Channidae; genus Channa; species Channa argus. The sequence goes on from NC_090197.1 coordinate 47,678,728, forward strand.
TATGATAAACTCTTTGGCGATGAACTTCTTTCCCTCTGTTTAATAGTAGACAAAATAATGGAACACTACATATAAGTGACATTAAACAATAACTTCCTTATACTCACTTTTTTGTAAGATTTAATGTAAAAAATCATCGTCAATTTCGGGAGCTTATTGACTGTTGCTGAGCCGGCATAGTTTGGGTTTACAGTACTGACTCTGTGTAATATATAATAGAAAGTGATGCTTTGGAGGTGTGGCAAAATCATATTTTCTCAGTAAACTGAGCTTTTGAATAATATCTTGGATTAGGTCATACTTTTTTAAAGTGTCACTTACTGGACTGTTATTGTTGGTCCTGCTGCGTTAATATAATACAGATATTTAATGATCCCAGAGGAAAGATTCCCACAAATAGCTTTAACATGACAAAAAGAATTTAAGTTTTGGCAAAACATCAACACAATGACAAATTACAAGTGAGCTTCATTAATCACACTACAATATCTTACAGAATCTGTTAAACACTTTACCAGTTGTATTTTGTGGACACTTCAATTTGTTATAATGTTTAAATTATTAGAAAGACAGTGATGCTGATCTTATTTAGTGCTGCCTTTAAGCTTTTTGTGATTAGTTTACTCACTGTTTAGGACTTTGACAGATTCATTTTTACAGTCTGCCTCTGTAGTACACTACAACAATTTCCTGCTCCTCCTGGATTCATCTAGAGAATATGCTTTCTTTATTTCATAAATATGGAATTTAAGATGTTTTTATGCCAGTATGATTACAGTGCAGTCATAAAAATAGGCCTGGTTTGATTAACTGTATAATATAGGAAAAAAAATTTGCCAAGGTAAAAGTAATTTTTTTTAATAAGGGCACCATGTCTGCAGACCCCTCCAGAAGCTCCGAGGTCCACCAAGTCCACATCCTTTGGGAACCACTGACTAAAATCGCCTTGGGAGTTACTAGTACATGATGCTGTGTGGTTGACACAATATCCAGCATATCATTCATACTTCAGTATCTCAAATAAAATCATAGATGTAAAATTTTCTAATGTTGATAGAGGATTAGACACAGAAGCTGGGGGACAGGTCAAGGGTATAATCTGATACTGATAATAATGATGCTGTTCCGAGACATCCTGTCTCAGTGCAAGCATCACCAACACTCATCCAGAACAGTAGCATATGCATGCACATGTGTTGAACGAGGCCATGGCAGAGGGGGATGGCGGAGAGCAGGAGGAAGCAGCTTGAAGCTGTCTCACTGTGATCATCTACAGGATGTGTCACCCTCGCACTCTCAGCAGGACTGACAACTGCCGTGACACTATCACCTGCCTCTGTGTGGCACCAGAGTGCCCAGAGAAAAGGTCTGGAGTAGCAAACTGGTTTAAGCAGCGTAACTCAAGCTGTTTGCATAATAACCCTAGTTTTAACAACCTGAATTTGTTTCACTGTCACAATTTGTTTGCTTATGCAAACATAATAATCCCAAGGTGACTAGGGGTCAAGACACTCGCCATGGACCCTATGTTTGCATCGATTCAAAATGGGGTTCCAGGTGATACATGTCAGACCAATGCAATGCAAAAACGTAAACGGAAAACGGAAAAATGAAGGTATTTGAACAAAGTCAGACACCACACAGGCTAAGAAGACTTTGCCAAAGTGCGGCAAAGGCAGGTCGCAAAACATTTGTGCTTCAGAAATGGAAACAACAGAAAACCACATACCAACAAGAAAACATCATAACAATAGGGAAGTACAGTGAAGGGAGCACCGTGATTTGGGGCTGCTTTGCTGCCTCTTGACGTGGATCCCTTGCCATTGTGGAGAGGAAAATGAATACTGTATCAAGGTATTTCTAAAGATATTCTACAGCATAATGTCAGGGTTGCTGCCAACAAGGTAAAGCTTAAAACCTCGAGCAATTATGGCTGATTGCTTGAGGTTTCTGCTGTCAAAAGTGGATTAAACATTTAATACAACACTGCTGCCATAATTTTTTTCACCATTGCTTTGTACGGTAAATAGGTGTGTTGCAGAAGAAAGATCATGATGATTATGATCATTTTTTATCAGCTTAGAAATATTGTGTCACTTGGTAGTATATATTTAAAGTATATTTCAAACATTTTACTTTTTTCCATTACTGAGTAAGACCAAAAGCTTGGGTACAGCCTAATAACAGCTAGGATCCACTTCAGAATCACCTGGAACTGTATAAATTGTACAGATAAAGGAGAGCTGGATGAATGAACTGGAGTAAAGAATGAACACACACAAATTAAATGTTGAACTAACTGATTTAAATCTGAATCATAGTCACAATCAGTTAAGGCTGGAGTAAAAATCACAGCCTTATTATTCAGCTTAATAACAACTGTCACTGTCACTTATCTTAGAATACCTCTGCCGAATTGTTCAACAAACTTAAAGTCAATGCGTTATTGGGGGCAGAAGTTTTATGAATATGAATGCACAAGTACAGTAGCGGTATCGGGACATCCCCAGTGACCAACCGGTACCAGTGTTATCCTTTCACATTTCTCTGTGGTAATAAAAAGTAGCTTGCCTGATGTTGGTTAATCGTGTGTTGACAGCAAATTGGTCATGTTTTGTGTTTGTGTAAAGCTGTTCGTCTAGTAACTGTTAACTCAACAGTTTTCCTTATGAGCTTAAGCGACACCCAGTGACATAAGCCTTCGGGCTCTTTTGATGTGGCGTTTATTTGAGGTGAGATCTGATTAAGGATGTGTTTTTGTATACGAGTACAGGTTTAATGATGAGGATCAATATTTCAATACTACCTAATATTTCCAGTTTACCTTGTAAAGGTTTTAGTGGGTAAATTAGCTTCAAAAGGAGCTAAATTAACTGTTTTCAACTAACAGGGATTTTGCAGGGTGTCACAGAGAGTGTAAGAGAGAAGATATGACAAATGTCTATGGAACGCATCAAATTATATCTGCGTTATTGATACGATCTCATCATACATCTTTGCCCAGCCCAGTTACTTAGTGGTCCAACAGCAGGACATCAGCTCGATACTGATCTGGACATACTGTGGCAGAGAGGCCTAAATATAAGACAGTGTACTGTCAAAATGATTAATAGCTACAGCTGTTTTAATTGAATGTAAAAATATTACATGTGTGGGGCTTCAAACAATCATAATGACATGTGGGGTCTTTAAACTGTAGCTGTAGCTCAGTTGATAAGGCAGTCGTCCATGGACCACAGGCTCAGAGGTCCGATCCCCAGTCCCGGCTATGTGTTGAAGTGTCCTTGGGCAAGATACTGAACCCCAAGTGGCTCCTGGTGGGTCAGGGGAGCACTTTGCCATGTAAACAATCAAAATATTTTTTCCTGTGGTTCCATTGTTCAATCAACTTATTGTTTTGACTCTGTCCTAACACAGGATGACAAGATAACAAACACGCACGCACGCACTCGTACGCACACTGACCACGCACAGAACGTAACTGCTCCGTCACAGTGGAAGCTAACGCTAAGCTAAAAACACACTGCAGCTTCTCTTACTTGTCCGTCCCGTTCCACGTGATTCCGGTATTAAGAAACTCTTTAGCGATCCTCCTCCACACAGCGTCCCGGTTCACAAAGCGGTGCATACTTTTACAAACTAGAGACAGGCGACTGAGAGATCTGCAGTCCAAATGAGACAAGATTTGATAAAGAACATCCTCTGGCAACTGGAACAGCAGCATGTTGAGGTCTCTGACAGCACTGCGGTCCTCCGCTCCGTGTCCCGCACACGCTGCTCGATGTAAAAAACGGGAGCTAAACCAACGAAACTAACGATATCCTCCATGTCTCAGAGAGCAGCATGCTAGAGGAAACAGGAAGCCATTCCTGCCACTGACAGCTGACGACAACGTAAGTCTTTTGACGTGATGACGTAGGACGTCTAATTGGATTTTTACTGTTGTCAGATAAATAATGGTTCAAAGGAAGTGAAAAATCACAGATTCTTAGTTTTCATTACATAAAAAAAATCCAAACTTTACCCCCTGGGGTTTTCGTTAACATTTTATTGAAACCACATCAGCAATTACATGGTATTATGCTATGTTGAACGCACACCATTGTTGATTTGGACTCAGTCGCCCACACACACCAACTCGCTACTGCAAATACTAAAGCAACACATGTGGATTCATTCAATTAAAACTCTGTAGTTTTGTTTTCATTTTGAGAGATCTATCCACAGATAGACGAACACAGAGTTGGTTTGGGCCTTTTTATAGGATTTGCTGACAATAAGAAAATTATACAATTTCACCAACAATTTCCATGAAAAATTAAAAAGCCAAATTATCTCCAGACCAGCCTCTTTTTCACCGTCTCAAATGATCTCTCACTGAAGGTTTCTTTACAAAAAAGCAAAACCTTTTTCAGATCTTTATGGGTGTTTAAGGTCAATTTTGATCTGTAGGCATTAAAATTAAACTCTAAAACCTTGGTCAATTTGCCATAAAATTTAAATTGTTTATTATCTAGGTTACTGGCAGAGAAACACATTATGCTTCTGCTAATAACCAACAAACAGTTGTATCTTTTGTGCCCTCTCTGAACACAGCTATTTATCATTAGATATAATGGTGAAAAACTTGCTAAAATTTCTTTGGCAACAAAATCTTCAAGCAAACACTCCCTACAAAGTAAAAATGTCAGATTTTTGCTTTATACACTTACCAGCCACAACTTTAAACATTTTAATTTATTTATTCTTTCTTCCTTTTTCCTATTTCCTATTCCATTCTTCCTTCTGAAAGATTCAGCTTCTCCTCTATACTTCTATAACCGATCATGATACTGGCCTGATTATAAATTAACCTCATTAATGTTTTTTTTTTTTTAAACTTCAAAGCTTTTCGAATTATTTGTCACAACACTTTTTTATTTAAAATGATTTAAAATGAGCAAATACTGACCAAAAAGGAAGTCAAATGATTTTTTTTATAGTTATTTAACAATTTCACAGTGTCCCAACTTTTTTGGAAACACGGTATTTGAAATTTATTGAATAATAAATAGTGAGCTGAGCACGACCTTGCTAAATCTGACATGAATATTTTACACTGAAAAGTATTGTTCATATATAACAATATTTATAAAACATTCACAATCAAGATCCACTCACTTCTTTCCCTTGAACTTTAAACTACACTTACAGTATTCCTCAGAAACAAATTACTTATTAATCTATATACTAATTAACCAACACTAATCGAATGAGTAAACACCATAAAGGGTCAGAAAAAGCCAGTAGGTTTTGTTTTAGGTTAATTTGTGTTCTACAGTGTAGAATGATCCAGTGAATTATTCAGTGGACACTGACACCACGTTTTGTTTGATCCACATACACATGCAGCAGTCTTCCCTCCTCACCTCACCCTCACATTCTGATTTGTGCAGCAGAATGAAAGTGGAAACCAGCCCAGCAAAGCCCTGAGGCCTGTTTAGCCACTAAAACTGCCAAGGTTGTGTCACGGTCAAATGACTACCAAAAGTTGATTGACCTTATGACATTTTGTGAGGTGCTTAACCGTTTAGCATCAGTAGCATCAATTTGTGTTCATTCACATCATGAGGGTCCTCCAAGCCTTCAGTTATGAGCAGCATCCCTGCAGCTCTTTGATCAGCTAGGCACAACCTCACATAGTAATTGAAATATGCAGATCGTTTTTCTTTCCTTTTTCTTTTTTTAAAGACATGTCCCCTTGTTAAAAGCTCTAAAAAGCTATGTCCCAAACACTGGGCCGTCGAAAAAAATCATTTATGGTTGGCTTTCCAGCTGAACTGTCATGGCTAAAAGGAAATGAAGAGGTTGAGAGGGGGGATATGGGAGAGGAGGGGACTTTTGGGGGGGGAGGTATGTTGTATGGGTGTTTCGAGGGGGCTGTGGTAGGGAGGAGGGTCTTCCCTTTTGATCTTTTTAGGACAGCATTGGAAGGGGGGTCTCTGCCTGAGCTGGCAAACACATTTAGCTGGTAATTGTTGAGATCAGACTGACAATCAGTCTTGCAAATGCATGGACAAACAAAAGTTTACAGCTCCAATTGGAAAAGTCAACAGGTCTCGCATAAGACCCGTACATAAACAATGAAACTGTCGAGCTAGAGCTTTACTTTGATCATTTGTTTGCGTTTCAATTATCCAGCCTGGTCCGACTGCCGGCTTTGTTACCGCTGCTGAATGGGGGCTTGGATTTAATGGGCTGCCTGTCATTTTTGATAGAAAATCCATCCACCTTACTGCTTTTGCACTCAGGACATGTGAACATCCTAACACAAGTGTTAGTTTGCAGCTCATATAGTACACACACACACACACACACACACACACACACACACACACACACACACACACACACACACAGTCTCCTGTCTCCCTCCCCCCAACACACAAACACACAGTTTTTCATTTTCAGTTTATATGTTTTACCTGTTATTTGCTGTAACATAACATCTCACAACATTATAATGCTTAATCAAAGAAGAACCATTCCGATCAATGCCTCTGCATGATTCCCTACAACTACCATGTCAAGATGCTATGGTTGGGTATGAAGCATCAGTGCTGAATGAGGACAAGCCAAAAGGTGTCTGATATATTTGGGATTAAACCCAAATTCCCCCATCAGTACAGTCCTGGCAAAAGTTTTGCCTCTTTATATGATAGTCTCATTTCAGTCTACACATGCAGGTTTACTTTTCAGGGGTAATTGTGTGTAATCTGCAGTTATTTAATGTAATCTCCCCGGAAGTAAACACAAAAAACTGTACTATAGTGAAATTCAAATATAATGTTGTTACCAATGTCAATCAATGTTCTTGTGTGTGATGCTTAGCTGCTAATACAAAAGTGAAGCTTTACATTTTTTTTTAGGGTTTTTAAAAATGGAATAGTCATTTATTTTCATTTAGTTAATCTCATTTGAATCTACAAATCTAAATAAGAAGACTCAGATTGGATTCACACAGCACAATTCAAAATATAGAATTCTATGTTGGACATCTGAGCTACCAAGGGCACACAGTGAATAGAGTGAAATTAATCCGAAGACATAACATTAACTGAGTTTAAGATTTTGAGCCATTTCCATATCATAATTATAATCTTGACAAAGGTTCAAAGGTTCATCACAAAGAGAACATTTGGATAACCTCTAGAAGACCACCCCACCATCTACAGCTTTTACTCAGACACACACCCCTACTCTTCTCCCAAACTTCCCCTCACAGGACTGTGCCCAGAGGGTCAGCAGGGGCTATGTGTTCCCTGGGAAAGTCCTCATCTTTCTGAGTGTTTCAGAGCCAACACAAGTGACCAAAGTGCTTTTTGATGGGGGCAGCTTCTGTGTCAGCTTGTGACATTTGGGGCTGCTTAGGGACTACAGGGTCACGTTCTCTAGTCACGCCTGCTATTCTACAGCCTCCGTGGGGGGGTTTGAGGCAGGGGTTAAATTGCTCCCTAAGCAAATGAACATGGTAGCTCTGTTTGTTTATCCAGGGTTAAGGATGATGGTTGCAGCTCAATAAAATGGATGAAAGTGATATAACCCCACTGTTTTTCTGCACTGGAATTGCTCCACATTTGCATGGCAGTGTAGGCAACACAGAAGGTGTGATTTTTCCCACAAGTCGGTTTTACTTTGGGATTTACTCTGAGTCTACAGTCACCAGAAGATGTGGTGTTGATAAAATGAAGAGGGCAAAGAGGGCCCTAATTCATGCATTGTCTACTGGCCTTCAAGACGACAAACACACATAAAAACTGTTCTGTTTCTGTTACTATCCAGCTACATCATTGAGTTATCACAAGGCAGTGGCTTTAATTGATTGATCTAGGATCTATGGGAAGTCTTCAGGCAATAAATCCCTCTGTTAATCCAATGTGGAAGGAGCTAAGGAGATTAATGTCAAATATTGTTAGGAACCTTTTAATTCAGCACCTCGGGTTAGACATTTTGTCCAAGTCAGGATTAATCAGTAAGAAACTCACTAATTTTTCAGCTGTGTCTAAAAACAAAACATAACACATCATGATTCCATTGCCTTATACAGGATATAGACACTATTTTACTATTATGTAATATGCAAAAACTAACTAACCAAGAATTAACAGCAGTTAGACTTGAATTCTCCAAAGCTTTATTTTTAAAATAGGAGGCAGATTTGTGAGCTATAGTAATATAGAGAACAGCATTAGGGATAAGAGAAATCCAAGTAGCTTGAGTAGACCAGTACAGATTAAGTGATAAATTAGTTGATCATCAGAAATTATTATTATATCAACTAAACAGATGATCAATGGTTTATTTTTTGAATGATTTAAAAAAAAATCAAAATATGCCTAAATTATCTTCTTACAGCTTCTTAAATGTCAACATTTAAGAAGCATTTCTCATTTTGTTAGACTTTTATTATAGTAAACAGAATATCAGTGGGCAAAATGTTTAATTTTGTGAGGGAAATTTTCAGGTACACACACACACACACACACACACACACAAGGTGCAACATTGGCCAATCGTGTACATTCCTTTTGGGTTAATTGTGTATTGTAATGTATTGTGTGCATCTGCACTTTACCTTAAGATCATCATGACCAAAGAGTGTATAGAAGTGGTACAATCCTGTGTTAGTACTTTTATTAATATATTATTATCTGGTACTATTTCTAGATCATGCTACTTGCAGAGACCTGAATGAATGTTTCTCTCTGAATTTGTGCAGATTTTCCAGACCAGTCAGTGTGGACCTAATCAGTGTGAGCTGTATTGTTCCATGTGGCTTTTGTTGTTGCTCCCCAACACTGTAGTGAGTATTATGAACTGGACCACATTTTGGTGTCCTGGAGCTGCTCTATAACGTCTTGGCCTAACTCAGGTATTTTCTATCTGGGCAAACCTAACTAACCCACCGCCTCGCCACTGGTGTGCCACAGGGCTCAGTTCTTAATCATCGTTTTCCATTTATACTACATTCCTGGGTCCCACTCACATGGTTTTTCCTATCATTACTATGCTGATGACGCACAGCTATTCCGATCCTTACCACCAGATTGTCCCACTGTCTCATCACGCATTTCTGCCTGTCTTTCTGACATCTCTGTTTCAATGAGAGAGAATCTTCAACTCAACCTTTCAGCTTATTCTGTAATTTCAGGGTCGCCACAGTGGATCTTTACACTGCATGTTGATTTGGCACAGTTTTTACACCGGATACCCTTCCTGACGAAAGCCTTCCCAATGCTGGGGATGGAGATGAGCTGGGTTCAGTGTCTTGCCTAGGGACTTTTCGGCATGTGGTCAGGAAGAGTGGGGCACGACCCTCCGTCTCTTAACAAGCTGAACCACTGTTGTCCCTGCAAAGTCATTTGTCAACAAAAAATAAAAATGCTATCGTGCTATCTTGCACTTGTTTCTCATGAAACAAAAACATTTCTTCTATTATCACTTGTCTGTCTTCTTTTTGACTTAGACTTTTTACTTACTTTGTACTTTTACTTGTAAGTTGCTTTGGATAAAAGCATCTGCTAAAGGATTACATGTTGATTCTAAATGTAAATTACTCATAGTTTTGGATCTGGAGAGAGACGAGAACAGAATTGATGTTGATTGCTAGGAAAAAGTGTTTGTTGAATTTTGGGTGGATGGTTCTTATTTTGCTCAGATTGAGAACCCGCTTTTGCATCAACACTATGCAGGCAATTTGTGATGGTGCAGTGAGTGGTAAGTGAGAAAGAGTTGATGGCTATGTAAAATTGTATGTCATCAGCATAGCAGTTGAAGTTAAAACGTTTTAGCTGATTCTGTGTTTCTGGGTGCTGGGCGTACCATATGTACATGTCCACAAGGGGTCATGTTGTGTTTAATTCAATTCAATTCAACTTTTTTTATATAGCGCCAATTCACAACAAAGTCATCTCAAGGCACAGAATAAAGTTAAGACTATAAAGATGTATAGAGAAAACCCAACAATTCCTCCTTGAGCAAGCAACAATGGAGAGGAAAAACTCCCTTTAACGGAAGAAACCTCCAGCAGAACCAGGCTAAGAGTGGGCAGCCATCTGCCTTCACCAGTTGGGGTGAGTGGAAAATGAAGAGAGAACAGAAAAGAGCAACAAAAGCAAAAACAAAACATCGGACAGATAGGTAGGACGGGTTGCTGCCCACTGGAAAACACACAGCTTCAAAGCCCGGGACACCTGCAAAGAGGGACAGCGAGAGGGAGACAGAGAAGGAGAAAGACAACTACGGGATAAAAAACACAGAGTTAATGTCATACAGTAGTTACAATTTTGAAGTGAGAGGAGAGGAGAGATGGTCAAGAGGAGGAGAGGAGCTCAGTGCATTGGGGGGTGGGTCCCCCAGCAGTCTAAGCCTATGGCAGCATAACTATAACTAACTATATGCTTTATTAAAGAGGAAGGTTTTAAGCCTAGACTTAAAAGTAGAGAGGGTGTCTGCTTCCCGAATCAGAACTGGGAGCTGTTTCCACAGGAGAGGAGCTTGATAGCTAAAGGCTCTACCTCCCATTCTACTTTTGGAAATTCTGGGAACCACAAGTAGGCCTGCATTCTGAGATTGAAGTGGTCTACTGGGATGCTATGGTGCTATCAGGTCTTTTATATATAATGGAGCTTGACCATTCAGACCTGTATATGTAAGAAGCACGGTTTTAAATTCTATTCTAAATTTAATGGGAAGCCAATGGAGAGAAGCTAGTGAAGGTGAAATATGATCTCTCTTGCTAGTTCCAGTCAGCACTCTTGCTGCAGCATTTTGGATTAATTGCAGGCTCTTTAGGGAGTTACTGGGGCATCCTGAAAGTAGGGAATTACAGTAGTCCAACCTAGAAGTAACAAATGCATGGAGTAGTTTTTCGGCATCACTTTGAGACAGGATGCTCCTAATTTTGGCAATGTACCGTAGGTGGAAGAAGGCTTTTCTAGAGATTTGTTTTATATGTGAGGTAAAGGACAAATCCTGGTCAAAAATAACTCCAAGGTTCCTTGCAGTAGACTTATGCCATCTAGAGTAACAATATGGTTGGACATCATATTTCTTAGATTTTTGGGCCCAAATACTGTGATTTCAGTTTTGTCGGACTTTAGAAGTAAAAAATTATGGGACATCCAGGCCTTTATGTCTTGTAGGCATGCTTGAGTTTTCCAGTTTGGGTGTGAAAGGCTAAGAGTTAGCAAACTTAAAATACTGGGTGCTCTGTGAGACTCTGCAACCTACATACACTGTGTGTAGGTCCATGTGGACATTTACATTGACATACAAGGGTTTGAAGAAGATAAGACTATTGAGGTAGCCATCAGTCAGCAGAGAGGAAGAAACAACTGACAACAATGACAAGTGCTTTTTTTTTTTTTTAGCAGATTTTTAAAAATAACTTATAAAAATGTAATCAATCAAAATGTCACATTAGTGATGGATAAAACTAACTGGCCAATATCAGACCAATACTTGTAGTGAGGTAGCTGCACATACAAACACATACTAGAATTGCTCAATCAGATTAAACTCTAGGGTGTTAAAAACCTGGAAATGAAAAAATAACAGTGGAGATACCGACAGTCACAGTACCAAAAGACAGCTAAAGCCTAAAAACAAACACAATGGTATCATTCCCACAACACAACAGAGCTTTGACACTGACATGCTGCTATCTGCTAAAAAGGAAAGGGGTGGGGTGAAAAGGGGGGGGGGGGGGGGGTCTTCATGACTTCAAATGACCTTGTTATCCCGGTTGGGATCAGACTAAGAATACCCTCCATGTTAGCTTTCTCTGGTCAGGTTTCATGTGGGGAGAAACCACAACAGCCACAGTGTTTCCTTTCTGTTCATTAGAGAGGAGCTGGTGTAAGGAGATTAAAAACCAACAGTAGAAAAGATGAACCTGTGTATTTCTTATCAAACCTCAGAGAAAGAAAGAGCTACAAGCTTTAAGTTAAAGGCATTAGACTGATGAAGTATGTATTGGCTAATGACTTCAGTAACCGGGGTCAGATTCAGAATTGTTCTGAATCTGATCTCTGATCTGTTCCTGGGCCTGTGCAAAAACGTACCTGTTTGAAACAAATGTTCATACTTATGCATGTCCTTGAACCCCTGTGTGTTGTTTTTGCCACAAAAATATTACATAAATGCTACTGTTACAATACAAACATTAACTTTAACTATAGTAAAAGTCCAGCACTGCATGTAACTATTTCAAACAGCAAATATGTTATATTAGAGAAAGTCTTAGTAATTTAAACACATTTTTTTGTCCTTTTGGCTTATCCCGTGAGTTCAGGGTCGCCACAGCGGATCATTGTCCGCATATTGATTTGGCAGTTTTTACACCGGATGCCCTTCCTGATGCAACCCTCCCCAGTTTCTACCGGCCTTGGACCAGCACTGCACAGCTGGGGAGGGGAAAGAAAGTTTTGGTTTAATACTTCTGACAAAAGATGTTTATTTAACCTAAACCACCATCGACATACACATCCTCAATCATAGTATGAGTCAAAGTATGGGTGCATCTAGTGCAAGTAAATATCCATCTGAGAGCCAGTAGGTAGCATGGATTGGCCTTTAGGGTCATCTAAACCTACAAGCATGTCTCCTGGATGTCTGTGAAGGTTCTAAGTCCTCCAGGTCATAGTTATCCCAAAAGTGCTTTTCACTGGCAACTGGACTTGCTTGTTAAAGCCTCCTTCAGAGTAATGGTCATTCCTCTCCAACATGTGGACTAGGATGTCTTCAAAGGAGTGAGCCTTGTCTTTAAGTGCAAATGGACTTTTGAGTCTTCTCCAAAAGAGGTGGCTCTCCTGTGTAGTGCCATTTGTTTGTGAAGACATTGTTGAGTTTCTCCAATGTACATTTGAAGTTTATTGAAGACACCTTTGGGATGTCTCATGGATATTGATTTTTTAAATGGGACTACTATTATTTAACGATAAGTCCCTGTGATCAGTCACAGTGATTTTATAGCTATGGCACTAACAGACTATTTGAGATGGATGGTGAGACAAAGCCAGGATTCCATGTCTGGTTCAGCTTGTGGTTTAGACATAGAACCTGCATGTTTTTGTGGGGCCTGAATGGCTCACACAGCTATGCTGCTACATCAAGTGTTGCAAAATTTTAAAAACAACCTTTTACTAAAATGGAAGAGGGGGCAGGTATCATTGTGTTTATTGTGAGGTATTTACTTTAGTTTTTTCTTAATTTTGTATTTAACAACACTACAGGTTGTTAAGTGGTGTTAAGAGGAACATTTTTAATGACATAATTTTTTGATTAAAGTGTCAAGATATAAGTATATTGTATTACAGGAATCTGGTGAACTATTGTTTAAATTCTCTGTTCATGTTCAAATGAATTTAGATTTTGTTCCTCAGTTCATGTTAATTTGTACTGCAGCCTCCATGGAAATAACAAGTAGAGAAAGTGATTAATAGCTAATCTAATACAGCAAACTAACAAACAAGCTGACATAATGTCAACACACCAATTTTTATTTGTGATGTAACTTTGACCAAATCTGATAGCACTGGAGAGCTGTCAGATTTGTAGGAGGTATTTAAAGATAGAGGATTTAGCATTACGAATAGCCCACCTGCTATTGGCTTGTACACAAATCTCAAGACTTTACTATTAGGGTGCAAAAATACTTCCCTAAACAATTGTCTTAATTGTCTGATGACAATGAAGTTAATAATTAATAACTCACGATGTCTCCTATTCAGTTGCTCTTCCAACTCCTGGTGTTTTTCAAGGCTCCATCTTTGGGCCTTTGGTATTCTGTACTAAACACAGTACTGCTGTATATTCATCATCACAACAGGCCTGTGTCCCAAAACTATGAGCAACTAAACCTATATATATATATATATATATATATATATATATATATATATATATATATATATATATATATATATATATATATATATATATATATATATATATATATATATATATATATTGTATATATATATATTGTATATATATATATATATATATATATTGTATATATATATATATAAGGAGCACAGCACACGTAATTTCTGTACGTAGACTTGTGCACAAATTTTGAGAACATTGCATTAAACAGGTTGTATTAAATACCAGCATCTAAATTAGAGGTGATTCTCCATGAACGTTTTGTGTACATAAGTGACTTGTTTCCTCAGTACAGGATCTATCAGAGGCAGATCAGCATGCTTTTGTGTGTGTCTGGTATCATGGTTCCACAAATGGTCCAAAGCGAGCATGTACCAAACAAGAGTTTAATATCAGTATTCTAATGTACATTTATTACACATTTTAAATAAATATTCCATCCTTAAAATAATTTTACACATCCTCAAATAAAAATATATTTATATACGTATAAAAACAGACATTCAGGGGGGACAAGAACACAAGAGGATGAGGGGTAGTGGCTGTGTAGAGGGTTTCCTCACACTTCAATGCATTTTGTACACATCAACATTACAGTCAGAACAGAAAATATCATATGTAGCTGCCACATTTTTACATCAGACACAGTTTCAGCTGTTTACCTGAACTGTGCAACAGAGATATGGAATGATCCCGGCTGGGACACTACATTGAGCTAAAAGCTCCAACGCTGCAGCATTTTCAACACGTGCTTCTGCAACGTATACCGACCCTGGTGCTCTCCAGCACAGTGTGTGACAGTTTGTTTCTCTGAACGTAGTGTTCCCTGGCAGTGCGGTCAGTCAGGGCCCTTCAAGTCTCCTTGAGCAGCAGGTTGAGTCCAAGAGATGACTCCACTGGTCAAAACGACAATAAAAAAAAAATAACACAATGCACTCTACAAGGATTTCCCCGATAAGTCAGACAATGAGTTCACCTAAAATCAAAACATGTCTTTTTGTTTTGTTTTATTCACTCGTGTCAGTACTAAAAGTCTGGAGTATAAAAATAGATTTATCATGTTTTTTTTGTACAGCTTTTATGTTGAGAAAAATAGAAAACAAACATCATATTAAGATATAGTAATGCTCAGTATAAAAATGTCTCTAGAAGTTTTTTGTGGAGAGCAGAGGGTATCAGCCACTGGTCAATTAGTCAGTTGTCAGTTTTCTCCGATTCCCTCTGTCCTTCTATCTCTCTCTTCCCCCTCACCGCTTTGACGAGTATCGCGTGCGTTTAGTCCTTTGATTGAAGGGGTAGGGGATGAAATCAAAAGGCCTGTGGTGGCTCGGGTGGGCGGGCTGCTGTCCCTTCGGCAGCCTCTTCATAAAATGGACCTCGCGCTGGTGCTGGCGTGTCCGTGAGCCTTTTCGTGGCCTCCCCCGGCGGGTAAAAGCCATGTACCAGCCCTCGAAACGAGCATTCTTCAGTGCCGTGTAGTTGTTCTCGAGAACAATCTCAGTAAAGATACAGTCACGGCCTTGACCGTTTTTCTGCACAAACACACAGAAAAACTGTTAGTGGAAATGTTCAGAGAAGAGTCCTAGATGAAGATTTACAGATGGGAAATATCACACACACACACACACACACACACACACACAGAGCCCTCCCCACATACATGCAGCATATGCTACAGTCATTACAGATCAGAGAGAGGGGAATGACAGTAAGTAAGCCATGTCTCTTCTCCCCCTTTAGCAAACATCCAACAGCCGTCGTGGGTCAGTAGCTGCAGGTTGGACCCTTCAGCCATAAAGCCTTAATCAGCCCCCCAAGTGTCACTTTTACTCCTTTTTTGATCTCCTGTTGCACGTGTTTTTAAATTGAACCAACCAGGTCTGCTCAAATGGATCGATATTTCCTGAAACACTTCTTAGTAGTCCACTGCGGTATTCAGGTTTAGCTCAGCAATTAAATGAAATGATAGTCTAATATACAGTTAAAAACATGAAAACACTTCCATTAGTGATGAAATGTACAGTACGGTCAGCTGGAGCTGGAAAGTCAGTTGCTAGCTTATTGTAACAAGCTTTTTGGATAGAATAATGTGTTAAAAATAGTCATGATGCACCCAAGTGCACACATACATCAACTCTCCGTTCATTCTTTCTCTCTAAAACACACGTACACACTAGGGTTGGGGCAGGCTGTGACTGGGCCGGTAGCTCGGGGCAGATGGTGTACGAGGTAGGGTGCTGGTGAGTGGGGGGGAGTGTCTGTGTGGGGGGGCACGGAGGGGCTGGCAGCTCTGTTTATTAGCCGTCACAGTGAGAGAGGGGCACTGATATCCTCACACACCTACACACTCACATAACAGCTACAGATACACATAATGAAACGAGGGCCCTTGTAGTGCACAACTCCAGCTTGAAACTGTAACATATCATATAATTATCAGTAGCTTCTCTGCTGTAAAACACTTTCCATTAAATAGCTCGCCATCTTTCTATTAACGTGATAACAGCGCAAACGCACGCAGCTCGAAGGTTAAACTACTGCAACGTGCTAAAGATATCACCACATCGTATCAAGTCAAAAACTTGCAGCTTGGACTTTTTCTTTACCTGCCTTACTGTCAACACATCAAAAATGGTGTCAGTGTGTCTATACACACTTTCCGATAGCCCACTGTCTGTGGCTCTCAGCTTTAAGCTCACTGGTTGCTATAGTTTTAAAAACATCGATCCACCATAACATTAATACCTGTTTTAATGTAATGCTGAACTGCTACACAATGGTCTTCATTTGCTAGATTTTCTGGGGCTTTTAAAAAAAAAGCCTCCAGACTAAGCTGCACCTCATTTGACTTTTCTTTTAGGTTGTTGGCATCGCGCACAAAAGCCAGTGACATACCACAGACAAATGGCTGTCCACACTCTTCTGCTCTCCACACATTGCCTTGAGGTTTTCTCAAACTTAACACTAAACCACAAACATTAAATCCTCCTCTAGTTCCTTAAGCTGCTGCCATCATTGACATTTTGACCTCAGCTACAATAAACCAGTCCCTCATTTGCATCTAAGATCAACTTTTCTCCTCACCTTGCCGATGAGCTTTCCCTTCTTGTTCATGCAGATGTATAAGCCTGTCTCAGCTCCCTTAATGCGCACTCGGCTCCCAAACGTATCCGTCTCCACGATGAGTTTGGCTGAAAATGGAAAGCAAAAAAGTTTTGTTAATATATGTACAGCTCAGCAAAGGAAATGCTGAATATGATTTTATGAAAAAGCCATCAGAACCTTAACGAACAACTTTACAGTGCTCATGCATTATGTGTGGACATGTATTTGACAACACATGCAAAAATGAGTGTTTCCAAGCCTGCATATTCTCTCCTCACACACACACACACACACACACACACACACACGCATACATTAAAACCTATGGGACCATTCACAGGGATTCATGCAAGGTAAAATTCTTGCAAAATGATAAAACCACGTGTTACTCCATTCTTTGAAAGCTAAAGCGGTGATCCTGGCAGAGCTCCTTTTCAAATGAATCTGCATTGAGCTCACACATAAAGCTCTCCATTTATCTCTATTGGAAATACAAAGCTTTGCTTTGAGAAAAAAGAACACTTTTTTTTATATATAAAAAAAAAATCATTTTAATTGTTGCTGAGCTTTTATAGAATGACAGCTTGTACAAATCTCCAGGTCGTTTCCAGCCTGCTGCAGCGATTTAAGATTCTTACAGAAAACTGATCAGCCAACAGCAGATGACAATTTTAATTCACACTGTGTCATAAAAATGGTTCCATGTTGTCGGCCACAGGGTTACTGGGGTCACTTTGGATGGTCAGTCCCTTCTCCACCCCCCCGACTGACTAACCACTACACAAGTAAGAGTTATAGTTGTGGTCAGACTCAGCAGTTACAGCTGAGCTGAATAACTGACAGACTGAGTCAAAAACAGGTCTGGGACACACACACATTTACTACAAGCTGACTGCAAGTATCTTTACTACAGTAACATCCTGCAACTACATTTAAACACAGTATACACAACAAGCATGAAACATCAGCACATTTTTTAGCAGGTTTATTGAATTCACTTTAAATCTAACAAAGACGACAGACCAACGCAGCTGCTAAAGCTAGACAAGGCCAGTTTGGTTCTGAGACAGGACGGGGTGAGGTTGAAGGTGGGGGCGGACGGGAAAGAAGGAGCAATACAGGAAATGTTCAGGAGGTAGCAGCAAGATGACTTCTAATGGTTCTTCCAGACCTGCTGGATCTCTGGAGAATTAACATCAGCCCCATCTACAGTCCAATAGACTAATCTCTCTCTCTTCACTTCTGACTGGATCACAAAAGAAGTGATGCCAGAAAGGTAGAAAGGTAAAGGCTTCAGGAAAATTGCTGCTGATAAGGAGATTTCTCTCCTCTCTCTGGAGATTGCAGTATTTTTGTGGCAAAGTCCATAAATATTTGATTGAGTGTAAGTTCATTCAAGAAATTTAGCAGTTTATTCCCATATCCTCTCTCATTCTCTAATCTCTTGTTTTATAAAAGGAGTTTGAAACATTAAAATGAATGTGTGCCTTTTTTTTTTACAGACCTGTTATTTTTGTTAATCTTTTGTTTCACACTTCAGGCTCATATCTGACTTTTCGGTGACGTTACAATAAAGGCCTTTTTAAAAAGCAAAGTTCGAAATATAAATGTACCAAAGTCAAATTGATAAACTAAATAATAGAAATGCATTAAAAAAACAACTAATTTGTTTACATTTGCCATAAGAACTGGTTTCTGTTAAATTTAATTCAAATATAAAACCAGAGTTATAGTTATTTTAAATGCCTGATCAGACACTGGACATTTGTCTGAAGTAAATCACAACATAAAGAACATAATTCTATAATATTATTTGCGTAATGTTAATGGAGTTATTTTAAAGCTATATTGATAGAAAAGAATATAACTCAGCCACTTGCACCGGACGTGGTGGCCTTTAGAAAGCCGTTTCCTGGTGCTTGTGTCTTTATTTGTACTGCGGCGGCTTCTCTCACCGTGCACATCACCGTCCTCCGCCATGGCGTTGATCTTCTTGTTGGGCAGGACCTGTACGTGCTTCCCGCTGGTCCGGCTGTACAGCTGGTAGACCCGGATCAACCTGCGGCTCACCCGGTCCGTCACTTTGCTCTGCTCGCTTACATGCTGCGTGAAATTAGGCGGGGACTGATTGGTTACCTGTCAGAAATTAGATGTCGTCACAATCATCAGTATGTGTACATTTGTCGTTTTTTTAAAAAAAATTGGATTTCTTTTATGTTACTGAAATTAAAACTGCGCAAAAAGCAAAACAAAATCCGACACTGAGTGAAGCCAAATTTGGAGTCTTCAGGTCGGAAATGAGTGAAGCACATTGAGGGAAAAGCTTTGCTAACGCAATAACAGCTTGTTGTTGTTTTTTTCCCCGAGTGACAAGTGTAACAAGTTCCAAGAGAGATGCAGCCAAATTAAATTAACAGCTTCCAAAAAAGACGCACGGTGTGATTACAGGTTGTGCGTACAGGAGAATGTGCGCCAAGGCAGAGCACAGACACTGTGAGCGGCTGAGCGGCTCCACTACGCATTCTTCACGGCAAGAACACAGCAGCTATACTTCAACTTTGGGCTATATCTGGATTTCTCTCTCTCAGCTGTAATGGAATGGCTGCGGCTGCTGATGGAAACATTGGCCCTAGGTCACTTCAAGCCCCACGACATTCATCACAAGACTCTCAAGCATTTTCCCCTGCGCCGATGCCCCGTCGGTGCCCGCGCGTCAGGGCCGGTATGTTCATCAGCAGCCTGCCAGCAGGCCGCGCTGCCCGCTGCCCGGCGCACCGTGGGAGCCATCCGATATTGTTGCATCACATATTGTTATGATGATCCTTTACCTTTCCTCTGCGCTCTGCTAATGCGTAATGCACCGACCGCCATATGTTTTGGAAATTCTTATTCTGTCGCCCAAATAAAATAATAATAAAAAAAAAAAATCATATGAGACGAAACATAAGCAGTGACATACCTGAGCATAGTAGCAAAATGCGAATAAGTGCAGAAGCCTGAAAAGAAGAAGAAAGACACGCGGTAAGTAACTTCCGAACGGTGTGAAGGAGTAAAGTGGGTAAATGAAGCAGGGAAAGCACTTACAGATAGCCGGGTCTGGGTGGGATGGGTCGCATGTTCGATGGAGATGAAAACCTCTTCCAATAAATTCAGAGCAGGATCTTCTAAATTCCAGCTGATCTCGTTACAAATCACTGGAGTCCACAAATTTTTACCGAAATCCACAATAAAAAAAAAAGGTCAGAGGGGCTGACACGGATGCTCATGCATGCACAGCGGACACATTTTTCACCAAACCAATGATCATCACAGATCAGGCTCCCGCTCCGCTAAATCACTTGAATAATGATGAAAATAGAGATGTGCTCTGTTAGGCAGATTCACTAAGTCGAAGTGCACTTGCAGGAGCCGCGCCGGGCGCTAAAGTTGTACTGAAAAGGGCGCTGCAGGATTTTGCTCTGTTATTTTGTTTCTAATAAGTTCTCAGTCGCTTGTCAGTCAGACCTCCTCCTCCTGTCGATCTGCTAATCCATGCCCTCTTCTGCGGCCTTCAGGTGTGGACTCGGGCTTGGCTCGGGTTCCTCAGGGTTCTCGCATTGACTTCTCAGTGCTGCTGCTCCGCTTGGGTTGTGGCAGGACTGTCTAATCTCTCTGCTCCCATCCAACAGCGCTTCAGTGTTAACCCTCTCGCTCGGCGCTCACACACCCCCGGTTAAAAATGGCAGGCTGACCTGCTAAGAACAGGCCCCCTTTTTCTGCAGAACAAAAGCTGCACCCCCTCTCCCCTCCCTCCCCCCCTGATTATAAAAACGTCTTTACCTGAGGAACGGTCTACATTTTGTAGGGGGAGAAAGAGGTGAGGAGGAGCCTGAGCTTTCCTGCGTGCACTGTCACCACAACTGTGCCAAAACCTCACGACAATAGAAAATGATCCGGAGCGCATCAGCTGTTGGTGATGAACAGTTAAAAGTAACCCGATGACCCCGCAGAGCCTCCTGCTCATCCCTCCTCTCCTCTCATGTGCATTAATACTCCGCTCCTCCAGTTTTGGGATGCGCTCGGTGAAGCTGCTCAGCGCTGTGTATTGACACAGCAAAGTGTGAGACACATTAAAAGGATTACAGGCGATTAGCGTTTTTTAAGACCCCCCCCCCCTCATTTGATAAAGAGAACCAGCTCTTCTCGCCTTAAAGATTTAATTCAACCACAGAAACAAACAGGCTTTTAGCGACTTATTCATCGGGTTAACCGGAGTAATAGGTGGATTTCTGGAAGGCAAAACTGCTAAAGATAACAAATTGAAAGATAAGTTCATTAAGACGGTGGAGACAGCGGTGAGACAGGGTCCCACCACTCAGCCAGGACAGTCACATTCAATACATACGTTTAGTTTGTGACATATAAGACATTCATTACCTTTGATTACAGAATCTCCACAGAATGCGACCTTTATTACTTGGACTTCATTAATGGCTTTGGCCATTAATTAGACCTGTTCAGTATCAGCCACAGAAACTGAGCTCAGTTTGGCTAATAAACATCATTAAAATAGCTGCAATGACTTGAAACGGCCCATTGAGGACATCACTGAGTTCTGTTTGTAGTGTAAAACCGGCTTATCAATGTGCAGACCACTCAAGGACGTGAGGGGGGGCGGGGGGGTCGTAGGTAGCTGGATCAGGAGTCAGGCGTGTTCAAAGGCTCGTCGTTACCTAATCATCTCTGTTCGGATGATTGGAGAGTACTCAGAAACAGGAATGAGCCACGTTCAAGTTGTGACATTACTTGACAAGACACATTAGAGCTTCAGTAAATGCCAACCTTTCATACGTGCTTCAGCCACCAGCGGGCGCTCCAGATGAGATGATGAAAGGCAGGCTGAGCCAGTTGCCCCCCCAGTTCTTGATAGTATGATGTGACTGTAGCGATGCTCTTCTGGACCTCATCTGTTATCTACTCCACTGACAGGCTGTATGTTGTCACATGCTTTGTTTTTCTGTTTGCTTCCCTCTCCCTACAATGCACTGCTTTCACTGTGTGTGTGTCTGTGTGTGTGTGTGCTTGTGTATGTGGGAGTGAGGGTGAGGAAGCAAGTTAAGCACCCCGTGAGACATTAAGAGGGTCACCAAAAATTGTTCTGACTGTACTGAAAGCTGATGATGTGTGTGTGCGTGTGTGATGAGGCAGGTAGCTGCCACTCTGTACCCTGCTAAGGGCCTGGGTGCCCTCCCCTTAACCCCAGGAGCCCTACATCCATCAGCAGCACTACAGGGGGTAACCCCCCCTCCCCACACACTGTCCTTACACTGTCTTCTCTATTGGCATTTCCTCCACTCATGACAACTTTGCTTTGGGTCAGACGGCCTATAGGTGCAACAACATACAGAAGTTCAGTTCTTGTAATTAATAAATGTGTCACCAGTCGCACATTGCTCCAAAGCAGCTAAGCCAGTTACATTTAGTGGGAGCATTTACCATTTACCAAAAAGAAATAATGAAAAGCTGTTTATAACCCAGTGCTTTTTCAGTCTTGGCATGAGTTTCTGGAACTAAAGTTATATCACCAATAAAGATAGTAAAGATCACTGAGTCTTTTCCAGAAGCAGCCATGCAACACAAGCCTCTACCATGTTACCACAAATTCTTGTTGGGTTTTCTGAGTCAGATTAAAGATGTCTATTTTCCCCCACAGACAGCTTTGTAGTTTTCTTGTTACTTAGTCTTTACAGGTAAACCCAGGGCTAAAACCAAGATCAATCATTTAACACTATTTATTTAAAAAAAATCAATTTTACATGACAACCTGAGCAACAAGAAACACCTGTCAAATGTTAAGTTCTTTTGCTCACAGCACATATCCTCAGTTTACAGCAAAAACAATTAATTAGCCTACGTGTACAGTATTTTTGGAGGCGACTGTTGAACTGTTTTGTGTGAAATGTTTTGACTGTGTTGTGCAGTGGTTCATGTGTTTGCATGTCAGTAACCGTGCCCCCCCACCATGCCAAGTTCCCACCATGACGCTGTGTGAGAGAGCTGCCTCTGGATCCCCTAGACTTTGCCATGTTCTCTGTTTCCACGTCAGTCCTACGGACGTCACTGGCCTGCTTTTCATATACATGCTCTGCTAACATCATCTATACACACACGTGCACACACAGAGGTGGGGCAGTAAAAATACCTTGCAACCTGCTGCTGCTGAGAATTAGCTGAGGTGAGTGATTGTCTGAGAGCGCTGCAGTGACCAGACTGTGAGCACATGCCCTCTTGAGCACACATATTCACACACACACACACACACACACACACACACACACACACACACACACACACACACACACACACACACACACACACACACACACACACACACACACACACACACACACACACACACACTCTATTCATGGGAACATGAAGTCACACTGAACATTTGTAAACTTTTGTACACTATACATGTGCTCATGAATACAAGAAATAATCAACCATTGCATCTGCACAGACACACACACATGCACATGCAGGCGTGGGCAGGGCAGTGAAGTAGACGAGTCTAAAGCAGCGTGGGAAACTGTTCCCACAGTTGGCGAGCAGAACAGTATGGGTTTAAGGCAGAAACTGCTCGCTTCACACTGATGGACTAAAGGTGTGAGGTGGGGTCCAGCCATTTGATTTGATTCCCAACTGGTTCTAAATGTACCCACTCTAGCTCCACGTAGAAACAGAGAAAACAGAGAGAGGTGGAGATGTGTTTGTGATCAACACCTGAGTCCCACCCATTCAATAAGTTTTTAAGTGAGCATCACACTGAAGATTTCAGTGAATTTTGCCACCTGGAGTTCAAAACCCCACTAAAGTTTTGTGTCCTCTGTAAATGAAATGAGTTTACTGCATGTCCAGGAGAGAGGACACAGATTACATATTGTCCTCAGCAGGTCCAACTTCAAAAGGTAGAGACTAGAAGGTCTGGGGATTGAACTACTTGCAGGTCAAAGTCCAGATAATCACAGGAGAGTCTCAGCTAGACATTTGCATTCTCACATACACCACCTCTGGATAAAGTCTGGAGAATTTCAGGAATTCCAGTGCATATGTGAAAAGGCTCTAGATTTTACAATGACTGAACAGCACTTGAAGAAGTACAGATAAAGTTCTAAAAATTTTTATTTTTTTTTAAATTTCAACAATTTCTGCTTGCTTTGTAAGTTTAGCAGGCCCCTCATTTGTTGTAATTTCTTAAGAACTACTACCTGAAGTGCTAGGCAATGCATGGCAGAGCAGGGAGGAGGAAGGCTGGGTATATCAGAGTAGAATGATTTAGAGCCTCATGCTGGTTATAGCTTAAAGTGCATTTGAACGCATTAATAGGGAAAACAGCTTGTCAGTGTTTATGGCTTGTGTCAGATGCGACCACTGTTTCATTCAAAGTCACTGACAAACTGCTCAAAAGTTTCAGACACATCATAACTGCATATATATTTATTCACCGAGCACTTTTGCTTTCTTAAAATGTCCAATCCTAAATGCATAACCTGAGTCTCAAGAGTCTACAAAACAGCATGCGTTGTAAAGTCAATCTGACAGCATGATTTAGATCTCTGCCACAACATTTTGTTGCTTTGTGTTTCGTCCATGCAGACAGATTTAGAGAGAGGGTTGACAGGCTTGGACATACTGTGCTGTGGTTCTTGCAGCATTTAAAAAGAAATAATTAGGTTTCTTGAGTGTCAGTACAAAAACACATCAGTTAGCAGCATCTCTATCACTGATGCAGACGCACAGAAGTGTAACCTAATGTCACAGCTTGCAATGATAATGACATTAGTAAACACACAGGACACCATTAGGTGACTGTGGTCTTCACATTCCTGAGAGGACGACCACCAAATGGGCTCGATGCTGAGTGGAGCAGCATGTGTGACATCTCTGACAGAGGTGGCAGCTCCAAACCACAGTGTCAGGACCCCCAGAGTGGTCCCTAGATAAACGTAAGTGGTCGCAAAATTATTAAGGGGCAGAGATCAATGTTTGTTTTCTAAAAATAAAACTAGAGTAAAGTAAAGGAACTGGTCACAAGCTGTTAATGTTTTGGAAATATACAGTATATATATTTTATATTTGTTAATCAAAGGAATAAAAAATAGAACAGAAAACAGCTGGTCTGTGTCACTTGTGAGGAGCATTTCAGACTTGGCACATGTTCAGTTTATTACAGAATGGTCCTGAGGAGGAAAGTAAGAGCAGAATTAAGAGGCAGTTCAGGGTTAAATGGAGTGATTGGGAGAAAGAAAAGGAGGGAAGAAGAGATCAGGCAGCAAGCAGGAGGGGAAATAAATTGAAAAAGCAGACAGTATCACCGGGCCTTGCAGAAATTCTTTTGAGGAGAAAAAGTGGCTGGTGGAAAGGCAGACGCGGCATCGTGTTCAGATCTTTCGTGTTTCTTTCACTCGCTCTCTTCAAAGGGACGCTGGCCTTAATGACTTAAACATACCCTGCTCTGGGGGTTAGAGCTGGAGCAGAGCTCTGCACACTACCTGCAGGACTGAAGCTGCAGGGAGTGTGACTCCTAACAGCCTAGAAGGGGTTTGCTTCTCCAGCATGACACTCTGACTGACGTGTGTTAAAAATACAAGGATCACAACTTTTGGAATAAAGAAACATGTCACCCAGTGGAGCAGTGGGACTGGCTGATGGTTTTTAATAGTGTTTGGACAATAAAGAAGGTCCATGCCACAGACGGACAAGCTTATCTAGGCTGACAAGTGTCTGCATGGTGATTGTGGACATTATGATTTTATTTAGAAAATGACCAAAGTGATGATGATGATGATTTCAGAGTTTTTCTGATGATGTCAGTAAAAGAAAGAATAAACATGATGATGATGATGATGATGATGATACATGGCCTTGACCTTTAAGCTCGGCAGGACCCTGGGTGTCATCGTGGTGCTAAGTCCATCCTATGGACCTCAATGCCTCAGTTATTCCACAGGTATAACATAGTTTTAATCTTTTTCTTCTTGCATTTGGGGCCATTTCATTCCCCAGTCTCTATTTACGCAGAACCAGAGCCATACTGGAATGCTGTGCTGGGACTGAAGGGTGTGGGATGTTCACAGGGTGGGAGGGCGACAGTTTAGAAAGGGAAGATGAGGCCGTCAATCGAATGCATTATCTCCATTCTGCCCCACTGGTGGGTCTATCGCCCCTGGGTGCTGACAGAAGAGGTCGCTCATATCTGAGAAAAGCTGATAACCTCGAGGATCCACAGAGCAGAGACCCTCGCTGTCCACCTAGATGGACTGACAGCACATTCAGTCCACCACACACACCTTCTCATCTTCCTCTGTGTGCTCAAACTAAACTTTTCACATGGAGACACTCATAGCTCAGCACACAGCTGGTTCTATCATACTAAACACACAGAGGTAAAATTGTCAGTGATCATCATCGTTAAATAGCAGGCAGGCAAAGAGATGTGGAATTAAAGGGAGATGAAATTGAGTCTCTCTGCAGTCAGTGAATTTGTTGTAATCTGGACACTGAACATGTTGTAGGACCCTCTGTGTGTATCTGTGTTTATCAGTAGACTGAAATAGTTACTAAGGCTAACAAGTAGCTCAGCGTGACACCTGGGCTGCCTGACCTTACAGCTGGTGTGCTAAGGGACAGTGTACGCTGGATGTCTTAAAAAAATCCATTATTTTCTTTAATTAGATGAGATATGACTGAGCTAAAATCAGCAAGAAAGCACAGAAAACATTTCATTCATCTTTAATCTTTCCTCAGCCTGTTATCCTGTATAAAAAGGTATGATGCTGCCATTGGTTGTAGTTGGCACAACTGTTCTTCTTCAGTGTCAATAGAAAAGTGCATGACAGGCTTTGGGGTCTGGGGATCAAGATTAATTTTGACACCAGTCACTAGGGTTGTTTTACCTGAGAGTCTCCCACACACATCATTAAAAGTAGAACAATCACAAAAATAATGCTTCTTATATGGTTCTTCAAAACTGTTGGCTCTTCAAAGAACAATAGCCAGTTAAAAAAAATGTGTTCAATAGACGGTTCTTTAGCTGCATTAAAGGTTTCTTTCAAATATTAAATCATCCATTACTTTAATTTGAGCTATTAAATGCTTGAAGATGGCAAAAAAAAATAAAGAGAAAACATTCTCTTCATTGATTGACGTGATTGGCTACTGGCTGATATATGAATGAAAAATACACAAAAGAGGGAAATAACCAAAGAAAGTTCATATTATAGCTGACAAAGAAAAACACAAAATATAATACAGTGAAAAACATACAGACAGTCACCCTGTTAGTGTGTGTGTGTGTCTGTGTGTATTAAGCCTTTTAAAACAATGTCCGTGCAGCATATTCTATTAAAATTTACACTGAAACAATTTAAATCATTAATAAATAATTTATCGGACAGAATTAAAAGATAACAATATCATTTTGATATCTTAAATGCTCTCTTAAATTTTTTATTTATTTTACTTAGTTAACCATAAATTGAATTTTGTTTAGTTTGTTTGTTGAATGAAGCTAAACTCTGAAGTCATCTCCTTGGGATCTGATGGCATCTCTAATAATAACGCCTGCCATTTTATACATGTATTATTTTTCCGAAGAAGCTTTCATTTTAGCTGGCAGAACCACAATAAAAGGCTACTAAACCCAAGAGCTTTTAGGTAAAACGTTTGTGTTTTAGGCAAACATGTTCAGAATTTTAAGGCTTTTTAGGACATCATCAAATTGTAGCAGCCTTAATATAAAAATGGCATATTAAACTCACCTTGTAATAGACTAGTGACATTGACTCTGGGATGGATGGATGGATGGATTGAACCCTTTACAAATCCAAAAACAGATAAAACAGGCATCTAATCCACATAGACCCGAGGTGAAAACCAATTCAACCACATTGACATTATTTTGGGAACCTACAGAATTGTTTTATTTTCTTAAATTAGATTTTTGAAATGTTCATTCATAATTGCTAATTGTTCAACAATATTTAGCCTTTTCAAACATGAGGATATGCAGCATTCATGTAATGATTGTATCAATGATTTATTGTTACTCTTTGACCAAAAAACAAACCAAAACAAAGACATTTAAAGGTGCTACTGACTGTGATGTGCTTATGGTCAAGAATCATCAGATTAATTCATAATAAATATACAGAAAATATTAATTGGAAGCCTATATACTGAAAATATTCAGAAAAATGATCATGAATTTTAAATTAGAAGAAGAACAACAACCTATATTGTCAAATTATCTTCTATATAATATTAATCTCATCGTCTATAAAAGTTGATGTAATTCTCACAGGGGACATTTTTTTGCACTCTGACTTTTGATAAACACTTTTTCTTACGTTTATAATTCTGCTAAACAGATTAGATTACACCTTTGGGAAACTATGGGGCAGGTTGTAGCAGGGCTAAAAGACTTAGTTAGAGGTTGGTTAGTTAAATGTTTTGGTTGTTTTGCTCTGTGTGTGTGGGTGGGTGGGTGGGTGTGTGTGTGTTAGGGGTGGGAGCAGTCTCTACCATTTGATACATCTGATGTGAGACGAGCTGGGTCTCTGACAGGAGCTGTCACTGGAATAGCAGGGGGGTCCTTATCAATCAACCCTCCCAGCCGCCAATCAAATCGCTTCACCATGGCAACCAGGACCCTGTTATCTGCGCAGCTGTCAGCTCTCTCCCTCGCCTCTCCTGGTAATTAGAACAGAGATGGGATAAAAAAAACTGATATGGAGAATCATGAAAACAACTAATCTAAATCATAATAGAATCAAATTAAGGTTACGAAGTACAAAGGTTTTAGAAACTAAAATTTAATTAGTTTTGGCCCATTTTGTGTCTAAATTTGCATGTAGCCGTCATAAAGCAGTGCCAGCCGTGTACACTGTCTTTCACTATATTGAAAGATTAAGACATGGTTTTGATGGATTTGAAATCCCCCAAATCCAAACGCTCCAACATCTGGTATGGACCCTTTGACTAACAGAACTGGTTCTCATGTCTCATGTCATATTGGGGGTCTCATGTCAGATGGACATCAGTAACCTTGTAAACACCAAAACATCCCTTCTTCAGAAATGATTTTTGAGCAAGTTCATGACTTAAACTTACAACGTGATACAAGCGCAATAAAAATGAAGTGATGTAAAAACGCCTGAATAAATATAGGGATTTGCAAAGATATACTCACAGGCCAAAACAATCATTCCACCCACCATCACCTGCCACGGATCATTTGGATTGTTTTTTAAGATGCTTGTCTTCAAATCATTTCAAGTCTAGATGAACTGAAGATTTCAAATCACCCCCATGATTTGTGTCTTATCCCAAATAGTGGACATCGTTTTCAAACATAACTTAAAGCCTGACTAATATAAATATAGACGCATCATGTTACAACTTCGCACAGTGCAGTGTCTCGCCTAAAACTCACGAGATGCAATTTGAAGTATGTTTTTCTCTTAGCCGAGTGGGAGAAGTTGGTGTATCCATTGTGCACCTAAGTGCAAATGAAACAGCATTTCATAGTTTGAGCTTTGAGCTTTTTAACGCTTTCCTTTCATGGTGTCCTATTCTTTGACAGGACAATTTGCTCCACAAGCTATTTATTTGGAACAACTGAAGGGGTACTTCAGTGGTTAATGTTGCTGGTTTTTAAAAGACACTAAATGTGTAACTACTGATAGTAACTAAATGATAGTAACTAAAACTTAATAATAATTCATACAACAGCTGACAAACTTGAGAATTTTTCAAATCTTAATAATAAAAATGTGATATCTAAGAATATTACATATATTCCAAATCTGCAGCAAATCGGCAATCGGCAAATATGAGGATCAAATCCTACCTAACACATAATTGATGGAAGGTTCCTTCCAATCACACACTCATACACACACTGCCACACACATATGGTACAGTCACAGAGGGAGAAAGGCAACCTGTGGCCTTTGTTTAACAGTAGAAGAATGAATATGTAAAGTAGAGCTCATAAATAGAGAACTTAAAGACCCCCAGCTGATGCTGCTGGGCCAGCCTCCAGCCACACACATACACACGCACACACACACACACAGACACACACACACACACACACACACACACACGCCAGCTCTTTCAGCCAAAAAGAAGCAGCACTCAATCAAAGGTCTGTAAGGGAAATAGTTGTTAGCAGATCAATCACCTGTAGGTTGAGACCAACAGAGGAACAATCAATCTGTGGCTGAAGCGATATGCTAATAAGCTGCTGCATCACGAGAGTCACCGAATTACTCCTGACACACACACACACACACACACACACTTCATTTGTGCTGCGCTTTGTATGCTTTGTAACAAAATGCAGCAAACAAAACGTCAGCACAACATACCTCTGGTAAGAAGTGAACGAGTTTTCATGAAGCTGAAATCACAGGAACATACCATCTTAGTCTGGAAAGACGTCTGAAACGGTTAAATGTGGATTAAACATTTCTACACTGCAGAGGTATCATCTACTGTTGCATTGGAGTAAATGGGTAGCGCATCGGGTTGGGATACAGAAGGCGAATCTCATCCCACCAGGTGTGGCCCCATTCAGCTACCTCAGTTCTGGTCTTGAGCCAGGATAAAATTCCCAGCAGGAAGGTGATCCGGTGTAAAAAGTTGTACGGAAAAACAACGTACGGAAGACGTTTGACTGTGTTGACCCCTGAAAGGACAAGCCAAAAGCCATTGATCTTTGATCATCTATTGTTGCATCCAACTGTGTAACACCACCCACGTGATCCCGTCTATCTTTTGGATTGTCATATTACAATGCACACAGTTTTAATACATGGTAAGTTGCAGACGATTTGTTTGAATACCGGGAATGAAGCTGGTGAATGTGTAGAGTTCTAACGTTTTTCCACAGATTGGTACCTGCTCAACTCAACCAGGCTTAACTTGGTGCCATGGTTTTCCACGGCACATGGAACCATCTCAATGGAGCTCTTCATCGTAGAGATGCCACATGAAACTGTTCTGAAGCCACTTTTAACTTGACACACAGGATGAATGGAAGATATTGAAGGAAAATTGTTCTTAATATTCAATATGCAGCTGTTTATCACCAAGATAAATTTAATTTCAAAAGACACCAAAGGCAGCAAAACCAAAAACTGCTGAAAGAAATTAGGAGTTTGAGAAATACATCTTCAGAGTACAAATTCTAAGATGAGTGTAGTTGCTCAAAGGCAACACAGGGGTAGTGACACTTTTCTCTGACCAATCAGCAGTCTGCAGTCTTTTCACGTCACCTTTTGGTATTGTCTCAGCTCACTTGGAATGTGGACAGATGTAATACCAAAAAAAATGGTTGGGGTGCCTTTAGGGCACCTGTCATTGAAGTCCAGCTGGCGGGAAACCCTGGAGTAGAACCAGAATACAGTGGAGTGATAGAAAATCAAGCCTTGCTTGGAATCTTTTGCTGTGTGGTGTAGGGCCCAAAGATGATGCTTGTTGGTGTTGTTCCTACACTTTTAAATAGTGGTGCTCCGGGAGCATACAAGGGTCAGGGTCACCACACAGCGGATGTTGATTTGGCACAGTTTTTACGCCGGATGCCCTTCCTGACGCAACCCTCCCCAATTTCTACCGGGCTTGGACCGGCACTGCACAGCTGGGGAGGGGAATGGGCTGTTAGGGGTTCAGTGTCTTGCCCAGAGACACTTCGACATATAGCCGGGGCCAGGGATCGAACCACTCACCCTGTGGTCCGTGGATGACTAATGCCAAATGATATCTGTGGCATCAATCAACTACGACAGCAGCTGAGTGATGGAAATATCATCAACACGCCAGTTCGCTCACTTTAAATCCTCCCAATAATTCGACAGAGCAGCATGCTGCACGCATAAGCTCAAACTCAAAATACGGACATTGCATTACTAATCATAATAATAATAATTAATTTTATTTTCATTTCCAGAGATGCACTGGTCGGTACGTAGACAAAGGTTATATTTGGTACAGAGGTGGATGGATGGCCAGTGAAGTGTCTGCAGGACAGGAATGATGTGCTCATATTTACACCCCCTCATAAGGATCCTGGCAGCACTGTTCTCCTAGAGATCCCGATGCAGAGTGCATTACAATAGTCCAGCCTGGAGGAGAAAAGCTCGGGGGCTCGAAGGATAAAGTCCGGATAATGTTGGCAGAGTCTCACTCTGACATTTGTGTTCACAAATACTCCCCCTCCTGAGAAAGTCAGGAGAATGTCAGGATTCCATTGCATATGTGAAAGGGGCTTATGGTATGTTAGAGTATGAAAAAAAGAGGGTGAGGATGATATATGAGAGACACCGAGCACAGTGTACACAGCTCAAACAGCTGCTGTTGACATGTTTGTGTACATGTGTGTGTGTGTGTGTGTGTGGTCATGTGTTTGTGTTGAGGTACACCCACTCTCTGCTGTTTGTCTTTAGTCTGTGGAGCCCTGCCAGCCTCTGTCTGGGTTGATTCTATCCCTCCATCTCTTTCCACTTCCCCCTCTGTCCTCAGTCTCACACACTTCATCCTCATTTCCTGCCCTGCTTCCCATCCTCTCTTCCTCCGTCTCTCCTATGCTGTCTCTTTAACATGCCAGAGCTCTATTTTCACATCTCCACATCCAGATTCTTTCTCCGCATTGGTCAAAAACGTGTCAACACTGATACAAGAATGACACGGTCCATGAACAAACTGTTGAGGACAGTTGGCTTCACATGCTGATGTAACACTGCAGAGTAGGAACATCCGACTGGACTACAATAGTCACTAAACTTAAAATAATGAATATTTAAAAGCTGCATGGGAATGAAGCTCAGAGGAGAATTGATTATGTGCTGTAGCTGTGCACTGCTTTGTTCAGTGATTTTAAATGACACTTCCATAAAGTTGCCAGTCTTACAACAAACAGTTGGCAGAATCCGAGCATCAAAGATTTTCTGACATCCTACATTTCCCCATCGTGCAATCAACAGCTTCTTTTTTGCTGGACCCCCTCTGAACCTCAACATTGTTTATATGTAAGATATAATTTATGTGAATGCATGTACGCTTAAAATGTACATAACAAAGGGGACATCTCGCAAACATACAGCAGGAATTTAGCTTTTCCGCAGTAATCTTTATTATAACAGTGGGGGTCAAATGAAACATGTTACAGATGATGTTAGATTCTAAAACTATTTGAAGAATGAAAGCCTGAAAAATGCTACTCCAGCAGCATTTTTTTCTGCCCCAACTTTCCATTCATACTTATGCTCGCCGTCTCTTCCTGCCCGTCCTGTCAGCTCCCACCAGTTATTATTGTGGCCC
Organism: Channa argus; assembly: GCF_033026475.1. NCBI lineage: Eukaryota > Metazoa > Chordata > Actinopteri > Anabantiformes > Channidae > Channa > Channa argus. The sequence goes on from NC_090197.1 coordinate 47,712,127, forward strand.
CGCTAACCACTGCTGACGCTGTAATCATCATAGCTGTGGCGGGCTGCTCATTATACCATGGCTGCGCTGTGATTTGGACAAATTGTGATGAGATGTCTTCGCTTCTCTAAGGGTGAAAAACACTGGTTGGGACACATGGAGCTGGATCAGGAATAAAGAATGTGGATTAGAAAGGAAAGGGAAATATTCTCTTTGTCAGTGAAAGATGGAGAAGGTGATGTCTTTTTAAACTTTGATTATTGTGGTTGTTGTAGAGGAGACATAAGCCATGCAAACATGGTGAGGCATTCAGTCCAAATGGTCCAGCAGAAGACGGCAGCTTTAAATACATTCATAGTTTTCTGAACTCTAAACATCTGTGCTGTAGCATTGTTGTTGTCAAATTAATTAATTAAAAACACACCATTCACTGGGGGACATGTCTCTTCCTTCCAAAACATGTGAAGGAGAAAGTTTTCACAAATTTTGCTCCAACACCCTTATATTAGCCAAAAAATATCTCAACCAAGGGCTTGGAATGAACAAACATGTCATCCGGTTGAGTGGTGTGTGGCGGATGTGTTTTTATCCAATGGTCAAAGTAGCTCATCTATTTAACAAATGTAATTAGGTTAAATTTTAAAGGCTTGTTAGGACAGTGTGCTAGTTATTGGTACTTCTGTCATCTAGATGACTGGTACCCTGGTCCTCAAGGCCCCCTGCCCTCATTGTTTTCCAACTATTTCTAACCATCTGCTCAGATCCGGTGTGTTCAGCCAGTCAAGGTGGAAGATACAAATTTGCTTTTTCTTCTCCCACCCCACAGTCATTAAAGTTGGTACCTTCCAGTTTTTAATCAGCAGGGGTCAAGCAGGGGTCCCTGAGGACCAGGGAGGGGAATCCCTGATGTAATCACAGTTTATAGTGAGAAAAATGATTGTAATTTCTGGTAGCTGCAGTATCTTTGTGTGAACAGAATGGTGGTTAAAAAAAATAAAATAAAAAGGTTGCAAAGCTATCATCACTGGCAGCAAAATAAAATTCCAAATTAACACAGATAAAGCAATTAAAGTTAATTAAAACTACAATTAGACTTGAAATCAAGCCATTACCCATTACTCACCCCTTCTTCTTCCCGCTCTGCAATGCTCTGCTATACTGTGCTACTCTCTGCCTCAGCCTTTAGGTATTTACTGTTGTAAAATTTTAAAAATGAAGAAGTTACCGACCTTAGAAGAGGAATCTTACTTACATATTGTTACATATTGTAGCTTTAAAAAGAAAGGAGAGTTTTATCCAAAGCAACTTACAAGGCACATGCAGGAACAACTTCGGGTTTACAATCTTAGTCAAGGACACTTTGACATGTGGTAACAAGGAAGTGAGAATCAAACTGTTGACCCTATAGTTCGTGGATTACTGCTGAGCCGCACCCGGCAGTGCTTGTTAACAAACTGCTACAAATGTAGTTGGCTACATGTAGTGGAAAAGACATCAGATTAAAGTCGGAGTCAGAGTTTCCTGTTTTTTCCACCTGATTATGGGTTATTAATTGATAATTCTTCATTTAGAGCAGATTTTAGTAGATGGTTCCAAAGGAGGATAGTTTCTACCTTCATCAACATTTATTAACATATGTGTATTGATGAAAAAATATCAGCATGTCTGCTTTCAGCAATTCTACAGTTTTGTTTATTGCTGACAAGACTGGCAAGTTTTTGACTGAGACTTTTGAGAGTTATGAATCCACAAGACATCTGCAGGTGCATACTGACTCAACCAGTCTGCTACTGTGGACAATACACCGTTCAACTCATCCAACACTTTGGATGTAAATGATTCTCTTATGTCAGATGATAAACCACTTTGTGTGTTTCGCTGTAAATTGTCTTTCATTTGCTGGACTTGATGGTCATTTGCTTTACAAGCACTGGCACTTTTACATTTTCCTTCTCGTAATGTGTTCTCCAGACAGTTGTGCATCCTATTTATTCTGACCAACTCTGATGTCCTCTGCCACATTGCTGCCTTCTCAACCTCAGGGTGACATTTAGCTTTCTTCATCTGACATTACACATGTTTTACAGGCTACATTATTCACTGAAGCCTCACTCAGGGTGCAACACAAGTGCTGAGGAAAAGGTTTTATGTCAAAGTCCAGGCAAAACGTTGACCTAGGTCAACCTCACAGATTAGAGCCGTATCTTCCGGGCCAGGTTCAGAATGTGGCTGCCGCTGAAATTATAGGTTACAGATGGTCAGTTTGTACTGGGCTGTAAGTGGACTGAGCTCCACCCAGCTACTGTGGACACACCTCTGACCACAGCTCCCCTGGCCAAGCCCAGTCAGACCTAGGCATTATCACACTGGCTGTGCTCCAGAACACACCAAATGTTACTCTGAAATATCAATTAATGAACAAGCTCTAAGAGTCCGTGTTGTAGTCCTCTAAACTTGTTGTATTACAGTAATGTTAACTTGAAGTGAACAGGTGCATCTACTTTGCCTGAACTTGATTGGATTACACGTCTCAGTTAATGGTTTCCAGTGTCCCAGCTTGATCTAGACTTGTACATGTATCTTTACTGACATTGTTGGTGATCAAAAGATTATAGTTCTCAAATTTGCCTTCTGTGTCCCTCTGCTATATTTTTGTGTCAACTAATAGGCACCGCAAAAAAAATATCAAACATTATAAAAACAGGGTAATATTAAATAACCACATCATTGCTGATACCTTTTTACACCCTTTTCAAGCCACAACTCAGGCAAAGCTGGAAGCATCTGGAGAAGGTGCTATAATCCACCGCTAGTTCTCAGGGACCAAACACAGGGGCCACAACTGGGAAATTGTTGTATTGTTATTCGTAGAAGCAGACACTCGGGTCTCCCTTTTGAGTGCTCCTGGGGGAATTACTATTACAGATAGTTGCGAACTGTCACAACTTGTTGAAATGACAGTCTACTACACAATGAACTGCTGCAGGGTACAATGACTTCAAATAGGTTTCAAGGTAAACTCCCTCTGCACAATAGAAGGGCCCGGTCCCGTCGAATCACAGACACTGATGGCTGCTTTGCGTATTGAGCTGTGTATTGGTGATTTGTTGTTTTCAGGGTTTAGGGAGTCGTAAATGAACAGAGTAATAACATGTCCGTGCTACTTTTGCCAATGAAAGGCCAGTAAATAAGAGGAGGGCCCGGGTGATGTTGTTGTGACCCCACAGAGCAATAATGATCTCACAAGGGAAGGCTGCACGAGAGCCCCCCCCCCCCCCCCCCCCCCCCCCCCCCCCCCAGTCTGATGATCTGGATGGGCTCATGGTTTGAGTGAACTTTACAGATGAGCTTCTATTAACATCTATGTCCTACTTCTGCCTCTTTCCAGTCCTCACTCCTGAGCTACCAAGCAGCTTTGAATGCATCACCACTGTCCTCTAGTGGTAGTTAATTAGGTGACTGCAGAGAGTTAGGGGACTGTCAATTATCTGGGGACTGTTTTAGGCAGCAGAGTTATCAACAATTGATGCTCTAATGAGGATTTCTGGCAGCAGGATCATGTGTGTGAATTTAAAAAAAATATAAAGTGTGTTTCTGATACCGATTGAACATGGCAGCCAGTGCCTCACTGCAGCTTATTGATGGGTTTCTAATGAGTTTTGGACAGCAGTGTAGTGCTAGAACACACAAAAAAATAAGCTTGCTACTTGTATTAGTTCATTTTTGGTTGGGGTTTGATTATGCCTGACAAGATGAAATTGGGTGAATTGTGTTTGATCCAGTTCCCACTCAGTACCAATACTTTCTAAACAAATTTCTACATAATTTCCACAAATAGCAAGTAATGGGATCAATTGTTGCACACTTTCTATCAGATCAAAAGTTACGAATTCTTTTTTGTCTTTCTTTATATTCTCAAATGTATAATTTACTGCCCACTGCGTTAAAGTTTTTCTCTTAAACAAACAAATACAATAAGTTGATAATTAATTTTAATTAATGTTTTTTCTTTTTCTATGTCCATTCTTAAGGTTTTGTGTACACTGTTCTAGTAATTAACAACAAAATTAAAGCTAATTTCTGGTACATTATGAGGAATGTTTCCAGGAAATGTAGAAAATACACCACATGTCAAATAATAAATAAAAATACATATTTCTTAATTCAATCACTTCAGTTGCTAAATGTTACTGTGTTAATAACTTATAAGACCAAATTTACTGTTAAAACATATAAAAGATGTCCTCAAATGCACAGTAAGGTTGGGATATTATAAAATTGCCAGTTATTAACACACTAACTTAGATTTTTACTTTGCACCACACACATATACATACATACACACACACACACACACACACACACACACACACACACACACACACACACTGCTCATCCACATCAAAGCCAGCAGGTGGAAAATTCCCTAACACACAAACATTGAAGAATGAAAGGCTGCAATCAGCACATGACTGCCTTGAATGATGTGGGAGAATAAACATGTAAGTAGTGAAGCACTCAGCTGAAACCAGCTCAGCTCTGATGCTTATTGGCCGGCCGCGTTAGCATACAGCAACCTGTGGTCATGTCTGCAGCCCGGGGGCAAGGCAGTAGTGATTAGCATTTAAAGCAGGCCCACTACCTCCATTCCTTGTGCCCACCTATGGAAGACTACTATACTGCATAGTTGCATATCTGTTGGTCCACCTTTGATACAAGCATGTGATCAGGCTCCAATCTCTGAACATTGACAGAATCAACCATTTTGTTCAACCAACTTTTTTACAGAATGTTTAATTCAATGTGTTTTTATTGGATTTTTTTTTTTGGTTTGGTACCAGCCATATCATAGACTAATCAGCCACAACATTACAGCATCTGATGGCCTTAATATGGCCATGTAGGACCAGGGTCAGCCCCATACACAGCAACATGTACCACCTCTGTACCACACAGTAACTCAGTGTGCAGAGGTGAAGTAAACAAGTACACAAACCCAATACTTGAGAAAAAGTATTGGACTGAAATGTTTCTCCACTGTAAATACCACTTTGATTCTTTTTCTTAAGTAAGCAAATTATCTACATTTTCCTTGAAGTAAACAAAAGTAAAAGTATATCAAACAATTATGACAAAACGTACAGTGATTAATTAATGTAAGGGTCAAAGGTCACTGTTGGTACTGTGGTTGGTTTATGTGTCATATGATACGTCAGCATTTATTAGTTCATCATAGTTTTATATTAAACCACCATAGTTAATGAAAATTAAAACGAAAGCTATAGAATGTTATTCTGTGATTGTAACACAGTTTAACCTCTTATGCTCATGTCAAACCATGTGGCCAAACTACAGAGTTATCTCATCTGGGAAGTGTCTCCTGAACAACTCAACTCTAATTTGTGTTTCAAACAGAGATGACGATCGAGATACTACATTTATTGCAGTTGTTGCCTGTGTGCTTGCATGGGTTTCCTCTAGAAACTCCGGTTTTTCTTCAACAGTTCAAAAACATGCATGTTAGATTTTAAATTGGCCCAAGGTGTGAATGTGAGTGGTTGTCTATCTGTGTAAAAGATTGGTGACTCACCCAGGGTGTACCCTGACTCTAGTCCAATCACAGCTTGTATGGGCCCCAGTACCCCGACCCTGTCCAAAGTTTGTTTGTCTTTTTATGGGCTTCAGATACCAAGCCTGTAAAAATGTTTCAGCTCCCTTGTCCTGTTGGTAAAGTCACACTAATTTGAGATCACCCGAGTGTAGTTAATGATTACTGACAAGCAGAAGTCAGGAGATGGACACAAGATCACTTCCAAGTCACTGAGTATTTCTTAGAGTGCAGTTAAATCCATTGCTATGAAATGGGAGGAACACGGCACAGGTCGTAACCTGCCTTGAACAGGTTGTCCCCAAAAGTGAAGCATAGTCACAGGACACCTGTGAGTGCTCTGAAAGAGTTAAAGGCTTCAGGAGCCGAGATGGGAGATACTGTACACACAACAACACAAGAACTGTTGTCTGGGTTTTTCACCAGAGGTTTTATGAGAAAAAAGCTAAAATCTCTGCTGAGTTTGTCAGAGGGAATGTGGGAGACTGTGAAGTCAAATGAAAGAAGGTTCTTTGGACTGATGAAACCGAAGTTGAGCTGTTTGGTCTAGATGTTATGCTTGGGATCAACAAAAGCTCATCATCAAAAACCCAGAATCCACACCATGAAGCCTGGAAGACGCTGCCTGATGCTGTGGGGAGGCTTCTCTGCAGCAAGACATGGAAGGCCTGTATAGGTAATAGTTAAAATAAATGTAGTAAATTAAGGACAAATCCTGGAAGATCCTGTCCAGACATTCAAAGGAAATATATACAGAGATTCAGTGCTGTAATTGCTGTAAAAGTACGATGGACCACAATCCAGTGATGTAAACACGTTAAAGCTGAACACTATTTGTAATGTGTTTCTCTTTCCTTTACTCTCCATTAAAATCCATAACTTATCAATGAACTAGTTCTGCAGACGGAAAGCCCCCCCCCTCTTTCCTATCTCACTGGCTCCAGTCTCAGTCTCTAAAAGTTTGATGGCCCAGTTCGAAACACTCTACACACTGAAAACAAGTTTGTGCGTAAAATGATGAAATGAAAGTTGAAATCTAATGGCAGCTTCATAGAATGGTCCCTCCTAGAGGATGCTCAGTCACTGCAGTGTATTTATGTGAGGAGGCTTGGTGGGGGGGGGGCATGCACATTGCCACAGAGGTGTCTTTGTGGCAATGTGGTGCTAAAGCATAAAGAATAGTTTGACCCAGTCATGACTCACTCTATCACAAAACACTTCCAGCCTGTCGCAGACAAGTGCCACATTCATCAGCTATTTACCAAAGCCTTTACACACCGGGATCAGCATCTCTAAGGAACAGAGGGCAGAGTAAAAGACACCTGTGACGAGCAACCGCTTAACGACATGTTGTTAGAATGGGAAGGTGGAAATCTGGGAAAGAGAACAGAGATTACCAAGTTTGTGAGGCTACACTAGTTGCAACAGCACCCAACAAGTTTTCCCCACAAAGGGAGAATTCATTGTACATTTAGCAGTGAATTGCATTCAGATGGTGTCTTCTTCAAGACACAGCTTAGTCTAAAACGCATCTATCTCCAGCATTTATATCAAATTAATTTTTTTTATATATTCATGCTGTTTAAACACTTCACATATGCATTTCTGTTAAACATTTCTACATTGTCACAGTCGCACCTTTCCCCCTCCATTCTTTCTTCTTTCTGGTTTAATCACAGCAGCTGTGAATGGTTACAGTGGATCATCCATCTGGTTTTATTACTCAGTTTCTCCTGTCTCCACTCTATTTGTCACCAGCCTTGTTCCATGATAACAGACATTTGTCACTGTCCTGTGCCTCCCACATGACATCAGCAGTTGACAAGTGACACTGGGGAAACACACACATGCACACACGCACACACGCACACACACACACACACACACAAGCTCACGGAAAGGCTTATTAGGGATTAGGGATTTGTGTGTTTGTGTTTGTGTTTGTGTGTGTTTGTGTGTGTGTAAGAGAGACGAGGCAGCATTGTGTGGTACAGATAATGAATAAACTAAACAGGCACAACATAAAATAAACATTTATCCATCTATTATGTGTTTGGCTGATCCTACTGAGGGTCACATGGTGCTGGAGCAATTGATTCTGAGCAACCGGCATTATCATGCCAATAAGAGGTGAAGTAACACTTCTTATGATTTTGTAGATAGTTTGAGGCTACCTACTACCTATTGAAATGTTTAGTAGAAGCAGGATGTTTGGGAAATTGGTCATACTAAATGAGGTAAGCGAGAAATTGGTTTTTGGTGATGGGATTTAGAGGTGACAAAGTCTATGTAGGAACGAGGTTGTGGCAGATGGGTAGTTGAGAAAACACATATCTGATTCAAAGGACATGGTAGCACATATTATCACATGAGAGAAACCTCCTGAGCCCACTAACATATAGGGCAGGCACCTACTGGCTGAAACCTATGGTGTGCATAATAACTTATACTATGTGAGGTAAATGCCAAATCCTGGTCAAAAATAACTCAAAGGTTCCTCACCGCAGCACTGGAGGCCAACGTTATGCCATGCAAAGTAACTATATTGTTAGACAGCATATTTCTAATCTTTTTAGGCCAAAATAGAATAATTTCAGTTTTGTTTGAATTTAGAAGTAGGAAAATGTAGGACATCCAGGCGTTTATGTCTTTTTGGCATGCTTCAAGTTTGACTAATTGGTTAGTATCTTCTGGTTTCACGGATAAATAGAGCTGGGTATCATCTGCATAGCAGTAGAAGTTTATGGAATGTTTTCTAATAATTTTGCCTAAAGGTGACAGATACAGATTGAAAAGTATTGGTCCTAACACAGAGCCCTGTGGAACTCCATAACTGACTTTTGTGCATAGATAGAAGATTCATCATTACCATGAACAAGTTGGAATCTGTCTGACAGATAAGATTTAAATCCTTTAATTCCAAATCCATGTTCCAGTCTGTTGCAGCATGATAACACACATCTCTAAAATGTACAAACATAAGACATATGCGAAACAGCATGTACTGCAGTGATAACTACTTTAATTGGAATATATTACAAGGAAGACAAAGGTGTGTAGTGGTCATTGCTGTACAGAGTTAACAAGAACTGGAAACCCTGCTGAACGAAACGCACAAAGACATTTTTCCTTTTTCTTTCAGTTATGTAATCTTCTTTCAACACACACATATTTCCATGTATTCACACAAACTGGATTTTGCTATTTCCAACACATTTTACTGTATGTATTTCAGATAAAGCACCATACTCTGATACAGTTATGTAAAATGACTTTAGAGTTGCTGGAGGAATTTTGTTTAAGTGAAACAATATTGACACAAACAAAAGTAACTTTACAACAAACAGATGATAATGTAACAAACAACATGCAGTAATATTGGGTTTTCACATAATACATTTTGTCTGCAATACAAATAAAACATTTCAAAGGTAAATTGCTCTCAAAGATGCATACTACACACGGTAAATTTCCAGCAAACTGTCATGTCAACAAGCTCTCATCCTTTTGATAATTGAAAACAGTCAGGGTTCTGCAGTAGAAATCACACAGTTTGTCTTTGCATCCTCAAATTTAAGGTAAAACTCTGCCAAGCAAAGAAACAACCATATATAAGATTCAGAGACAATGCTGCCTTCTCTGAGCCTGGGCTCATTTAAAATGCACTAAGGAGAAGTGCTCTGTCTAAGGTGTAAAAATGTGCAAACATTTGCAAATCATGGATGGTACATTCTCCACGCTAAAGAGTAGAGGACCCATCTGAATTGTTATCAGTGCACAGTTTAAAGGCATATGTGATGGACTGGGTTTGCATTAAAGCACACAACATGGGTAACTTGCAAATCGGTGAAGGCTCAATTGATGCCAACTGATGCACCAGATTTAGCACTTTAGAGTAAACTGACCTGGCCTGTAGTCCAGACCTGTCACCCCCTGAAAATGTCTGGAGCCTTATGAAGCAGAAATATGAAAAGGGAGGCCCTGGACTGCTGAAGAGCGTAACAACAAGCAAAATGGGAAAAAACTTTGGCTTCAAAATTTAAACTGGTCTCCTCAGATTGTAAACATTTACAGTGTTTTGTAAGAGAAGATGTGATGCAACATAGTGGTAAACATGCCCCTGTTCCAGCTTACTTCTCATTAATTGTCTAGTGAGCCAAGTTCACATATGCAATATTTATTTCTGGATGAAGCAAAATGGGCTCCATTCTACATGATGCCAAATGCAGTCACAGTTCATTTCCTTTATATGCATATCAGTGTTCTATACATATTTTAATGTAGTTTGGATTCTGATCGGATGGAAGATGTGAATATAATTGATACAAGCTGAGTTCACTCTGTTTGAGCTTTATATAATATAAATATTATGGTATGGTATATTATATGGTAAGAAGTACCACAACTCCCTACCACACAGTATAAGTACAGCAGTGCATTGAACCTGAGTGTTATCCAAGTGGAAAGTCCAGCTTCAACAACCCTGAGCTCAGTGAGTCCAGGTAAGGTGGTGTTTGGTAAATGTGTACAATATTGGAACAGACAAACAGAGAAGAGGAAATGAGGGAGGGTTTTGTGGTCACTGTGAAAAAGCTGCAGCTCCTTAAGGTCCTGAAGAAGAGCTATCAAACTCCAGTGAAGCATGTTCCAGACCACCATAACCGTTCATCTTCTTAAGCTTCATATTGTCCACGTGGATCAGACCCTGAGTCTCCAGGACTGCCTCTTTCTTCGAGAACATCTGGCTGATCTCCATGAATGTTTTGTTTTTGGTTTCAGGGATCACAAAATAGACATATACAGCAACGGACAAACATATGGAGGCAAACACCAAGTAGCAGTAAGCCCCTGCAGACATCTGATGGGTGGATGTGGAAGATGGATTACAGATGATTGGAAAGATTGAGAGACAACACAAGAAGAATGAGTTGGAGAGTTTGGGAACAGACTAACAGAAACATCAGAAACATTTTCAAAAGCACATCTCCGTTCTAGATATTGGAAAAGAAATCCGTGGTAGTGTGGCATCTTTTACCATCACCTTTGTTGCTCTGTTAGTAGAACAGCTGTCCACAAACCACCTTCCATGGCAACTGCCATTTTTGGTGTGAGATTCAGTGTGTGAATATGAAGCAACTTTGGAAAGTACTTTGGATAAGCAAAGCATTTACTATTCACCTTTGCTGAACATCCGTTGCCATTGCTATATGTGAGGGTGAATTTGGAATTTGGATTGTGTAAACTACTGGTATGTTCAATTGGTTAACTAACTTTTTTGGTTACAATTTTTTTTGGGTTTGTGTTATCAGTATTTGTAGGACGTTGTAAAACGGAGTGTTTATCACATATTCAGCATTGTATGTTTACCAGTTGCATTTCTGTATTTCCTTTAAACGTATGTTAACCTGTAACATTAGTGTGAGATTAACAGGCCCATAATGCTGATGATTATAATAAATTGTAACATTGTATTTTTCTTTTCAGTTTATTTTTGAAAAGTTATCAACCTGTTTTCACTGTTTCGATTCTGTTTCAACTGTAGTGAGTCTGTTTTGAGCTCGCTTTGTTACTGATTCTCTAAAGAGTTTGACACACAGGACACGAGGGGTCTTTGCTCTCACACCTAATAATAACAAAAATCACAGCTCATATGTGTTATTTAAAAGCCTCAGCCATTCAGCTAATAACATTTAGAGGATGAGCTCATACAGCGTGGCACAACGTGTAGCTCTCACCTGTAAGAAGGGGAAGACAAAGCCTACAGTGAAGTTGGAGAGCCAGTTGAGGGACCCTCCTACGATGTAGGCAGCTGGTCGGTGAGACTGTTTAAACAGCTCTGCTGTGATCAGGAAGGGAACCCCCGCTGGAACAGGAAGGAAGCCATCAAAACATTAGTCTACATGCCCTATAATGTACCTTATACGTATATATGTGTATGTGCATATACGTCTGTCTGGAGTTGCACATAGTTGCCACATCAGGTTTGCACCAAAACATCTGTAAATAAATGTTGGTTCTTGTTCTTTATTATTTTATGTAGATTTGATTAAACCTGTTTTCTCTAAGAGCCCATGGACAAGGGCTGCAAATTAGGATTTGCTGTATGTTCTATATGTATGGCATTGGGTGCTTGGGTGTAGCAATGTTTGGTTGTATTGTCCCTGTAAAAAAGGAACTCCTGAAGGTCTGAATACTTCAGAATAATTATGAATTTGTAATACTTTTGAAAACATTTTAAAATTTATAGTTTGCCTTAATGAGTTATAGTGTGTAAATTGATGGGCAAAAAGCACAGAACAGTAAAATGTGCAAAAAAATAAGAGGCGTAAATATGTCATCAAACCACTGTATACTATTTATGTTACAATATTATTTTTGTCCCTCCATCAGCTTTCAAACTTATAAGACCAATAAAAGGCTTATAAGACATAAACACAACCAGCCAATCAGTTGAGTGCCACCGTGCCAGAATGTGCATGCAATTGTCAGAGTGCATAACTCCATAGAGAAAAATAAATAGGAATTTGTATCACTTTGTATTCACATGATTGGCTAAAATGTAGAGGGACATTTCTTATTATTTATTCTCATGAATATTAACACTTTTATATATTCTAATTTTATTTGCAATTAACAAACCTGTTGGGTATGTGTTAAAATTGAGATAATTTGCTTAAGATGCTCCGGGAGTAACAGTTTGAATACCCCTTGTCGTCCAGAGGGCGCCATTCAACAACAAAAGGAAGCCAGGACCTGTTCGGTCTTAATATAACATCAGTGGTGTTGACTGCAGATCACACTTAAGATGACAAACGCTTCCTCACACCTTGCACCTCTCCCCAGTGCTGCTTCACATGTAGAGATTTCAGTCTCCACCTCAGTACAGTTGAGTAAAATTTTTATATAATTAAAAATAATAATTAATAAAGTAAAAAGAAAGTATAGATCAGAATGACTCTACAGAGGATTATTCTACAGAAGTGTATGTTTTGATTGTAAATAGTACAGACAACCTATAAAATGTTGAAACTTGTTTTTTTATGTGTTTGTATTATTTTCAATCATAAAGATTTCAAACAAATTGCAAATCATGGCATTCCCTTTTTAGTGACGTTTTACACATCATCCCAACTTTTCTGGAAATGGAGTTCATCCAATATTACTCAGTGTATAAATTTATAGATAGGCGAAATACAGAATGTCAGTGATATCATGTAATAAAGTGAATTTACTTCCAAACGGACAAGTGCAGACATCAAAAGATGTTCAGAGAGTGACAATATTACATAGACATGCTAAGCTCTGTGTCTGTACTGAGGTCATGGAGAATCTATTCTCTGAACCAACAGGCCTCTGCAGTTCTTTGACATTTAAGAGACTTCTATAGACATCACTACTTTAATGCTTAAGTTTTTGAGGAAAAGGATTTTTATTTGTATCTTTTACTTACAGTCCTAAACCATTACTTAAGTACTTATATAAAATATGTTTTGGTCGCCGTAATTAATTCTTCAGTTAATAGTGGTCATGAAGTCATTGTTTCCTGAAGCCCTTTCTTTGGATATAATGGGGGCAAACAACCACAGTCCTCGATAATACGAGGGTTCAGCGGGTTGAGTTTATTCAATCAAGTGAATATTTTTCAAAGTTAAAGCCTTTTAATTGTTTCCTGAACAGTGCATTTGTGTTGAGTTGCAGCAGAAGAAGGGGAATTCTGTACTTGGAAGATATTCCCTTTTTAAAGGTTGAAGCATTATATTGTCTTCGGAAAATGTTTAATATATTTTTGCTCAGAGGGAAGAGCATGGCCCCCATCACTGACACAGGAGGAATCTTTCTACAGTGTCTACTCAAAGCTCCTAAAACCCACCACAAAGTAATAGCCTGAGCAGCTGAACACAATTTAATGAAATAATTAGTATATTACAATGGAGGATTTTCTACTTGAAACTACTGAACTAGTCATCACAAGGGGGGAATAAGGAATAATTGTTTTGTCCTTTAACATGCAGTGTAGAACTGCTACTACCTGGACCGATGCAGAAGCCAGCGATGATGCCGACCACACAGCAGACACTGATGTAGCGCATGAACGCTATCTGCACCTGCAGAGAGATGAAACATGAAGAAGCCAGTATGGTCATATATAGTTGGTTTGTATTCACTTGTTTTTTCTCCTGGCAATTTGTGCCCCGCATGCTTCCCCTATGTGTCCCTTACTAGAATGGAACTTGTAGAAAGTAAGAAAAGGAAGGAAATTGGCTGGAAATTGGCTGCAGAGTTACCAGACACAACGTGTGTTTTCAGTGTGTTGCTGCAAGTACTAGTTAGAGGATGTATGAGTGTAACATATCTGTGAATTTGAAGAATCAACATGCAGAAAAGTAATCGTGTACATATAGTACACAATCACCCACAACCTAAGCACTGTTATTTTTAATAAAGTCATGGGATCAGCATGGCCACTCTGAGCAGTCTGCAGCTACACAGCCACATACACAGCAAAATGTATTACACTAGGGTGGTATAAGTACACTAGGTGATATAAGTACATAAACTAAATACAAACACATTCTTAACTTTAAGTGTTTTTCAGTAAGCAGATTATCTTTCTAGATTTTACTTAAAGAATAACGGTAAATATACTTTACTAACAATTTTACAATTTTACAATTTTTTAAGCAATGCTAATTAGGGTAATTATTTTTGTCCTTTCAGTTTATTTAATAATAAAGGACAAAGGTCACTGTTGGTAAAGGTGGAGCTGATCTTATCTGTGCTGCATGCTGATGCCACTGGAAATCTTTTACCACTGGAAGTCTTTTTCTCATCATATTTTTTTTAAAACACACACACACACACTGAGAAGCAGCACATCCCCACTGTGACACACAAACACACCTGCAGAATGAGGGCTAATGTGATTCCTATACTGCAGATGCCCATTATGGTGAAACCTCCAATCATGAGGGGCCTCCTTCCCAGCTTCTCTATGGTGAAACACTACAGGAGGAGACACAGAGCTGGGGTCAGACATTGTTGAATGAATGCAAATAAATACACACTACACGCTAAACATGAATGTGTTCCAACATCGTTCCAATTTCCACCTACCAACAGTTCACTGATGAACATGAAACAGTTTTTTCTAAGTAGCACACATGTGAAATGAATTTCATTAAAATGTTGTTGGTTACAGAGTGGTTACATTTACAGTAAAAGTCAATATATGAATGATAATATTTATTCTCTTGCTTTGCGTCTTTAACAGTGCAGTTATTGTCTTCTTTTGGCATTTTCTGTCTGAATTTATGTCCAGGTAGTTTTCACCCATTTAGTATTATGTGTGCTCATGTTAGCTATGTTTTTGGTTGGTTGTCCTGTTTGAAACATGACTGTACAGTGTAAAGCGTGTTTAGCAGCTTATTTCAGTTTAAAACATTTTTTGGGAAAGAAATCCAAATGTAATAATATGTAATAAGGTACAGTAATTACACCAGTTCAACTTTTACACGGAGCCAGGCCCCACATCCAGTCTGTCACTTGTGACTCCAGGAGCATTGTATAATGTGTACACACAAATAACATGCATTTTCCCCACACTTCACATATACATACACATACTTCAGACCGTGTATACAAATAGTTTAAAAGCAGTGAGAATGAAATGATGAGGAGCATAAAGGATTATACAGTATACTGTGATTTGTTTTAATGTTTTGTCAATTTTCCTGATTGTCTCATGTTGTAATGGTCATGTGTGATGAAACCTCATAGATCAGTAAAACAGCTTCCGCTTTTTGTATTGTCTGTTCATCACATTGAGAGATTTAATGGGTGGCAGAGCAAGCACAAGTATCAGTGTGAAAACTGACAGTTCTACATGTACTTTCATTAATGGTAAATTTTGTGGAACATGTTTTCATTTGTACAGTGAGATTTAGAGAACAGAACCAGGATTACACTTTATAAATTCTGTCTTTGTGTGTACACGCAGTTTTTGGTAGGAATCCTATTAGGAATGGGAATTTTATGTGCCTGTTCCCAGGTCTGTACCACGGAAGTGACATTTATATCCTTCTTCTTTTCTTATGTTGCTGTTCAGACCATAAGTATTTGCACAGTTAAACATTTTATTCTTGAGGCTCGTCCAGTTTGATACGATAGATACTTCACTGTTAGCTTGAAGTACTTTGACTTGCACTGTATAATGTTGTATAATTCTGTGTTTATTAAACTGTCTGGGGACAGCTACATGCAGGACCATATCATTATACATTATAAAATGTTAACTAAGGTAATAAAAAGTCTTGTGTAGCATGTGAACTCAATAATATGAACTTCCTGTATTTGCTACTGCTTAAGTTGAGACATGTAAAATTTGATCAAATTAAATGTGCTGAAGCAGAGAGAGAAAAGAAATGTGTAACTGTCTAAATACTCACAGTCTGGAGTGGATCTCTGATCAGTTATTATAAAAGACACAGCAGCAATGAGGACACAACATCAGCGACAGAACCTTTCTGATTTGTAAGTTTACCCCAATGAGTCCAGCGATGATTTCTATAATTCCTGTTCCTGCTGTAGTGTACTGGATCTCTGGAGGTGGGATACCTGCGTTCTCAAAGATGTCGTTGGTATAGAACCAGATCTGTGGCGGCAAAATTAACACAGACAAAATAAAGGTTCACTAAGGCTCAAAGACTTGAATGGCAATCAGTGCCTCCCTCTGTAGCTACTGTGGGCTCGGTTTTAGTAAACCCTGATGCAGTACACAGGCATGTGCACACGCTACAGTGTGTGAGCAACATGCCCAACACGCTTGATCACTATAACACATTATCATACATTAAGGGTGAGAATGTTAGAGGCCAATTACATTCTACAAGTTTTTCTCACATCAAACGCATATACACAAGTTTAAACTCTAAAGGTGCAGAATGGTGTGACCAACAATTTTGTTGGTTGGTGGATACAGTGCAGTCAGGTGAGGCCGAATCCATAATGGCCAATCAAATCAGCTCCTTTCATTCCCTTTAAAAGCAGCTTTGAAGAATTCTCACACTGAAAGTTTTAGCTGTCTCTCTGATGGATTTGTTTTTGGACAGTTAAAATCTGTTCTAAGTGCAAATATCCAACTTACAATCAAGTCCAAATGTTCAGTTTGCTTACTTGTAAACAAACAAACGCACATGTGAAAAAGCTGTCCAACCTGCAACTGTCCAAATATTTAAGCAACTACAATTGGGGGTTTTTGAACAGAAATGGCTGCAGTCCCAACACTGTTTATCCATGATAAATGAAAGCTGACAATCTACATTTACACAGTTTCATTTCAAAGTAGAGTATAGACTTACATATATAGAGCATGTTACCCAAAGTTGGCCCAAGCTAATTAATCCCCATTAGTGAGCAGTTTTGCTGAGAACAACAGGTAAAGAACTTTTCCTCATAATGTTGCATATGTGTGCCTCAAGAGGAACAAAGAGATGTGTAAAAACTGAAAGGGAGAGGCAAACGTTTCGACCCTGCAGGCTACACAGGTGGTGCAAAATTGCCAAAGAGAGATAGGAGACATTTGCTCACATTCAATTCTAGTCACTTTGAGGCTTTAGGGGGGAGTGGGACAAGACAGGGAGTGAATTAAGTGGAGACAGCAGACTGTGATGGTTAGAGAAGTAGATAGACAAATACACTAACACCCATGGCTGGCACTGACTACGCACAAACACACACACACACACATACACACACACACACACACACACACACACACACACACACACACACAGGTCTCTGGTGAGCCAGGAACTGTGCCAAGGTTTGCCAACTGTCGCATGCACTTACAACTAAATATCACCTGAAGTATGTGCCACATTACTGCCACCATTACTCACTCATCTTCATCATCATCACATCCACATAAATATAATCACAGAGGTTGTTACATTATCATCATCAAATATAAACAGTGTTACTTCAACAACTGCCTGCTAATCTTCAACCTTCATAATTTTCATCATCAAACATCCAAATCCAGCGATGTTGATGCAATCACCAGCAGTATCACCATAACCGTCCTCGTCTTCAGCGCTGCTCTCAGTATGCGCTTGTTTCAGCACTGCTCCAGTGTTGTTTTGCCAGAGCTAATTAGCAGCTAAAAATACAGCCTGGAGAAAGGTGTGCTAATGAGATCAGCACCAGTGCTTACAGTGCGCACTCTCTGACCCAGCCTGCCTCGTAATCATTCGAATAATTAATGAATGCAGTGCATAATTCAGAGAGGGAATTTGGCTAATCGTTTCACCAGAAAAATGATGACGACAGCTTTTAGCTTCATTCACTAGACCACACAAGGCTAATAAAACATTGAGGGATCTTTTAAGGGCTATTTTCATCTCAGCGTCTTTGTCTAATAAGCTAGATCAATCAGATGAGGGAGCTGTAAAGGCAGCAGGCATGGGAAAGGTGAACATAGAGGGTGAAAAGGTAAAACGAGAGCTACGGGAACTTAAATGTTGGTGAGTGAGATAAAGTACAGGTGAAAAGACTCAGGTCTGACTAAAACCATCTGATGCCACTTCATCTGAATGCTGCTCTTCACTGTAGGCCAAAGTCTACATTTAGCCGATCAGCCAACAGCTGATAGTACGCACTGCACAAATGGGGGTTATGGAGTCAGAATATGTCTGCTGATACAATTTTACAACAAACACCTGCTAAACCTTAGTATGCCCTCTACACAATAACATTACTTTGTACTACTTGGTATTCGTATCAGTCTCAACCAAACATTTTTGCACATAATCAAAGATCGGCTTTTGACTTGTCCCTTCAGGGGACGCCACAGCGCACGTTGATTTGGCATGAGTTTTGAATATTGTTTAAAGAGCAATATAAAGGTATCATAAGATAATATGATTTTTTAGTAAGCTTTGCTAAAATAAAGTTAATAGGTCAATGATTATTCCAGTTGAACCAAATTCCAAGTGAACCAAAACTCATCACTAGCAGTCACATAAGAAATGTCTCATGGGCTCATTGGTTAACCAGATGTGGTGGGAACAAGTGAAGACAGGAAGTAGATTTTGTTGAGCCCCATTTGTATAAGTAAAAACACAGAGCAGCTGCACAATAGGTTTTTGCTCAGAACTTTGGTGATTATTTGACCAATAAATGGAGTAAAACTCTGCAGAATAACCATGTTCCATCACACTTAAAAACAACTTCCTCTATAGCCAAACTAAGTTAGGGTAGAAAATGATTTCCCCACATTGAAATCGCTCCAGATTTTGTTCGAGAAAGGCCTGAAACAACAATCTGTAAAGGATCTGTGGTTGTCTCTATGGTCCATATCTCCAATTTTGGGCTAATCAAGGAAAGATGGACTTGGACTTGACTTGGGACATGTCTTTACTTGAGACAAGACCTCACGACTGGAAAACAATGAGTTTGTCCAAAATCTGGAAATGTCATTTGAGTGGTGGAATCTAATTAGAAGTGTGTGAGGACTGTAAACCCACTGTAGTTATTCGGTCCAGTGTTTGCCATGTAGTTCTCAAAACAGTATTCTAGTCATCCTGTCTTAGTTAAGAATACAGTATGTCGACTGACTGTTGAGTCAGATATTTTTAATGGGTTAAATGAGGTTTTAGGGAGTTGCTGCCAAACTAAAGGAAATTAATTATCTCCAGTTCCTGAATATTAATCCATTTAGCACCACTAAGAAACATTTTGTTTTTATTTGGTTGTCACTGTATAATATAATATCTGAATTCCACACCTCCCACCCTGCAGTATTGTTTTCATATTCTACAGTATTTCTATAATACTTTGGGTAAGCTAAATGGTTTTACGTGGCACTATGAACTCACTAAGGCAAATTCTAAACTTTTTTATAATGGCAAAAGTAACTCAACACTTTCTCTTAGCTCAATAGAAAGTCTTTTAGCGGAAAACAGCCACAAGAAGCAGCTATAGGATGATGCGCTCTCAGCCGCAACAGACAAGACAAGAGACTGGTGAACACAGTGAAGATTTAGAAGTTAAAGGGCCACATATTTCCCTTAAAACACAGCTAAAAGAGAGTGAATTTTAGGTTAGTTTTATAAGGTTGACACAAATGCCACTTCAAATTAATGATTATGTTGATCTTTAACTTCTAAATGTGGGAGAAAGAAACTGCTAACACTGTGGCCACTGTATGCAACTTTATAAGGTCACATGTCACATGGAGAGCAATGAGTTTTCTAAGCTTGTTTCACCATAATAATTCACAATAATATTTACTTTGAAACTCCGACTCCCACTGATCATACGTTGGATTCCCACGTATTCCTATAAATCTAGGAAGCTTATGAAAGTATCTTAAAATAGTGACATAATGAGCATTTTGGACTTATGACTTAATTCTAGTGATAGAAACCGAGTAGACATTGTCACAGCAGACTACAGCCTGCTGACCCCCATGTCTTGTACATACATATTACTTAGTTTTTAAAGAGTCCTTACAGCGTCGATGCCAGACAGCTGCATGCCGATGTTGATGACCACCACACTGAGCACCTGCCACCGCACTGTATCATCCCGTAACAGTTTCCATACTGACATCGTTTCCACTGACAGCAGGGAGCGTTGCTCATCCTGCATCTCTTCAATCTCAGCCTGGATATTGCACTTGGCTCTGTACCACTTCAATGCTGAGAAGACATTGGACAGGAAGCAGAAAAATTACAGAATATCATGGAAAGAAGCAGTAGCACCTCTACTTCATGCCTGCAAAAAGAGACCAGATCGGACCAAATAACCAGAAAATTCAGTTTTTCCTGACCTGTGATGGTGGCATGAACATTGTGCTTCTCAATCAGTAGGTATCTGGGACTCTCTGGAAACCATGGCAACAGTATTAGCTGTATGAAGGTGGGTACCACCACCACTGAAAGGAAAAGGGGCCAATGCTCCTCCTGTAATCGTTACAACAAAGTTACATTTACACACATGCCGAGGGTGTGGGCCAAATTCATGATCGATTTTTTTTTTGTCGTTGACATTATAGACCCAATCCCATTTCTACCCCACTCCTAGGTGCAAAGGGCACAATGTAGGAGAACCAGTTGTTATATGCTTACATTAGTGTATTGTAACTGCAAGCACAAATGGCAGCATGTGTGTCCTGGAAATGTAGATGGTGTTATGGAGGAATTCCAACGTTTTACTATTCCAGAGTTTCTAGGCTATTCTATTTCACAGTGGGATACTATAGCATTTACCCTTTATGAATATGGAGGAACTGAAAAACAAAGAAGCACTCAAAAAAAGAGCGGAAGGAATACAAAATGTTAAAACGGAACAGTTATTTATTTGGGTATGATAACAATTTATCTGAATAAATGCTAACGAACGGTGGCCACCTTAGGACATCCCAGAACATGCTTAGTAGGTAAACAATCCTCAGTCCAAGAGTTAAAAAAAAAAGTTCAGGGGTCGCCACAGCGGGACATTTTTCGCACACTGATTTGGCATGACTTTACACCAGATGCCCTTCCTGCCAGACATAGGCTTGGGACCAGGATCTAGGTGGCCATTAGTAGTGGGACTGTAGTGGGATTCCAACTCATGACCTTCTGTATCCCAACCCAATGCTCTACCACTGAGCCACCAGGCCCCCACAATTGAATTGTTCTTCAGTCACTTTACTGCATTTAATAGAATAAAGGGCCTCTGAAGAACTCTTTGGCTCATGTAGAGCCAGGTATTTGCTCCATAACCCCATGGACACATGTTTCTTGTTGCAATCCTCCGCACACTGACTATTGTTTTTAAAACAGTGTTTGCCAACCTTCCCCAGAAGCTCGTGTAGACCAAGAATTTGAGCGGTAAAGACTCCAGTGCCAATAAAAATACTTGGCACCAGACCCAGGAAGCCTCGCAGGTTCTTTGGTGCGATCTCACCCAAATACATTGGTACGACGCTTAAAGAGATGCCTGCAGTAGCAAAAGCAGAAAAGAAGGAGAAGTTGTGTAACAATTTTGTTGTACAATTTAACAAAAGTGGAAACAAAATGTGGGGTATTTGAGCTGAGAGAGCAAACTAACATACACTGACATGACCAAATAGGTTTATTAATTTTAATGAAACGGTGATTAGTGATCAGTATAACGTTTTCCTTACTGAAACCAGGAGATCATCATTTATTTTCAACATTGGAATGTGTTGTCAGTATATTCTTTATATTAATTGTGAGTGTGTGTCAAAATATGCACATTAGTTAATATGACATTAGTTTTAATCAGTGTCAGCCTTAATCAGACCCCACCCACAAAAACAATGCAGGACAAGTAAGGTAAGGGAAGGCAGCAATTTATTATCTTTTGGTACAATAGTGATAATGTGAAAAAGGAGGCATGCGCTGCAGAGGGGACCAGGGGAAACAGGAAACAGTGTGGACATCTAAGAGAGAAGGAGAAGCCAAGTAATTGTTCGAACACAGAGGCGACAGAATGGTGACAGAATTCTTACGGCAGTGTGAAGAAGCAGAGATCCTCTGCACTGAAACTGGTCCGAGAGAGAGCCAGCACAGGTGAGGAGGCGAGGGGAAAAGGAGAACTATGGGCGTCTGAGAATCAGGAAAAAGGCATTTTCAAAATAGCAAAAAAAAAAAACAGAGACTAAAAAAAGTGTCCAAAGAAGGAAAACATGGAAAACAATAGTCTTCGGTCTTGCGCAAAAATCCAATTCATTAATACAGTCATAAGATACAGTCAAAGTATTGCAATGGAGCAGAACTCATTGCAAAGGCACTTACTACTTGGTGCAGGGAGGCAAAGCAAAAGGTTCCATGGAGAAATTGGATCCAGAGGCCAGACAAAAACAAACAACTGATCACAGGCAAGATGGGTGAAACTCAGGAGAGAAAAACAGGTTTCTGACACTCAGAAGACAGGAAAACGTTCTGGCAGGGAAGAGCAGGTGAGTGGTGCATATAAAGTGGAGGCAATAGGTGAAGTAAGTTGAGACTAACTAGGCAGAGCAGCTTGGAGAGAGAGACAGAGGGAGATCAGAGTGGAGAGTAGATAGTGGTGATCAAAGGACTACGCAGATCAGAGTCACAGCTGAGACAATCAGTACAGCTCAGCGGAATTGTGGAGGGTGTTGTTCACTTACTACAACATTTTTACACTGATTAATCGCCACAGTTATGAACTTACATACAAATAGTATGTTAGTTGCAGCCCACATCTGGCCTTCTGTTATTGCTTAACTATGTTGAATAAGATGATCCTGACAGTACATTGACTTTAAGTTATGCTAATGACAACTTCCTGAGTGAAGATGTTTGTGTCTTTATATTGCTGCTTTGCCTGGTGTTGCACAGTTTCCAAATTCCCAAGTATGATCTCTTAAAGTGTGTTCACTAGGAACCCTAGTACAGTATGCAGATCTGCTAGCCACCAATAAGAAACAAATTTTAAGTCTAAATAATTAAAATGCTTAAAAAAACCCCAAAACTAAAACATCTATCTGTCCAAGGAAGAATCTCTGACAGAATGAAAAGAGTAAACATTTATTTACTATCTATAGCTTCTCAATTGATATTCTTGGGCCAAAGATGTGAGAAAAAAAAATTTAATATTGAAGAGCTGAGAAGAGGGCCCCAACAAGAACTGAATTTTACTGTGATGACATGATTTAAGTTTAGTTAAGGTTAGGATTAGTTAGACGTGTGTGTGCATCTATGTGTGTACCTGAGTGAATTCCTGTGATGAAGCGGCCAACAATGATCATCTCAGGTGAACCACAAATCCTGCTAAAGCCCATGAGTGAGCCAGCAATAAACACCAGCACTGTTGTATTTACCACTGTACCTTTCCTGAAAAAAACACACGCACACATAGACATTCACATACACACACACAGCAGTCATATATTATGAATGTAGATAAAAGCATATGAGCCAGAGGTTTATGATACAAGGGCAGCAGCAGCAGTGAGCCCCTTCCCTGTTATACACACAGTTATAATGAAAGACATGTGTGCCTGTATAAGACCTGATTAGCCATAAAACACTAAAACAGCTCACAAAGAGGGGGGGGGGGGGGGGTATTTAAGATTAGCCACATGATTAGCCATAAAACGCTGCTGTGTGAAGAAAGTGATCAGCCTGTAAATGGGATTATAAATCAGCTGCTTTTCATTTGCATTTAAATGTCAACTGATGTTCTATGAAAGAGTGGAGATGATTGGAGCTTTCTGTTGATTTCAACTCAGTGTGAAAGTACTTTACACTGCACTTTGAGGAGTAGCACACTTTTCAAGGGCACAGTGGATCACAGGAAGCTGGTGCACTCTGAAGGACAACAGGGCTCCGGGGGAGGGAGCATGGGGAAAATGAGTAGGTCTAAGCACAGAAGACGGAGACATGATTGATAGCACATCCTGATCTACTGCTATTTGTGTAGTGTGTATGTGTGGGTGTGTGTTTCCGTCTCTGTGATTTAATTCTTCATGTTCAACATTCATTTCAGTATCTTCTATCTTCATGATAACAGTAGATTCTCAGTATTTTACTGTATGTCCTTTGTGGGTAGTGTGTGTTCAGGTGTTCATGTTGGTTGCGGCACCAGATGCTGCTGCAGCTGCCAACTGGCCCCTGTCCACGCTCCCAGTTGGATGGTTCAGCAAGGTTACAGGTGTCAGGACAGAGCAGAACCAATGTCCAAATACAGCTAAGAGGGCTGCTGAGGACAAATGTTCCCCTGCACGATGTCAAACTCTAGTTGTTCCATAAGACCAGTCCAAGGTAATATTATTTCCATCTTCATCCAGCTTCATCCAACTTTTTTCCAACTGTTAGGAATTTCTCAAGCTGGTTCTATTACAATATTGAGGCGTTTATATGAACACAACAGAATTTCTTGGTCGCTACACAGATGCCATGTCTCATTTAATCCAGGATGTGAGGAAGCAGCGTTGATTAGTGTAGAACAGTGTAGAATCCAGAATCTTAATGTCTTACCTGCCAAAGCGAGTAACCAGCATGCCAACAATGAGCGAGCCTAGAAGACCCCCAATAGCGAAGACAGACACAGTTAGAGAGTACATCAAGGTTAGTGTCTCGCCACTGAGTCCGGCTCCGCCACGTCTCAGCATTGTCTTGTTGTAAAAGTCCTTTATGTACTGAAGATATAAGGAGAGAAGGAAAAGGACAGAAGAAAGGTCAGAAGAGGTTGAAGGAGAAGATGTACAATGTTGTTTTTTTGATGCTGGGCTCTGCGTCATAGATCAGCAGTTGCAACTGCACCAGAGTGATCAACAAATAAAATAGACCTTGATACAATATGTGCCTTGTTGGTAAAAAGACCTACAGTCACATCATATGCTGCATAAAAAATTTACATCATTATCTGTACAGTGTATAATTTAGTGTGTAGTTTCTAACTACTGTAAATGTCCTAATGCAGTTTCAAAGGCATCTTTCCTGTTCAGATACACTGACCTCAGACAAATAACATGTTACTCAGTGTACGACTGTGAAATGGGTGTTTTGGGGGGCTGGAAAAAACAGTTTTAACAATCAAGAAAAAAATAGTGTATGATTCTACAGGGCACTGAATAAAACTTTATTGCACATTTAGGTTGTAATTAGATAATCTGTCCATCTGTCTTGCATTTATTTTTTGTTGATGACTACAAAAATCTCACAACTGTTCACATTTTGACCAAATGTGACCATTTGCCAACATCAAGGAACTAACATAAAGTAAAACCAACTGCTGTGGCGGCTTCTAATCTTTCATGGGCAGCAGCGAATGCAGAAGAAATACGATGTACAAACTGTCAAGAAAGCAGAGACACTTTGCATTTGTCACACCTCTCTGGCTCACCACAGGCACATTATAACTGCTTCTAATCTAATCTGGGAATTTATTGTTAATACTGTTGTCTCTTCTCATGCAGTGATTTGAGAATTATTTCACTTAATGATGGGCAGACGCCAACAAACACCGTTTCAACATGTCAAATCAATCAAAAAGCGGTAGACAGAGTCTGACTAATGCCAACGCCAGGGGACACATCTCAGAGACATGTTCCCAGACAGACTGATGTTGCCCAACAGGCGTATTGGTCTCACCTGGCTCCTTAGGCCAGAGACATGCAAAGCTTTAATGTGATAACTTGGCTGAAAAACCACTAACAGGGACCCTAACTAGTGCTAACAATGTGGACATCACAAACTAGGGCAACAGATGCTCACAGATGGTCTTCTGCTTTCTCCTCCTCTCATGCGAGCACAGAACGATCAGTGCTACATTCCCATCAGCTCCAAGCTTTGCATTTAGACACTACTTGAAGGCTACGTGAGCCGACACAGCAGTTGAACTTTGTGGGTTTGAGTTCTTTGACATCTAATTGGTGTGTTGAAGGTGTTTTCACAAGTTTCAATTACACTGTATTCTTTAAAGAAACTGTTTTTTATTTAATCTCTTTGTGACAAAGCCACTCATGACCCAACTATTTAGCACCAGATCCAAAGAGTTTTCCTGTTTTTTTTTAAGCCTTTGCTTCTATCCATAGAGGACTGCAGCTGTTGGTCCATATCTGTATGTCAAAGCACTTCATAAAAATATACATTTCCACTTTTTTAATAACATTATTTAAAAAAGGAATCCTTTTAAAATGACATAAAATGGGTGAGCCATTTACAAAAATTGCATAGTTATACCAT
Organism: Channa argus; assembly: GCF_033026475.1. Lineage (NCBI taxonomy): Eukaryota > Metazoa > Chordata > Actinopteri > Anabantiformes > Channidae > Channa > Channa argus. The sequence continues at coordinate 47,738,440 of NC_090197.1, forward strand.
ATGATCTCTGCCTGTCCTCAGAGTTAACAAAGTGGGCCAATTCTCCATTACCCATTAAGACAGGCACAGAAAAAACTGCTGGCACCCAGAATCCTGATTGTCCTGGCTCCTAGTCTGTACAAATAATGTCTATCCAATAATGTCCTAAAACATTTATATTTATTATGTTAACAAATGATTTTGTGAAAGTTTTTTTCATTTCACATTTCATAGTGTTATGTACAGTACACAGAAAATATTTTGACAATTTGTTAATGTATATGTATATGGACTGTGGAATAGAATGTATTGTGGTCACAGGATGAGTTGGTTAGTTGAATGGTATTGCTAACCCTAAACCTAATACATAATACCAATACACATTTAGTTAGTACAAATTTTTGTTTTATCATTAGAAGTATCGAAGTGGAATGTTTATCACGAAGTGTGTAAAAAAGTTTTGGTCAAATAATGCTGAAGATTGGATTTCTTTAAAAAAAAAATAAAAATAAAACTTTGTAATTAAAAATGTATTTCTGATGAAGGAACATTTGTAACAGCTATTTGCGCATTACTTATCATGTTGATGGGGCCCCTGGTCTTTGTGTGTGTGTGTGTGTGTGTGTGTGTGTGTGTGTGTGTGTGTGTGTCTTACTACAGCAGGGGAGTTGACCACAGCCAGATTGTAGCCATAAAGCATGGAGCTCCCGAAGGAGGTGAGGAATGCCACCGCCAACAGAGAGCCGGTCAGGTGCTGGAGACAGAAGGAGAGAAAGGTGTGTGAAAGTGTGTGAGGAAGTGTGTGAGGAAGCCTGTGAGGAAGTGAACACTTGCTCTAACTGAAACAAACGACACCACGGTGACAAAGTTACAACAGTCACAAACAGGCTTCCAGATGAACGTTGCTTGAAGCGCACACAGGCTCATGGTGTTCTGTGATGAGGAACCTTAGTGCTTAGTGCTTTTCAGCTTGTGCTCACAGGCATCTTTTTAGAGAAGGTGTCAGCTGGTCCTAAACAGAGGAGGTTTTTAATGAAGCTCCTTTAAAATGTCTTGTCCACATTCCTCACTGCAACTGAACTAAAGGGCATGGCTGGCTGCCAGATCTGAGAGAGCTGAAACAAGCATGCAGAAACCATTTCTCCACAGTGACCAGTGGCTGGCAAAGAAGTACTACAATCAGTGGTAAATTTTTATAGTACAGGTAGTAAAAAAAGTAAATTCCTTTTTTTTACTACCTGACTTGAACCAAGAACCCTAAGTAACACCTGTGTCATCAACAGCGTTGAGCTTGTTGCTCAGAAAATGTAATACATTACTCATTACTCTGATCACAATTCATATTACTTTACCTACTTGTTAAATTACTCGTTATATTACTTCTCCAAAGCATTAGGATCTAAAAGGCAGACGGAGAGTCAATAGTGGAAATGGGCAATATTTCATCCATCACATTTGTAGCCTTTAGCTCAGTTAGTTCCTTGCTACTTGTTGTAGCTGCTGTTGACCACTAAAATCCTTTTTTTGTTTTTTTTGTTTTTGTTGTTTAGATATTGAAGGACTAACGCCATCCCTTGCAGAGGGCTCATCTTTGTTGGGGTGTATCTCCATAAGCTTTACATTAGTTTGCTGTCTTAATGACACATTACTGCCCAACACTAGTTATAATGTAATGTAGTAATGTAGGAAAAGTAATGTAGGAAAGTCTAGTAGACCAAATATTCATAGATTGATTAATAAAACCTCAACCTTTATTAGTGTTTTACTCTAAACTACTTATAGAATCTGTTTGCTGGCCTTCATTCTTTATTTATTTGTTTGTGGGCCTTATGTCTGAAGGAGTGACAGAGTGGGAAGATAAGGTGACCATCTATTACAGCATTCATACAAATATTCACTCATATTTGCAAAGAGAAGCCTTTTAGACCAGTTCCTCTGATGACTCATTTTCATTACAAACTGCTGAATTATCTCAGACTGGATCAGGTTCAGAGGCGAGGGTGGTGACACATTTATAAACTACAGCAGGGTCAAAGAGGGGGGTCAGAGTTGAACGTACAAAGTGTAAGACTTGTTTAGACAATGCCAGCATTTTGGCAAAGGTCAGGAAAAACATGGCCGCTCTCTTTCAATGTTAAATAACCCGTTGTGTCTGAAGTCACTGTGAATTTGTAGTAAACTAGACAACTATCAAGGGTGGTAGTATTTGTGTTTTATTTAAGTAGAAATTTTTAACTAAAATATATCATAGCAAATGTTGTATAATGAAAACTTTGAATGTGCTTATACACTGATTCTTCATCAGAATTACAGAGTTAGAGTGGAGACAGATGCACACAATCTAGTATCCAGGACATGCACTTATTATAGCCTTTTTTTGTTTTTTGTTTTTTTGTCCATTTGGCTTATCCCATGAGTTCAGGGTCGCCACAGCATTGTCCGCATGTTGTTTTGGCACAGTTTTTTTTTATGCTGGATGCCCTTCATGATGTTACCCTCCACAATTTCTACCGGGTTTGGACTGGCACAGCACAGCTAGGGATGGGAATCGGCTGTTGGGGATTTAGTGTCTTGCACAGACACGTCAACATATAGCGAGGATCAGGGATCAAACCACTGACCCTATGGTCCGTGGACGACTGCCTTACCAACTGAGCTACAGCCACCACTATCTAGCATAACAAACTAGGATAACAAACTAATTATTCACACTTTTATCTTTAATAGGATAATATTATGAGAATGAGTAAAAATATGGGCTGATGTTTTTCACTGTATGCTAACGAAGTATAAATCAGTGTGACATTTGATCTAATTCTTCATGGTTTTTTAACTGACATCACAGGTGGATTTGACCGTGTGATCTCCTCATTGACAAATTTTATATCAGGTGCTTTAATACTGTTGTTACATTAGTCTCAGATGACTTAAATGTGGCTTAAAAGTAATACCTGCAGTGCCCTGCTACTTTTCATCACAGGTTTAAAGTGAAGCTTATCAAAGTTTGTTAAACTTAGATCCTGTTTTATAGCTTTGGTTCCTTGGCTTTTATCACAGATTTGGACATATGAATGAACACAAATGAATCAAAATGTCTTTCATTGCTGAATGATCCAAAGAAAAGTCTCTGCTGCTTCGGTCACTAAGTATATTTACTCAAATACTGTACTTTGTTACAATTTTGACAAAAAAAAAAGCTTTTTACTCCATTAGATTGATTTGACGGCTTTAGTAACTTTTCGCAGATGCAGATTCTTCATAAAATATGACCAACTAATAAATGCCGATGTATTATTACAGATGAAGCAGCAGGCAGTTCAATAAGTGCTTAAAATCAGCTCCACCTTTTCTAGCAACACACATCATCGTCCTTTTTTTATTCACTACTACACGTGTTTCTTTGCCATATAAATATCTTTAAATGTTTGTCAAGCAAATCTGTATCAGATTTGCACGTTTACATGTATGTGATCAACAGCATCTAATTCAAATGCCTTGTTTTCGTAATGGAGAACTAAGCACATGTCCTTAGTACTTCAAATTGAGTTAAGAAAATTTGCACTGCTATTTATAGTTAAGTAAATGTTTCTCCGCATTACTTGCACAGTAACATACAATATTTGCTGAGTCTGTTTACTTCTGTCACCTTCTGTATTTACTGCTATAATGTCCTTGTTGCATTCTAATCTCACACACTCTGCTGCTCACTAACTTGTAGTTAAAATGAATGCATAGAAATTGAAAGGAACAAGCCTATTAATTTAAGTTTGTTTGTTGATACATTATATGGGAATTTTGATCTCAACATTAAGGTGCACACAGTATGACAGCTTGCAGTGTAGCTGCAGACCAGTCAGATTTCCAAAGGTGAGCTCCGTTCACCAAAATATTAAAACCACCTTAGCTGTGATTTAACATTCTCTACAGAGGTAATATTCCTTAGAGTCTATTAATGTAGGCTTGATGATCTTTATCTCATAACCATATCATCGCTTTAATATTGTTCAGATAAGCCCAGTACATGATGTTTTGGTTTTTAATACTCATAACTCTCACACTCAGCGCCATCACACTTTTCAACCTATTCCTGAATCTCAGTCCAGAAAGACACCAGTCCATCTCTGATTAATGAATTAGTCTATGTATTTGGTATTAACTAGGATTTATTTAAACCTATCCTGTCATAATGCCATCATTTTTCAATGAATGGTACACTAAACAATGTGCAAAATTTACCAGTACACTTGTTGACAATAACTATTATTATGTAGCCTGATGTAGTTCTTAAGTTGACAAAAGTTGGTTTAAAGTCCACAAAGACTGTCCTCATTTTACAGTTTTCTATTCAGTTCAAACTATTTCCAAAACATTATATATGATTCTATCTATTTATTGGTTTTATAGATTGTTGGTCTCTTATTAAGTGCAGCTACTGATCTACTTTGTCTAAAGCACAGGACTACAAGTTTGAAAGTTGGTAGTAAATGCTATTAGCTGCTGGGACTCTGTGTCTAAAACAATAGGGGATCAGTCAGCTGACGACCCTGGCTCTGGATCTGACCTCCTTCATGCACTCAGTCTGAACTTACCGAAGACATTTTCCCCGATGGTGGAATTAAAAGCTCTTCAGCCATTTAGGAAATATGTCATCTGGTCCCAAACAGCAAACAGCAAAGGAGTTTGTCTCTTAAACAGCAGAGAATCTCATGGCAGGAGCAGCAGGCGTGGTCACACAGATTGAAGTGGTCGTTTGGTTTATGTGCAATGAGTTGGGCAGCAGTCTACAGGCCCCCCTTCACAAGCCCACACAGTGTCATCACATGACGGAGAGCAGCGTGACGGCCTGAGAGAAAAGTCTGCTGGAAGCAATTAGCTCTAAGTGAATTTACAAAGAGAAGGAGAAGGAGAAGGAGAGAAGGAGAAGGAGAAGAGGAGAGGAGAGGAATAAATGAATGGAAACCAAAGGATGCACAGACAAATACATCCAACCAGTTTATTGCAGTATGTGTAATGTGTACAAAAGTGAAGAACGTGTGTTAAACCACATGTCTGATCCTTGAACAAAACTTTGCAATGCAACATTTTTGCTTCTTAATTGTTTTGTGCTGAAGCAAATATCAGATTTTTTCCCTTACCAGAGTTTGCTGACATAACCAGCAATCACATAGGGATCACGTGCACAACGTCTTAGTTACAGTTGAAAGAGGCAGGGCTGTGTTTGTCTGAATGGGTAACAGGCGCTTGCCTCACAGTTCACATTTTTAGTCCAATGACTTTACCTTCACTGCTGCTGCATGAAAGGCAGGTTTTGTTCAGAAAATCCTGCCCTTTGGAACAAACGCTCTTTCTACTAGCCTACAATTCAACACACTACACTCAATTATATTCCAGAATAGACTGTTTGTAAATTACATCAGCTGGCCTGAGATCTGCTAAAGTAAATGTCACACACATTGTCTAATTAAAATTCTTCCTGGTAGGTTGGGATTTGTTTATATAATACTTTTCAACTAAATTACAAAGTGCTTCACAAAGGCAAAGATATAAAAGAAAAAAATAACTGCAGGTACAATAACACAAAAGACATGGATTATCTGACCTGAGAGACTATAGGTCAGTCCCAACAGGAATTCATGATATTGCAGTTCACCTAAATTCAACTAGTTCCTGTGAATTCTCTGTGACCTTTTTATTTTTTCCAATAAATGCCATTTTTCCATTACATGAGCTTCACTCTATATGGTCCTGAATGCTTCACGTGTGGGGCACCAGAGCTGCTGATGAGAGCCTGATAAAGCTATGTTCACAAAGGCAAGTGATATGTCCAATTATGACAAGAAGACAAGGGATTTTTTATTTCTATAATGGGAATCAAGGAGCTGACAAACCGGGTATCTTCAAACACATAAGCATATAATGTAGTGGCAGCATCTTCCCTTTCCTACAATTTGGGAATCATAGAAGTCGCACTCTACATTACTTTAGTCAGAAATTAGGAAAATAGAAGGCACTTCTTTGATTTTTATTGGAGTAATTAAATTCACAAATCTTAGCATTGCATGAATGAAATTCTGCCCATCAGTTTCAGTTAAGATTAAAATTTCAATCTATAAAATTATCCTGTATGTTCTGTGTATGTTCTGTCCACACAGACCCCTAATTTCTGCCATAGCCTGATGGGCACCTTCCCAAAGGTTGCAGCAACGTAGGCCACAACATCTGCAACTGGTCTAATCAGTCCTTTTGCTCAATCAGTTCAGTTATCATATAGACCATAGTCTGCTCTGTTTCCTGCTTTGTAGTAATTTCAGCAAAAGTAACTGCTGCTCATCTGTAAGCTCCAACTCAACCTTATCTGTTAAGGGTCAGTCAGTAACTCAACACAGTGACATAGAAACACCTCTGCCGGAAAAGGCCAGAATAAGCCTCTTGCATATGTTATGGTGTGGCCTTTGCCTAGACTCAGTGCACGAGTAGGAATCAAGCTTTAGCATGCAGGGCTCTCATGTGCAACCATTGTTGTAGCTTTGTGCAAACAGTTGGGGCAGAAATCTAGAAATGTGGGCAAGTTATTGGCAGAAAGCTGATTTCACAAATCCGAACTCCATGATTGGTTTGTTCACCCAGCAGCTGGCAGTCTGGCCCTCTGATGATGACAACATCCCTAATGTGTGGATACAGTGGACAATAACCTGAACTGACACAGACACATGCTCATGACTGCTGGTCGTATGACTCTTATCTCCAACAGTAGTAAGCAACTGCAGAAATCAATTTTAACTTGAGATGACGCCCTGTAAAGGGGAAAAGCTGAGCTCCAACACCACAGCCTGATGCTTCTCTGTATCCTTAACAAACTGAGAAAGAGCGACGACTCTTGTGAGATCACATGGCTGAAAAACAGTAATCTTACAAATTGTCTGTGACGCTTTCAAAGTTCAATCAAAAAGTTCATTATTATTGTGCAAACAGTGTTACAATGTTTATCACGCAGGGATTTTTTTCCCAAATTTTACATACTTTTTTAATAGAAGATGACATTTTGTTGGTCAGGGCATTTGTTGTTTGATCTCCAGCTCCACAGCCAACCACGTGTCCTTGGGAAAAACACTGAACCCCAAGGTACATGAGATGGGCAGTCCAGCATCATGCATGGCTGCTCCATCAGTGTGTACGTAAATGTGTGTGTAAATCATATTATAATTTATTATAATAAATTACAATAAACTACAGGAATATTTGTCTGAATGTGTATTCTTTTGTAGTGTACATTTATGGGAATTAAGCGTAAAAGTAAAAGAGTTAAATATTTGCATATACAGTAAAATCACTGCAATACTACATATATTTTTCATGTACTGTAATTTGATATATTGGTAAATATATCAAATTTTCACTTTACACTGCTTCTTATTCACCCATTTCCACTCACAAGTACAGTAATGGGAGAGCTGCTATGCAGCTGGGCAACACTCACCGGGAGCAACAAAGTTGGGATTCAGTGTCTTGCTCAAGGACACTTCAACATGTGACTGGAGGAGGTGGGTATTGAACCGTCAACTGTGAGATTGGTGGACAACTGCTCTTCCTTCCTGCGCCACAGTCGCCCACATATATGTGAAGATACTGTTAAAATAATGTACAGTTTACAGTGCAGTTACTTTCTTCTTCTTTTCCTTTCGGCTGCTCCCTTTCAGGGGTCGCCACAGCGAATCATGTGCCTCCATCTAACTCTATCCTCTGCATCCTCTTCACTCACACCAACTAACTTCATGTCCTCCCTCACTACATCCATAAATCTCCTCTTTGGTCTTCCTCTAGACCTCCTGCCTGGCAGCTCCAACCTCAGCATCCTTCTACCGATATATTCACAGTTTCTCCTCTGAACATGTCCAAACCACCTCAATCTGGCCTCTCTGACTTTATCTCCAAAACATCTAACATAAGCTGTCCCTCTGATGTACTCATTCCTGATCCTGTCCATCCTCGTCACTCCCAAAGAGAACCTCAACATCTTAAGCTCTGCTACCTCCAGCTCTGCCTCCTGTCTTTTCTTCAGTGCCACTGTCTCTAAGCCAAACAAAATCACTGGTCTCACCACTGTCTTGAACACCTTTCTCTTTTAATTCTCGCTGATACTCTTTTATCACACAACACACCTGACACTTTTCTCCACCCGTTCCAACCTGCCTGCACTCGCCTCTTCACCTCTTTTCCACACTCACCGTTGCTCTGAACCGTTGACCCTAAGTACTTAAAGTCCTGCACCTTCTTCACCTCTGCTCCCTGTAACCTCACTGTTCCACCTGGGCCCCTCTCATTGACACACATGTATTCTGTCTTGCTGCGGCTAAGCTTCATTCCTCTGTTTTCCAGAGCAGACCTCCACCTCTCTAGATTTTCCTCCACCTGCTCCCTGCTCTCACTACAAATAACAATGTCATCTGCAAACATCATAGTCCAGGGAGATTCTTGTCTAACCTCATCTGTCAGTCTGTCCATCACCAGAGCAAACAAGAAGGGGCTCAAAGCCGATCCTTGATGCAGACCCACCTCCACCTTAAACTCCTCTGTCACACCTACAGCACCTCACCACGGTCTTACAGCTCTCATACATGTCCTGCACCACTCTAACATACTTCTCTGCCACTCCAGACGTCTTCATACAATACCACAGCTCCTCTCTCGGCACCCTGTCATACGCTTTTTCTAAATCTACGAAGACACAATGCAACTCCCTATGACCCTCTCTGTACTTCTCCATCAGCGTCCTCAAAGCAAATGCTGCATCTGTTGTACTCTTTCTAGGCATGAAACCATATTGCTGCTCACAAATGTTCACCTCTGCCCTTAGCCGAGCTTCCACTACTCTTTCCCACAACTTCATTGTTTGGCTCATCAGCTTTATTCCTCTGTAGTTGCCACAGCTCTGCACATCTCCCTTGTTCTTAAAAATGGGCACCAGTACACTTCTCCTCCAGTCCTCAGCATCCTCTCACTCTCCAAGATCTTGTTAAACAAACTAGTCAGAAACTCTACTGCCACCTCTCCTAGACACTTCCATACCTCCACAGGTATGTCATCAGGACCAACTGCTTTTCCGCTCTTCATCCTCTTCAATGTCCTCCTCACTTCACTCTTACTAATCTTTGCTACTTCCTGCTCCACACCAGTCACCTCTTCTACTCTTCGTTCCCTTTCATTTTCCTCGTTCATCAACTCTTCAAAGTACTCCTACCATCTTCCCATCACACTCCTGGCACCTGTCAATACATTTCCATCCTTATCTTTAATCCCACTAACCTGCTGCACATCCTTCCCATCTCTATCTCTTTGTCTGGCCAACCTGTACAAATCCACCTCTCCCTCTTTAGTGTCCAACCTAACATACAAGTCCTCATATGCTCTTTGTTTGGCCTTTGCCACCTCTATCTTCACCTTACGCTGTATCTCCCTGTACTCCTGTCTACTCTCTTCAGTCCTCTCAGTGTCCCACTTCTTCTTAGCTAACCTCTTTCTCTGTATACACTCCTGAACTTCCTCGTTCCACCACCAAGTCTCCTTGTCCGCTTTCCTCTTTCCAGATGACACACCGAGTACCCTCCTACCTGTCTCCCTGATCAAATTAGCTGTAGTAGTCCAGTCATCTGGAAGCACCTCCAAACCACCCAGAGTCTGTCTCAGCTCCTCCCTGAAAACTAAACGACATTCTTCCTTTTTCAACTTCCACCACTTCGTCCTCTGCTCTGCCTTAGTCCTCCTTATCTTCCTCACCACCAGCATCATTTTACACACCACCATCCTGTGTTGTCTGGCTACACTCTCCCCTACCAATGCTTTACAGTCACTGATCTCTTTCAGATTACAACGTCTACACAAGATGTAGTCTACCTGAGTGCTTCTCCCTCCGCTCTTGTACGTCACCCTATGTTCCTGCCTCTTCTGAAAGAAAGTGTTTACTACAGCCATTTCCATCCTCTTTGCAAAGTCAACCACCATCTGACCTTCTGCGTTCCTGTCCTGAACACCAAACCTGCCCATAACAGTCTCATCACCTCTGTTCCCTTCACCTACATGCCCATTGAAATCTGCACCAATGACAACTCTCTCACCTCTGGGGATGCTCTGCATCACTTCATCTAACTCACTCCAGAATTTCTCCTTCTCTTCTAACTCACATCCTACCTGTGGGGCATAACCACTCACAACATTGAACATCACCCCTTCAACTTCCAGCTTCAGACTCATCAACCTGTCTGATACTCTTTTCACCTCTAGAACATTCCTCACAAAATCCTCTTTCAATATAACTCCTACTCCATTTCTCTTCCTATCTGAACCATGGTAAAACAACTTAAACCCTGCTCCTAAGCTTCTAGCCTTGCTACCTTTCCACCTGGTCTCCTGGACACACAGTATGTCCACCTTCCTTCTCTGCATCATGTTGATCAACTCCCTAGCCTTCCCTGTCATAGTACCAACATTCAAAGTCCCTACTGTCAGTCCTACATTCTTAGCTTTCCTTTTCTCTCTCTGCCTACGAACACACCTTCCTCCTCTTCTTCTTCGTCTTCGACCAACAGTAGTCCAATTTCCACCGGTACCCTGTAGGTCAACAGCACCGGTGGCGGTCGTTGTTAACCCGGGCCCCGACCGATCCGGTATGGAAGTCTTTGTCACGATTCGCATGTTTGATTTGGCATGTGTTTTACGTCGGATGCCCTTCCTGCCACAACCCTCTGCATTTATCCAGACTTGGGACTGGCACAAGAAGACACTGGCTTGTGCCCCCTTGCGGTTGCATTTTACAGTGCAGTTACTTTACAGTGAAATTATTTACAAATTTTGTACAGAAAGCGCTGGAAATCTAACCACTGACCCTTTCTAATTAGTGGATGAACATCTATACTGGTTTAAAACAGTTTCTTTAACATTCACTGTTATTTTTATTTTTTTGTTATTTTAAAATTACTCCATCATCTCTGATGGACACTACTTCCAGCAGTGCGAAAGCCCAAAGGACTAAGACAGGAGCCATTTCTTTGATGAAGCTGACCTGGTCAGCTCTGAGCTGACTCATAGGTTTAACCAATCCACTCTGCAGCTGCTGCTGATCATGGAACATGTTCTCCCTACAGTGAACATTCTCCCCGGATACAGCAGCATCACATTCCCCAAAATGTGGTTGATATGTACACAACAGGCACAAAGCGTTGACGTGGGACCACCGTTCGGCCAGCTGTCTATGTTTACAGCACTTTTATAGGTACACAACAGTTCTGCTAAGAGGACATTTAGTTAGGGGATGAAGGTGGAAACAATTGCTGATATGCTGGCAGCACAGGAGGAGTGCTGCTCCTTTTGTCTCCTTCCATAGTATTTTCCCAGGTAGTAACTAAATCTTAATAATTAATGAAACATTTTGAAGCCTATAGTATCAGTATAGACCAATTCCCAGCTTTTTCTCTGTGTAAAAGTAACCTTACCTTGATCTTTTTCATTCTTTTCTTTCTTGTTTATAAGAGCGGAGCAGCTGATGTACTGCAGCAACTTTATTTACAAGAGATCATGTGATTGACTACTTGTTTATGTAAAGTGTTCTGCTACACACACCACACACACACACACACACACACACACACACACACACACACACACACACACACACAAGTTTACCCCCTACCTCTAAAATAAAGTTGGCATCTTATAAGAACACAAAACAATATTTCAGACTGCACAGTAAAAGCCTTATACAGTATTTAAATGTCTCAAATTCATTCAATTCAACTTTATTTATATAGTGCCAATTTAGAATAAAGTCATGTCAAGGCACATTCAATTCCCCCTTGAACAAGCCCTAGGCAACAGTGGAGAGGAAAAACTCCCTTTAATGGAAGAAACCTCCAGCAGAACCAGGCTCAGAGTGGGCAGCCATCTGCCTTGACCGGTTTGGGTGAGTAAACCACAAGTCATGAAGTCATTGCCGCTTAGAGTTAATAATTAATGCAATACAAGGCTCAACAGAATACTCAAAGCATAAGCTTCTTAATAAAACAATGCATGGCACATGTTGCATGGGTTGCCAAAATTTTGGGCTGCAAACTCTTTAATTCATGGATGAAGCTTAAATATTGGAATTCTTTTATTTTTCAGCAGTCTCACTCAAACTGGTTTATTTAGTTATCTCCTCATTTGACTGGGCTTTAAAGGATTACCACCTTTCCTTCTTTTCATGTATTTTGTACAGTTTTAATATTTCATTAAATAATGGCCCATATTTGTTTTTCTGTCTGCTCTCTGTGTTTTTTTAATTGTGTCTTTTATTGTGTTTTTAGTTTTTTTCTGTTCTATTCCTTTTTTTGTGTTCATTCTGACTGCCGCCCGACTTTGCACTGGAGAGAATACCTGACTTGGAAGTTTCTCTCTCTCTCTTTCTCTCTCTCTCTCTCTCACACACACACACACCAACACCCACACACACACACAGCAACAATAGCAACAACTGGGAGGTTGAGTGATGGCGGCCCCCTGGTGGTCATCCTGTTGACCTGTGTGACAGGCAGTGTGTGTCTGCTGTGACATTGAAGAGCTTAATAAAGACAGATCTGTCACAATCTGTGTGACTCTCACATCACTGTGTTGCTGTATTCTGCTTTGTATCCAACTTACAACCTCCACCTAACAGTCATGTCTCTTTAAGGGAGAAGAAGAATTGGATTAAAGAAAACAATGTGGAAAAACGTGGACTGACTAAATAATTCTACAGGTGAGGTGTCATAACTTTAACTGAATCCTGTGATACTTGTTAACGTAAAGTGTTCAGATACCCAGTTCTTTTAGTGAGTGTTTCTTTGGGTTTGTATAATTAGTAACATCATGTACATTCTTTTTTTTTCTCTAGTACTTGGAGTTAAAGTGACGTAGGGGCGGCTGTAATTCAGTTGGTAAAGGCAGTCGTCCACGGACCACAAGGTCAGTGGTTTGATCCCCGGCCGTGGCAATATGTCACAGTGTCTCTGGGCAAGACACTGAACCCCTAACAGCCCATTCCCCTCCCCACGGACCCAGCTGTGCAGTGCTGGTCCAAGCTGGTCCAAGCCCAGTAGAAATTGGGGAGGGTTGTGTCAGGAAGGGCATCCGGTGCAAAAAAAAAACTGTGCCAAATCAACACGCGGACAACGATCCGCTGTGGTGACCCTGAACTCACAGGATAAGACGAAAGGACCCACCACTTGGAGTTAAAGTGACCTGAATTTAAATGTATGAGACTATCTCAGGGCAAACACAACCAGTCACACTCACATTTACACCCACAGGCAATTTACAGTGATGAATTAACCTAACATACGTGTCTTTTGGCTGTGGGAAGAGTACAGGCAAACTCCACACAGAAAGGCTGCAGCCAGAGAGGGATTCAAACCCGCAGGCTTCTAGCTGTGAGGTGGCACCGCTAACCACTCTTGCTTTAAACCTGTCAAATGCTTTGAGGAGAAAAGTACAAAATAAAGTTCAATGTTATTTTAAAGGACTTGAAATTCATTTTTTGTGTTAAGAGAAAAATCTCAGAGTGATTTTTTTCAGTAGTAGTAATAACACAGTAATGAGTACGGTTAGGTGTTGTGCTCCACTGAATCCACCACACCATGGAAAAACTACATAGATTAGTTACTTAAGTTAAAGTAGTAATACCATAGTGATGAAAACCAAGAAAATGAAGAGAGAAGGCACAAATACTAAATACTCCTTATGAAGAATGGCTCATTTCACATGAGTGAATATGATGTTACTGGATCATAATTGTGTTCATCACTTTCAGAACTGTTCATCAAGAATTGTTCATCACTGTTAGTGTTTAACATTTTAATGAAGCTATAAAATGTTTAAATGATAATATATTTTCAATAAATAATATGAATCACTTTATGCTGGTTGTGAATTTCACACTATAGGAAACAATTAAGTCTCATGATTATACTGTATTTTATTTTATTAAAAAAGTAACTATGGTGGACTACAAGTGCAATATTTGTGTCAGTATGAAGAAGCTCAAAAATTAAATCCTTTAATAAAGCAGGAAAACCTCAGAATTGTACTTAAGTATAACACTGAAGTAAATTACTTTTCAACACTGCCTCTCTGAATATTTCCACTCCTCAGACCTGGGTCATGGCTCATGCTCTCCCAGTGGGTTGCCAGTCACTCTTTAGGGGGAGGGACTGGAAGATGAATTACACGGCACCATATTGGCCATCAGGACCAATCAGCAGCCAGGCAGGAAATGGATGGCTCTCATTTGTTCTCATTATTATTGTAACAGCCACAATGCTCAGACAGACACACACATGCCGTTCCCTGTCACGACCATGAAACATTACCATTAGTTATGCTGGGACACAGCATGCATGTGTGTGTGTGTGTGTGTGTGTGTGTGTGTGTCTGTGTGTGTTAATCGGGAGGCTCCCAGGCCTCTCAGTGCAGTGATATAGCATCTCATTATTCCTGCAGTACAAAGAGTCAGAGTGAAAGAAAATGCATCCATTAGTAGACACTTCACAGACAGACTTCTTCACTCACTAACACAAGAGACTTGATGATTGCTGACACATGCAGTTAGTTCATCTAAACGGCTGAGCTTTGTCAGCTGGATGCGACCAGTTCAGTAACAGAGGAATAGTGACTAGGACATACAGTACTGTTGGATTTACAAAAACTGTTGCAAAGGTTTCAGGGATTTCTTGTCTGTTTTTTTTTTTTTTTTTTTTGCAGTAAAATTGCAGGAGCAAGTAAAAATTCCCCAAATTGTAGCCATAGTAGTAATATTGCATACATCACAATCAAAGACACATTTTTAGTAATAGAGTTTGTCATGCAAACAGGCAAAGATGCTGATTTATTTTAACTTACTTCCTTTATAATAGATAGATAGAATATAGATATGGATACAGCAGTCTGTCAATGTCTTTCATTCAGGGAGACTATTTGTTGAATTGACTGATTCCTGGAGGGTCTGAATATTACAGCACCAGTCCTAGAAACCACAAAGAAAAAAAAAAAATTAGTGATGATGTTTTTCATTAAATTTTAGACTTTAAAAAAAGAATGTCTGGTTAGACACAACACAAAGTGAGTTAAGCTGAACTTTTACATTCTTTTTGATAGACAAGAGTGGAGGTGACGGGGGACCAAAACTTTGCATTAATTTTGTTGTTGTTTGTTTTGTTATTTGTTTTGTTTCTCTTTATTAGTCTGAACACAGCTCTGGACACTTTCAGAAGGGTCCTGTGTTCGCCGCACACCTCTGACCGAAAGTAACCAACACACTGTGCTACATTTCGCTGCAGTAGAGTGAAAGGTTGAACCACTGGAGGTCAGCAAAGTCAAGATTTACTGCTCCTGTTCAGCTGCATTTTAAATCACAGCAGATATTTTAAAGTGTGTATTTAATATATATTTGATGAACGCATGAATGCATGACTGCACTTAAGTAACATTTGATTTTTATTTTTATAGTCCTACTCTTAATTTCAGAGCTAGGAATTTTATTTTTACTGCACCACATTTATCTGACTGCTGTAACCAAGTCTCTTTAAATATTATTATTTGATAAAAAAAACATCAGTTTAATGAACTCTACATTAATGCGCTTCATTTATAATGCTCACATATGATTTAGGTAATAAAAAAACCTCAGCAAACTGACTACTTTTGATAATGTATTAATGCTATTTTACCTTTAATTGATATTTCTGTAACTGTGAAGGCAGGAATACTGCATTTGTGGGGTTTTTTTTGTCCTTTCGTTCAGGGTCGCCACAGTGGATCATTGTCCGCATGTTGATTTGGCACAGTTTTTACGCCAGATGCCCTTCTTGACCCAACCCTCCCCAATTTCCTCCGGGCTTGGACCAGCACTGCACAGCTGGGGATGGAAATGAACTGTTAGGGTTTCAGTGTCTTGCCCAGAGACACTTCAACATATAGCCGGGACCGGGGATCGAACCACTGACCTTGTGGTCTGTGAACGACTGCCTTACCAACTGATCTACAGCCGCCCCAAGAGTTTTGGCATTTCTCATTTTCCAAGTTGCAACCCTGCATCTCACCATACATAGTGGTGAATGACATTAAATTCTAATACAGTGGTGAACAACTATCACTTAGTCTCGAGCCCTGGACAAGCCAAGCCCACTTGGAGTAACTCTAAGAAATATATGAAGTAGTTTCAACCACTAGTATTGAAAAATGTCTGATTGTTCTTCTACATGGCCCGTCTATGCTTGAGTTACAAATACACTAACCACAGAACAAAAAAAAGCACTGTGGGTATTTTCAAAATAAAATACTCAGACCTTGAGCTGTTTTTGTTTCTTTTATTTTGTTGTTTGATTGACAGCTCATAAGGGTCACTCCACTTTCTGTTCCTATCCAAACTTTAAATGTCACATAGGCAGGACGAAGGCCTCCAGGCCTTAATATACTATAGGTTGTATGAGGCGCGTGTGCCTGTTTAGCCCCCAGGGTCTCGGTAAATCCTGCTTTCGAAAATGGAAACACTGATTAGATGTGAGCACTGAGTTTAAATGTTGCTTGACTGTTCACACACACACAAATATGCACACACACACATCTTAGAGTCCAAACACTAAAACACATCAATATTACCTCTAACAAAATTTCCTTACGGAGAGCTGATACACATCTCTCACACAATACAATTTGTAAAGCAGTATAGATTTAAACAAACTCTCACCTGCGCTTTTATTGCACCACAACAGTATTTCAGGTAATAATCTGCTAAACAATACTACTTATATTTTTTATCAATTAACACAACACTATGAAAAGTCAAACAAAGATGGGGCCAGGTTCTACTTGACACCTTTAAATTTATTCTCACTATGTCCTATACGGTGCAGGTAGCCACACACATTTTCTTCAATTATTCTTTATGACCGTTATAAACAAATTGCATTTAAGGTGCAGTGTGTAAGATTTAGTAGCATCTGGTGGTGAGACTAAAGATTCCATCCATCTCACCACCACCTCTCTATTTCCAAGCCTATGGTGTCCCAAAGGGTCATTTTGTTTTTGATGGTAAAGTCAGAAATCTCAAAAATGTGAACTCCCATCTAAGACCCACTCATAATGTTTTGAAAATGGAGTGCTTTTAATGTGAAGGAGCACCAACAGAAAGGGAGATCAGCATTTTATTAACAGAGTAAAACTGTGAATAAAAAAACAAAAACTTTGGTGCAGTGTAGAAACTCTAAAGTGTATCTGTAAGTCTTCTGTCTCAAAGCGAGTTACTACTGTGAAGTTGCTTATTTAGTCTGAGTTCATTAAGTATTTCTATCCATGATGCTGTGTAAATGGTAAATATAAAATATCTATTGCATGTATCTCTGCAGTTACTAACCTACTGACTTTGGCACAGATTATTGTCCAACAGCCACCTGCTTCGAACAGGCTACTGAAGGTCCTGATTCAAAACTACAATTTGATTATTGACATGATATGAACAAATAATCTGGAACTTTCTGAAACGGATGCAAGATCAGTTGATGGTTTTACTAGAGATGTCTCACTCTGTTTTGGGTCTTTAGAAACATTCAGTTGTAACAACCCTGAACAACCAGAGTCGACTGATCAAACCAGAGACCCTGCGCTTGTTGGAAAACCCACTATCTCCTGAGATCCAGTCCACATTATTGTGTACAGGTTTAGTTGCAGAAGACCATACATTTTTGAAGGAAATGGTACAATTAGTTTTGGCATCTAAAAAGCCTCTTTGCCACTTTGTTTTTGTGCAGGGAAATTTTAAATGTGCATAAAAATACTTTGGTCTTTATCAATTTATCCATTGTTCAAGTTTAAAATATATGAACAGCTGAAAATTGTGAAAAGTGTTGCTCTGCCAATGTGCCACCTGGACATTTGTAAAAATGTGTAAAAATATGTGAATATGTTTGAAGCAGGAGACTGGGTACTTTTATATGTCATTAAATATCAGTCATCTTAAATAAAAATTATTGAAGGGAAGTTACCTTTTAATTTTTAGAAACAACAGTAACCTGTCACTGATGTTACGGACAGAGGCTGATTTTATTACTTTTTTATTTTTTAGAATACACAAAGCAATCAAAACTCATTATGACCTAATGTAAAGGTCAATCAAATGCACTTTTTAGTTGATGGTAGTGTTTTATTGTTGTGGTTTAACAGCTCTTCATTAAACAGACAGTCACACTTTGTGTCAATGCAAACTGGCCAGACTACAATGAGAGCAATGTATAATCAGAGGCAGCACTTGTCTGTCCACTGATAAAATCCAGTGTGGTTGTTATGGTGGTTTATGGTGGTCATGATGTGTGTTCTGTGGGTGTATTCCAGCCCATTCTCCCAATTCTTCCATGCAGATCCTATGAAAACATATGATAGTTTGCTCCTGGGATGTGGTCGTGCTCCCTGCTGTAGTATTCACACATATTACATGAGAGCACAGAAGGTCAAGTGTGTTAAGAGGTGGTAATAGAGGTTTATTTAAGCATGTAACAATTAACATCAGGATGATAAATGGGAGTAGCTCAGTGTGTGTTTGTCTCTGTGTGTGTGTGTGTGTGTGTGTGTGTGTGTGTGTGTGTGCTGTCAGACTCAGCTGCTCATCAGGGACAGGGCTGGCCAATTATTGGGTCCTCGCACCAATTATAATAAACATGCACATGCTGAAACTGTCAAGCTGGGATCAGTCAAAGCTGGATCAGACAAAAGTATCACACATTCTGGACAATAAACTGGTGCATTTGCATAGAAAGTGAGTATAGAGGCTGACAGAGGATGGTTGCCTGGGTTTAATCTATTAAGAGGGTTATAGACTCTACCCCCTGCCGTCTCTCTCTTTCTCACACACCCACACAACACACACACAGCATGTGCACAGTCTATATTTTACCAGTTATTTACAACTGTAAAAGCAGTTTTTGGACTCTGTTTGACTCTCTTTTAAGCTGGACATGCTTCCGTTTTAACATGGCAGTCCCCAGCCGTTTTGGGGTTTTATGGTTTTTATGGTGGTTCATACCACTGCCAGCTAAAGCTGCATATAGTCACTTTAAGGGCTGTGTGTCTGTTTACTGCTATGGTGGTTTTGTTTCACTTCACTAACAAGTTGTTCAATCCTTGTTAAACTTTGATGGCAAAATGAACACCAAGAGAGAAAAAAGGGGAGGAATAATGGAGACTCCATGTAGGCAAATTCAATCCATTTGCCAGGAAGCGCTACTTGGACAAATGAACAACATTTCAGGTAGTGCCAAGGCTGGATTACTGACCCCCACGCACTACAATTGACAGTAAAAATATGACAAGCTGGCAAACTGAGAACACAGTTATCCTTGCAAAAATAAATTCACACTCCTGTTACATTAACTAAGGTACAAAGTAAAATTCATAAACCCTTTTTTTACATTTTGAGGACGAGTCAACAAAGTAACATTAGTCAAATCCAGTGCTTACAATCCTAAAGTCTGTTGGGGCCCTAGGCAAAAATGTATGCATCATAAAACAGCTAGGCTAGATACCACACTTACACCACAAATACAACTACACTAGCAGCATTTAGCTAACACTATCTATTCCTTATTATCCCCACTGCTCCCCTGACCATTACCTTGGTTTTTTCTCCTCTTTTTCTTTATTCGCTCCCAGAATGATAACTCTTCTTCATTTTCATCAGCCGGTGTTCATTGTTTCATTAGAACAGTTTACACTGAATCATGGGGCCCTCTTAGGGAGGTCTGTGACTGGTAATGTCATTGCAAACTTTGCACAAAGTCAGGGCTGCACATAGTTTAACTTTTGTTAAACCCCTACTGGTCCCTGCCTTGCAATCAGTTGCTTGCCTTGCCTGTTGGCACGGAGCGCCTCTACTCACACAGATGGCCCAAACATTTTATGGGTCCTCCTTATAGAGCCTGAAGCTAAACCAGCTTAATTTACACATTACGTTTGCTGCACCTTAGAAGATCACTTGGTCAAAAACACTGGGATTTCATCATTGATGTTGTCTGGACATACTCTAATACAAGCTGCCGTAGATCCTATAAATATACAGTTTTTACCAATGATGGAGATTCAGCTTCAGCTTTTTCTGCTTTGCAGCAAGTCCAAGACATTGTAACAGTAGTCTTCTATCATCAGAGTATCGACAAGTGTAACATGGAGCAGAAAACAGAGCTGTTTATCCAGAAAACATAAATTACTTAAAAAGAACAAACACATTGTGGTTTCTGAATGTGGTAAAACGTTACCGCATAAAGTAATTAGTAATAATATCACTACACTAATAGGAAAATGTGTTATCTAACTTAGTTACTATGAAAATAATAAATTACACATGATGAATTACTTTAGTAAGATCCAGACTTCTCACAATTTGGGACACAAACCAAAACACAAAATTCAACATGGTTTGCAGCTTTACATTATTCACAGTAGTTTTGCCAACATTTAGTTTTGTAACAGCTTTAAAGGTTGGCCACTTTACATGAACACTAAGCTTTTGTGGGATGAACATCACAGCTTAACAGAAAGGTTTTCTAGTTTAATTCATTAGTGAGTTTACTAATGAATGAACTTTGACTGAGTGGCAAATATTACATTTTCCTCAAGTGTGAGAAACTCTGAACTTGTTTATTTCTGCTTTACAAAGACTTTGAATAAAATTGAATAAAATGTGTGTTTGCATAAACCTACCATTGAAAACACAATTAATATGTTAATAAAGCAAAACTAACAACCACCTGTAACAATCAATTTGACAGAGAAAAAAATTCAGCAGAGATTACATTATTTTAAATGTAAAAATGTTGCAACAATTTAAGCGTGCTGGATTCATACGTAGCACAGCAAGATTTCACTGAATTCACATGTTGGAATCTAGCTTGAAAGCTGCTTTGCCAGATGTGTAAACTTAACACCGTCTCTTTTCCCTATTTGGAGAAACTTAGTGATTCACCTGGTTTGTGATGGCTACAGTTTTTAAATGCACTAAAAGAAAAGAAAACTGCATTTTGCATTTGTTTGGTCAGTGTATGAGTGTACAAGACAAACCGATTTGCATCGAATTGCTGGTTCTTCAATTGACCGTACTGCCTGAAGTTAATTTATTTTTAGGCAGTTTTTTTTTTTTTTGCTAAACATGGACATACATATACTGTATATGCACAAACACAGCCTGAAATGTGTTGTGTATGCAGTCTGCCAGGTCTCCACAATGGGAGTTAGCTGCTGCTACAATCCAATTACAGGAGCATAAGCGATTTGTTAGACACTTCTCATAATGTAGCAGTTTCCCAATAAACTGTGGCCGTAATAACTGCACTGAGCTGGGGCATAAATCTGATGGGAATTCTACACGTGTGTGTGTGTGTCTGTGTGTGTGTACACAACAGTCTCAATGCTTCAAACATCTTCACAATCATAGGCAGTGGTCTGGTTACATAGGTTACACATCGGTGCACAGTAGCTTAGCACTCTATAGACCAATCAGATCTGTGAAAAATTGTTATCATTCCCATAGTATCCTGATGTGGAAAACACATAATTTAATACTATAACAATGTCAGATATTCAAGTTAATGTTTTAACATGTTTCTGCTAGACGGGGTACGGTTCACAAAATTCATGGTTCGGCTCATATCCCAGTTCTGGGGTCCTGGTTTTTAGTTCTGTTCCATAGCATTGGCAGTTTCAACATGCTTTTAATTAATTTGACAAAATGATTATCAGCAGTTTCATTAGAAGTCAGGATAGGAACACAAGTAGCATGCACACATATTTATAGTGAAATGCTTGACCAAACTAAAATAATACTTTTCCTAATTACTATCAAATCTAAAATGCATTATATATATATATATATATATATATATAAAAAATGGCCAGATCGTTTAATTCACACAATGCTTTCTCCATTTTTTTCATCAGTATTGTTAATGTATGGAAGTGTTTTGGTCTTTTTCATGTGTGCTGTACACCTGACCCATCAATCAAATGTGTTTCTAAGCAGCTAGGGCAGCCTGACTCCTACTGCAGCGGATGGGACCTAGGGTTACTAACATTGCTACCATTATAAACTGACTTGTGAACTTACTTGTGAGCTAGTTCATAATAAATTGGTCCATTTTGTGGACTGAGTCCTTCTCGAACAATAACAAGATATTTCCTTGCTGTCTCTTGTTTACTGGATTGTCAACAGAAATGGAGAAATAATGTCAAATACAAGGAATTATTGAACCTGACATCATTAGGTTTCCTGAGGCCATCCAGGAATTAGTCTCTTCCATAATATGAACATTTGTCCAAACTCCCTGGTTTTCTAACTCCATATGAGAATCCTTCTGACAGAAAGTGCCTTCATTTTTAATGTATCAGTGTCAACCCTGATGCAACACATAGTAGACAGTGATATACCACCTTTGAGTTTCATACATTCAGTACCACGTTTATGCACTAAATGAATCCCCTGAGAATTAGACAAGACAATGGAAAAATGGCTAAGACTACATGCAGCGTCAAGCTACCATGACAAGTTAAAATCTTTTTTTTTTTTTTAGCTCTTGCTGACCACAATATGCTTGAATGAGTTTACCTCAAAGCTCCGTGGACATCAAGATGCCGGAGAAAAGCCAGTGGCTGTGACTATAAGATGGAAAGTTCTGCAAGATGTCTTTATCTCCACAGCAATTTGGTGCTTCTGAGTAAGTAAACTTTAAACATTTTATTTACTTATTTACTTTATTAACTTTATTTATGTAGCACCAATTCACAACAAATTGATTTCAAGGCTCTTTACAGAATAAAGTCAAGACTATACAAATGTATAGAGAGAACCCAACAATTCCCCCTTGAGCAAGCCCTAGGCAACAGTGGAGAGGAAAAACTCCTTTTAACGGAAGAAACCTTCAGCAGAACCAGGCTCAGGGTGGGCAGCCATCTGCCTTGACCGGTTGGGGTAAGTGGAAAGTGAAGAGAGAAAAGAAAAGAACAACAAAAGCAACAACACATCCGGCAAGTTAGCAGGACCAGTAGCTGCAGACTGGAAAACACACAACTCCAAAACGGGGGACACCTGCAGAAAGTGACAGAGAGAGGGAGACAGAGAAGGAGAAAGACAACTACGAGTGAAAACACACAAAGTTAATGTGATACATTGGTGACAATTGTGGGGTGAGAGGAGAGGAGAGAGGGACAAGAGGAGGTAAGGAGCTTAGTGCAATGGGGGTTGTTCCCCCAGCAGTCTAAGCCTATAGCAGCATAACTACAAAGTATAGAGAATCTTTATATAAGAGGAAGGTTTTAAGCCTAGACTTAAAACTAGAGAGGGTGTCTGCTTCCCGAATCTGAACTGGGAGCTGGTTCCACAGGAGAGGAGCTTGATAGCTAAAGGCTCTGCCTCCCATTCTACCTTTGGAAATTCTGCAAACCACAAGTAAGCCTGGATTCTGAGATCGAAGTGGTCTACTGGGATGATATGGTACTATGAGGTCTTCTACATATGATGGAGCCTGACAGTTCAGAACTTTATATGTAATAAGCAGGGTTTTAAAATATATTCTAGATTTTATGGGAAGCCAATGGAGAGAAGCTAGTGAAGGTGAAATATGATCTGTCTTCCTAATTCCAATCAACACACTTGCTGCAGCATTTTGGATTAACTGCAGACTTTTTAGGGAGTTACTGGGGCATCCTGAAAGTAGAGAATTACAGTAGTCCAACCTAGAACTAACAAATGCATGTGTCACTTTGAGACAGGATGCTCCTAATTTTTCTGTTCTAGAGATTTTTTTTTATATGTGAGCTAAAGGACAAATCCAGGTCCAAAATAATTCCAAGGTTTCTTGCAGTAGTACTGGAGGCCAGACTTATGCCATCTACAGTAACGATATGCTTGGACATAATAAGATAATAAGATTTTTTGGCCCAAATACTGACTTCAGTTTTGTCTGAGTTTAGAAGTAAGAAATTGTGGGACATCCAGGCCTTTATGTCTTGTAGGCATGCTTGAAGCTTGATTAACTGATTTTTTTCATCTGGTTCCACAGATAGATATAGTTGGGTATTATCAGCATAGTAACGGAAATTTATGGAGTGTTTTCTAATAATGTTACCTAAAGGAGACATATATAAAGTAAAAAGTATTGGTCCTAACACAGAGCCTTGTGGAAATTGAAATTGAAATCTATCAGATAGATAAGATTTAAACCAACCTAGTGCAGTTCCTTTAATTCCAATTTCATGTTCTAGTCTGTCTAATAAAATGTTGTGATCAATGGTATTGAATGCAGCACTAAGATCTAACAGAACAAGTATAGAGACGAGCCCATTATCTGATGACATGAGAAGATCGTTGGTGACTTTTACCAGTGCTGTTTCTGTACTATGATGAACTCTAAATCCTGACTGAAAGTCTTCATACAAATTATTCCTGTACAGGTGGTCCCATAGTTGCTTTGCAACTACTTTTTCAAGGATTTTAGAAATAAAGGGGAGATTGGATATTGGTCTGTAATTGGCTGAAACATCTGGGTCAAGACAGGGTTTTTAAGTAGTGGTTTAATTACAGCTACCTTATAGGCCTGTTTCTAAAGATAGATTGATGATATCTAATACGAACTTATCTATTAAGGGTAAAGGTTCCTTGGGCAGTCTAGTTGGAATAGCGTCTAGCAGACAGGTTGTTAGTTTAGATGAGGTAGTAATTGAAGTTATCTCAGCGAGATCTATGGGTAAAAAGCAATCTAAGAGGGATTGGGGCCTTATTGATGATTTTAGCATTATTCTACATGAAGATCTGGTGAATTCTTTCTCTAATAGCTACAATTTTATTCATAAAGAAAGCCTAGAAGTCATTGCTG
Organism: Channa argus; assembly: GCF_033026475.1. Classification (NCBI taxonomy): domain Eukaryota; kingdom Metazoa; phylum Chordata; class Actinopteri; order Anabantiformes; family Channidae; genus Channa; species Channa argus. The sequence continues at coordinate 47,763,333 of NC_090197.1, forward strand.
CTCAGAGTTAAGGGAATAGTAGGCTCAACAGAACTATGGCTCTTAGTCAGCCTGGCTACAGTGCTGAACAGAAACCGGGAGTTGTTCTTGTTTTCCTTAATTAATGATGAATAATATTCTGTTGTGGCATCATGGAGGGCTTTTTTGTAAATTTTTAAATTGTTTTTTCAGGCTAAATGAGATTCCTCTACATTTCTGGAATACCACTTTCTTTCTAACTTTCCTGTTGCCTGTTTTAAGTTGCGTGTTTGTGAACTATACCATGGAGATCGACTCTTCTGGTTTACTGCCTTTTTTTCAGAGGGGCAACACTATCAAGTACTATCAGAATTGTCAACAAGATAATCAACTTTACATTGATTATCTTTAACCATTGATAACTTTCCATTGTATTGACATATGGTGAAGCAAATGATGAAAGAATAATTTCTTTAAATTTGTTTACAGCTTTTTCACTTGTTGTGATATTTTTTCATAACTACTGTATAGTCTATTATTGTAAACTCAAATGTTATTAGAAAATGGTCAGAAAGAAGAGCGTTGTGATAAAATATTGTTAAATTATCCGTTTCAATGCCATATGTACGGACAAGGTCTAAGGTCTGACTAAAACAGTGAGTTTATTTATATTTTGGGAAAAAAACAATCAAATCTAATAATGAATTAAACAGTGTTGAGGCAGTTACTGTCAGCATCTACATGAATGTTAAAGTCACACACTATGATGACTTTCTCTGTACTAAGCACTAGATTGGATAGACGATAAGCAGGTTACAGTCGACTTTCAAAAGTGTCATGTATTTTGGAAAAGTGTTTTCTGAAATCGGGGTAGGGAACCGGGGAAACCTGGTTCCCCCAGGTATATTTCTGTCAGGGGACATCGATTTCTTTGCCAGGTATATGCAACACCAGGTTTCTAATCAGTTTAACTCTGCCTAAAGTGCAACAGAAACTGACAGAAAGTTCCTCGTAGGAGTCTAAATAAGTCACTTTCCCCACAGAATCAGCTACATGTGCCTCGCCTATTTTTCCTTTCTTTCCCCCAGTGCTGTCAGTCTGCTGTGACACAATTACACATAAAAAAATGATCTTCTTCCTGCTTGTCAAAACACTCCTTTCTGTCACTGTACAATTAAAATCTGTGAGCCTGGCTTCAAAATAAGTCAAAGGTGGAGAAGAAATCAGGTTACTCTGTTGCTGCATGTATACACAGATTTTCAGTAACCAGGTTTCTTAAGTGCATGTGAACACTGTTCCTCGATTACACGAGAAAAATGGTTTCTCCAAGTACCCTGGGTACTCAAGTGTATGTAAACACAGTCAGAGTGACTTACACAGACAAACAACTATTCATGCGCACATTCACACCTACAGGCAATTTAGAGTAATTAACCTAACATGCATTTCTTTGGACTGTGGGAGGACCTAGGAGTACCCAGAGGACACCCCCCACAAGCAAAGGGAGAACATTCAAACTCCACACAGAAAGACTGCAGCTGGTGAAGGAACCCACAACCTTCTAGCTGTGATGCAGTAGCACTGACCACTCCAACATAACATTATTCACATTTTGCATTTTGTCAAATTCTCAGTGGACTGATTTAGTCAGTGTCTCTGTCACATCAGGTGACAGAGACACTGACTAAACCAGTCAAGCAGATTTTTAACAACAGTGAGCATCAGGAATACTCTACTCAACCTACCAATAAGGAGATGTTTAATTTCTTTTTATCCATTTTTCATATTATAGTTGTTTTTATTCAGTGACACCTAATGTAAAACATATAGTCACTGTTTTATGTTTAAGTTTATACTTTTTATTTAGTTCTGGTTGCATCTTCATAAGGAAGAATTGGTTGTCAACAAATTCTTTTCATCTAATATTTTTTATTCCATCCATCATTCATCTTAAGTGTTTGTCCTGTTAGGAAACAAGCAGATCTACACATTCATTTGGCTACAAAACAAAATAATTATCACCATTTGCCACATCATTGATTTACTACTTTATATCAGAACTGATGTATTTGACGACTGATATTTGCCAGTTGCAATATTGTTTCTGTCTTTTTCTGTCCCACCATCGTGGGATCATTGCACTCAAGAGTTGCAGTGGACGGGAGGGATTGCAGACCTAAATAAGGGAGTTGAGTTAAGCAGGAGCTATTGAGGTGATCACCCACTAGGCCTGAGACAGAGCTTTGAACCTGATGCGAGCAGCTACAGGAAGCCAGTATAGAGATCTGAAAAGTGGTATGACATGTCCTTTTTAGATGATGAAAACTGAGGCGTGCTGCCATATTTTTGATCATCTGCAAAGGTTTGATTGTGCATACTGATAACCACATTAACAAAGCGTAATCAAGATGAGATATGACCAGCACCTCTACAATGAGTTGGGTTGTACATTCCGTGAGGTAGGGTCTGATCTTTCTGATGTCGTAAAGGGAAAATGTGCATGCCCTAGAGACTGAGGAGACGTGGTCCTTAAAGTTCAGTTGGTCGTTAATGATGACCCCTAGATTTCTGGCCGACTTACTGGAGGCAATTATTGTATGGCTAATGTTGATTGAAGGTCTCGCTGAAAGGACAAGGACTTTGGTCTTGGAGAGGCTGAGCTGAGAGACAGGCAGAAATGCTTAAAGAGACAGCAGAGTCGTCCGGTGGAAACGTCAGGAAGAGCTCTGTGTCATCAGTATAGCAGTGATGGAACTGAACCCAAGAACTGAAACCTGCGGCTATGAGAGTGAAAAACATGCCCCCGCCAGGATACCTTGAAGGTTCGTCCCAATAGGTAAGACAAACGCCAGGCTAGAGCTGATCCAGAAATGCCCAAGTCAGAGAGTGTTGACAAGAGGATCTGATGGTTCACAGTGTCAAAGGCTGCAGATAGATCGAGTAGGATTAAGACAAAAGACTGTCCTGTGGCTTTTGCAGCTCAGACAGTCGGGAGTGGCCTTTCTGTTTTGTGACTCCTCTTGAAGCCAGACTGCTTGACATCGAGGAAGTTGTTCTTGGAAAGAAAGTCTGAGAGTTGATTGAAGACTGATCGTTCCATTGTCTTGGCCAGAAATGGAAGAAGAGAGAAAGGTTAGTAATTCTCCACAAGGGATGGGTCAACAGTAGCTTTTCTCCGATCTTGACAACCTGACAATGTGTGTTTTTCAAACAGATACTGAGAAACCCGATCTTGGTACTCAAAAGCTCAAAACACTGGATGATCTACACCACAGGGCCATGTTAACTATTACTGCAGTTACCTTCTCCACCACTTTAAGGTACATGAAATGGTCAAATGGTTTTCACATCAGAATATCTGTATCTACAGCTATAATATCGTAGTGTCTCAGCTTTCTTAATTAAGGTCAGAGTTAAAAAACATGACACACAAGCATGGGACAGACGGCTTCCTCACCTCGGAGACATTTGTGATTATTTATATATTAGTTGCTGTGTACATGTGTTCATGTGCGAAAGTTGCTGGGTTGAATAAACTGTCTTTCTATGATATTTTGAACTGAAACTATGTTCTCTGGTCTCGCTTGCAAGGCAGATCCTGATCTCAGTGAAATTTCCTGACAAAATTGAGCTTTTAGAATGAAGACCAGCCTCGAGCTAAAGGCTGCTCTAATGAACAGAGAGCAATTCTAAGCACCACTAGAATGGAGAGGACTGTCATCCATATGGAAGCAGCGGTGAAGGGTGGAGGAGAGCAGGATGGGGTTAATGAGGAGATGGTTGGTGAGAAGTTGGGCAACAGTGCACAGACACCTGCCTATACACACCACTGATGACCTGATGTGATGAAATGTACTTCACAGAGACGAAAGGCTACTGTAGATTCAGGTGGGAATCTGAGATTTCCTGTAGTGTGTATGAAATAAATACAATAAATGAGTCAGTAGTAGTTACTATATGGCAATCAGTGGTAAAATTATGCATAATATAAAATATATGGATTCTTAGGTATCGCAAAAAACCCTTAATTAAACTAAGCTTGATGTCTTTGTGCCTAAACCCAACCAAACTGCTATGTTTGCTTCTGCTTTTTAGGATGAAAAACAATGTTACACCAACCGCTATTTAGGTGGCAACAAAACAGGAAAATCACACTATGGAGTTTGTATTCGTAGTCAACCTGCTTTTCCAGAGCTCCTCCAGATGACATCATCTGAAATTCTAATAATGGAAAAACTCCTCTGGGTGATGTCATCTAGAGGAGTTTTTCAGCTAAAGGCAGAGAAATATTTTGATACAGGGAAGTTAGATGGAAGTTTAAAAGCATTAACATCCTAAATTAAAGCCATAGTTGAAAATTGATGAAGTTTCCCTTTAATATGATTAATGGATTGACACTATGTTGTGCACACACTGTATGAAAAGTTTCTCGTTCTGAAGGCTGAAGGCAGCAGGGCAAATGCACCAGAGCACTGATTACAAGACCATCCCCTACTTTTACCTTAATTAAATGAGTCGCAAACGACCAAATAAAACAAAATAACTAAACACAAACACACACACATATACACATACACTTGTGAAGTCTTTCTTAAATGCCACCTTAATCAGCAAGTATGTAAAAACACTTTGACCTCAAGCTTTGGGTCTTTGTTTAATTGTAATAGGGGTGTAATTTGCATGATTTCATCACGATATGATCTTGCATCAGTTCTCTAAGCCAGGGAACCCATGTTTGCCGATACATTCAAGTATCACGATGTGATTTTGATTAAATTCAAGGGCCTGCAATCGATATGAAATAATTTGTGCTTATTATATGATATGATTATATGATCAATTACATTTTTAACATCTTAAATATGCAACCAAAATAATAAGATGTGTTTTTACTATGCTGCTCTTCAGCATAAAGGGCTATTTAAGTAGAAATAAGGATCAGACTTTGACACTATCGCACCTTTTACATAAAAATGCTGAATATAATCCATTCTTTTTAACAATAGCGCACGAGTTTTATTTAAACCTTCACATACGTTGTCTGTAATTCATTTTAAACAGTAACTCTAATAGCATTTCACATGTTGCTGTTTTGATCGAAGTGCAGTTTTTTCTTACACACTCATCTCTTCAAATTTTCTTTTAAGACTCTACAGTATGTCCCAATATTTACTCCTGTGTGTGCATTGCTCAAAAACATGTCTGAAGAACATAACTCTTCACTTGAAAAGCTGTTGCCAATAAACAGCAGTTTACACTCACAGAGGCTGCTGTTGTGCATGTTATCGTCAGTCGTCTGTTGTGATTGCACCTGAGCTCCACACCACTCAGTGTATCCCAATTCCTACTGGCATTTTTTGCAAATAACAGGGGTTTTGTCTGCCTGACCATCAGAAATTGAGAATACTTCCACACCCACCGTACACTTTATACACAAACTTTTCTTGGCTGCTCTGAAATTCCTTTGTCACATTAAGGTCTAGTTGAAGTACATTCAAACATGGCTGACATAAGTGTCATAGACCCCATACTATACTATTGTGGAGGGGAAAATTGATTCCCAAGTTTATCAAATTATCCTACAGGATATTACAAGCTGACATTATCCTATAAAATACTTTGATAAAAGACACACTGACAGACAGACAGACAGCCAGACAAACACACACTGACATTAACCTACAGGATAATGTCAGTGTGTCTGTCTGCCAGCTGTAGATTAGAAAAAGCTGGGTGATGCAGCAGGTTAATGATCCTAAACACTAAAGGTAATCTTCAGGCTTCAAAATAGTCCTTTCAAAGTAGTCCAGTCAGAGCCCAGACCTCAACCCAATAGGGATGCTGGGAAATTACCTCAAGAGAGCTGTACACACCAGACGTCCTAAAAATATGGCTGAGCAGAAGCAGTTATTTAAGGAAGAATGGTTAAAAATTCTTCCTAAACACCATCGCAGGTCTAAACCACAGCAAGGAGAAGCACTTGCTTGACGTTATTTCTGTGAAAAAAAACTCAACACTCACCTTGTATTAATAATAGGTGTGCTTTCAGACGTAAAAATGGTGCCTGGTGGCTCATTGGTAGAGCATAGTGTTGGGATGCAGAAGGCTGTGGGTTCAAATCCCAGTTACCAAGGGTGACCTTGGTGCTAGTGCTTAGCCTAAGTAAAAATGGTAGGGTTATGGCAAAGGCCTTAGTCTTTTGTTTTAACAGGTGAGAAATATTGTATTTGCTGTTATTTGTGACTTTGGATCAAATCATGGCCAATTGATGCAGAAAATAATATATAATATATTGTCTTTAACGTTGTGACTGTTTTTTTTTTAATTGTCCAATATGGATTTGCACAGTGTGGACTACATGTGGTCAGTGCTTTTCTGGAGGACTGCTCTGGCACAAATTACTGTAGCAATAGCTTGGAAAACTTGGAAAACATATGAAAACATATTTCAAAAGCCTAATGTTTTCTGTTTCCCATCCAATGGCAACAGCTCCATGCATTGCCACCATTGTACATCAGTGAATACTCTCTCACCTCACCGCTGTCCCTTTACCCCCCTCCTTCTCCTTTCTTTCATTGGATCCATCTTAGTGGCAGATGTACGAGCCCCGGGGCAGCTCTTCGCACTACATGAGGCACAGATCCTTTGTTAGTGTGTCATTTTTCTCTCCCACCATGACAGCAGTAAAACCCTCTGGACTGAGAAGAACTAGCTCTGTCCGCACTTCTCACCTCCATTTCTCCACATATTCGGCCAAAGAGTTAAAAGCTTCTTTAGAGCTTGGGGTAATCATTTCCCATCTGATTTGTTCCTAACAAGACAAGATCAACCTGCATTGTAACAATTTCTTTTTATTTAATTTTTAATTGTATTATTTTATTTTATTATTTTCATTATTTTAGCTCTGTACTTTTTAAAATAGGGTAATCTCTTAATGTAGGTGAACGTTTGTGGTAATGTTGTTAACACAACTGAGGAATCTCTCCATCCATCATCACAGCAATGTTACATACTAGCATTTGGCTAATTCCAGCACCATCCATCACCCGGGCACTATGCTAGCACATGGGTAATACTTTTTTATTATTAATCTCATCAGTGCTGTGTTTCCACATCATTTCAAGGCTTTGTAACGTTTCTAAAGACTAATTTGATGTTAATGAACCCATAGATGCTGAGATCTTGATGAACACACTGATAAATCACCCTCTGATGGGTTTTGGACAGGCCACATCTGATCCGATTAGATGCTCTTGGCAGTTACTCCCACATGACGGCAGCTTTACTCCCACTGAGCCCAGCATTTTAAAGGTGGTTACCTTATAATTTAGACAATCAGGTGTCAGTACCTGACTGGGTTGTTGGGGAATATCATGCTGGTATTTGCAGCTTTTGTTGCTCCCATTAATACTGCTCCCAGAAATAAAATGTAAAACAGAAGAGGCTCTCCAAGCCCACATTTTACATCAGGCTGTAGTTCAGAATGTTTGTTTGAGTGCAGGATAACTGAAGTTGAGAACACTAAAAGTGAAAAAAGGAAATTATTATTCTGCAGCAGTTTGATTTTATTTGAATTATGGAATGACACAGAGGGCTGTGTCAGGCAGCGTCAATAGGTCTAGTTTTTGTGTGTTCCCTGCACCACGGGATGGGATGTTTTACCTGATTTGACAAGCATCAGTCTCGTATGCAGCCCCATGTCTTCCAGTTCCTCTCTTTTTCTAATGCAAGGTCAGTACAACAACTCTACATGCTCTTCAAATCTGTGTGCACTGCTTGTTGGCCCAGACAAAGGCGATGTGAGCTAATGCAGGAGTTGTTCTTCATAAGTGGCTTTGCGTATCACAGCCTTAATGGTCATTGATAACCTAAACTGAAAAACTATTGATAAGCAAAGAATCACTCCATGAGAAAAGCTAATGGCACAACCTGCAGTTGTGGAAGTTGAGATCACTGATGTAACTATTGATTGTGCAAGTAGTGAGCTACACTGTGAACTGGCCTATGTTTGAAGTTTATTTATCATATTATTGTTGTAGGCAAATCCCACATATGTTTTCAGAAGAGACCCTTCATTAACATATATTATTATTATATGTTTGGAATAGCTATATAAACCACCTTTTCACCTTGTGTTGACACAATTTTGACTCATAGCTAATATATTTTAATTCATACAGTTAAATGGTAAATGGTCTGCACTTATATATTGCTTTTCTACCTATTGGCACTCAAAGCGCTTTACACTGCTCCCATTTGAACTTACGATCACACACACACTCACACACTGATGGGGGAGCTGCTATGCAGCAGACCAACGCTCACCAGGAGTAACTAAGTTGGGCAGCAACTCAAGGATACTTCGACATGTGACTGGAGGAGCCAGGCATTGAACCAACAGCTGCAAGATTGGTGGACAACCAATCTACCTTCCTGCGCCACAGTCGCCCCATAATTCATTATATTTATACTATACAATGAACTGCATCTAGCCATGGCCATTGTCTGCAGGAGGAGTTGGACCTTCAGAAATGTGGGGTCTGATGTTTTTGATGTTTCAGAGAGCAAAGCTGCATGACAGAGAGATGAGGTCAGTAAAGCTCAGATTTTTGGCAGAATGTGTGAAGCTCATTTTAAATATTTTATAAACAGTTGTAGTAGATATATAGCTTCTCTGACAACTGCAAATGATCTAATTGGGACAGATATTATACTTGTATTATACTATGACAGTTTAAGACAAAACCAAAAGAGAAAAGCACACTGAATGGAGGAACTGAAAATAAATGCCAATTCACTCCAATATTCAGGCTGTAATAGCTTCTTTTAAGCACACTAATGAGATGCACCACATCAATGACGGAAAAAGAGATAGTTTGGATTGACTTGAACAGAAGATACTTTTTTTTAGTGAGGAGATATTTTTTTGGTCAACTTCTAAATTAACTACACTAAAACACTAAAACACTAAAACAACAGTGAATTGTTCTACTCACCTGCCAGTCTGCAGTATGGATTGTTCATTTGTGCTGTGACCTCCATTGTTGTCCAAAAAGGATTAAATACACATCAGTCAGACACACCCCTCCGCTCTAAATTGGTGGTGTTTCTTATCTACTGTTAATTATTATTTTAAAAATGTCTTTTAATGAAATTATAAGTCAACACAGGTACAGGATGCATTTTTGCTCTATGGGCATCAGTTTGGATTCTGTTAGCTTTGTTTTTATTTTCTGAGAAATTTCCTTTATTCACCTGAAAAAGGAATACAAGGGTCTGGTGGCTCAGAGCATTGGGGTGGGATGCAGAAGGCAGCGGGCTTGAATTCCACCCCACCAGGTGTGGCCCCACCCAGCCTCCAAGGGCAAACTTGGTGCCAGTCCCAATCCCAGGCAACAATGGGAGGGTTGGGGCAGGAAGGGCATCTGGTGTAAAAACACATTGGAATTCAACGTGCTGAATGTGTTTTGCTGTGGCGACCCCTGAAGGGACAAGCCAAAAGCTGTTGATCTTTGACCTGAAATAGTATTACCCAGGTGCCTCAGAGGCTCTATAGAGAAATCAATTCATAGATACTAATAAGATCTACAGCAAATTCCAAATGCATTACAAATATCTGTGTAATTCTGATCAGTTTTATAATCCTCATCCAAGCCTTGGAAAGGCTCTGACTGCATTAGGTTCAGGTAGGTGGAGGTAGAACTTCCAGCTCTGAATGCCTGAAGCGGCATTCCTGTTTTTACAACTCTGCTGAAGACATTAGGAGTTAAAAGTTTGATTATCCTTGGCAGTTTAAATTCTGCTATGTTGACTTTATTATAGCAAAAAAGGTGCAAGATCGGAGGTGGGGTTTCTGAGAAGTTTTCAAGCATTCGAGAAATGAATGCTTTGGACTTAAGTGGTAAAGTTTGGTGTTGCGGTAAATAGTGTGCGCAGTAATTATAGTTGAGGTTGTAGTGAAATCACAGGAGCAGCAGGAGGGTGATAGCCTCTCTGCCTTCATCTCTTTCTATTTCCCAGCCAGTGCTGACATACCTCAGCACACAGGCACACAGGCGAGAAATTAAGAGCAAGGAGACGCTGATAGCTCTTGCTAATGTTAGAGGCCAAGAGGTTACTGACAACACACACACACACACCCCTTCACATACACTACATTCTTGCAATAATGCAGTACATACTGTACAGTATAGCTTTAAGAGTTCTGCGAGACACCTTGAGACTTATAAAGGACACAACTTTATTAGTCTCAAGGTGTCACACGTGAACACATGCAGACACAAAGTGCCAACTGGTCAGCAGCACTCGGAGTGTGTGCAGGGAGAAGCGGAGTGTGGGCCAGTTAGCAGAAAGGATGTCATCAGTGTAATGGTCACTCGTTGTGGCACTCTGGCCCATTGGCTTCTGTGGTCAGATTCAATATCAGCCAGTATGACAGTGGGCTGCTCTGCCATTAGCTCAAAGCCACGTCTCACCACCACCACAGACTTTGGGGGTCTGGCCAAATTTTAAGGCCAATTGACTTTTAATATGAATCACGCTGGGATGCCAAGGACTCATCCCATCGCAGGAAATTAACACCCTGTAGAACACACCCGCTCTTACAAATGGACACATATGATGCACATACACACACACGTACTGATTCACATACAGTTATTAATGGCTTGACTGAGTACTGTGATTGTTTTCCCTGCAACTAGACAAGCATCATGCGGTGCAGCCTATAACACTTGTGGTGCAGTTTACAGTAAAGTCAGACCTTTCCATTTAAGACTGTCAGCCCAGCACACTGCACACCTCTAGCCTCTGGCTTCACCCTCCTGCTCCCTTGTTTTTAATGGCCTTCCTGCCAAATTCTCCTCATCAGTATCATTAACCTTTTGACCCTCCATTTTGGTTCTCTTCCTTTCTCATCTTACAAACTAGATGTCTCCCTTCTCTTGATAACATTCTTAACTCGTCCATTTACTCACCAGTAGAAGAGAAGCTACTCTACAAATGTAGGTTATAAGGTCTTGATAACACTGCACTCAGAACATTGTTGGTGTACATTTGTAAACGTGGTTGAATGGAGACATTGATGATGTACACAAACTTGTCAGTCAAATAATATTGCAATAATATTGCCTATAGCAGTACTGTACTTTGAGTAAAAGGTCCACTTCAAAATCTTTAAATTTAAAATTTAGTAGTATAAATTCAAGGACAAAAGTACAAGTCCTCCACTAAGAAACTTCAGTCTAGTCAGAAATAATGATTTCTGCAGAAATCTAAAATATTTAGATTGAATTCATGTACAGATTCAAGGAGAAAAACACTTCAAAATTGTGATTTGTGACTATTTCGATCATCATCAACATTCACTTTATTTCTTCCAGTACATTCGGGTCAACACACTAGTGAAACTCAATTTATTAAGTCTAGTATTTATTTTATTGCATTTACATATGCAAGACTGCATAAACATCACTAACTTAACTGCTGGTAAAGGTGGAGCTGATTTATATTTTGTATTAATTATCTGCAATTAGCAAAAGAAGTTCAACAACCATTCTCATCAACAATACTCTTTATTATGAATGAGCAAATATATTGTAGTAAAATATAAGCAGCTCAAAATTGCACCTATGTACAGTTCATTTCCTCAGATTTGGATCCATGGAGCAGTTGTAAACTTGACCAACTCACCCATTGGTTCAGTTTACTTTCACAAATTGAAAAATCTATGAGACTAACATGTAAAGCTACAGAAATTTAAAAAAGGATCTGAGTTGGGAACATGAACAGGATGTGGATTCTGTTCTGTACCAGTGAATATTTCTAGGGATGAAACTTTGCTATGAAACGTGGAACAATTGATTAACCAGCATTTGTTCATAAATGTGGTAATAATCTAGGCAATAAACAAAGCAATGCACTTCAAGCAACATGCAAAAAATAAAACGTCACTTAACACTTTGTAAAGAAGACATGCTGTCAACTGCCTGCTAAGATGAAACATTTTGTTATGAGTTAGATCGAGGTTGGATCACATTCTCATCACAAAGGAGACACAGAAATAACTACAAGCATGTCCACCTAGACTGATCAGCACTTTTGTCCCCCGGATGACTAAGAATCTACACAAATGAACCACTATAGTCTTAATTTTAGACTGAACCGAGACCACACTGAGTAACGGTTCAATGTGTGGTTGTTATACTCTGCATCTAGTGTGATTGCTGTGTTCAGACCTGCACAAACAAACCAAAAAAGAAGAACGAAGCAGAGTTGAATCTGGACTAAACAAGGTGGGATTACATGTGGAAACCCCCACGATTCCATATTTATGTTAGTCACACTTTAAGGAAGTTGTTGTAGAAGATTATTTTGCTGAACATAATGTGTGAGTATCATAAACTCCTTCCACCTTAAGCTTCTTTTCCTTTTGCATTCTCTCAATACTGAAAAGTAATAAAATTACCCAAAATAGTCACATGCTCCACTATAGCCATGTTATTTATCATACTATAACACAACATTACACAACAGAGGACAACTGTAGCTCAGTAGTTAAGGGAGTCATTCACGGACCACAGTGTCAGTGATTTGACTCCCGGTGCCTCCTTGCCACATTTCTACATTTTGCTACATTTCATTGCTAAGTGTCCTTGAGCAAGACTCTGAACCACAAGCTGTTCCTGGTTGCACCTTGCATTGCAGCCGTCATCATCAGTGTGTGTGAATGGGTGAATGAATCAGTTTGTTCATCTTTTTCTTGCTCCAAACATGACCTGCAGAAGTGCAGTTTTTGGGATCTATCGCTCGGTAACTCATTCAGTCACTGCTTACTATTCTGTGTTTCAAACGAACGGTGCTGACTGGGAGTGGATAAAGCTAAATGTCACATATGGAGCTAAGCTTGTGATTTAAGGCTGAATATTTGGGCTGGTGAGGGAATTAATGCTCAATCCTCCGATTAATGTCTACATGCACTGATATGAGATACCCCTCAGTGCGCGCTTTCATGTGAAGGCTGTTAGAGAGTCATGGGTACATGCTTCTGCTCCTCTGTCCTGCTGGAACATCAGCACTGTGGCTTGAATATATAAAAGACCTGGCAGCTGGCTTAGTCTGTGGGATAACTAGTAAACATATTGATGACCTCTTCAGGCGTCACTCTTCAGAGTATCGACTTCTACGGCTTCTGTGTTCGCTACTGTACATCCAAGAAAGGGTACCAGTTTCAGCATAACTAGATGCTTAGCGTCCCTGGTAATGAGAGCGCTTTGAACTTTATATTGAAAGTTTATAATGTCACACTTTAAAATGTGAATGCCTTTAATATGCTCATTTGTAAACAAGCTAAGAAATAACCTCAAGAAATATGACCATGTAGATGTATTTGGATGTTGAAATATTTAAAAATGTTTAAATAGCATTTGAAATAGAGCCGCCACAAGGGAGGCAGACACTTCTTAATTCCACCCCTATTTGGCGTCTAACAACAAAATAGCAAAAATTCTTGCTTGCAATGAAGCCAGATTGGCATCCAGTTTTTAGACCTGATTTTTATCTAACACTCACAAAATGTAACCCAGTCAGGTCTGGACTCAAACATAGGACTTACAAAAGATTTTGCGGCAAGTTCACCTTTTTTTGTTTGCTGACAAACAAGAAGTGGCAAAATCAGAGCCAAAGACAGGCAAAGTATGGTAAGAGGTGGTCCACAGGCACAAAAGGGGTAGGCTAGAGGCAGAGGCTGGATAGTCAAACTGAGGTTTGATTAACAATAGGAAAAAGAGGAAATTACAGTGGGTACGTTGGCACAATAGACAATCTGACGGCAGAGAAAGGAAAACCCGCCCGTATAAATAATGGTACGAATTGGCAGGGAATGAACAGCCGGTTTCATGGGGGAAACCAGGAGTAAGCAGACCAGAGTAGGGCAGGAGAAAATAGGTCTCTAATGGCAGGAGATGTTAGAGAAGAGAAGAGCAACCTAAAAAATGACAGTGTGTTAAAGGTGTGTTAATGTGATTGAACGTGGGTGTGTGATAAAAAACAGGATTTAAAGTCTGCAAACGGTGGTAAAGTTGGGGTTAGAACTCCTGTCCTGTGTTTGGTGAGCTGTCCACCACATCAATCTCCCTCCTCAAAAAGGTTGAAAAACTTAAATACTAAAACAATTTTAAAAAAAATAACTCATTCAGGGAGCTATAGTTTGTCTACAAATGGTTCAAAGTGCTGCAGCAGGGGACACATTACTCCAGTGGAAGTTAAATATGAGAGCTACTACTCTACTTGATCTATCGTCAGCCTTTGACACTGTGAACCATCAGACCCTCTAGTCCACGCTCTCTGACTTAGGCATCTCTGGATCACCCCTAGACCTGCTTCGTTCTTACCGAATGGGACGAACCTGTGGCGCAGGAAGGTAGAGCAGTTGTCCACCAATCTCACAGTTGTTGGTTCAATCCCAGGCTCCTCCGGTCACATGTCGAAGTGTCCTTGAGCAAGACACTGAACCCCGGTGAGCATTGGCCAGCTGCATGGCAGCTCCCCCATCGGTGTATGAGTGTGCATGTGATTGTGAGTGTGAATGGGTGAATAATAAGCAGTGTAAAGTGCTTTGAGTGCCAATACGTAGAAAAGCGCTACATAAGTGCAGTGCAGACCATTTACTTAATGAATGTACAGTCGATCATAAATGTAATTTAGTTGTAATGACTTGTTGGATCTAGTTGTTCCTGGTCAATGCCCTACTGGATCAGTTGGCACTGACCATCGGCAGAGACAACCTTAAATGTGTGTTGGGTAAAGATTCTAGTCTTTAAGCCTAAAACCCAGTATCTGCCAGCCATTTTCACAAAGAGTTTTTAAAATATGTTTATATTTACGACTGGTATCAGCGATGGATGAGGTCACAACTGGAGCAGTACAGTAACTGCAGCTTTACCTGAATGTAGCCTTGTATTATACAATTATTTTACCTTCATCTCCTTCTGTATGCTCTATAGTCTGGGTTGTCCTCATCTTTTTGTTCTTTTGAGCACAAATTGTTGAGTTAAAAACTCAATTGCAGGGTTATGGGTGTGTGTCCAGTCTGTGTTGTTTACATGTCTACTCTTTATATATCAGCACTTATGGTGACTGATGCCCTTCTCTAGTAAGTGCGCATGTGTGTTTTATGAACGTGCAAGCTACATATCTCAGTTGTGAGAGTTGCATGGCCTCTGCGTGTGGCCTTCTCCCAGTTTCCTCACATTCCCATTCTGCTGTTGAGAGGCCGAGGTGCAGGGGAACGGTAAGCGTGGACACACTTGATTCTGCAGCCAACAACTTTTAATCCCAGGTCATAAAACAGAGTGACAGCAGAGATATGTCTGGGATAGAATGAGACCAGGCAAATGTTGCCAAACCGAATGGCCTGAGGTTAATGTGTTGACAAAGCAGTTGGCTCACAAGCCTTTGTGACACCAGGTAATGAGAGAAGTGTCCTTCCTGTTATGTGTTGAAAAGAACTCGAGTCATTGGACTTAATTGCCTGTAATGATGTTGTGTTCATGCTGACAGCGGTTGCACAGTAGTACATGCACATGTTAAGCATGTGGAAACGGTCTGGAGTGCTAAATAGAGCAGGGAGTGGGTTCTGACCAGCAGCAGGTGATTATGATCCAGCCATTAACAAAGAGACATAAAGTCACTTTTATTTATTTATTCATGTCAGCCAACAAAAACAAAGTTAATGTAAAAAAAGAAAAAGTCATACTTACCGTTTTCTGAGACCCTTCTCTGTGCGTGCAGTAAAAAAAAATATTTTTTCGACCTCTCTTGGCCGTTAAGGACTAAGCTGAACCATCTACGCCAAAGTCCTGCACCTGTTCCATGGACACAAGATGGGATAAACTTTCCCTGCTTGCTGCGGCTCGAGCACACCAGAGGCACAGATCACTGTAGCTATTGTAACGTGACAGTATCTGCATGGTATGCACAAAAGGTTAACACTGGGCCAGGTGTCAGATCATGTTTAAGTCCAAATGTCAACTCCTGAGACACTCAATTTCTCTTACAACACACACACTAAATCAGAGTTAGTTAGTTAGTTAGTTACAAAAAGATAGATTCCTATAATCTATTTTTAACTTTAGACGTTGTCATTAATGTTTAACATTATTATAAACTATAACGTGTGCCCAGACAATATGTTTACTATATAGTATAAAGTCAAGTGCTAGAGATATTATTTTAGCATTGTCTCTGTGATGTGTAAAAAACATTGTTATAATGCATATAAGTATAATTTTTTTAAAGATAAGATTTATTGAAATATAACGAAACATTTGACTTTATTGTTACTGAGGAGTTATCAGATGTTAATGGAGGTGCAAACCACTGTTTACCCACACGACCACTAAGGGTGCTGTTTCCTCAGGTTACCTTTGTTTTATGTTACATTCAGTTTGATGATCTGAAAGAAGAACAGCGCTGATTAAGTGCACAGTGTCAGCAGTGGGTGATACAGGCAGTGATAAAATGTGTGTTTGGAGGTTTATAGAACCCAGGAGTGAGAGGCAAAACTCAAGCTAGCAATCTCTAAGCTGAGAACAGCAGAAAAAACTTCCCAGCTCACCAGCTTTAATTACCCAAGTGTGTGTGTTTTGGCTGATTTAGCGAGTGGTCATAAAGTGAGGATTGGCCTCTAACCAACATCTCAGATCAGGTGTTTGTTTGTTTGAATATATCATCTAGGTTTCTGTTTCTCACCCAAAGCCTGACACATACAGTACTGGTTAAACACTCTTTGTAACAGAGCTTACTGTACTGTAGTGTGTGTGTGTGTGTGTGTGTGTGTGTACTGTATTCTTTTATATACACCTGCCCATTTCGCTTTGTTGACAAAATCTCTCTTTCTTTAACACACACATACACACAGATGCCTCGGTGGCTCTGCAGGCTGTGAATGATGTACTGGTTAAATGAGCAGCTTTATCAGAGAGGTGGCTTCATGTCATCAATATCCTCTTATATAAATGTCAGCCAGGCCATTTTACTCACAGCTATTTCCCACACTGCTGATTACATTACTCTCTACCCCTCAGTCTATCGCTTACCTCGCTCACCCTTCCCTCATTCTCTCTTTACCTGCACTCCATTAATCGTTCTGTGCTCAGTGCCTTTTCTTTTTTCTTTGTTTCCTCTCTCACTCTCTCTCTCTCTCTCTCTTGGCCTTGATCTGTGTTGGGTGCCTGGGCTCATTCTCTCCTCTTTACCCCCCCCTCTCTCTTAGTTGTATGTCAATAGCCTGCCTCCATGAAACAAGTCAATTTTCTGCTGCCTTGGCAGGGGAATAAATCTTGGAGCAATCTGAGAAGCAAGAGATATTTATTTCTGTGTGTGGGTGGGTATGTGTGTGTGTCTGTCTGTGTTTGTTCTCACACACACATACTGTATTATAAATATATACACATATCATAGATAGGTAGATAGTTACACACAGGGTTAATACAGACATATGCACTCACACCTTGTGCAGACTAGATCATTCATGACTACAACTACTACAAGTGTGGAGTAACCTGCAAGCCAGCTGATTTAAAGAAACACGTTAGGCATTTATCAACACACAAAAACACACACATCTTCTAAATCCCTGGGCCCTTACCCTAAGCCTATCCAACCAAACACTTAACCCAAATCCTTATCCTAACCTAATCCTGAATATAACACTGAAATGAACACTGAACTCTTTCCCAAGGAGGAAAATTAGGAAAATACTTTTTTTGGCCCTAACTAATACAAGCAGACACAACCTCATACATGAGCTTACTTACTTATATACAGTAACCACACACACACATACACACACACATACAAATGTACTTTCTAATTAATTTAATGCTGTAAACACCAATGATGTATACTCACTGGCCACTTAATTAGGTACATTTAAACAATCCACTGAAGCAGCTGTGACATGAATTCGGCCCCGGAACAACCATAAATTGTGTAAACCCTTATTTCTTACAGTGACAGACACCTTAGAAAGCAGGAAAGCATTTAACGACCAACAGCCTTTTCCATATGCATAAATAGCACTCAAGTTTCTATTATGACCAACTTGAAAGATCCCAAACAGTGAATCTGATCCAGCTCATTTTTCAGATGCTCATTAACCCAAACACTTAACACTTATCCCAGTTTGTTAATATTACGTTTAGAAATTTAAATCAATAATTATTTACAGTATATAAAATCCCTTCGTTGTTGTCCAAAAACACTAAAAACACATCGACCAGATACACTGCTCCACTGGATAACATGTTTCTTAATTCTGAAAAACTAACACTTTAGTTTAAATATTATCCACACTCTGGAGGCTCCATAATTTCACCTTAAATGTCGAACACGTGCAGTTTATCTGCCAAGACCCAAGGAAGTGCCAAATCGGAGCATGCAGTGCCACGTTTGTTAAAAGTAGTAAGGTTGCTGGTTTTGGAAAAAAGAAACACGGTATCTCATCCAGTGGAGCAGATGACACATCTGTATGGTGATTGTGTTTTGGTAGAACTAAGTTCCAAACTTTATCTTATTGTGAAGAGGTGCAGAGAAAGTCTCCTGTGAAGTCAGACTCGTTGTGCAGAGCTATTCATCTTTAACTGTTTCAGTACAACCAGATAATTTAACCGATTTCTGATTGATTTGTTTTCCAGCTTCATTGACATTTTATAATCACCACTACTTAGAGACCTGTGCAGACCATGGTGGAAGCCTAACATATGGTAGAAGAGCATAGTGAGGAGGGAGAAGAAGGCTGGGTGGCACAGTGTAAATATGTGTTGCGTTATGCTAGTATACTGTAGCAAATAAGTTAAAATGTAAATATTTTATCCACCACTGTATTTATCAGACAGCTGTAGTTACTAGTTATGTTGCAGAATCTAAATTATAATCAAAATATACATACAAATACATACTACAAAATGAAGGGATATCTGATGGATTTGTGTTGAATGGTTTAGTTTGGATTACATGGACTTTCCCCATATAGCAGCTCTTGTCGATGTTGGCTTAATAGTCAAACTTGAAAGCAAAACTCTGTGTGGATGGCAGAGACCCAGAGGCTTTACTTTCACAAAGGCCCTGAAAGAATCCTGCACAGCTTTATCATTGCACTACTATAAAACTGTCTGCAAAATCTCAGATGTATAATGTCATCAAATGTCTGGCTGTTGCTTATAGCTGTGACAGGAAAACTTCTGCTGTCAACCTCAATAAACCCACTTAATATCCACTACCAGCAGCTGTGTTAGACATGCTTTTTGTGATACATGAAAAGTCAGAACACCTTGTAAAATGCTACGGTATTTATGAAGCCTCATGCATAACCGCACAGTGTTACTCAGGCTGGAATCTGATTACTCATGGATGTAAATATAAAGCAATGTCTCTTTGCTTTCCCAGCAGGATCATGGTGTGTGTGAGCAGCAACCTTTTATTCTGATCATTGTGAGTGTAGAAAGTCACAACCCCTGGATTCTTCTCCAGCTCTAGGAATATTTTATATCCTAATAATCTGGAGAGGCAGTTGGATCGATACAAGAGCCAGGTGGCATTTCCAACCGGTAAAGGTCATGTACAGTATCGAAAGAAATAACGCAGGAAGAGAGACAGAAGTGTTTGTATGCATTCATTTAAAGAACTCAACTCAACTAATGGCAAGTCTGCTCACAGTGCCCATTTTTAACTAAGTGAGATCCTTCAGACCTAGAGTTGACTGTAGTTTCATGCCACACACACAAGCACACACACACACACACACACACAATCTTGTGCTCATACACCTGCCACACTGACTACGGAGACAAGCTGCAGATACCCACTAATATGTTGGATTTAGATTTCTGATTGGAGTACTACATTACTTCCATTTCTTTTCTAGAGGTGATAGGAGCAGGGAATCAGTTTTCTGAGCTTCCTGTGAGGTAGCAGCAACTAGTTTTTATCCGATACTGCTAAACATCTTGCCTTATTTAAACATAGCACTCTGTTCGAGCAATAACAATTTTTGCTGTTATTTATGATTGCCAACGTCTTGTTTTATTAGATGTCATTAAGTCCTCAGCCAGCAGTAGGTAACTACCAAGGCTTAGATGTGACAGCCAACTGGAAAACAATGACTTGGATATTTAGGCTGATGAGACAACAGAGAGACTTGTTTTGCACCCATCAACCCCTCTCTTCTCTTGTGTATAATACAGTTTTTTTGGTCCTCTTTATAGATTTGATCAATTTGACAAGCTGTTTCATGTGCACAATGTGGTGGACGTTTCCAGAAGTGTTTTTTTAAATGATCGGATATGGTTGTTCTGGCAGGGTCTAAGATCTGGTTTGGCTGGCTATCAATCAGCAGGATGAAGAATGAAGAAAGCTGTGGTTGAGCTTTTGAGATGTGATCATCATGTTTATAATCTGACACAAACCCTCCCCTACACAAAATATTTGCAGTTAAGTTATAGACAAAGATAACTTTTTAGGATATCGACTGTTACATGCATATTCACAGAGAAGTCTCTTGAAACAGTTAACCAGCTTCCTGTTTCCAAATAATGGAGGTTTTACAATTTTATAATCTCATAGTTTATTCTGCTGATATACAAAAAAAGAAGATTACAATTGTCAGTTCAAGTGTTTTTTTAATAGAACGTTAAATGATACTTTCAAATAAAATGTTTTTGTTTTTCTTTCATGGAGGAAATAGGGTAAGCAGAGAAACCATAATGCTCCACTGGCTGCTGAAAGTGTTTCATGGGGCTCACAGCACATGCAGTGGGCCCCATGCAGCACATGCAGAACATAAAGATCCATCTCCTCACTTTTCACTTCCACATCCATGGAAAAAAAAAAAAAAACACAGCACTGAAACTGGAGTTACAAGTTTTCCTCTTCAAAGTGTCGATTTGTCACAGTGTGCAGCTGGGCAGGAGGGAGGAGAGGGGAGGTTGGGTGGTACTGCTCACTATTAATGAACACATCAGACTATTGTCGTCAGTCATCAGTAATGAATAAATCACTTTAGTCATGGTCCACACTCAGTGAACACAGCAGTCTGGTGGGGTCAGTTGGTCACATGACTTCTTCCTGCG
The DNA here is from genome assembly GCF_033026475.1 of Channa argus. NCBI lineage: Eukaryota > Metazoa > Chordata > Actinopteri > Anabantiformes > Channidae > Channa > Channa argus. The sequence continues at coordinate 47,784,419 of NC_090197.1, forward strand.
CTCAGGAACCCAGACAGGGTCACATTAACAGCTGGAGCTTTGTTCAGTCCCTGATATGTAGACTTTTGTCGGTCAAATCTAACATCCTGTGAATGATTGTTAATGTAAAGTGTTGTTGCAGAAGAAACACACAGAGAATGTCCTCTGTGTGCTCAACACACAACGGACAACAATGGAAACAGAATGGGAGCTTTGAGAAGTTGGAAATGGCAAATGGAAATAATTATTTTTAAAGTGGAGGTTGTGTGTCCCATTTTTTTCAGTTATTAATTCATTAAGCCTGTCTTGTTATTATTTTATATTTTCTGATTCCCCATTTCCCTAATTCCCTAATTTCCTGTTTGTGCTATCCCACATGTTTCCTTCTTGTGATCAGCTGTTAGCCTGGTCTTCTTAACTTGCCTGACTTCACACTTTGTCCAGGATTTTCCTCTTAATAAAGGTGAATTATTATTCATGCTACCACTTGGGGGTCCAGTGTCTTATCGAAGGACCCTTTAACACAGATGGATAGATACAGTGCATCCAGAAAGTATTAACTTAAAGCGTAACTTTTTCCACAACTTGTTATGTTTCAGCCTTATTCTCTGGTTGTTCTTCTGAAAGGTTCTCGTCTCTCCACGGAGAAACTCTGGAGCTCTTACAGAGTTACCTTTGGGTTCTTTGTCACCTCCCTGACTAAGACCCTTCTCTCTTGATCGCAATTTACAAATGATGGGGGTAACTGTAATCATTGGGACAATCAATGCTACAGAATTTTTTTCTGTACCCTTCCCCAGATCTGGGGCTTGATAAAATCCTGCATTGGAGATTTATTGAAAATTCCTTGGATGTTGCTCTGGTTTGTGCTCTGACATGCACTGTAACTGTAGGACCTTATATAGACCGATGAGTTTCTTTCCAAATCCTGTCCAATTAACTGAATCACAATCAAATTGGAGAAACATCTCAAGGATGATCAGTGGAAACTGGATGCTCCAGAGCTCAATTTTGAGTGTCATGGCAAAGGCGGTGAAAACGTATCTACATGTCTTTTTTTTTTTTTTTATGAATTTGCAAAGATTCAAATAAACTTTATTCACATTGTCATTATGGGGTATTGTTTGTAGAATTTTGAAGAAAATAATGAATTTGATCCATTTTCAAGCGTGTAACATAACAAAATGTGGAAAAAGTTAACCATCAGCCGACTGAGCCATAACCTTAGTGTCTCTGAGTTGCGGCAAGTTTAGGCAAAGTTTTAGGCAAAATGAATTCAGGCAGTGAAGAACAGGTGAACAAGTGAAAGGGCTGGAAACAGGCGAGCAGTCCAAATCAAGGTAAAAGATTCAAGTGAGCACTCAAAAAGTGAAAAACGGACAGACAGAATTGGTGAGTGAACAACAGGGAAAGCACAATATTTGAGGTGGGAAGTAACAATAGGAAAAGAAAAGGACAGGTAGTGATCACAGAATAGGGAAGAAGTGAGATAACTGATGGAGTCAGTGCCAAGACAGGTGTGCAGGTGAACCAGGGAGAGGGAAGGAGCTGAAGGCATCTGGTGGGGGGACCAGCAGGACTAATCACGCTTTGACACGTGGAGCCAGAAGGAGTCTGACAATGTGACTAGTGGACGACCTGCTCGATCTTCTGAGCCACAGCTGGTATTTCAAACCAGTGCTTTGCTCAAAAGCTTCTCTCAGATATTTCAGGAAGTTCTGAATATCTGGCTTCAGCTCACTGAGCTCTGCAGTGAAGTTGTTTTGGTATTGTTGAAAACTATGAGGTTAACAAACCTCCCATCGAACATTAGTCAAACTATATTCTACACTGCATAAGTGATCTATTGGAAATTGGTGAAATGTTATAATGAATTCTGATGAAATTCAAAGTCTGTACATCTCTGTATTTTATCCTATGTGCTTTCATTGAAAGGATCCTGTTTAATGTGAAAACACAACAGAAATATATAAATATAAGACAAACTTACAAGTGTCACCTGTTTTTAATATTGATTGTCCACTATAAATTCAGGTCAGCTGGTCTGCTTGTATCAGTGGCCAAACTTTTACATCTAATGTACATGTATAAAATATCCTAAATGAACATGATTCATTCTCCAGACCAAGAAAGTGAAGAATCAGTATGTTATATTTAGATGTGACCCAATGTGTTTCATAATGAAGACACAGTTTTTTTTTTCACAATAATGCAGCTCTGTGGCACAGAGAAATAAGATAAAAGCAGCTTCTGGATTCATTACGTACAGTAGATGTAGCTCATTGTTGGTTTTGGCCTCCCTAACGAATGTTTTAAATATAGTTATAATACATTTTACTTTGCATTAAAAGTAACAAGTTACAATATTACTTTCTTGGGCAGTAACTAGTTCATATTTAAGTTCACCCAAGGCCCAGGAATTAAAATAATACCGTAATATTCCTTTAAAACATAGACGGCCAACAGAAAACAATTACACTTGAGTTGGTCTGTGTTTCTGGAGGCTTTTTGAGGGTTTCTGAAATAGGAATGACATTTTAGAATTTGAGAATCTCTTGTAATTCGTTTTTTCCTGTGTCTTTCCGGGAATGCTGGGACCTTTAAGATGGGAGTAAAATCCCATCTGCAGCATTGTCAATTATATTATCACTGAAACTCTGCTGTAACCTGGGTGTATGTGTGTTTGTGTGTGTTTCAAAAGTCCTATTTAAAACTGTAAATTCAGTTTTTATCTGTGAAGCACTGTTTCTCAAAGTGCAACATGATTCTGTAGATTTCTGTTATTTCAGACAGGACTTCTGTTAGTCCTGTCTGCAGTCCAATTAACCTCAAATGTGAATGTTGCTCTGCACATCAACATGTTTTCCACTCTAAATGAGAAGGGTTCAATATTAGGGTATAAGTAATCTTTAATTTTTAAAATACTAATACTGCATCTTCCCCCTTTTTCATGACAATGTGGACAGATTTAAACAAGTTTGTCTTGAATAAAATATGACAGTTGAATATCTTTATATCCATATGACTGTTGTAAACACAGGAAAACTAAGCCTGTTTCTTTTTATAGACCTGCAGCTTTTGATGTTAGTGGTGTCAGTGGAGGGTTGTACAGCCACATGGGCTCCATATTTGCAGAGGCCCCAGGTCAGCACTTCACAGAGCACACTTCCCAAAGATGAAATTAAAACCTACGTGGAAAGGTGGATATTTCTCCTTTTGGGAGCGGCTATCAGATGAAGACATCGCATCCATCAGCATGGATGTGGAGCTCACTGATGGAGAATGAATCGGACGAGGGGTGCAGGCAGGAGGCCCGCTCTGAAAAGATCCAAGACAAGGCGTGTAATCAAATGTCACAGCATGACCCACGCAGGAGTAAATTACAAAATAAAACTGTCCAAGGACTTTGTCAGAGCTCCAAAAGGCTGTGACTGCAGATGGCCTCCCTAAACTCCCTTAATCACTTTTCATTGTTTTTTATTGCCTGCAGCTAAATATGTCTATCTATCTATCTATCTATCTATCTATCTATCTATCTATCTATCTATCTATCTATCTATCTATCTATCTATCTATCTATCTATCTATCTATCTATCTATCTATCTATCTATCTGTTTGTCTGTCTGTCTGATAAGAATCCCTGATTGTTGGTACTTTATTTACATATTTTTATGATAATGTGCCTTTAGTTAATATTTCATATTTTGAAGCCTGGAAGTTCAGACTTGACCTGAGAAAAATAAAACATTTGCTGTAAACAGTTGAAAACATGTAATTTTGTCTATAATAGCAATAAATAAAATCAAAAAGCCGACATTCTGGGATAAATTCTTCACAAATCTGTTCTGATGAACATGGCCTGCTCTATAGACATTGTTACTCTTAGTGAGAGTGTGGCAATGTATCTTTGGTCAGTGCAGCCAGGCCTTTGCATCTGTTTCTATGCTGGGTGTCCGTGTCACCCCGCCCCCAGGGATTACGTTTTATTTCCAAAAATATAGATCTGAATGCTTTACACCAGGAATCACATACTGAGAATATAGAACCCTTTGAGGATGCTTTCACACTTTAGTATATAGAAACTGATATTAGCACAAAAATATGATTGAAAGGTGCCAAAGGTTATTGAAAGTATAAAATACTGGAATGTAAAATAAATTTGGGTTTATGATATTTTTTAAATCAAATATTTGCAGTTTCAGTCACAATGTTTTTAATTCAAATATATTTGAAATATGTGTATGTGTGTGTGTTTTTTTTTTGTTTTGTTTTTTGTTTTGTATGTTGCCTCCAGTGAAGAAGACTGTTGATAAGGCTTTAAATATGTCTGTTTTTCAAATATGGAGACAAGACAAAGACAAAGCTGATGGGAGATTGAATTAAAGGGCAACTTTTTTTAACTGGCTTCCTTTAGTTTAGTGTGTTACTGTACATCAATGTGTTATAATTTCCGTATGACTTCCCAATACTAAAATATTTCTTTGCTTCCAGCTGAAAAACCTCTTTCAGATGAAATCATCCACTTTAGTTTGTCATTAGCAGTTCAGATTATGTCATCTTGGTTTTACCTCGGTCTTATATTTTTCCAACATGATACATTTTATGTGCCATATTCTCGAAAAGTAAGAAAGATGCTTATTAATGTTTCCATGAGAGGATAAGGTTTAAAAAGGGGGGTTAAGCCATTTGTAAAAAATATCTGCTGCTGTCTCAGAATGATGAAAGGAAAACTTAATAATTCCAGAAGACATGCATGTATCGAAAGATTTGTGTCAAGATGCTAATTCTCCGTATATCTCTTTCTGTATAGTGGCCGTTTGCTGCTGAGTTATAGCAGGTGAGGGGGGGGGAGGGGGCTCTGCTGTCACACTGCGTGTCTCTCTCGAGTGTTATCCTGCTGATCTATGACTCTATCCTCCCAGCAAAAGCCCCTCTCTTGCTTTCCTGCTTGATGGGAGTTTATCGTTTGTGTTTCGGAGCGTAATTGACCTAAAGAGCGGGTTTTATCCGGACTCATCCAACACGGTGTCAATTATACGCTGCGTCTGCAAATGAGGATAATATCAAGCGGAGGAAACACATTTGCTTGTTTTTGTGACAAATTACCTCATTTTAGAGAGAAAGTGTTAAGTAGGTCTGATCTACTTTCTAATTGGACCCCTCCTCTCCGCCGTGCCCACTAATTACCGCTCCTGCACTGACTGCATCACGAGCACACGTGGAGCGAGACAGAGAGAGAGAGAAGGAGAGAGCGAGAGAGGAATTGATTGTCTTCCAGTCAGCAATAAGTTCTTAGTCGTGGTCAATCTCTGCTGCTTTTTGTGCACCACCGTCCACCGGATGGGTTCGGCTCGTCCCTTGTTGCGCCTTAGCCTGGTCAACTCGCTTGGAGACGTGCTGCGTCCCTAAGTACAAATCAGAAGTGTCCCTGCAGCCTGCAGCTCAGAGGCCGACATGCGGCTGCAGAGGCACCTGTGATCCGAGCTGCAGCTTCCTGTTCTCTCTCTGTGTACAACTTTACCACCGCCTGTCAGCTCAATCTCCACAGTCATGACCTCTAAGGAGGACTCGAAATGCCCAGCGGTGCTGGAGGAGCGGAGGCTCAGTCCGCTGGATCAGCTCCCACCGCCGGCCAACTCCAACAAGCCACTGACGCCTTTTAGCATCGAGGACATCCTCAACAAGCCATCGGTGAGGAGAAACTTTTCTCTAAGCGGAGCAGCTCACCTCCTCTCTCCCGGAGACAAAATGCCCTCGGCGGGTCACAGCCTGTCCAGCCGGTCGCTGCTCAGCCAAACCTCCCCGCTCTGCGCGCTGGAGGAGCTGGCCAGCAAAACCTTCAAGGGCCTGGAAGTGAGCGTCCTGCAGGCTGCCGAGGGTAAAACACGGATTTTCGCTTATTTTTGTGTTTTCATGGAAAGGAACTAAATCAGCACAACACCAGAATCAACCTGTTTAATTTTTATGAGGTGGCTTTATAATATGTAAAATTGGGGCTCGCATTTGTGTTATTATTTTGTGCTGGAAGTTTTCATTTCAGTAGCAGTGATTCCAGTATATCTATGCAACTTGTGCGCAAAAAAGTGCATAAAATTAATGAGCTTATTGGTTTATTATAAGGTTTATTTTTAATTTAGCAAAACAATATACAATCACAAAAATATGAATAATTACCGTATCCAAAAAAATGTAGCTAACAATTTTAAATCAATGTTCACTATTAGGCTATAGTGCAGCAGCATCACGTCGTTAGTAATTCTGTTTTTAAATGACTTTTTCTTTTTTTAGACGCCTCTGATTTATCAAAATTTGCACATGACAACGCAGGAAGAAATCCAGACGTCTTGACTTTGTCTTCAGGTTGCTTAAAGTTCACTCTATGCCAAACAAATTAAAATATTGTACAATTGGGAGGAATATAGAAGAATATTGATTAGAAATAATTATGACCTACACTCGCTGATCTTGCATTATCTGTAACTTATTATTATTATTATTATTATTATTATTATTATTATTATTATTATTATTATTATTATTATTATTATTATTATTATTATTATCGTTGTTGTTGTTGTTTTTAGTACTTCTGATTTTTTTCTGGTGTTTTCAGTAACTCATAATGATAATAATTTTCGAAGGCATTAGCAAGTGTTTGTTGAACCTTTTCTAATATTTGTGCACCCTACTTAACCTAATTCCTTCATTTCACATAGGGCGAGACGGCCTGGCGCTCTTTGGTCAGAGGAACACCCCAAAGAAGCGACGGAAGTCCCGCACGGCATTTACCAACCACCAAATCTATGAGCTGGAGAAGCGCTTTCTGTACCAGAAGTACCTGAGCCCGGCGGACCGGGACCAGATCGCTCAGCAGCTCGGTCTGACTAATGCGCAGGTCATCACCTGGTTTCAGAACCGACGGGCAAAGCTCAAGCGGGACTTGGAGGAGATGAAAGCGGACGTGGAGTCTGCCAAGGCCGCGGGAACTGTGGCCTTTGAGAAGCTGTCCAAACTGGCCGAGTTGGAGAAGTGTGCTTCGGGAGGTATGGCCGGGGGATCGGTGCCCACGCCAGGCAGCACTGAGACGGACCAGGTCTCCTCCAGGTCGCCGCATGACACTATCGAGAACCTCGACTCCAGCCGATCGCACGTGTCGCCTCCCTCACTGGCGTCATCCCGGTACACTGACCGGGTAAGCAGCACGTTTTGCTCTGAGGATGAAGACGAGGAGATTGACGTGGATGACTGAAGCATGTCAATGAAATGTTCGCCAGCACAAACTCTGGTCATTTCTTTAAGCAGGACGTGCAGCGCCGCGCTCAGCCATCAGAGTCAGCGCTTTGACAGGAGCCAGAAGCCGCACTGCTTTGTACCGTGAGACCCAGCCACATGGAAACAGAGCAGCAGAGAGACAGTCAGGAGGAAAACATGGAGGTGCGCACACGAGTCTATGCGTTATTCTGGCTACAATCACGGAAGTACTTCATATCATGTTTTAATTGCTTTTATTTTAAAGTAGTGGAAATTGCCTTCTACCGTGTAGAAGCTCTAGACCACTAGTTTTGATATATCAATAAATAGACTATATTAATACATTTTCTGAAACGATAATCACACAAAAAATGTGTAATAGCTTAATAAATCATGATTTCATATATTTCTAGTGCTTTGTATAACCACGAAGTGCCTTGACAATACATAGAGCGCAGAAACCTGTACAAACTGTAATGTAAACTAAACTGATTATGTAAAATAAAAAAATACCTTTTCAAATATTCAGCTTTTTGCACAATTTTATAGTTTGAAATATGTTTCTGTTTAAAAGAGCTTTCGTGTGTTTGAGAGAACTGTGGTTCATTACAACAACATTACAACAATTTGCCTGACCGACTGTGTTCATGCTTTTTTGTGAGAAACACAACCGGAACGAAGAAGAGGCCCAGAAGAGAGAGAGCATGTGTGTATCTGTGTGTGTGTGTGTGTGTGTGTGCGCGCGTGTGTTCCCCGGGGCCTCTCACCCGCTGCGCGCAATACTGAAACAAGTGTGTCTCCCAGCCGCACCGTCCGGCGCGTTTCCTTGCACAAAGAAGACCAGAGGAGGTTGTTTCAGAGGCCATATGGTTTCAGGATTCTCCTGTCAATTACAAGTCACTTTGATAAATTGACTTTACCCGTCTTTTCAACAATGTCGCCATCTTTTTGTCTTGCATTGTTCAGACACGCTTGCTGGTCTGCGGCTGCTGCGTAAAACACAGACATGAATGTGAATTGTGTTCGGTGGGCAGGTCGGGGCTTTAACAGCTGTGCGATGATTAACTAAAAGATGAGCATTAACTCGGACGCTTTATCTGTCCTCTAAAGCCAACAAAGAAAAACTAGACACACATAAAACAATACATACATTGATAAATATTTGTTTTGATTAATTAATCAATTTCAGTAACTGTTGATATTTAGCTACATATCAATACATAAACATCCATCAACACGATACAACACACAGAATACAAATACACATTAATTATCTATAGATGCAGCTCTGCCAATTTTTTGAGGAATGCTGCAAAAGTAAACCTTTATTTTGTCATTTTCGTTGAATTTCGTAATTATTTTGTACTTCCTCTGATGTTTGTATTTTTAACAGTTCCTGATTTGAAGAGAAAATTCCTCATTTAGCTCCTTTAACAACTGGCTGTATTAGACAAAGTTCGGCCAGATGGTGATTTTTATGTAAAGAAACCAACAATGATGTTTTATAATATTATGGTTATAATATGTTGTAATAGCAGTAGCTATTGCCTATTTGGAGAACTAGATATATTTGTTTTTTATTTATTCTATTTAATCTTTTGTTTTTTTCTTGTTAATTTCTTTAACAACACACACGGTTTCTATTTCAGCGTTTCTTTAGTAGGCAGGGTCCACACTGCAAAGGGGGGAGTTGTGGACCCAACACAATACACACATCGAGGGGCACAGAGAAAGAGAGGAATCATTTATTCAATCGACCAGAAAATTGAAGTTTGATGCATGGGTCCCTGCTTAAACAACTGGACCTGACACCGCTCTCCTCCGTTTTTTTTTTTTTTTTTGTTGTTGTTTTTTTTGCTACCATGTGGGACCTGCCAACACCATGACAAATATATTAATACAAAATGCAACATTCACCGAGATATATATATATATATATATATATATATATATATATATATATATATATATATATATATATATATATATATATATATATATATATATATATATATATATATATAAATATAATATTTATTAGCAAATACATTATAGTTAGTACTGTTGTTGTTTGTGATTTTTAAGTATTACATTTAAGAGTTATTTATATTTTTTAGATTTCAAAAAAATATTTGGCGCATTTAGTTTAGAGCAGTTACCTCGAGCAGTTATATCCAATTAGCATTTTTCGCCAGATTTTTTGATCGTGTGTCTGTTCTACTGCTGGATACAGTAATAAACTGCAGCGGATTCAATGGCTAGAGAAGTATGCGTGGCAGCAAGCTCATTGAGGCATTTCATGCTTTAATTTGTAAAGGATACTAAAATAGAAGGCTTTCATTTTGACAGGCTGAATGGCGCTGGGCACTGAGGTGGGCTCATGTCACAATCTCGCTTTTTATTTTAGGAAGACATAAAATACTCTTGATCAAAGCACCTCACCTAGAGGTCACCACAACCTCCTTTTAGCACCTCAATGTTATTATTTTTACACCAATGAACCAAAAGACTTTTATTTTGAAGGTGTGTAAGACCGTTTTCTGAAACATCTGCAGTTTGCAGAAAGAGAATATGTGGTCCTGTGTTTTGGTGAAAAAAATGTATGTGGAGTAAAAAATTATTGCTGTGAAGAAACGGTTAGAAAATTGAGCTTAGACATCTCTCTTCTCAAACTCTAACTGATCGCTATTATATGTTTTGAAATTTTCTTAAAATAGCTGTAAATATAAACTATGAAGGAAACTGACATAATTACACTCTGAAAAAGTTTAGGTTTTGTGCCCTGTTTAAAGTGTTAATAATTTCTCTGACATAAAGTTTGACAGCACAGAGGGAGTGAAACTGAGGGACTGAGCACTTCTCATTTAAAGTTTCTGTTGGTTTTTTTGAAAGATTTTTGCCCTTCTTAATTTTTTGGAGGGGATTATGTCATCATGGTAATTGTAAACGCTTGCATCATTGCATGCATCACTGCTGACCAAGCCCCAGTGTAATACTGTAGTCCACTCCACAGTTCAGTGTGAAACTGTATAGTACAATATACTACGGTGCAGTTCATTGTATTACTGAAGTGTTCTGTACAGTGCAGTAATGTGTTGCTCTGTGTTGTAGTGTCGGTATTGTGTCTGTTGCAGTTCTGGAGGAGGAGCAGTGTGTGTTAAGCAGGCATCTGCTTCTGTGTGTCACAACGGAGCTGAAGAAATGAGCTGCCTGCGCCGCAGGGCACAGCTTGATTGATCACTAAATAGGGAGGATTTGAAAGTTTTAGTTATAACGTTCCTGTAGAGCCCCTTAACACTTCAAACTTCAATTTTACGGGCTATTGAACTAAGCGTGTCCCTGACAAAATTGATATATGTATTAATTTACTTTAAGCGGTGATTAATTGCTATCCACAAAGAGAATAATCCCAGACTTTCTCCCTGCCCCCTTTGAATTTACATATTAATCAAATTCTAGTTGATAATTCAGATGGAGAAATGGATTTGGCTTTCCTGGAAGGCATAACTCTCCCTCTCTCTGTGTTTCCATAAATACAGTGTCTCACCCTTCCTCCCTGGGCCATGTGCCCTCTCTCTCCCTGGCTGCTAAGCTGCTTTTCGAGTGTATTAAAATCAGAGATGCAGAACGAGCTCGCCTGGCTATTTGGTGAAAACAGAAATTGCCTGTCCACTTTTATGATGTGTTCATGCTGAGCAGGCTCTTCTTATTGTGGCCTGTCAGAGCCGACCAGGATTTAGTGTGTGCAGGCGGACGGCTGTACATGCATGTTTGTTGATTAGGCCTGCGTCAGTACAGTGTGGTCATGAGGGGATTACCTGTGTGTAAATTCACATGTATTGATGAATAGAAGTGAATGGGGTCAAGAGGGATAAATATGGTGTATGACTGGAAGAAGATGGAATTATGAGAATGTGCTGATGCAAGCAGAAACCCTCTTACTGTGTATGTGCTCACGCTTCCTTCTGAAGAAAAGATTCAAAGATAGGTAAACTCACAGAAGCCCACTTCTTACTGTATTTGGTTGAATTCTCAACTTATACATTTGTGACTCTTTAATTAAATGCCACGACAGGCTAAAAAGTTAATTTATATGCACATTTCTTCAAGTCACATTTAGCACAGCTTTATCTAGATTATGTTTGAATGTCATAATGAACACTTGTTTGTTTAAGCATACCTCAACACACCATGGTGCTGCTACACTTGTGGTGTGTATCTGGGGGTACTAAGGGCATTAGGCTTGGTTTTCTAAGCAATGCCACGTTAATCCAACCACAATGTAAAGTGTTAAGTTAGTGTAAAGTTAATGTAAATGCAGTAAATAGATGTTATTGTTAAAGGACAGGTTCACAATTTTAAAAGTGTTTAAAAGTCAAATTACTTTGGTGACCTCATGAACACCTTGTCTAATTATTCTGAATACATCCTTTTCTAAAGCTCATACAATATACACAGGCTTGTTCTGCACAACAATCTCCTCAAATGTGTATTTAAAGCTACAGTAGTATGAGGGTTAAGCAGCTTGGGTTTATTAAATGAAGTGGATACTTTTAAAGTTAAAGTATTTTTAGTTTAAAATTCCTTTTTCAGTTTCCCTGATGAGTTGCAGTGCAAGAACAAAAGAGGGAATGTTTTAATTCTCTGCTAAAGTTCACTTTATGGCAGCGATGTTCTGAAATATCAGCATCTATAAAATCAATTAAACAAAGAGAACACTAATAGTTGATGTTAGCTTGTGATTGACTAAACACACCTGATCCAGGTGATCGGTGAGAAGTGCAGAGATGGTTGGAAAACAAGGAGGACAGTGGCTCTCAGGGAACTGGAATGACTCTGCCTAAGAATACTGTCTGGTCCACTAAGTCTGACTCACTGATGCTGAGTTTTCCATATGTGTGTATGTGTGTGGGTGCGTGCGTGCGTGTGTGATTCTACAGACACTTGACATTCTTTGTCTGTGTGAACAGACACTCAGTCCTACACTCAGCAGCTGTTACTGAGCTCTTGGGGACCAAGAAGTCAGGACAGTTCATCTGTCATCGTCACATTACTGTATTACTAGGATGCAAACATTTAGTTTCAAATGTTACAGAATCTTAAAGGTCTCAGCTAGTCACTACACACACCTACACCTACATGGACTGTGTCTTCCACAACTGATAAAGGAGCAATTAGAAAGTTATGCCACTGTCACTACTGAGAAAAGTAAATGTAGCCATGTTCCTGTCGATGTCATATTGTTTATGATCTTGTGTTATTACAACCACAAAACTGACCAATGCCACTGTGTAGCTGCTGCTTCAAGCTCTTTTAATGCTTCACATGGTAAAGATTGAATAAAAAACGATTGGATATATACAGAGAAAAATATGAATAACTTTCAAATTGATCTGGAAAAAATATGTAGAAATTGCTGGTAGACACAGGAACCTACACCAAAAGATGGCAGCAGGTGTGACTGGTCTATTAGTCTATTTATGTTAATTCAGCTTGTCTATTTAAACGACAAAAACCTCTAAACTTTAGGATTTGAGTAAAGAGATATGGTAAAGGCGAGCATTGGCTATGGGACGTACTGTACACACTGCTGTGACACTTACCAAGAGAACTAAACCAACCAACTTGACTCTCACAAAGCAATGCACTTATTAATGCCATTTGCCTGATGTTGTCTGGGGACGTCCACCCATGCCCGGGCCCACACCGTATCAAGATGCGGGGGGAGGCAAACCTGCTAGCATTCCATGATATTCCTATCTTACAGGTATGACCTTTAGAAACAGCACAGTGATTTTTCTTAATTGTACAATGTAAAGCACTTTGGTCAACCCAGATGTGCTTTATAAATAAAGTGGATTGAATCGGGGTGTCTGTGGCTATGTAGGAGTCCTGGTAGCAGGGCTGGTCGAGTGGGATAACAGAGAGTGAGTGTTTGTGCACTTGGAACGAGCTCTGGGAGGGGAGAACGTGGGATCGAGCGCTTTGGCTTCACCTGTGAGCGAGAGGCATGGTGAAATGGCCACGCAACAACACCAATAGCACCACGGCTACACAGAGGGTAAACTTATCTGAGACCTGGCTTTACAAAAATGCTTTTATAACAATGACTGCTCGGTTTAAACATAATTTTGTCCCCATAAATGTCATTTTTAATCATCGTGATTTGTCACCCCTCCTCATCTGGCAGTAGTTTCTATGACAAATTGGAGAAGTTACTTAAGGAATGTATGTAACAAGCAATGTAACAAAGAGATTTGGGGGATTTTGGGGGATTTCATCATAAATTAGAGGATACATTATGTAGAAAGAATCTCCAAAGAACTGGAGGCAAATTTGATCTAGTCCAATTGATTAAAGGGACTACAAGAATCACTACATTAAGCCGTAATAAGATTAATCTAATATTTACCAATCAACCTGAGAGAATAATAAAGTCTTTTAATATGTTAACTGGTCTTTCTGACCCCGATCTCACTCCAGGGGCCAAAAAGCTAAATGGACGACGTACAAATAATCCGCTTGAAGTAGTAGATTGTCTGCTTTGAGTCTGTATCAACTATTGCTCTTGCTCTGTTTTTTTTCCAACGATACGTTTGTCCAGTAAATGCTATAGAGCCTGCTTTCAGCATAAGGAGTGGAACATAACAAAGGAAGTCTTTGGTAAAGATAATATTATGCTGAAAGTCTCAATCTCTCAATCTCTCAAGCCATATTTCCTGATGTGTGGAAGTCAGCAGCTGTAATCCCAATCTATAAAAGTGGAGACCACTTGTCAGTATGCAATTGTAGACCAATCAGTATCCTACCTACAGTTTCTAAAGTCACAGAAAAACTCATTGCTAAACAATAATCGCAATGATCTGAACCCCACTTCTTTTGCTCTGCACCCAATGCAACTTGGTTTCAGAGCTAAACACTCCACAGAGACTGCTAACTGCTTCTTTACAGAAAATGTAAAATATTCACTGGATAAATGTGGTGTGGTTGGTGCTGTTTCTCAAAAAAGCTATTGACACTGTAAATCCTATCCAAGTTTATTGATCAAATTAAGTGGATTCGATTTTTCATCAGGTGCCATAAGATGGATTGAATCTTATTTATCAAATTTATAACAGTCAATCAGAGTCAATAATTACCACTCCCCTCCCCTCAATGTGTCCACAGGTGTCCCGCATGGATCCACTCTGGAACCATTACTTTTCACTCTAGATAAACAATCTGCCATTAGTACAGTAATAACACAAGTTGCAGAAAAACTAACGCAGTCTAAGGTCAATGTCACAGCATGGTTAAATCAATGCTGCTTAAAACTCAATGTAAGCGAAACAGTAGTTTCAAACAGTTCCAGTCTAGATTCTGGTTTTTATGTTCCTGGAAAAAGAATACAAGTTGTTCCAAAATGTAAAAAACTTGGGGTATAAAAAAATGATCAAAATACTGGACAAAAAAACCATTACAATGACACCACTGCAAAATATTACAAAAGCATAGTCTTTTAAATTGGGAGAATGTTATAATATATTCAATTTCATGTTTAATATACAAAATTATTCATGGTCTGCCATCGCCTCCACTCAGCCACTTTGTGAATGCTAGAAATGCCTCATATTGACTACGAGAGGACTGCATTGTTCCTTTCCTAAAAAGTACTTTCAGCCAGCGTCCATTTTCAGTTACAGCTGCACATGAGTGGAACGCTGTTCCAGTGGAAGTCAGAGAACTGACCTCATACATTCTGTTCAAAAATACATCTAAGAAACTAGATCATTAATAGTCAAAAATGCCCCCATAAGCATAAAGACAATGTTAACACCTGTCCAGGGACTGCAGATGAAAGAAAGTCTTTTGGCTAAATCAAGTACATTAGCCGAAATGCTTATTAATGTACACATTCTCCATCAAATAAACCAATAAAAGTATGAAAGTAAAAGTAAAGAACAAATTGCACGGTGTGAAATATTAAAAACCCTTCAAGAAAGCTGTACATTTTGATCCTGCAGCCTCTGGAAATAACATTTGTAGAATAACCTTGCTGGTTAATCAAACACTAAACACAATTACATCTTTAAATGAGCTCCTTCCAGACTGTGAGGCAACAAAATCTGAAAACAATATTCAAGACTCAATATTAAAAGAACTTGCCTAGCCAATAAAAATACAGAAATTCAATACGAATGAATCCAAAGATGAACAGAACAACAGGTGAAGGTCTGCAGTGCGTCCAATGTCCTTGTCTGCAGCTATATGTCTGCAAGGCTAAAGAGGGGGCAGCTATGTGTCGAACTCCATCCAGGAGTTTGGAGACAGCATCCCAGTAACTGTGGCGCAGAAGGTAGAATGGTCATCCATCAATCCCACAGATGTTGGTCCCACAGTTGTTGGTTCAATCCCTGGCTCATCTGGTGACATGTTGAAGTGTCCTTGAAGAAGAGTGTGAGTGTAGGACAGTTGCATAGCAGCTATGTCATTGATGTGAGAGTGTGATTGTGAGTTTGAATGGGTGAATGAGAAGCAGTGTAAAGTGCTTTGAGTACCAACAGGTAAAAAGTGGTGAAGATACCAAAGCAGCAGTATAGCTGCCAACTTCCACTGGACTTGCAGCTGCAGAGTGGAGTAAACAATACTATATCTCATTGTCAGTATTGCTTGCACAATCTGATGTTTTCATACAAATACATACTCCGGTGAGTGTATAACAATTGTTAGGCTGATGCACAGCATACAGTACTTCCACTACAGCACAGCAGTGGCAGTGAGTTTAGCAACATCTAATGTAGCATTTTTCATGATGCACTTTTAATTGTGCTAGTGCCAGTGTACTCAAACTTACAAAAATATCAGTAGAAAATGCTTTGCTGCTTCTTACCTATTTCTACTGTTTAGCAGATGGAGAACTCTTTTATGGTCTAGTTTCCAAAATCCTCACTTTCCTCCTCGACTCATATTCTTTGCATTAAATCTTATTTCACTTTTTTACATACTATTAGTTTACAGCCTGATATTACAGTTGTTAAAATACATTTTTTTCACATTAATCTAGGCTCAGACCCCCATAATGTCAAAGTGAAAACAGAGTTTAAGAAATGTAAATGTAAATTTACAACAAGAAAAATGAAATATCACATGTACTTAAGTATTTAGATCCTATACTCAAGACAACAATTACAGCTTTGAGTGTTTTTGTGTACGATGCAACAAGCTTTGTACACTTTGATTAGGGGAACTTTCTGTCATTTATCTTTGCAAATCCTCTCAAGCTCAGTCAGGCTAGATTGGGAGGGATTGTCAGTGCCCAGCCCTCTTTAGGTCTCTCCAGAGATGTTCAATAGGGTTCATGTCGGTGCTCTGGCTGGGCCACTCTAGGACATTCAAACAGTTGTCCCTAAGCCACTTTTGGTGGTCTTGGCTGTGTGCTTAGAGCTGTTGTCACAGTGCAGCCCCGTCCTTCAGCCCAGCCTGAGGTCCTGAGCGCTGTAAAACAGGGCTGCCGTAGATCAGTGGAGAGGAGGGCTGGAGGTGTGGAGATGGGGATAGAAGAGTGGTAGATGTGACTCACTGTAAGAGTGACTGCAAAGCTCCATTGATCTCTTTCAGGACGTTCACCTATGTCTGTCCACTCCCACTTTCCCTCCTTTCCCCCCTTTCCCTGTTTTCCTCCTCCCTCCCTCCCCATTAATCTACTCTCTGCTCAATTTGTTTCTCTCAGCCTCTCGGTGTTTTCATTTACAGCTTTTGACTTTTGCTCATTCTCTTCTAATTCTCTCCTCCTCTCTCTCCCTCACGGAACGGCCATGCCACCACCATGCTTCACTGTAGGAATTTTGGGGTAGTGCCTGATTTCCTCCAGACATAACATTTAGAATTGAGGACAAAAGTTAAATCTTGGTTTTATTAGACAAGAATATCTTGTTCCTCACAGTCTGAGAGTCCTTCAGGTGTTTTTTTCACAAACTCCAAGTAAATGGTAAATGGTCTGCACTTACAAAGCGCTTTTCTACCTTTTGGCACTCAAAGTGCTTTACACTGCTTCTTATTCACCCATTCGCAATCACACACACTCACACACCGATGGGGGAGCTGCTATGCAGCTGGCCAACGCTAACCAGGAGCAACTAAGTTAGGGTTCAGTAGTTTCTTGTGTATTGTACTGAGGAGAGGCTTCCATCTAGCCACTGTGCATTAAGCCCAGATCAGTGGAGGGCTGCAGTGATGGTTGTCCCATCCCCACACAGGAGCTTGGTCAGAGTGTCCATCGGGTTCTTCGTAAGCCCTCTTACTAAGACCCCTAAACCTAACCCTGAACACCTTCCATTAAAATTATAGAGGTCATGGGAACTTGCAGTACAGCTGAATCTTTCAGATATGTGCCTTGCAATAATTCATTATGCTAAATGTTCTGCACTTATATAGCACTTTTCTACCTATTGGCACTCAAAGCGTTTTTACACTGCTTCTTATTTACTTGTTCACACTCACTATCACACACACACTCACCAATGGGGGAGCTGATATGCAGCTGGCCAACGCTCACTGGGAGGAACTAAGCTGGGGTTCAGTGTCTTGCTCAAGGACACTTTGACATGTGACAGGAGGAGCCAGGGATCGAACCAACAACTGCAAGACCACTCTACCTTCCTGTGCCACAGTCACAGCTATTTACAGTCAGCCCAATTATGTGGCACTGAGTGTAGAATAATGAGAAACAAATTAAATAAAACAACTGTCGTATCAGGCTGCAACATAGCAAAACTAGAAAAAGTGAAGTGGGTCTGAAAACTTTCCCAAATCACTGTAGGTCAGTGAGGCAGCCACCTCCTCAGTTCTGACATACTGTTCATATGTTTCAGGAGTGCTTTGCTACATTGGAACCCTTGGGGGGCTTGATCTTCCCAGTCCCCTTACCATGTTCTATTATTGTGTGTCTTGTCCAGGCTGATTGGTAAGAAAAAGAAATCAATTGTGTTGGGTTGACCCTGAGGCTGAACATGCTGCACCATAATGATCCACTGATGATTCACAGACGTATAGCAACAGAAGGGGGCCAAGCTGCTGTGTACCACTTCAGGCTTATAGTGATGGCGGTCTGCGTCTCTTTAATTGCATCCTCTCTGCTCAGAGCAAGGTGGGAGCAAGGTCTGCTGTTCCTCTTCTGACACCTTGTGGTGAATTCTTCATATTACATTCAGTTCCATTTAAGGGCCTCTGTGAGAGATACAGACACAGCATCTTCTGTCTCAGATCAGCCAAATTTTAAGTGAGCAGTGACTTCAGCCATTGACTTCACCAACAACCTCCACAAAGCAGAGTGAAACTATCACACTTCAGTATCTCTGCTAAAGTTATGAGAAGGTTCATGATTGTTCATGATTCGTCCAGGTTTTCTGTGAATCATGGTGGACATGATTGTGTCAGTTTTTGGGGTAGTCACTAAACCCAGGACAGCTCCAATCTAGGTGTGACTCACACTAACTAACTGCAGACTATCTGCTGCTAGGTGACAGATGCTGCCGGAGTACTGACAGATTTGACTGATTAGGAAGGTCCATGCTTGTTTTTAAAATACATTTTGAAAAATGGAACAACTGCTCTGCTGTGTACAGCTGAAAGGTACTTTACTGTATCTAAGGGCAACACTTGTATACATTTTCACTTTTTCAAATCTTAATAGTGTTGTTATGGTGTATTTTATTTTGTATTGTATTTTATTTTTTTTATTAATTAGACATGTGTGTGTACTCTTTGTGTTTCACCAAGCAATTATTAAAGCATTGAGCTTTTTTAAACGGAATGACTTTAACCTGCAGCTTCACTGGTGTTGAGGTTTATTCTTTGACTCAGAAGATTACATTACCACACCAAAGACATACAATTACAACTTGATTTGGTTTGTAGTGTTAATGCCAACATAGAGTATCTCAACAGATCAGAACCAGCACTTTTTGTCTTTTTGTCAGGGATCATCATTACCAACCTGCAAAGCTATGTCTTTAGATAATGTTGTGCACAAAATTTAAACCCGTTCCACTCTATATTACAATAAAAGTAATCATCCCAGTTTTAGAATGACATTTACATTGTGTTTACTGTATGATGAACTAGGAGCTGTAGGTATGAAACCTGGGGGGCATCACTGACGACCAACTGAGCTTTACTGACCACACCTTCCACATCCATGTAGATTTACCCTCTACAACATCAGAAAGGTATATGTCTTGTGTTACCATATATGGTCCCTGAGCTCCTGTCCTAATGGAGTTTTTATTGTCTTTTCAAAGACTAAAATAGAAATGAGTCTTGAATGTTGTTATTTTATCCTCAACATCTTCCAGATATGGTTTTGTCAGGTATGGGTTTCTCTTGTTGTGTCAAACTAAAGAAAATGCAAACAAATTGCAGCTGCTGTGAGACGAGCCAGACTACCAAGTTGTACTTGTGTGAAAAAGTATCTTTAAAATGAGAATGTTTTTATTTTTGGTTCACATTTATCTTTTTTTAATTAAAACATATTATTAACGCTCATGCATGAAACTAATAGGTCATGTTGTTGTGTGTAATGTGTGTGTTATAACTGTTTTACTGCTGGAAACCACAAGGGGGCATGTCCTGACTGGTATTTCAAAGGAACCCACAGTCCACACAGTTTACATTGTTTCAGCAGCAAATAAAGGAAACCAAGCCGGCAACAAAATAAAGCGTCTTGTCACATTTTGATACAGCTGCATTGTTGTTGTGTTGCTAACATGCTCTTGCTGAAACAATGGACTGAGTTCATAAGTCTGCAAATTTCTGTTACAGTAAATGGTCTGCAGTTATGTGGCACTTTTGTAACTATTGGCAGTCAACGCGCTTTACACTGCTTCTTTTTCGCCCATTCACACTCACAATCACACACCAATGGAGGAGCTGCTATGCAGCTGGCCAACACTCACTGGGAGCAACTAAGTTGGGGTTCAATGTCTTGTTTGAGGACACCTTGACACGTGACCAGAGGATTGAACCAACAACTGCGAGATTGGTGGAGGACCACTCTACCTTCCTGCACCACAGTCCACCTGTTGCAATCAGCACATTAACATTCAATTTTGTATAGTGACATTGTGCCTAAATAATAACTTTTCACATTTCCTGACATCTTCCTCAAGAGAAGCTCCCAAACTTAGCAAATCTCCAATAAAATTTTTGCTATGGCATTTGACATAGAAACTTTTCATATTTTATTCACATGTTCACCTTCCTTTAACCATATTTGACTCGGAAAATGCAACAATAAAGCATAACTGTAATGAGAGTCTTAGTTAAATAATAGCTTTGGTAAATGTCCATACACACTGAAACCATCAACAAATTGGCTCTAATCACCTTTAGTGTCATGTTTGTTTGTTGGTGCCATAAACCTTTGTTGTCTTCAAAAACCACACAACTGAGATACTTCTTTTTCAGAAGTGTTGTACGAAATGCATTGACATATTTGTACAGCTGCATGAGCAGGAGTCACGTGTGCAAAGTCTCTGGTAGAAATAGAGCAATGTAGAGCATTTGGTGATTCCCCCCCCCAACGGTTTTGGAATGAAGAAACAAGTTTTTGGTTATTTTGAAGAATTGTGATTGTATTGTAATAATTACATTAGCATTAGACAAATACACTTTTTTAATTTAATTTTTTAAATACCAAATGTTGGTGGAACTTGGAACACTGTAAATTATAATTACTTAATCTTTTTTTGAATACAGCCTTAAAAAAAAAGTAAATTGGAATGGGAATTGTATTAAGTGTAGTAAACTTGCAATTTAGTTTACACAACCAAAAAACTGTGTACAGTATTTAAAACTTTACTTATTTTTGTACTCATACTCAGTATGGAACACTCAGAATTATTATTTCAAACAAAGTCATTTCAAGTTAAATGTACTGTGTGCTGTCTTTCAAAAAACACACCTTTTGAAGTTGAGCCAACTAACATTTCGTTTCCTACATATTTGAATGTCTGAGTAGCAGACACTTTAATAGCCACCTCAAACAGCCTTAAAAAGATAAAGTAAGAGTTTCTTGTGTTACTTTTATTTAGTATTTCAAACTTCTGTCACACATAACTTTTTACTTTGCAGCAACGCACATTTGAAAAATGACCCTGTAAATACCTGCCTAAAAGTTTTTCCGGTAGACTATGCACCTTTTTGTGAATTGTGAGTAGGACCACTATTGGGTTTTATAGTGCAAAATGTAGTGGATCAGTTCATTTCTTAGTAGGCGTTGCTGTAAGTTACTGACATAATAATTAATCCGAATGCTTTAAGGACTGACGAACAATCAATGCCAGTTACTGCACTTATATTTTATTTAACATTTTGCAATACACAGAAGTGTATTCAGTTTCAGTAAAATCTGTCTCCTGCACCACAAAGACATAAAACTGCCCTTTGAAATGTAAAAAACCTGCAGCACTAATGCCATGGAAATATACACGTGAGCTGCATTTCATTTTTCATCTTGGTAAATTATTCATGTTTCTGTGATTATGATAATGAAGAAGAAAAGAAAAGCAAGCATTTGTTTATTGTCTTTTTACTAGCACAAAACAAGAAAGCTTGAAATTTGCATGTCTGTGTTGTGACACAGACTTAGAACACAACAAAGTTGTAACAACCTCTCATAATTCTAAATGAGTGCAGTGGTATAGGGTGATTTGCAATTCCAGCTGATGATTTATTACATCAACCCTGAGATAGTTAGGAAACCTGTTCGGGTTCCTATATCCGCCAGCACAGGCTCCAGCCCCCCTATGACAGAATAAGCAGTTACTGATAAGTATGGATTAATAATAATAATAATAATAATAATAATAGTAATATAGTATGTCCAGGTTAGACATAAATTACAACCCGAGTGGTTGAGAAATGTGATGTTTAGCTTGGCTTTCACTTTTTTTTATCATCTCAGTGGTTGAAGTGAACATTGTCCCAGCAGACATTTATCAGGGAAAGTACAGGTATTAATAAAAGCAATCATGATGGCATTTACATTTACATTTAGCCATTTATCCAAAGCGACTCACAAGTGAGGTACAAGGCAAGCAAATATCTAAGTCAAAGTGAAAACATCAAAGCAAATTCCTTTTATGAAGCCCAGTAAGCCAGACTGCTTCGTGTTAACAGGGATGAAATTATTCACACCTGAACTTTTTCTGCTCGGATATGTCAAGATGTCTTGTGATATATACACATACATAGTTGGCTCATGGAGATGGACAATATTTACAGAGCGAATACAGAGTGACCAAGATTGATTTTGTACAACCGATCAACATGGCTGCCAATGTTGACAACAACATGCCTGCTGCAGCTGCTGACGACAATCTGCTACTCCAGTTAGCAAACAACATGATTGCTGAACATAAGGAAGATATCCGCCGGCTTTATGATGAATTGCAAAAAAAGGCCTCTTTGCTGTCTAGCTTAATTGATGTAGCCACTGGGCAGTCCAGATCCAGAGAGATCACCTCTCTCAGTGCAGCCCTCCATGACACAGCTATGTGGGATCCTGTGGGATCCTATGTGGGAACCTTTTTCCTGCTCGACGCCTAACCATCTGTCATCCTGGGCCGAAGGGGTGGTCCGTGGGCATAAGAGAGACTTAGACATGGGAGCTTCACTCACCGACGTGGGCCTCTGCAACCACTATGCAGTCTTATCCAGCGATGCCTCAAGCCACCCAGCCGATGCTCCTTTGTCTCCGCCAGATCTGGAACCCCCACAATCGTTGGTGTCCGCCGACAGTGCAGCCTGCCCACCTAACGACATGGCTAGTGTTCAGATCACCCAACCTCTCAAGCCGACTCAGTGACCCTTGTGGTGGGCATCGGCCTCATCCGCACGTCGCAGGATCCTCAGGGAGGCATTGTTGAGGCATTCTGTAGGTGCCTAAAGCTCGGCGTCAGCTGGGATTTCCCCTCCTGGGCCCGGGGAAACTGCCCTGATGCGGAACTCGGGGTTCCCCCCCGGGTGGCCTGCAACTATTAGGGAGGTAGGCACGGCCTGGGTGGCCACTCTTCTCAGCCTCTTTTCTCTCCAACCAAATTAATAGTGGGAGGATCATTAGATTTTTCAATGCCAATGTCATTCTTGATAATCACTCTGAACTGTTACACTTTCTCCCATCCTCCATCATTCGAGTGATTGTCCATGTGAGGTCATGTAACACTTCCCGTCAACAGTCTGAGCTGACAAAAAGGGATTTTAATGACATGTTAACTTTTCTCAGTACCTGTGACAAGTCTATCTTTATTTTTGATCCTATTCCCACATTAAATAGAGGAATAGGGCGTTTCAGCAGAAACATAAGCCTCCAAACTTGACTCCACTCTGCTTGCAGGTCTCAGGATTTTGGTTATATTGACAATATAATCTCTTCTGGGGTAGATACTCCTTCCTCAGCAGAGATGGGATCCACCCAAACAGATTGGGCAGCCGAACACTTGCTACCAATATTCAGCATGATTGATTACCTCGCCACTTAAATTCCTCAGTCTGCTGCCTTCATGTCCATCTCATAGATCTATTTCCCCCCACCAATTATTCTGCTCTTTCTCACTTTTGCAGTCGTGAATTTGTGTTTACTACTAATCTAAGTCCACTCCCACCTGCTACCGGGCATATTCATTCCAGATTACCACTGGGAAAAAAACCTGCAACAAATCTGGCTCCCCATGTTAACAGCTTCTCCTGCTGTTCACTTCCAGTTTTAATATGCTCACCAGGTCATTTCTTTACCTCCACCTCTCAACTTGCTCACCCCACTAGTTCTGTTTCAGATAATCTTGATGCTAATTTACATAGCTCAGGTATCCCAGTTAGAATCATTAATAGGACTGTGAAAGGATGAACTCACAAAACTGCGATATTAACATCATAAAGATTGTGACTTAAGCTCCAGGACCAGCACCTTCATTAATGCAACATAGGAAGCTGAACATGGCTTTGATTAACATGAGATCTCTCTCTAATAAACTTTAATTCTAAATGATTTCATCCCCTCTATGAACCTAGATTTCTTGTTTATCATGAAGTTCCCAGAGCCAGTGGAAGTGGTGGTGGACTTGTTGCTACTTACAGGAAATTCCTTAAATGAAACCATTGTCATCTAGTGAATTCTCTTCCTTTGAAATGCTCCTTTTTAAACTTAGTGGCCCATCCCTGGTTTTATTTGGCTTCTTTCATGGCCACCCAGGAACAGCTAGTTCCTTCTTGCTGGAAAGTTCCGATTTTTTTATCTGGTCTTATTTTAAAGTATGATAGAATTGTTGTTTGTATTGACTTCAATATTCACGTTGACAATTCTTCTAATGATCATGCTACAGAATTTTTAAATATAATGAACTCTTTTCATTTTCAGCGACATGTAGCTGGTGAAACTCATTCTGGTGGTCACACTCTTGATCTTCTTTTTTAATCTGGGTCTTAAGATTTCAGAACTGAAAAATTTGGATTTGCCTGTATCTGACCATAAGCTTATTGTTTTTAGCTGTGAATTGATTGTTTCACGTATGTTCAATGAGCATTGTGCCATTAAGTTTTGTGCTCTTTTTAATTCTGCGGATGTGGCATTCCTTGACTCCACCTGCACTAAGGAAATGGTTGATTATTTTAACAATATAACCATATAGCTCCTTTAAGAAACAGACCTTATCCATTGACCATACGAAGAACATAGGAAATTGTAAACAAGTATGCAGAAGGGCTGAGCGTAAATGGAAGAAATCTGTATATTGTTTATTTCAGTGTTCATGTTTTGGCTTTTGTTATCTCCACCTGTTTGGCCCTGGTTTTATGTTTAAGTATTATTTTTTCCCCTTCAGTCTGCCACTGCTTTATGTTCAGTTTGTTCGTGTCTGCCTCCCCTTAGTTTCTGAGTTTGTTCCCGTCCTTCCCCGACACAGTTACTTAGTTTATCTTTTCCCTCCAGAGTGTTTAAGTTCATGTTCTGTTTTACTTTATTTTGTTATCACTTCATGTAGTGAGTAAAGTATTATTCCCACCCTCCTTAAGGAGTGATTTTGAGTTGTATTTTGGTTAATAAATCCCCTTTCTCATACTTTAAACCTGCTACAATTTAATATAAACTGTTTATAAAAATATAAAGTTTGACAATATCGGGCACAGCATTAAACTGGTTTGCTTCAAATTTGTCTAATAGGAAATCTTGTGTCTCCATTGACAATGTCATCCCCCTCCCCCTCTGAGTATGGTGTTCCCCAAGGATCGATACTTGGCCCAATTCCTTTCTCAATCTACATGCTTCCACTGGGTGATGTTATATGCAGACATACTATTTTATTTCACTTTAATCACACATTACTCCTATGGACCATAGTAGGCTGAGTTATCTACAAGATTGTATGTCAGATATTAGAAACTGGATGTCCTGAAATTCTCATAATTGGACCTCAAAATATTTCCAGTAATATGCTCCCATCCTTAGGGCCTTTATCAATTTGTTAAGCCAGTTACCAGAAATCTTGGTGTTTTATTTGACTGCAACTTGAGTTTTGAGCGTCACATCACTTAACTAGTTCAGTCCTGCTTTTATCATTTTAGGAATAATGCAATGTTGACCTATGTTAAATTTGAAAAATGCTGTGACTATTATTCATGCTTTTATCTCCTCCCGTCTAGATTGTTGCAATAGCCTATTTTCCTCACTTCACCAAAAAGACTTGAAACGCCTACACATTGTTCAGAAACCATTATGCCACATTACTCCTTGTCTTGCATCTCTACATTGGCTCCCTGTTCATCTAAAGATCAATTTATAATCAAGGATGACCCCAAATGGAGAAGTAGCCATCTGTTGAAAATGCATCTCCTTTGAGAACCATGCATAAAAATGCACTGGCTGCTGCTCCAAACAAATATTTATAGTCGTATTTTACAGAAAGACACATAAAAACAGAGTGATGATTTTATGGCATACATGTAAATAATAAGTGCAACAGTTATGAGGGTTTTATTAATTATTGATTCATTTTCTCTTGAACAAAGTGAAGTGATTCATGCTCTCATATTAACCATACACAAAACGTTGATAATGTCTCTTCTACATCTTTGCCGAGTCGTTTCATAGTCCAGTGTCTTGTTCAAGGACACCTTGACATGTTACTGGAGGAACCGAGGATTGAACCACAACTGCAAGATTGGTGGACAACCACTCTACGCCACAGCTACGTATCTACCTACCAATCTATCAGCAAGTATACTGTACAGTATTTCCCAGTAATGTCATTTTTTCACTCTTGGTTTGTCTGTGTCTGGTTGTAATAAAAGTGAACTTCAACAACCACAAATACCACCAAGTCATTTCCTGCATGTTTGAATTCATATCTTAACCAGAATGCAATTCTGATTTGCCAGCAAGACCCAATCTGCTTAGAAACTACAGCAATTCATCTCCACCTACTGTTGTTTCCTGCTGCTAAACTACTAAAACTTCATGTCTGAATAACATCACTGCACAAAATTTGGTGTGTACTGAAGATAAAAATTTGATTCTTCCTAACTTGTGATATTCCTCCAGTTTATTTAAAGAACTGATCTGACCCTGCCTCATGTTTTTACTGTTCAGTCCACAAACAGTAACTTAGATGTATGTACTGCACTTACACTTAAAGTGGTGTGTATATGGAGCACTTGTGTTGTCAGCTGAGCTCAGCCTGCAGTCGAATTTACTCCGCTTTAATCCAAACCATCCAGTCTGACTCAGGAGGACTATTTACTCACAGTGTGTATCCCGTAACCATGGAATTATGGGAGACGTAGGAGCGAGGGGAGTGGGCAGAGGTGGTGCTGAAAACAGAAAAACAGTAAAAGGAAAGATTTTTTTTCTTGCTTGTGTGTGTGTTTGTGTGTGTGTGTGTGCGTGTCCGTGTGTGTGCGTGTCCGTGTGCTTGCAAGCATGTGTGTGCATATGCAGTGGTACCTGTGCTCTGTCTCAATCTGTCAGCCGCTCTGACAATGAGATCTATCTTGCAGCAGTGGGCAGAAGAGAGGGAAACCAAAAGAGAGGACAGTAATTAAACCTCTTGGTGGATGTGTGTGTGTGTGTGTGTGTGTGTGTGTGTGTGTGTGTGTGTGTGTGTGTGTGTGTGTGTGTGTGTGTGTGTGTGTGTGTGTGTGTTTTCATCTGTGTATGTGTGTAGCTGCAAATGTATTCTATGTGCTGCATGCAGGTTTGTCTGTGTCATTGTGTATGTTTGTGCAAATTGTGATTGTTACAGATGTTTGAGGCACAATGATTTAGTGTGTGTGTGTGTGTGTGTGTGTGTATGTATGTGTGTGTGTGATGTTTTATATACAGAACAGTATTTTCAGTATATACTGCATATACTGCATTTTGGAAAAAAGTACAAATGTTTTGCTGTATTGCATTTGTGTGTGTTTATTAACATATCTATTTTAGTAGATCTTTGCACAACTGGTTACAATATAACACTGGAAATGCAGAATTAATTATGCCGTAATAGTATTAATATTCAAAGTGTGACCACATCAATATGTTGTTGGCTCATAGAGATAGTCATCTGATGCATGTGTGTGCATGTAAACAGAAAAACTAGAGGAATAAAAAAAAGTTTATGTAGCTTCTGTTTTTAGCCTTTCCATGTAACACTTTGTTCTAATTACACAACAGCATCAGTTCTGTAAAATAAATTCTAATCATCTGATGTGTGGGTGCATACATGCATTTTTAATTGTATTTGTATGCCAACCCAAAGGGGTCATATCTTTGTATGTTTTTGCAATAGTTTATGCATGTGAATATTTATGTCTATTAGTTTTAGAGTAAGCATTGTGTTAAGATGTGTAAAGTGTGTGTGTGTGTGTGTGTGTGTTTGTATGTGTGAGAGAGAGAGAGAGCGTGAAAGAAAGACACTTTTATTGCCATTGAATGGAAGCAATATCTCATCTACAAGGCCAGACGTGGGTGACAAAATGGTTTCTCAATTTCCTTCAGGGAGCAGCGATTCCCTCCATCAACTCCACATCAGCACTAAACTCAATCACCCAGCAGGCTGAGCAACAGGCCTAATGTTTATTTACAGCTGCACAGCCCAAGCAGTGCAGATCCCATGTCATTCCGTATGACTCTAATGAAGTCAGGAGTGGGTTAGGCTGAGGAGTGGAGCAGTGTCTGCTGTAAGCTGTGTCAAGAGGCTGAGTGCTGGAATTTGTTTAGGTTTCATTAAGGATTAAGCCGAGTCGCTTCAGGCTCCAGGTGGAGGATCAGATCTGCAGTCCAGACTTAAAACAAATATATATAACATGTTAAGTGTTAAACTGGAAGAGTTCTTTTAAGCGAATCTATTTCGAATTTACAGCCATTGACTTTATTTTCACCAGGTGTCATCTGAAGTCTGCTCACTTTTAAGGGAATTTCTGAAAAATCTAAAATCATTTTCCATCATCCATAAGAGTGTTTGATTTAAATGAATCCAACACATATCAACATATTTACAACACACCACCATTTGTATAAAATCTCAGTTAAAAGAAGCAGCACTTTGCATTTTGTAATTTAAAAGCATGTTCTTTCTAATTAGGACCTTAAGGCCATGAGACTCTAAGCCAACATCTAGAACACATGGCAAACATGAAACCCTACAAGCATGTATCACTGCACATTCTGCAGAAGGACGACTTTGGTTCCTGGAATTTTAATCGTTAAGGCAGAACTTCTTCCCAGGATTTCTGCAATATCTGATCATGGCAAAAATGTGGTTAATATTCGGGATTGTGGTTTTAAGCTGTGATTAACACATGATTGCTCCTAAAACTATTGACTACAGTTTTAGTAGAGGTCTGTATGGTTTTAGTTCTAAAAAAGCAAATATCAATTAAAGTGTAAACAGGACACATCCTGCATCACAGATACATCCTTGCATCCTTGATTATAAGTATGATATACTATATAGGCTATGGAAGAAACACCAGGACAATGTCACATATCATTTCAGCATCAAATACTGTAAGTAATCAATCACACATCAACACATAAAAAGTGAGAGCATCACATCTGATTGTCAACAGATAAACAATATACAGCATCATGGCCTGTGTGATGTATCATGAACAGACCGCAGAACTCAGCTCCCATCTCTGTCTTCCCTCCACCTGGTTCATCAGCTGTGTGTGTGTGCTGGCTGTAGGTGGTTGGCTGTGTGTAGCCGCGTCCAGCTTTGAGAGGGTAATCCATCTCCATCACTTAAATGATTATCCCCATTAATCTGCTGTAAACTAATAAAGTAAACACCATTCCCTCCTCTGCCTCCTCCACCTCTGTTCTAGATATAGGTTCATTAAGTCTTTAGTACATTAATATGTCTTCATGTCCCCCCACCGTTTCTATCACCTGGTGCAATTGGGGCCCCCAGAGGCCCTAGGAGACATTCTTTCTCTCTGTCCCTGCTCGTGTGTATCTGTGCACAAGCGTGTGTGTGTGTTTCTTTATAAGAGTGTCACTGAGACGAGGTGATGAGCTCACTGGATTTAATTTTGCAGTGCGAGACTCAGATGGCCCCGGCGGTCGCCACGGTAATTTGCCTGATCAGGTTAGAGAATCATTGCTGCTGGTGATCAATCATCCGGGTTGTCACGACGACTAGGGGCCCGGTCGGCATGGAGCTGCTTGTAATTGGCGGTAGATTGATGTGGCCACGTTTCACTAGCATGTCAAACAAAAGTTTGGTCAATTAAAGGTTGTTAAAATCACAAAATTACAGACCTTCCTATTCACACAAACACACACTGTGTGTATATGTGTGTATAATTCTTACAAAGAACACACACAGTAGGTTGCTAGAGTTTGTCTCTGCTGTCCCTGAGTGGCAGGATGACAGTGACAGGACAGGAGCAGGCTGCTAGATGTGAAGGCAGGGAAAAAGAGGAGTGCATGTGTGTGTTTGTGTGTGTGTATGTGAAAGAAAGAGAAAGATGGGACAGTGAAGCAAAAGGAGGTCTGGTCTATTTTAAACTCTGACACTATTTATGTTGTTGAGTGATGCCGTGTTGCCTCTACTTATTACTGACTCAAACATATTATCATTCTTTCCCTGTCTCTCTCTCTCTCGCTCACACACACACACACACACACGCACACACACATGCACACACCTGTGCCCCCTCTCTATGCCAAACCATCTCCCTGGGTGTGAAATAACTTCTTTCTTAGCTGACTTCACATTGTTTGGAAGTTGCACACATTAATCTCTTCTTTTTCTTACTGCCTTTCTTCCTTTAATGCCTACTCAACACAAAATTTGCTCTAAACTGCAGAAGATCTGGTCTGTAAAATGCTTCATTTACTTACAGTCTACTAATGTGTATGTATACGTGTCTATCATTTTAATCCTCATATTTAATCGTCTTTTTCCGTCTCTTACTTCTATCCCATGTGATATAAATGCAGTTTAGGTTTTGTTTGTTGTAACCCACTCCCTTAGATTAAAAAATTGCACATAACGCGAACATTGGAGTCGAGTTGAGAAAACAGTTGTACCCAGTCATTTGATAAAATGTGACTAACAAATGAAATGACAGCTGATAGTTTTAAGAGAGATCACAAGAATGAGGATATTTAAAACCCATCATAATTTTGCAGATGGACATGTTACAATTTTCTAACCACTCAGCGTCTTGAGAAAGTTCCCAAATGTTGACATATTTGAGTTTCCCATATGTGTCCACAAAGCTCAGAACTCACACAATACTTGTCTATTAACTTAGTAATGAAGATTTTAACCTGATCTTTATGCCCCAAGTAACTGCTGAAACTCAGTGAGCAGTGTCTGTTCATCACAATGGGAACCCCCCTGCCACAAAGACATAAAGCCTCACAGCGGCCACGTTTTTATGATGTATGTTCCAGGTCAAGGTTGAGGGTTAGAAGCCATCATAAGTCCTGGGTGAGTGTCTTTTTCCAGCTTCCTGGAGCTGGTCGGAAACTCTTCATCGTCTGACTCTCAGGCCTGTCACACTCAGAGATATTTATGAGCTGAGAAGCCTACAGTTCACACATTATTATCACTATTTCAAGGGGCCACAGTATTCACCTGGACCAGATCAGTCATGTTCAGTCATGTGAGAAGCCTAAAATGAAGTCTAGTGAAACCGTATTCAACCTGGCAAAAAGCGCAGAGGAAGAAATGTCCTGGATGTCCCAGGCAAGAGAGGAGCAAACATCAGAATGTGCAGCCCTCTCCGATGATGATTTGCTTCTGTATAAACCTCTCATTGGTCCCTACAATAGAGAAAGGCTAACTGCTTCCTTGGATGACCTCCATAAAAAACTGCTAGTAGGGGAGAGAGGTCAAAGGGCAAGGAAGACAACATTTGTAGTTGTATAGGATAATGTGGCATTCCACCACTCTGCTGCAGTAACTGGGTTTGCTGCACATCCTACGATGTCTGTCTTGTTCTTGCCTCCATACTCGCCCCTCCTGAACCCTATAGAAGAGCTTTTCTCTGCATGGAGGTGGAAGGTTGATGACCACTCTCTACATCTGCAGCTGGCCAGGGTTGGATTAGATGTTCTAAACGATTCTTCCCAAGATGCATTGCCAGAGAAGACATAAGATGTGATGATGAAAATATGTGACCAAATCCAGAAAAGAGGGTGTGAATGTTATAGTAAAAATCCTGTAAACCACTATGAAAGAAATGGAATCCACAAATGGTACTGAAACAAAACGCTGCATTGGTGATAAATGCTTTTTACAATATACAATATAAAATCCGATAATTTAGTACACGTAATAAAGTGCAAAGATCTTATTCTATAGTGAAACACTGATTTATCTGAAAAAGCATTAAATTCAACAGCATTTAAATATGCTCTCTGTTGTTAGAATGACAGTGTTTGCTTTCTGAGTGAGACTTGTTGCCAGTGTTGGATGAATGAGATTATTTTGAAACATGTATGATATGTATTGTTGTTGAGAAGGAGTAGAGATGAACTGTTAACCTGAGATGCATGTATGTAATGCAGACTGTGTTAAGATACAGTGTGCATATGTGTAAAGATAGCGTCAACGCAGTGTGTGCGTGTGCGTGTGTGTGTGTGTGTGTGTGTGACTGAAAATCTTTTGTGTCATGGTTCAAGTGAACTAACAAATCAAAGATTTTAGCTTATATGAACAGTTCCGAGTTTTCTAGAAATAGTGTTTATATTTAAAAAAACATAAATAGACTGATATCAAAATATTACCAATAATGAATGTGTTTTGGGCAGTTACAGTTTTTTACAATTGCTTTCACACAAACCTTTTCGCACACTTACTTCAACCGCTCACTCAAGAAACAAAACCGCACAAGTCTGCAAAACTATACAATAAACTTATTCTCAAAATATCAGAAGCCCCTTTTTGCAAAACCTTACACACAATTTTCAACGTACCATGAAGTAACTTGCTCATTTTTTCCACACACACCCAATCAAAATGCTACATTTACTTACTAGTAGTTCACACCAATTTAACACAAGTGCAAACGCAAGTTGATTAGATGTTAAGGGTTTTCACAATTTTCACATTTCTATTTGTTTTTTATAGAACAATTTTTTTTCATGCGGTTTATGTAAAGTTGCATGTACAGTGTACAAAGTACAAATGTTTTGCTGTTTTGCATATGTGGGTGTTTATTTACATATATATTTAAGTAGATCTTTGAGAAATGGCTCTAATATAACACTGGAAATGCAAAATTCATAATGAAGTAACAGTATTTATATTCAAAGTGTGAGCAAATCAATATGTTGCTGGCTCATAGAGATAATCATCTGACGTATGTGTGTGTGTGTGCGTGTAAACAGAAAAACTAGAGGAATAAAAATGAACAAGTTCAAAGTGTATGTAGCTTCTGTTTTTAGTCTTTCCATGTCGCACTACAGTGTACACTTTTGTTGTAATTACACCACAGCATCCGTTCTATAAAAGAAATTCTGAAAAAAATTACTAAAGATTTTTCTGTTTGAGAATCAAAAATTTTAACAAACAATGTTGGTTTGTAGTATATGCCACTGAAGAAAGCAAATATTTTAATATCTGGGTCTAGCAGCGATCTGATCTGGAACAAGGATTAAAAGCAACACAGAAGCCTTTAGAACACATGACAGTGTGCAGACCACAGTCATTTATCAGGAGCAATAGTAGAAGTAGACACATACAGTCACAAATGCTGCAGGTACATGTTGGCAGGAAACTGCGGAAGGTGTTACAGACTTCGAAAAGTTTCCCTGTAAGTTTGAAAAAGGAAAGTTGCTGAGTCGGAATGTGGATCAATCAGACAGATGTGTTTAGATCATGTTGTGCTTTAGCTGACCACAATTTGTAGTTTCAACGGGAGGTATATGACAGGATCTATTTCTTGATGAATCCATCCGCTCAGGGCTTCTTCATTTGAAGATAGATAAGTTTGTCTGTGTCCAAAGAACAAACGGCTCAGTAACTCAATCTGGCTGCTGAATGGCAGTGTTGTGTCTAACACCGCTCTGTTTACTAGTTTGTTGCTCCTCTCGGGGCCTCGACAGCCTCTGATCTGGACTGGCCTGATATCTGCTTGTTTTACTTCAGGACAGTCCATTAAGCCAATTAGAGCTGACCTTTGACCTCTGGTAAACAAGAGAAGTCAGACAGAAGGAAAACTGTAGTCTCACACACACACACACACACACACACACACAAAAACTGTCAAATTCTAATCTTTTAGTGTGCTTCTTCTGTCTGTCTCTGCCTTTTAAACACTTACAATACTTGTTGTGAGGTTTAATTTTGCTTCTTAAAGTCACTGATACAATGACAAAGCCCATTTTGTGCCGATTAGAAGCACGTTGAGTCTCGTACTGAAGCTTGTACACAGGTCACTCCATGTAATATGTTCCAGCCTTAGGGCCATGTTCACACAGATTGACTTTGGCTATGCATGAAAAATATCTCACTGGTGACACAAAACACCCTCAAAAACAAAGAGGGAGGTTTTCAGAGAGGGAGGCCACAATTCAGGAAAACATTGTGTTGTTGCACAGCATAGCATTTTCCTTTCTTTTTTTTGTACTGTTCAGTGTCAGACTTGTTTCTAAGAAAATTAAAAAAATTTAAAAAAATGTTAAGTTAATCTGTTCAAAGTTTATATTAATTAATTTTGAGGAGGTGAATAATTAATAGTAAGTACTAAGTAATTTATTTAATAATAATTTAACCTTTGTCAAAAACATATTACATTACATCACATTTATTACTTGTTATATTACTTTTCCAGCGTTAGGGTCTGAAAGACAGTCGGTGTCAGTAGTGAAAATGGGCAACAATTCATCCGTTACATATTCAGCCACAAGCTTTGTTAGTTTGTTGCTGCTTGTTTTAGCTGCTGTTGATAATTAAAATCCAGGTTTAGTCATCTAGCCTCTTAGGGGCTACAGCCATCCTCTGCCACCACAGAGTTCTCATCTTTGTTGTGGTGTATCTTCACAAGCTTTACATGTTGTGTTGTCTTAAGAAGTGTTTCAAGAGGTTTGAGGTTGTGATTTTCACAGTGGAAGGAAACTTACCACTACCTGCACAACAGTTTAAATGTTACAATGTTATAATGTTTTTATCCCCTTTTGTGATGCTGCCAATAGTGATGTGTGCAAGTACAACCGCATTAAATTTTGCATTCCAAATCAATCTTTGATATAGTGATAACAAAATTAATTCTGAGACGAGTGGTTTTTAAAAGCTGTAATATTATACTAAAAATTTATTTCTTTACAACTTTTTACGGTTGTTACTGGGAAAAGTAATTTATTACAGTATGAATGTTTGGGTATAGTGTTTAGTCTTTTGAGAAAGGGGAGGAGACATAAGGAAATTAATTTTGTCAATAATTAATTAAGTGGCAATAGGTCAGTAATATAACTTCGTTTAAAATTAGCATTTTAGAGAGGAAGAGCGTCTGGAATGTGAAGATGGGCAGAGGTTAACCAATCTGTGACAACCTGCATCTAACTAAGACTAAGACTTTGAAGATCCCACCATCTACAATATATAATACAATCAAAAGATTCAGAGAATCAGGAGGAATCTCTGAGGAATCTCGGTGTGGGCAGCTTACACATCTGGAAAAGCACCATCAATGCTGAGAAGTACATAAAGGTTTTAGAGCAACATCCAGACAACGTCTCTTTCAGGGAAGGTCTTGCATGTTTAGGCAAGACAATGCTAAATCACATAATACATCCATCACAACAGCAGGAGAAGAGTGAAGGTGTGGAACTGGCCTGCCTGCAGTCCAGACCTCTCACCAATAGAAATCATTTGGCGCATCATAAAACATAAAATGCAGCAACAAACGCCTTGGACTGTTAAGCAGCTAGAATCCTGAATCAGACAAGAATGGGACAACATTTCTCTCCTAAAACTCCAGCAACTCTTCTCCTCACTTCCCAGACATTTCTTAAGACAGTTCTTAGTTCTTCTTTCTTAAGACAGTTCTTGAAAGAAGAGGGGATGCTACTCAATGGTAAACATCACCCTCTTCCAACTGTTTTGAGATGTGTAGCTGCCATCAAATTCAAAATGAGCTAATATTTTATACGAAAAAGTAAAATATCTCATTTCTACATCTGATATGATGTTTATGTTCTATTGTGAATAAAATAGGCATGGATGGGATTTGCAAATCATTGCATACTGTTTTTATTCAGGTTTAACACATTGTCCCACGTTTTTTGGAATTGGGGTTGTACAGCAAATCGATTAGCTCTTCTTGCTGTGGTGTGCACTTGAGAGCTACACATCCCCATTTCTAGAAGCATATGAATTATATAAATCATGAATTAATACTCACAGACAAGACTTTTGGGGAAACATGCCGCTCACGTTACAGAGTACTTCACCAGGAATGTGTGCTCACATGTATGTGATTGGCTAATGCCAATCAGGTAGAAACCACAACCTTCTACACATAAGACAATGGAAACAAAACAGTCACTGCTGCACTTGGGTTTTTCAGTGTGATTGCAACATAATGAAGTGACAGAGTGAGTCTTGGCTCGACTCAGACAGATCTGTTAAAATGATTTAGAAAGGTGAGGTGAGGAGAGGAGAGGAGAGGAGAGGAGAGGAGAGGAGAGGAGAGGAGAGGAGAGGAGAGGAGAGGAGAGGAGAGGAGAGGAGAGGAGAGGAGAGGAGAGGAGAGGAGAGGAGAGGAGAGGAGAGGAGAGGAGAGGAGAGGAGAGGAGGATGCCCTGGGTTCATTGCTGCAGCTTTTTCCTCCTCCCTGAGTAAAGCTGTGACTTTTAATGGTGCACTTGCCCAGCCACGGGCAGCTGCATCATAATTACTATAACCACTAGATCTTCCAGGGGGTGGGGGGGGGGGTTATTTTCTGCAAACATTGATGCTGTCTCACAGTATTATAGATAAATTATCCACAGCTCAGACTATTAGTGGGACATGGATGCGAAGTAGGAGGGAGGACAGGATGATCCCATCTGTCCTGTGGGAGGCAGCGTCTCCCAGCTGCCCACGCTGGAAAGATGGTTGAGTACTGGAAACCAGAAGAGCCACTACTCATCCCACCTAGTCTGACACAGAGAGCAGGAAGCAAACACTCGACCCACAAAACCCCAGGCAGCATGGAGGCACCCACGATACACTGAGAGGATAGTTGGGGTTGTCGGGGCCTCAGGGTGCTGACAGGGTATGCCATTTCACCAGATGCAGTCCACCTGTTGGCTTTGTGTGTGTGTGTGTGTGTGTGTGTGTGTGTGTGTGTGTGTGTGTGTGTGTGTGTGTGTGTGTGTGTGTGTGTGTGTGTGTGTGTGTGCAAAAGCTTGTTTTTGTCAGTGATCCCTGTTGCTTCTGTCAGTTTGGGCTGTCTGTTATGATGTAGGTCAGCTCCTCGACACGCATTCTCTTTGTGATAGACAAAAAAAAGCACAAATGTCCAAGAAATGATCCACTTTCCAAATAGTTTCCTGAACTAAAATCAGTCAGGTGTATGAGGTGGTACACAAGCCATCAGACTGAAAATAAACACACATGGTAGACAAACACACAAAGTTTCTGTTGTGAACAGCGATCACTGTTAAATCTATCCTAAACTAACTATATGCTCTCAGAAAAATAACGGTTCTTATTTGTTTTTATAAGGTTTGACGGTTCTTCAATGACCCATGGCCATTTGTGTACAATATAATATGTTTGCAGTTTGGCTTGCAAATGAGTCTTATATTACAACATATTATTAAAATAAATGACATTTTAAATCTCTGGAAAGTGAGTGTCCAGGGTAGTGGGACTACAGATGGTCAAAGCAAATACAAGTGTGTGAGCCGGAAGTGTGTCAGGAAGAAGTAGCAGTAGTTAAAGTCCAGCTGTCAGTGACAGTGGCTGTGTCCAAAATCACCCACTACCCAGTGCATTATATGGTGTGTTTGCTTGTTATAGTAGTGTCCGGATGCTGACTGTGCAAATCTATTGACTATAATAGTGCACTCAAACACAACGCACCATTAAAAGTAGAATACACAGCATGTACAGGTAGCCTACTTTCTGCTAACAATCCCACAATAAAATGTCCCTCATTTTAAAGATGACAAAATTACCGTCATGCAACTGAAACACCTGCTAGTGATGTGACAGTGACAGTTAAGTGTCTGAAATGTCAATTAACTGCTTACTATCGAGTGAATTCATTTGTGTAAATTATATAGGGAGTGGGTAATGATTGAGTAGGGGGTGATTTCAGACAAAGCCAGTGACTGACACAGAGCGGGTTTTGTGAAAAGACCAGTTTTCTTCACCCTCCTCCACCCACTTTTGGTTAAGGTAAATTAAGCACGTTTAATGCGCTTTTTGTTGCTGCTGTTGAGTAATGTTAGAACATGTATTATATTATTTTGCCAACTTTTTGTGAAGGTCTTTACTGGCTAGCTAACAATAGCTAAGTCAATGATTTGCAACTATTGCAGTATTATATTAGTTTGAAATATTGTGTGGAGACATGAGCGCCACTTATCTTCAGTTATTGTGTTAATGAAAGACTATTTGAGAGGATACGGCCTTTTGAAGGAGTTTGCTAAGTAAGCACATATTAGTGAACTTTAAGACTTTTATTTGTTTTTGGAAATGTTGTTACTGCAGAAAATGGTGCCCTCAGCTTTAAGGTCAATTTTTATTCCTCATTAAATGATGTCATTTTGTTTATAGGTGAAGTTAATCGAAAAGAAACAAATATTCACATGGATTTTACTTGTCAGGGATGTTGCATATCCTCATTAAAACACTGTCATTGATTTGCATTGTATTACATTTTACACTGATACAATTATGAGTCATGTAAAGAGTCGGAATTGTCCATAGGCAGGAACTGAGTGACTACAAAATAAAAGCTGGAAAACAGGGAGCAAGGCTGAGTGAGAGAAAAAATGAGAGCGAGAGCCAGAGGGAGGGAGAGAGAGTGAAGGGCGGAGACCAATGAGGAAGAGAGAGAGGGGGACAGTGCAAGTATAGGAATTGACAGATGGTAGAGTGTGTGAGAGGGTAAATTGGAGCAGGGAAGGTCAAAAGGTGAAGGTGAGCAAAGTCCGGTGTCCAGAAAAGTTGACAATTTCTGTTTGTCTGGTGGAAAACAAACTAAAATTCTACAAGCATGTGGACAGATGGACAGATCATAAGAAAATGGCTCCGCTTGACATAGACAAGTGAAAGCCCCCTGGCCCCCCTTAGAGAGCCCCAGTCTGACGCCAGTCGTCCCATTCAGTTTCTTTTTTGGTCTTTTTCATGTTTTTGCTGTTTTTGGATATGGTTCGAATCTTTTTCATCAATGTCATCTTTGTCTTTGTTTATGGTTATTTGTCATGTTCTTAAGATTTTCTTTGTTCAATATAATTTTTATTTTTTATGTCTATTTTATTTTTTTGTACTCAGTATGTGTCTTGTTTATTCATTTCTAGACTTTTTGTTAGTATTTGTCATGAACTGAGGAATTGTATTATTTTCTAATCATTATCTAACATTTTTGGTCTTTTTATTATGTTCCTTTGATCACTTATGTCTCTCAATTATTATTTTAACTGTTGCTCTCCATAGATCAAATAGGCTATTTACTTAGTCTCTTCTTAGCCATGTTGCAGTTGTTGAGGGTCATTTTGTATTTGAATTGATTTGTTTATGGTCTATTTGTGATTGTATCACATCTGTAATAATTTTACATCTTTTGAGAAGCAAACTTGTGACCGGAGTGTCACGGTTCAATCCCGGCACTGGCAGGATAAAACCTGGGTGTAAATAAGTAAATATGACTTTGTAATGTCTTATGTCTTTGTAAATGAAAAACAAGCCTGGCTTCTAGACTTTAAATCTGTAGAACTAATTTACAACATTAGAAGAAACATTTTAGAAGAAATGCATTTTCTGTAAGTAGGGTACTAACAAGTGGAAAACCTGCTCTTCATCCTGAGCCACAGGTCATATTAGCACATGAATAGTGAGGCTGATACTGACATCATCTTCAAAGCCAACATTTACCACCATTAGTCATCTGTCAATTTTCCATTTTGGAGACATGGCAATAACACAGTCAGACACAAACATTACAGATGTGGCCATAGAGATTAGCCTTGTACGTATGAATATTTTTATCCTCCATAAAATCACACATGGTACCATTTCTCTTTATCCAATTTAGTGGTTGTTTTAGTTATCATAGTGGTATTTGCACACATTGTCACATTAGACTGACGCTGTGTGATAGATTGTGTTTGGTCTAAAAAGGACATTACACATTGGCTCCAGTGATTTTCGCCTGTATCACAGCTATGTTGTTGTGTCTATGACTTCAGGCTCCAATGACACATGTTGCCCTCATTTATTACCACAGTGCACAGGGCTGACAGAGTATCACTGAAACTGACAATTGCTGAATTTTTGATGACTTCTAACGCAATCCAAATGTTCACCGAGACTCACCCAACTTCCAACTAGATTTGTAACAGCGAATGTATTTTAAAGCAAATAAAATGTCCACCATTTTCAATAATTATGAAAAGAAATGTACATGTTTTTACTTTTAAGAGTTTGTTATCATATTGAAAGTGACATTAGTTAATATATTCACTGATGTAGCCTCCAATATTTGCTTTTTTATTGATGTTTACTAAATTGATGTTGGTGATTTTATAAGGAATTAGTAATGAATTAAAGTCTACAAGGACCATTGGGATCTCAACAAATCTAGATTAGACTTTTAAATTCTTGTTATCAACAGCATGAAGTTCAATAGTGGTTAAAATATTTAAAGTGTCAAATTAATGCCAAGAGAAATGAGTTAGTTGGATAATTTTGGAATTAAATTATATTTTAGAGCATGCATCCTGTACTTCAATTTGAGTAAATAACTTTAAGGGCTACTATAATAAACCTTTGTACTTGAATACCGAGATT
Source organism: Channa argus (assembly GCF_033026475.1). Classification (NCBI taxonomy): domain Eukaryota; kingdom Metazoa; phylum Chordata; class Actinopteri; order Anabantiformes; family Channidae; genus Channa; species Channa argus. The sequence goes on from NC_090197.1 coordinate 47,825,123, forward strand.
GTGTACTTCTGTCACTGGAGGTTCTAAATTACATGTAGGCATGAATGTGAATGTGAACCGTATTGTATTTACAGAATACAATGAAAGTGTTGAGTTACTGTTACATAAATGAAAAAACAGGTGAAATCTGCATTTAGCATTTTTCTAATACAAACTTCTCTCTGAGATAGATAAAGTCAATTGATTTAAGAATTCGGGGTACTTTTTACTTAAATAAGCAAATGAGAGTTGATGTTACGTGGGAGACATATGAGACGAGCAATGGGTCTCCTCTTTAAGGTCTCTAGCAGCTTTCTTAGAGTATGTGGTGGAGTGTCCACATTCTAGCATTCAGTCAGTTTGATTGATAGATGCCAACGTGGATCTTCCTCTCTGGAAATTCACATAGCAAGCATCTGTAATCCCAGTGTCAGAGATCAGAGTGAGAACAACTTTCTTCATCAGCATCTAAAAGCTCCATCTTCCGCTCTGAGGGCTCAGGCCAAACATCAAGCATTCCCAGCTTCCTCCCTGTTCCTCCACAAAGAGCCACCAAGTCCTCCCCTCAGCCACTAAATCTATCCTCCTCTAGAGGTCAACAACACTGGACCTGACTGACAGAAGACCTTATATGGGAAAATATGGATGCATGTGGGTAAGTGGTGCTATTGCTGTAAGTCCTGATTGACTATTCTTTCACTGTTTCACTGTACACCATCATAGCCCAGTCAATCTATTTGCAAGCTGAAGAAATCTAAATGTGTGTGTCACATTCAGTAATTATTGTACTTTTTTTTTTTAACGTGTTATGAGTGCATTTTAAATGCTTTAACATAAAAAATATTCTGGAATATTAAAAAGCATGTTTTTTCATGCTTGTATTGCTCAAAAAAAAATTTTATACAATTTCAATTACATCACCTTTACTATAATATAAAATTTACTTATAAGGCTTAATAAAGATATATAAAATAAGAAGTGAGAATACACTTTAATTATTTAATTCAGTGGGGAAATCATTTACCCTCTGGATGCTGACCTGTGTAGTCATGGATCAAGGTTCCCACCCCTCTTACAAACTGAAAGACACACAAAAACAACTTAAGATGAGGCTATCGTGTCATTATTGGTTTCTTTTCATCTAATTTTTGTATCTTTTAACTGAGCCTGTAAGTTTCTAACAAGAAATATTGCAGAGGCTCCGTTTCAGAGGCTTTCTGACCTGTAAGGCCTCTGGGCCTGTATTTCTGGCCATTTGCTTGGCAAAAGAAATTTAGAGATTATATGCTTAACTTAGACATTTAAAAAGAAATACTTTTCAACTAAATGTGGTCCAATTTTCAAGCATAGTGTTTCTACATGTCCTGGTTTGTCTTTCTCTTCACTCTCTTCTCTCTTCATTTGTGAACTGGCTTCCATCAGTCACCTGAAAAATGGGATTTTCTGGAAGTCCTTGACATTCAGATGATAAGTGCACTGATAGGGAGCTGTCAATCATGCAGCTAGAAGGAAAACAGCAGCCTTCTACCTTAGAGAAAGCCCTGGAAAAGACCATCACACTATCAGGCATTTACACATAAGACAGTAGACAAAAAGGACAGTTCTTCCTGAGACAAATAAATCTTCTTCTGTGTTGGCACACTTGATCAGGTTTTTCAAACAACCTGATATCATTAAACCTTTCAGCCCCAATAATTATTCAGATTCTATCACATACCATGGCCATAGAAAACTGTTAGGGGCAGCATGGGCAAAAATCTGCTGTTGTGCCCCTTTTGATGCTCCACCCCCACTAACTCCCCTTATTGTATTGTGTATGAGTGCACACCAGCCTGTACACCTTTCCAAATGCCTAAACACCCAGGAATCAACTAGTCTTTGTCCATTCAACTGGCATGGTGCTTATATAGTGGCTCATATTTAATGGGATATAATAATTTCAATGCTATTATATACAACCGTCTGTGCAACTGTGGCACAGGAAGGTAAAGCGGTCATCCACCAATCCCCCAGTTATTGGTTCGATCACCAACTCCTCCGGTCATATGTTGAAGTGTCCTTGAGCAAGACACTGAACTCCAACGCAGTTGCTCCCGGTGAGTGTTGGCCGGCTGCATAGCAGCTCCCCCATCAGTGTGTTATTGTGAGCGTGAATGGGTGAATAAGAAGCAGTGTAAAGCGCTTTGTGTGCCAATAGGTAGAAAGGTGCTATATAACTGCAGACCATTTACTATTTACCATAAACCTGTTTCCAAATAAGCTGCGTTACTACAACATGTAAATAGTTGTTGAAGTATTTGTTGAAGTACAGTTCAACAACTCTGGGATTTCATCATCTACTGTTTATAATATCATTAAAAACCTGGTGAAATCTCTGTAATACAAGGTAAAAGATCAAAAACCAATACGGAAGGCTTTGATCTTCAGGTCCTTTTGGGGTGTAAAAAACAAACGTGATCACTGCATGGGCTCAGAACAACTCTGTAAACCATTATCAGTGAGTACAGTCTCTGCATCACCAATGTAAGTTTAAACTCCACCAAGCAAAGAAACAAACATATATAAACGAGATTCAAAAACACTGCTACCTTCTCTAAGGCAGAGGATTTTACATCTCTGGATAACTACTGTAGAACTTTAAAGTACATCCCCTCCTGTTCGCCAGGACAGGCCAGACAGCAAAGGATACAAACAGCAACAGCAAAGCCCCTCAAGGGCATCTATTCCCACTCGCCCAAAGTATCTTAAAAAAGTCTTTGCCTGCTCACATTTCTTACTAGTGTGACACCAAAGACGGGTGACGTCTGATCAACACCCTATGAAATCTGCAACATGACTGTTTTCTGTGTGTGTGCGTGTGTGTGTGTGTGTGTGCGCGTTTCCTCCTCAGGGGTAGTGGAGATGCTGCAGATCCAGCCGAGTCTATGCATTGCAGGTTCCCTTCAGCGTATGCGTGTTTCCCTGCATTACTGAATAAACAGGATGATCAGTCACTTACCTCAGCGTCTCTGTAGCTCATTGTGTTATTTCAGAGCAGACAGAGAGAGACTCTCAATTCACTTCTGTCACTCTCAAAGTACAGCCACGATCCAACACTTTGGAAAGCTACACAGTGCATCACCCAGGATCATGCTGCATTCAATTCAGTGCAAACAATTTTATACAGTTTACTTCCAAACAAATTTAATAACATCTTTCCCCTTTTTACAAATTTCTAGCTTATATTTTTGTTCAAAGGTTCACGTAAATTATTATATTTCATTTAGTTTTAGTATTTACTGTAGATATGTCATAGATACAGACCCCGACTGTAACCACCGTTCATATGTTTACATTTAGATTTACTTCTGTAAAGACCCCCACCCCTCTACAGCAGATTGTGCTGGGACTGAAGCAGGGCCACAGTTTTTGAGCTCTGTATTAGTGAAGAGTGCGCTGGTCACTATTGCAAATCACTGCGTGCAGTTAGGCAGAGACAATGCATGATGGAAATAGCCCTCCTCATGCAGACATTCTGTTATTTTTTCATATTCAGTAAACTATTCCACCAGGTCCCCAGGCCCTTCTCACCAGTGGTTAGGGAAAGCTCATCTTGCATTTGGAGGAAACGCTGATGGAGCTGGCGCCAGAGAGGTTGAGGTCAAGAGTCAAGGACTTTGCAGGTACACCCCCACCACCACCAACCTCCTTCCTTACAAAAGTAGAGTATTGCTTGTTTATGATAGCTCTGATGTCTGTCATTGTAGGAATTGTTCGTAATTTCATGTTAAATGTTAGTTACATTAATATATTACACAATAAAAAACTAATATTTATAACACCATGAATGGTTGAACAAGAGCTACAATCAGTGGACTGAGTTGACAACTGACTGTAAATTATGTTTTTTTTAAAAAACAATGCATTTGAACCCCTAAAAATGAACACTCATATAAAACAAACCCCACTTGAGGAAAACTGAATTGTTGAACATCGGGTTGTTTACAGCACCTTTAAAGCCAAGTGACCACAGCGTTTCTTCAGACATGAGACAATGGGTTGAATTGCCGTAAGATTAGGGTTAAGCCTGAAAGCGGCATCAGTCTTTGTTTAGTGCTAGAGTTTAGACTGAATTTCTGATGGTCCGTGACAGCTCCAGCCACCGGGTTTATTCAGCCTGTGCAGCTTCCGCTGTTCAAATGGGCCAGAAATCAATGCGTATCTTCATCTGAAGCAGGGAAACACCGGACGCTGGAGATGCTGAGATAAAAAAGATCGCTTTGTAATTAAGCTTGAAAAGGTGGTTAAGCACATCAGGAACATATTCACGCTACTTTTATTATGGGATACATGCAGAAACAGGAACCTGCTAAAATTTTCAATTAATCAATTTCCCGTAAAATCCTGGCAAATTGTTTATCACGAAATGTATTTATCTTATAATAATTATAATAATAGTAATAATATAATATAAAAGTTTATAATTTATCTTCCTCTCTGAAATGTTCATTATTGGAGCACATTTAAACGCAAAGCTGCGCCTCAGTGCCCATGAAAATTTGATGTTGGTCAACTGACCAATAGGAGTCGCTGAAAGGATATCAAATATTAATATCCTACGCGTTAAGTAATTAAGTCCCGGTGGCTTTTGCATAGAGAAAGAAATAGTTTAATTTTTCATATAACTGTGCTATTGCTAAGTTTGTGTGTGGCAGATTTGCCTTTAATAGGAAATATACGTGGTACAAATAGCGCTCGTTATTTATGATCTACGGTTAAACATATTTCCGTCCATTTGTTCTGCAACAATAAAGAGCCCGCTCGTTTAAAGCCGCTGTACAGTCATTGATCATTTCCGAATTCATTAATATTTTTTAATGAATGTGGCCTAATGCCAAATAATGAGTCATCATTTATTTGTATTATTAAAATGTCACTTAAACTCTGGGGTTTCAGTAACATTAGAATAAAATATACCAGCAGCATGTGCAGCTCTGCTCGGTTCCCAAATAAAAGTGTTTGCAGCAGTGTCATCACTCTGAACATGAATTAATAATGGCGCCCGCTCCACAACAATAGATAAACAGCGTACATTAAACATCAGTCATTTTTCACCATTTATTTAGGTTCAAAATTGCTGCAAAGTGAATCGAAACAGAGAAAATTGAGCCCAATGTGTTGTTTTGCACTTTGGTTTAAAATGTTATTGTTGTGGTCTTAATTAATTGTAGCCTGTTTTATTTACTTTATAAACGGTTTGCTGTAATGAATAACGTTACTGTTACTGAGACTGTAGCCTTTAACCATTTGTTCTTCCCAGACACACCGACACTGATACAAAAAATAGCCTATAGTATTAGTATTATAATAGTTTTAGCCATGCCCCCCCCCCCCCCCCCCCCCCCCCAAGAGTTTACCAAGAGTTTGGTAATGGAAGGGTTACAATATCTAGAGTATTGTTAAGCTATTTTTTAGTCACGCTATGTGTTTGTTTAGTTTAGTCTAAAAATAAACCAACATTCTCAGGCACTGATGGCTGAAGACTTTCAAAATGGTTTGGTTTGGTTTGTTATAGGTGAATCTCGTTTGCACAAGGTCTGATAACCGTGATATAAAAGAGGGTCACGTGAACAAATGTCTCTGTGTGTGTGTCTGCATGTGTGTGTTATTGATCTCGCCCAGCTCTTAATCAGTGTGTTATCAAGTGTACCACCACAGAGCTCACAGTGTCTGAAATCACAGCTTAATCTCGCGCTGTCTATTTGGCACTTTGATTGATGTACTCGAGCACATGGGAGGGAGACAGTCCAGCCTCTCTCTTCTGCACGCGCACACAAACAGACGCACACACTCGGGATCCGCTCTCAGTAGATAACGACAATAGCTCGAGCAAAAGAAGCCCAGACGGAGTTCAGGGAGCTGCGCGTGGAGCGACCTGTGTTCCTCGCGCCGGAGCGTGGAGCTCGCGGAGGCCATGGAACACATAGGGATACTGGGTGCCCATATGCAGCAGCACCCGCACGTGGAGCCCATCAGCTTCGGCATCGATCAGATCCTCAGTAACGTGGAGCAGAGCTGCATGCTGGGCGCGAGGATGCACGAACCGGACTATGGACATCCGGCCTACGGCAACAGCGCGAGCGGCGGCGGAAGCGGCTTCACCTGCGGTAACAGCGGGTATAACGGCACCAGCAGCTCGTGCGGAGTGGCTTCCCTCGGTGGGGCTTATCACATGAACATGGGCATGAATATGAGCGGGACTAACGTGAACGCCGCTGGGGTCATCCGTGTCCCCGCGCACCGGCCACTGAGCGTCGGGAACTCCTCTGTGCCGCCTGTGAGTGGGACCATTAACAACCTGAGCGCGCTCACCTTCCCTTGGATGGAGAGCAACCGACGCTACACCAAAGACAGGTTCACAGGTATAGGCCTGTATTTTCATTTAAAATGCTAACATATTATCCGGACTAATACGAGGTATAGCCCGTTGATTATATCATAAGTAAAATGCATCTAAATAAAAAATTGTATAGCCCGAACAAAATGTAACAGAGTATGTAATTTCAAATACTTCAGCAATAATTTAGCTGATATATTTATCACAACCAATATTGCTAAATAAAATTTTTCTATGCTACAGAAGTAGTACAGGTTTATAGGGGTCTTACATGAGCTTAACCGTGAAACGTGCGTTAACTTCTTATCGCTTATTATTTTGGACATTTTTATCTTTAGCACTGAGCCGACCGGCCTCATAGCAATTAAAATTAAAAAATCTATCGAGAACCTAAACATAAAGTAGTCGAGTCACAGTGCAAATTAATTTCAAACTTAACATGAACGCTCCAAACCCCCGAAAAACAAAGAAATAAAATTCACTTCTACTATTTAAACGTTTTTTCTGTTGGAAATATTTTTATCACAATGAATCAAACTGTTACAAACCATTTTCTATCATTTAAATAGACAATTGCTTACATTTAACACAGTTATTAATGTTCTGTGTATTTAAAAGCATTACAATCTATGACTGGTAAGAAGAGATGAAATTAGAATAAGAATGTGATTTAATGAGCAATAATCAAGGAGAGGCAAAATTTAATAAGAACATAGGCTGCCACTGTAAAAAAAAAAAAAAAGAAAACTGCAACATTTGAGCAGTAACATGTTATTATTATTATTATTATTATTATTATTATTATTATTATTATTATTATTATTATTATTATTATTATTATTATTATTATTATTATTATCCAAATGTGTTGTTTGAAACTTGATAGTGTAGTGTTGTAGTGAGTGTCATGGAGAACGGGAGCTGTGTCTGTCTCTTTTGAAGATGTCCCTGCTGCACTTTACTTCTTCTTCTCCTTCTTCTTTCTGTTTCTGTAGCTGCTCAGCCTGCACACCTTCATTCTAAAGCAAACCCCCATGTTACATTTGCCCTGTGCATCCAAAGCAAATGTAAGCCCTCAATAAATGAAAACCTGACTTGATTTGTATTCTCACTTCTCAATAATTGTGATCACAATTCATCTTAATTTTGTAAAAAACAAACATGTCTTCAAAGATATTTGAATATGTCCTGGTGCCAGAATAAATGCATTCTTGCACAATAGTTCTCCAAAGGATCACTGGTTATGGCACATAATGTGTTAATAAATAGAAAACATATGTGTCAAGGTTTGTGACCGCATGTATTTCCTACAACTGTAAATCATTGTTTGCAGGACAGTAATGGTGATTAATATTTTAAGATATATGTACCTAATTTTTATGGGACCTGTACCTGTAGGCCCACGCTGCTGCTTAGTGCTGTTGGCCCTGCGTACCCTGCTTTGACCTGTGCTGTCTCATCCTGTCATTCCTGTCCTATTCCTTTCCTGTCCTGTCCTGTTCTGCCCTTTTCTGTTCTGTCTTGCCCTGTTCAGTGTCCCTCTCACCCCTCACTGTGACACGTCGTGTAGGCCATCCCTACCAGAACCGGACGCCTCCTAAGAAGAAGAAGCCTCGGACATCCTTTACCCGGCTACAGATCTGTGAGCTGGAGAAACGCTTCCATCGACAGAAATACCTGGCCTCTGCCGAGCGGGCCGCCCTGGCCAAAGCCCTGAAGATGACAGATGCTCAGGTCAAAACCTGGTTCCAGAACAGACGCACCAAATGGAGGTGAAACTGCTTGTTTAGCTTGTTTTATCAATTATATCTCTAAACAGCAGATTTAACTGAGTATTTTTAGTCATTAACCTTTCTCAGTGAAAGGCTCAAGGTCCCTTTGGTTCCCAAGTGCTAGCAGGGGACTTCCACTGGTTTTAAAAAATCCAACAGGTACCATTAGTCCAAACCTGAAAAATGGTTTTAAGTTGTTACTTGGCTGTTAAAGCCCAATATGGGAAATTTCTGTTTTTATTATGTACCTGTCTCTAACATTTTTATGCATTTATTAATATAATGGAAGAATGTGTGCAGGACTATTGTATTACACTGCATTAGCTTGAGCCAGATGTTTATGAAATAAGCTTAACAGTGTAACAGTGTAAAATAGTCAGAGCTCCTAAAATGTGCTCTGTGAGACTATGAAATAAAATACACAACATCTTGGATGTGTAAAATGTAAATATTCAAAATGATCATAGGATTTATACATGACAGCCTAATATAGATAAATAGTTTAACAGATAAAAGACATAACCTTTTATTTTAGATGGTTGCAATTCTTAAAAGTTCCAAAACGCTTTAAAGAAAAATCTTATGTGGACAGAAAGCAGACCAGTTAAGAAGGATTTTTTAAATTCTTTTTTCACTTTTTGACATTATAGGCTTTAGTCGTTTGTCACTGGACCGTTCACCATTTAGTTATTATTGGTATAGAAACTAAATCTTTATTTTTGATAAACTGCTTGTTTCATTGTGCAAATAATAATAATATTAATAACAACAATAATAATAATATTGAAGTTCCGATTAGGCCTAGAGGAGGGAATTTATAAAGTTGTGTCTGTTAATAAATAAAAGACACTATTGAAATATAATGTGCTATAAATTCAAATTTTAATTAATAAAGGTTATTAAAATTATACCGCCTGTAAATGAAGACACATGCTGTGTCGCGGTGTTTCCCTGCCGCTGTTGCAGGCGGCAGACAGCGGAGGAGCGGGAGGCGGAGCGGCAACAGGCCAACCGGATTCTCATGCAGCTGCAGCAGGAGGCCTTCCAGAAAACCATCAACCAGCCTATGACTCCGGACCCGCTGTGCCTGCAGAACAGCTCACTGTTCGCCCTGCAGAACCTGCAGCCCTGGACTGAGAACACCGCCAAGATCAGCAGCGTCTCGGCTTGCGAGTAGAGCCAAGACTCGGCCGGTTTACCGGCAGACAGCTGGCGGGCAGAGACAGGGGCTGTCTCTAGAGGCCCCGCGGTGCAGGGCGCTGTTTTATAGATGCTGGTTAGACACACACCAATGCAGCGACTAACATGCTCCACGCAGGCTCTACTCCCATCTAATGGGGCTCCAGTTTGTCAGAAGCCTGAGCTGCATCCCTGCTGCTGAACCCAGGACTGATACTTTTGGAAATGACTGGAGGCATTTGTGATAAACAGTGTGTTAAAGGAGAGGACAGAGGACCAGGACAATCTGGCAGCAGGAACTTGTTCTAGCTATAATAGTTTGCCAGAAGGGACTCGATGTTTCATAAACTCATATTTTCATAGCAGCCTGTCAGTATTTATCTGCCATGTTAATGGACTTTTTACTCAACTGTAAAATAACAAAGCACTTGTTCTAGCACCTTTGTATGAATTCCAACGTATAATCCAACACATCTGAGGATATCTGACCATTTTATGATTTACTCTATGTTTAAATGGGCCTTAAGGCCAACAAGCATCTAACCAGAAGAGAGAATATTTCTAGGCACTTTGTGGCTACATTTATCTATGAGCATACTTTTGACCACAGTTCAACACATTTCATATTTTCTTGACCTTTATTTTTCTACAAATGTCTTACAGACTGTATTTTGCTATTCCTCGCCACTGTGTGTGTGTAAGCAGATCACCTCAGACCTGTACACACCAACCACAAAGACCAGTCAGGACTCCGCCGAGCAGTTATTGTTTTCCATGTCTGCCATTACATAAACATGTTTGTGTGTGTGTGTGTCTGTGTGTGTGTTTGTCATGTTAGTGCGCACGCTGTCATTCATGTCTCTCTCTCTGTAGAGCTACTAATGCAGGTGAATTCAAAATTGTATGTGTAAAATATGTATAGCTTTTATTTTGGTCAGTGGAAATGCTATTTTAACACAGTGTAACGTTTGTGCCACATTTATATTTTGTCACTTAGAGTCAAGCTAAATTCTTTGTTTTCCTCTGATGCTGCAATGTGTGGATCTAAAAAGTCCTCCAATCTAAATGCCCATAATCCGTGTTTGTCCCTGCCCTCTCATACCACTCACAGAAGCATTTGTTAAAGGAACATGCTCCTGTGCCCGCAGGCATCTGTTAAAATGCATCACTTTGGCACCAGGAACCTGCCGACGCTTACAATGGCCCCAAAAGACTGCAACAGTAAACTGCACAGTAAAAATCTCTGGATTACAACAATGCAAACATAGTGGTTTGGTTGTGCTTAGGCAAAAAGCCACATGGATTAGGTTTAGGGACATATAAACATGGTTAGCTTTAGAAAAAAAATGGTGGGGTAGGCAAAAAAAAAATCACTTCTTTCTTAATGTTACAAATGTAACGTCTTTGTGGTGACAATAACAACTCTTTAGCTGCTCAGATGTCCACTGTGTTCACCAGCTAGTCTCTATGTCTGTGTGATGTGTGGACCATTACTTTTTAGAGGGTGATAGGGAAGTAAAATAGTACATTTGTGGTCCAGACACATAACAATGAGCCGAAAGCCACTGTAAAGCTCTGTTCAGCTGAGGGAAGGTGTAAATTGAGCTAATCATTCTCTGTACATTCATCAAACCCCTGAACAATAAATACAGTTATTTCATAAAATTGTGACTGTGAAAATAATGCTTCTAGCTGCTTTTTTGTAAACCTGAGGTCATGTCTTACAACCTCAATTTGACCACTTTGAATATAAACCTGGAATTTTGAGGAATCTGCACATCACCCTAATGGAACATTGACCAAATCAATGTAAACTTGGAGCTCTTTGGTATAGGAATATTGAGAACAATGCTAAGGAAAAGGAGAGGGAGAAAGGTATAGCTCATTTCTGCTGTGGGGCTTTTGTTTTATCCAGCAATGGGCAAGTTTGGAAGTAGATATGATAATATAATACAATAAATCAAAAATTACAATTAAAATAAAATAACAGGCCACACAAATTTAACAAAGAAAAAGCATCCCTCCATAAATCTCACAATATAAAAAGATTTTCCAAATCCAAATTTGAATTTGATTGTTTTCATTTCACTTCACCTTTGTACAGTATATCTTGAGGCAGCTATAAACATTCTCTGATGCAAAAAAAAAAGCAATGCTGAATGTATTTTTATGTCCCAGAATTTCTCTGTGTGCATTGTGCTGAGCCAGATGATTGTCAATGTTTGTGTGTGTGCGTGTGTGTGTGTGTTTTTGTGTGTGTTTGTGTATGTTGTGACATTTTCCAGGACTGCTTTCTAAAAGCTTGAAGAGGAATGTAAAGGAGAATTTCATCATCCACTCAGAAATATCAGCACAGTGCTGCTGGAAACCACCTGGAATTCCTCTCACACACATACACAAGATTTTACCCTGAGGAGAAAAAGTGGTCAACAGAGCTGATTAAGATAAAGAAAGACTATTTGACTCACACCAGTTCACAAAGCACCTCTGTCCACATACTTTTGTGCACCTTTGGTCTATGTGTTTATGGGGCATTAAATCTTAATGCTCATGTTGATATTCTGGACAGACGTAGACTGCTATAACCTTCTCTATGTTAAGTTAACCATATCCTGATTCCAGTTCTGTACATACACATTCTGATCTGAGACTGTGATCCTTTGAACAGTTCCCTGTCAGAACGTGTGTGGTTCCCAAAATGCTAAACAGGTCCTTTGGAAAATGAAAATTTCTGTCATTGTTAAAGATATTACACTATAAGTAGAAGTACTAATTTCACTTCTTTGTTCTGCACATTTAGGTTATAAAACATGCTCTAAAATGATCTGAATGTTTTTCTTTTTTATTACAAAAGTACAAGGTTAAGCTGATTTTAGGCAATTTATGCACTGACAGCTGCTTCAGCCAAAATAATACATCAGCATTTATATATTTCTGTATAATTTCTATTAAATGTCTACTTCAACAATTGTAACTACAGCTGTCAATGATTGTATTTGAGTATAAAATACAATATTTCTCTTTAAACATAAAATGGAAATACTCAGTAAAGTACAAGTACCTTAAAACTGTACTCAAGCAAGTTACTTACCAGTTGTGGATTTATGATAATTTATTTAACAACAACAACAACAACAACAACAATAACAATAATAATAATAATAATAATAATAATAATAATAATAATAATAATAATAATAATAATAATAATAATAATAATAATAATAATAATAGCATTAAAATACACAGTGCACTTTCTCCCTCTACTGGCGACTAAAAGACATTGCACTGACTTGACGTTGTTTTGCGTCGCTGGATGATGACGAAACCTGCGTGATAAAGCGTGACGAACAGCAACGTCTTATCCGGGAGTAGTATTTGTGTTTGGGCTGGAGATATGTCTGTCCTGCGGATTTTCTGGGCTTCAACCACCAGACACGTTGTTTCTCCGAGTCTGAAACTGGTCCTCACAGGTCAGAGGTTGCTAACCGACTTTGCGTCAAACCTCCTGGGCTAAATATACATTAGGCTGCTGCTTCCATGTTTTCCTCATGTGTTATACAACGCATTGAATGAGAAATTTTAACCCGAGTTGTCTGTAGTACTTGTTCTGAAATGGTCCTTGTGGTCTCGTTGTGTCTTATTCAGGGTGTTCACGGGCAACCAGCGGAGCGGTAAAGGACAAGGAGCCGCTAAAAAAAGCGAAAACACCGCAGGGTCGGTTTGACAGTCCCGAGGATAAACCCAAAGATGCTCTAGAAAGTGAGAATGAAGCGGGAGTTGAGGTTACAGGGATATAGAGGGGCTTCAGTCCCTCAAAATAAGATGTGTTTTTTTATCGTTTTTTGTTGCATTAGGATTATTAATGCAAGTTCTGACACATTATTTATTTTAATTTGTTTAGTGATTGGAACGTCCATTATTTTGGATTGGAACATCTGTTGCTTTCACCACTTAGTTATTGTGGCTAGATTTACTGTATTTATTGTCTCACATCAGCATCTATAAAACCAAAACATTCTCAATAAGTAACAAACATTTTACTTTACTTAATTAAAAAAAAAACAAATTTGCATAACATTATGACCACTGACAGGTGAAGTTAATAACATTGATTTTTAATAATAATAATTACACCTTGAAAGGGCTGGGATATTCTGGACAGCAAGTGAACTCTTTGTCACTGATAACATGGACGCTAAGTCGTGATGTCTAGCTCTTGTGGGATGTTCTCTGTCTGCAGTGGACCTCCCAAAGGTTGCCCTAGATGGCCGGAGGTGGCCTGGTCTGATGAATCAAGTTTTAAGTAAGGGAGATTTCAGTGTGTGTTTACCCTGCTCATGTGGGGAAGTGATGAGACATAGATATACTGTGGGAGTTGAAGCTACGAAGGCCCCATCTTTTCAACTTAGATGAATAAAAGAATCTCCTACTGACACCCTCGGTGTAATATACCAAAGAGTTGGTTTGCAGCTGTTCTGGTGGCAAAGGGGACACCCACACAATATTAGATGTGTTATATGTTATGGCTGGTGTAATTTTTGATATACAGGGAGGAATAACTTTATGATCTTACTCTCTCCATGTTTGTATCTCTGCATCTATCCCTCTAGAATTTTGTTAGTTGATATTTTTTTTTCTATATCCAGATTAATTCGTATACGAATTGCTCTTAATTTTTGCAGCACTGACGGTGTGTTTGAGAAGACTGATGATAGGCAGGAAGGTAGAGCGGTTGTCCGTCAATCTCACAGTTGTTGCTTCAATCCCCGGCTCCTCTGGTCACATGTCGAAGTGTCCTTGAGCAAGACACTGAACCCCAATTTAGTTGTTCCCGGTGAGTGTTGGCCAGCTGCATAGCAGCTCCCCCATCGGTGAATGAGTGTGTGTGTGTGATTGTGAGTGCGAATGGGTGAATAAGAATCAGTGTAAAGCGCTATGAGTGCCAATCTTTCTTTGCGTCATTTTCCATGTATGTATATTTATTGTATATACATTATACACAGTATTCAAACAACAGAGTGTACAGCACATGTAATATACGCACGGGTTTGTTGTTTCTCATGGGCCTTTAACACAATACATGATATGTCATTAGATGAATGAATATGTAATAGGAATAAAAGTTCAGGTGAGCTTTATGAGAATAATGGCTTTATGATAATGATATAGTTAGAGGAGGTCATTATGACCGGGTGTACCCCACCTCTCGCCCAATGACTCCCAGTGAACCAGAACAGGATATGCGGTTGGGGACCTTTGGTGCTGGTCCCCAACACAGATAAAAAGGTGAGGGTTGCAGCAAGAAGGGCATCCGGCGTAAAAACTAAAATTATCGAAAATCTTCATGCGCAACAGGTGCCGTCGTAGTGACCCCTGATGGGACAAGCCAAAAGCCATTGATCTTTATAATGGATGGATGGATGGATGGATGGATGGAGTGTTTGCGTTGGTGATTTCTATATTCAAGTTTCCTGTTTAGTTGGACTAAAGCAACAGGCTGTCAGGACAAGTTGGGTCTGAGGTAAAGCACTACATTTACATTTTGTCATGTAGCAGACGCACAAGTACAAGGCAGCAAGAATCTAAGTCAAGGAGAAAATATCCTGGGGAAAACATCCAACCTGGGGGTCCCATTCCCCACTACCAATCACCAGGGGGGTTGCAAAGACTAGGAGTGTAAGAAAATGTGTTGAAGAAAACTATTTAAATGTGTTATTTAGATTATTCATTTTAATATTTAACAAGTTTAGATTATTATTTAAGATATAAACCTAAATAAAAACGTACCGTATAAGAGTGGATTGAGGACCACGGCACAAGCACAATGAAGAAGACCTTCACTCTGCTAAACATTCTCACCTGCATTTGATAAGCATTTAGTAACAAAGGGCTAAAAGAACAATGGTTAAGCATCAAGGAGAAGAAAACAGGGAATTTGTCAAAACATAACCCATTGGTTTCAAACTCTGGTCCTCGGCTATTCCCTGCACTGGTTGTTTCCTACCGTTGCTGAATAACCTTACATGGATAATCACCAGTGGGTAGAGCACTAGCTGGGTAGTAATCATTGGAAAACAAGCAGGACAAAGGGTCCCTGAGGACCATCCTTTGAAACAACTGCTCTAACCTGTATATGTTGCGAAAAGTATAAAAAAAAAAAAGAATATATGAAATCAGGCAGTATCTTGTTGTATTTCAGAGTTCACTGATGATATTAACCCTGTAACCAAGGAGAAAGGAGGTCCTCGAGGTCCAGAACCTACTCGCTATGGAGACTGGGAAAGAAAGGGCCGATGTGTCGACTTCTAGTCCAAAATCTGTAATTAAACCTATGTTATGGAGATGTAGAGTCTGAAACATCTTTTAAACCATTGCTTGTTTTTGCTGTAAAAGCCACAGCTTCAGGGAACTAACAAAACATGTATGTTTTACATAAACTAGTTGTACATATTTGAACCTGAAGTGGATCCTAGCTTATTGTCCAATCCAGCAGACATTCCTACACTAAACCCCTAAGAATGATGACCATCATACAGTTGAATTAACGCCTCTAAAACAGTATGAACATTTAGAATGACTTAGTTTAGCTACAGAATAAACTTTGAACTGACTGTGTACACGCAACAGAAAAACTTCAATCAGATCCTTTTCTTGATTAAATTTACGTAAGTACTGTGCACTTATGTGTACTAAAGGGAAGTAACGAGCTCCATCAGCCTCTTCCTCCTGCACAGTGTATGATTTTGCCTTTAAGCCAAAGTGATAAAAGTAATATATGAAAGTAGAGCTATGACTTGATTTTGATTATATGTATGAAATGTTTAACTTTTCTTCAGTAATCTCACAAAAGGCTTTATTGTAAAATTTGGTTTCAGGTGGGGATTACAGTCCCATCCTGTTTTAATATCACTGCCATGTCAAAGCTGATCAAATAAAGTCAATGCTCATAATAACACATTTGATTTCTTTTTCTGTTTGCGCAGACGTATCCTTGCTAAGTGCTATGAGTTTGGATACAGAACCAACTGTACCTACTAAGCACTGCATCTCCTTTGTAATCAGCTTGGCTTCTTAATAAATGTTTAAAGTTCCTATAGTCCTAAAAAGTACTAAATTATTTGAATTCTAGATCTGCAGAAAAAAAGTGTGGTGGAGGATGCATGACTATCACTGCATTTGATTCTGAAATCTCAGGAAGAAAACTTTTAAATGTAAACATTTGATTTTGTACCGATGCAGAGATTTGCATACTATATCATTTTAGTCAGGGAGACTAGAGGATACTGTATATGATATCTGTAAGCAGTTCAGTTAATGGTTGACATTGATTGATCCTGGGTGTCAAGAAATACAATAGCGAAAATAATATGATATGAAATATAATTTTGTAGCTGCTAAGATTTGTATCACTAGATAGAAATACAGCAGCATCCACCTCTTAAAATGTCTTCCTGAGACTTTACATGCAGTGATCAGTCGGCTTATATATTTTACCTTCTAGCTTTAAAGTGTGTGATACATCTAACACTCAAATGGACTGAGGATGGTGGGGATGCAATTTTTGGTAGGTAAAGAAAACCTCCAAAAAAACACATGAACTTTATTTCTGCAGCTCTATAAATCAAGTGGTTTTACTGGCACAGAGTTTTAAGTCCTTTCTGCATCCATTCCCAGTATGGCCACGTCAAATCAAACAGAAATAATCAAAGGTATTCTAATAAGCAAACTCTTCATTGTGTGTACTTTGAGTTTGACACCCAGTCTCCCCCAGTTTTAACCTCACATGCCATAACACGAGCAGGCTCTGTCTACACTGTTACTGGTGGGTCAGTAGGAGCCTGATGTGAGGAGCGGTACGTGAAGGCAGCACGGGTACAGGAAGGAGGCTGTAACATCACACGAAGCTTGTGTGAAGAGCTGCTACAAAGCGGACGTCTCGAGCTAATGTGACGCCCTAAATGTGGTAATTATTAAAACTACGAATACGCCAATTGTGTTGTGGAAACTGTGGCTTTTTTTTTTGGCAGTTTGTATGATGGACGTATCGCTTATTAGTTACTATTGTCTGACTTCCATCGTTGAAAAACAGTAACGCTAACGTTAGTGGGCGCTGGGAGTGTTTGTGCTAAATAACGTTACTTCAGTTGAGAGATTTGGTGAAAATGAAACTCTGGCGGACTGTGATGATACCGAATGAACGAGGAGAATATAACGGGTTGTTTAAGGGTCAGTGTTGTCTTCCTTTGGTTATCGATCATCGTCGATAAGCAAAACAATGTCTAATTGAGACATGTTTGAAATTAGTTCAATTTGTGTTCCCACATTTTAACGGTAGTAGAGCCAGTGAAACAGGAATGCTGCTTTAAATCTCGTACCATAGTGTAGGTTCCCGGTTTTATTCAGTTTCTTCCATGTTTGCCTTCTTTGTGTGAAGGGTTTTCTGTTTGGCAGCTGAATGGAGCTGCGGTCCGAGATGAGGAAACAGAGGATAGTGAAGTCCGTGTCCGGGAGCTCTGGTGTAGACAGTTTATCTTTCAGTTGAAGTTCATCTTCCATAAACGTTAAGGGAGAAAACTAATCTCCACCAGATTAGTTCTGTATTACGGACAAAAATTTCTGATCACGCACGAGTGTTTTCTTCACCCAACGATCCCTATTTGACGCGTGGTTATTAAAAAAATGTTTGCTGCAGCCGATGGCTCACAGGGAAATGACAGACTGCAGTCAGGGACCATCTCTAAAGCACATGCAGCCTGGGCAACATGGCTAATAAATGTTTTTCTCATTACCCTTATTTCTCAATTGTTTTGTGTTATTTCCTAAATATTTCAAAGCAACTTAATAATCATTTTGAGTCTACTATTCACATACAGATGATTTGGTTTTGAAATAAAATCATGCAACGTGCACTTATAAGGTGTTACAGCGTTTGTTTTCCCCAGTAGCTTCCTTTTTTTTGACTGACAAAGTCCAAACCACTTTTACTGACATCTAAGCCTCCTCCCACTATATGCACAGCCCTTAGATTTTGAATGAAAAACATGCATTGTGGTCAAATAAGCTATTATAGCGTGTTTTTTGAGTTTTTTGACACTTTGTTTCTGAGTTATGTCAAACCAACTGTTTTTTCATAAGGGCCCAGTGGCCTGTTAAACCCTATTTTTAGACAATAGCTTTATTATAAAGACATAGATCTGATCTAAAAAGGTCACTTTTGAGATTTAATCCAGTTGTTGTTTTCAACTTTATACTTATCTGTGTCCACTCAGTACATGTGCAAGCACAAGTCCAATATTTTTATATAAAAGCATGCAATATGTACTGATAAGGTGTTACAGGTCTTTATTCCAATAACTTCCTCAAATGTTTAGGGGACATACTTCAAGGCACTTTTATTGACATCGGGCCTCCTCCCACTGCATGCACAACATCTGTATTTCTATTAAGTTTGTCACCATTGCATTCTATTATAGGATTAAGTTTCAGTCTGTTTTTTTTAATTTGCTGATATATCCTGTATTTATATTGCATCAAAAACTAGTTTTATTTAAAACGTAAGGATTGTGGGAGGAGGCATAGCTGTCAATAAATGTGGTTTGTACTTTATCAGTCAAAAAGTAAAGAAGCTATTGGGAGGAAAAAAACACTGTAAAAAGTACATGTTCCAGAATTTTATTCCAAAACCAAATCATCTGTAATGACTAGACTCAAATGATTATGAAATTGGTTTGACATATTTAGAAAACAATGCAAAGAAAGGTAACAATGAGGGTAGTGAGAAAAACTTTTATTAATCCTGTTGGCCACACTGCATTTACTTTTAGAGATATTCCCATAAGTCTGTCAATTCCCTGTGAGCCATCAAAGCATTTTAAATAACTATGCTTCAAATACGAATCATGGGGTAAAGAAAACAATTGTGCGTGACCAGAAACATTTTTGTCTGTAATGCAAAATAAATCTGTTTTCTCTGTTAAAATTTATTGAAGTTGAACATCACCAAATGTCTGAATATCCAACTTTAAACTGTCTACCTGCGGTTTCACTGGGTCGTGTCCCTGTAGGTAACCAGTGTTTGGTATGTGTGCTTGTTCCCATAGTTACATCCTCCCCTGTCCCACTCTGTGTTTGACAGACTGTATGTTTAAGTTTGGACAAATGTGAAAAGGCTCAGACATTAAGTTAATTCAACCTACTAGCTACCGATAGACTCGGTTCTGTGTTCATGACTATTAGTGATAGTGACACATACTGTAACTACAGTCATGGATCTATTACTCAAGAGGCCATTGGGCTTCTGCTTGGGCCCGAGAGGCAAGAAACTATCACAGAGACACACCATTCTAAAGAGACAAGAAACTAAAAAAAATTGAGTCAAAAAGGTGTCAGAGAGACAAAACAAAAAAAAAAGCACACAACCAAGGTAAATGGTGCTCAAAGCTTTCCAGGCTTTCACCACAGCCTCTTTCATTTGTTTTGGATGTTACTACCTCCAGCCTCCTCTTTAGCAGGTAAAATGCAGCTCTATAGGGTTTTAGTCTAAAGATTGATTTGGCCAGTCTAAAACCTTCCACTTCTTGCCCCTGATGAACTCGTTGTTGTTTGGCAGTGTGTTTTGGGACATCATGTTGCTGCATGGTGAATGATCTCCCAATCACTTTGGTTGCATCTTTCTTCAAATTGGCAGACAAACTGTTTCTGTAGATTTCTGAGTTTCTTTAGCTTCTGCCATCATGTGTTATATCATCAAAGAATATTAAATGAGCCCATCCCAGAAGCAGCCATGCAAGCCAAGGCCATGACATTACCTCCACTGTGTTTCATAGATGAGCTTGTGTGTTTGGGATCATGAAGAGATCCTTTCTTTCTCCGAACATTAGCCTTTCCATCACTTTGCTCTCGAGTCCAAAAAATTTTGTTCCAGAATTTTTTAAGGCTTTAGTGTTTGGCAAATTCCAGCCTGGCCTTCTTATACTACTTGCTAATAAATGGTTTGCATCTTCTGGTGTACTTCTGTACTTTTGTTCATGAAGCTTAACTGTAAACTGCCATCTGGAGGTTGTTGCTTATGTAACTAGCAGTTGTTTTAGGGTCTTTCTTTAACAGCTCTCACAATTTCCTGTTGTCAACTGCTTTTGTTTTCCTTGGTCGACCCATTCGACCGCTGTTACTTAGTACACCAGTGGTTTGTTTATTCTTAAGGACATTCCAGATGGTTGTACTGGCTATAGCCAATGATTGTTCCATGGCTCTTATTGATTTTCCATCGTCTCTCAGCTTCACAATTGCTTGTTTTTTATGAATAGACAGCTCTCTGGTTTTCATGTTGGTTACACCTCTTAACTATAAATGTAGTCTGAACAGGCAAAAACCCCAATCTGAAACTGAACGTAGACACTCATTGCAATTCATTGTCACAGTCACAGATTCCAATAGTATCGCTCACACGAAAAATTGGTGGGTTCAAACAAAAGGTGCTATCTTCTAAGTTGTGTATCAGATCCAGATGTAAGTGACTGGAAATGAAAGCTGATATGTTGTTCTCTTGTCTCATATTCATCTTGAGTTTAAACCTAAATCTTTTGAGTCTACGACAAAAATAAAGTAGTTGGCCTCACTGTTCCAAATACTTTTTGATGGGAGTGTATATTTAACAATATCAGATATTCTGACCTTGTTTGTCGTAGAGTGTCGTAGAGTGTCACAGTCAATCGGTTTACACACTGTTTAGTGATATTCTGATTAGTTTCCCCCTGTTACCATGTGAAGGGGACAGTGTGTCAATTTGTCTAATAGAAATTTTAAGCTGAGCAAAAGGGAAGTGACAGAGAACAAAGCTCTATTGTCAACTGAAAGCAGCAGTGTCAGTGCATGAAGAAGGCAGAGCTGACTGAAACAAAAAGACATTGTCAGAAATTGTCAATTTCCTCCTCCATCATGCATGAAGAATTAAAAGCAGAAATGCTATGCACATGAGGCATAAAATGCTGCTCGATTTCATACCCACTGACCCAAATGTGTGTGTTGTTCTTAGAAAAGAGCCGAGCAAGGAGCCTTTTTACAACGCAGTAACAGTATGTGCAAGTTGTCTACTTGATATGTCCACAGCTGTGGACAGTGACCCACTCCACAGACACTGTTCTTCCTTGTTTGTCCCCTTAAGCACAGGCAGGTCTAAGCATGCAGTCTTAATGAGATCAGTCAGGTGAGGAGCAACGTATCATTATACTGCCTGGACACATCCGCATGCTTATCAGGCTGCTGCTTAGTGATCCCACAACAAATAGTAGAGAAACTGGAAGTCACTTACAGTCATGTGCGAAATTTAGCAGCCGTTTTTAAAATTATTTTTCTTTGTGTGTGTGTGTGTGTGTGTGTAAAAACAAAAATTACCGGTCTTAGTTTTAGGCCAACCTTAGATGAACAGCAACATATAACTTTTTTTTTCACTGTGCTATTCATTTAACAAAAATTAAGCTTAAAAAAACTTAAACACATAGGGAATATAAGGTTCACTCCATGATTCAATAGCTTCTAGATCCACCTTTTAACAGCAATAACTTTAATTACTCGTTTCCTGCCCGACTCTATCAGTCTCTCACATCAGTATGCAGAAATTTGGCCCATTCTTCTTTACAACATTGCTTCAGTTCATTGAGGTTCAAAGATGTGATGCAACACAGTGGTAAACATGGTTTTGGATTATTGAATGATTTATAGGTTCTGTTGCGGATTAGAGACCCTCTAGAAATAGAGTTTCTGATCCAGCTTTTAAGTCATGCTCCTTTTACCAAGCACTTGCGAATGTACTGCTTAATGAGTTTGTTTCCTGTGTAAATTACAGTGCTCCTGGATGACTCTACTCAGCAGCATGAGGTTTTTTGTTAAGGCACTGAACAGAGAAGTCCGTACCAACCTTGCAGCTCCTCCAAGGTGCATGACTGATCAAATATAATCAACATTTTAAGGATATGAGAAAACTAGACAATTTAAGTTTTTGTAACCAACAAAGTATAAATTTTGAATACCGACGTGGTATATTTCTTCAGTTGACAGGATCGTTATACATTTCCTTTGTCCAATGGAAGCCAAGGGATGCAACCACCAACAAAAGTCTTTCCCAGACTTTAAACACAGTAGAAGTTTCTCAAGCACTATAACAAAAGACGGTGAAAAAGCCAATGCAGAGAGAGACAAGGGAGGGCCACACAAAAGTGTTACTCTGGCACCTACCTCCAGGTATCTGACAGACCGACAGTATGTGATGAGAAAGCCTCTGTTTTCATCAGAACAGCAGACATCCATCTTAAAGAAGAAACATCCACCAAAGCACACAGAGAAGGTGAGGAATATAGAGAGTATTTAACTAGAAATGAAGCTGACGTTGTTTGAATTCTAGTCATTTTCGACTATTTTAGAAACATGCTTTTATATTTAAATGGGATGGCAATTTTACTTCACTGTCATGTTTACTTCAAATACTGTACTACTAGGTGTCAGTCTGACAGGTGTCAGTCTGCTTGTTCTTTTTCTGTATTTCACGTGACATAAACTATGCTGTTACTGCTGTGGCTGACAACATTTCAAAAACACCTAATTTCCATGTTCGATGTGTTATAGCATTTAAAAGCTGAGGAGTACATCAGGATTAATGTTCCATGTTGGCTTTACAATATCCTTTGCCATTGGTGCCAGCTGTATTTACTCTGCTTCAAGGCCAATCTCACAGTTGTTGGTTCAATCCCCGGCTCCTCCGGTCACATGTCGAAGTGTCCTTGAGCAAGACACTGAACCCCAACTTTGTTGCTCCCGGTGAGTGTTGGCCAGCTGCATAGCAGCTCCCCCATCGGTGTATGAGTGTGTGGGTGATTGTGAGTGTGAATGGGTGTAAAGCGCTTTGAGTGCCAATAGGTAGAAAAGCGCTATATAAGTGCAGACCATTTACTATTTACCATTTATATGGCTCTGGGAGTCCACAGATCCACAAAAAGACATAATATCTACAAATGGAGAAGACAGAACTTCCTAGTAGTGTCTCTCCTTCAAAAAAATAGTCAGAGAGCACAGGATTGACTCATCCATAAAGTCAGAAAAGATCCAAGCAAAATATTCAAGGACCTGCAGCCTCTCTCACCTCAATATACATATCTACCAGGGAAGACACGAAGTAGATATGGCATCATGAGAGATTGATAAAGTGAAAACCCTTGCTAACCCAGAAGAACATTAAGGACCATTTGAATTCTGTCACAACATACCTAGACGATTCTCAAAGATTTTAGGATAATGACTGAACAGTCAAAAGTTAAACTGTTAGACCGTAGACGGGTAAATGGTAAACGGTCTGCAGATATATAGCACCTTTCTACCTTATTGATATACAAAGTGCTTTACTCCTCTTTATATTCACACAAAGATTGGGGAGCTGCCATGAAGCTAGTCTGTCCCACCATAATCACATACCTTGAGGTTCAACTGCCTTGCTCAAGGGCACTTTTCAGGGTGTGTTTACGTTTTTCACATCGATGGTTTAGGAATTGAATCCCATTTTTTTCAATAATTACAATGATCATTTAACATGTTTGCTCGGGTTGTCTTTGTTAATGTTAGAGTTTGTTCATTTTGTTTGAAGATCTCAAGAAGTTAGGTCTGAGATTGGAGATGGTCCAATATGTTTCACAGCATGTACTGTAAATATGAATTCTGTAAATGAAAAGAGGCTTTATTTTATCGGCCAATGCTAAAATGGTTTTACTGTAACTGCCAATGGTATGGCACTTTTTAATTCTTCCAGCTTTTTGCCTTGTAGGAGAAACAGGTGGATGTTAGCAGAGGAGAACATACTGACAGGACCTTCTTGTCCAGGGCGAGAGAGGAACTGACCGTAGAGAGCTTTAGCCGTTCGTACAGAGACAACTCACCTCTCTCAGTCTCTTCAGACGACCTCTACTCACCCCTGGGTGTCTCAGAGCTCTCAGGCAGGTTTTGCCATGAGGGACCCACTTTTGGATCACATTTCTCCAGCAGCAGATCACCTCAGCTAAGCCTCTCCAGATCCATTCTGGAGATCCAGACACTAAACTCTCCTCTGAGGCCACACCTGGCCTCCACTGTCCTGTATCCAACCTATATCCGTCACACAGGGCACTCCAGGCCCGGCCGGACTCAGATGAGGTTCGGTGGAACTGAGAGAAGAGTTGGGGCAGAAACCAAACTATCCACCATTGGCAGACACTCAAAGGGAGAAAACATGACTCCCCATCAGTGGAAATACTGGGCCTGTGCTATCCCTAAAGGTTTGCCTCCATCTCCAAATAGGTGTTCTCCAGACTGGGAACCAGACAGGGAATATCAAGGTTTGCTGGATTACACCTACCCCCTGAGGCCAGGAGAGGTAGTCAGTGCATGGGACAGTTCTGAACTCCTGGAAGACACTCTCCTTTCCACAGACCTGCAGGACTCAGGAATTGAACTAGAACACCTTTGTAGCTCTACCAACCTGTCAGGCTTGGACTTAACTATGGGTGGCAGAGGGAACACCGCAGAGAGAAGCCCTATCAGTGCAAATCATTGCTCATCTGACCCACCAGGGCATACTGGATCCTCAGATGACCTGACCTCCAGCACCCCTCTTTCCCAAACAAACCCAGTTGGCTTGTCCTTGGAGGGTTTGGACTGTAGTGATGAAAGGGGAGTTGGACTGAATAATTACAAAAGTGTTTGTCACCCTCATTGGCATCATGCACAGTCCTCCTCCACCTCCACTCCTTTTATCCGCTCTACCAGTGTCCTTCCTCAGTCCAGGTGTGTAGGTGGGGAGATGGACGAGGAGTTCTGGCGTCTTCCGGATCAGCTAGACGAGCTCCAGCAGCTTTCCAAACAGGTCAGTTTTGTAACAATAATATGTATATCATTGTGTAGAAAGAAAACAAATCGAAGTATGTTTGAGGTGGTTGGTTCAGACCTTTTGCTTTAATATGGTTTCAACAAAGCACTGGAGAATGTTAATATTAAATAAATTGAATAAACATACACATATACAGTCACACCTTCTTTTCCAAGCTTCTTGATGGGAACCACATATGCACATATTCACTCTCCGCTGTACCATGTTTTTATTATTCAAAGTGGGTGGAGTGCATTATCATAAGAGGTGGTTCGAATGTTTAATAATAAACACAATTATAACATTTAGAAAGTAGAATTCATGGCAGAGCTGCTGTATTGGATTGCATTAGATTGTACAGGTGTAGCTAATGAAGTGGCCAGTAAGTGTATATTGTCAATGGTACGTCTTGAAAAAAATCACAAAACATCTCCCCATAGTGAACAGACCACTCATCCTGTTGAGGGTAAAATTTAAGAGTTTATGGTGCTTAACTGTATCAGTTTCTCATTGGTGTTTTACTAAAACGCTGTATTTATCCGTGTCTGATAAAAAGATTGTGATAAGAATGTGGTCCCTGTGTGCAGGTGAGGGAGGTGACAGTCCAGTTGAGCCGACCTGTCAGATCCAGCTGGGAGTCTCTGGAGCCAGGCATCACCTCCATCCTCTCTTCTATCACCCTCCCTGAGAAACAGGATGCTGAAGAGGAGGAGGCAGCAGAAGTCAAAGACCCAGAGAGTTTTTGTCAAGACACAGCAAAGGGGAAAGATGAGATGGGCAGAGGGGAGAAGAGTGATACTCAGATGGGTATGTGTTGTAAAAGTATTAGATAGGCTTTCTGGTTTTTAGCCTCTAAAAACACTGACAGTAAAGGTGGAGTTTACCCAAATTTCAACTCACTTAGTGCTACTGTATCTGTCTGCTGACACTTTCAGTTTTATTTATGAAGTTTTCACAATTCTGTAAGAGTTTTCCTTTACACTGGAGAAGAGACATTATTTACTTTGTTGCAAGCATTTTACAAAATCCATCTTCTGTCTGTCAGCTGCTCATCACAGGGACTGTGTGGAGGTGAAAAGGACCTCTGGTGACTGGGTGGAGCCTTTTGGAGATGGGGGACAGGGTCAGTCCAGTCTCAGGGAGGCAGAGGCTTTAGTCAGGCTGCTGAGTGGCCTCACACTGCCTGGCAACCAAGGGAGCAGGCAGGAGGTACAGGATCAGCGGGAGTCCCTGATGAAACACATCCAGGTAGAAAAATGGTCTGAATCATAAATCTGACTTCAGGGCTCGACATTAATGCTTGCCCAGGGCAAGTAAACTTGGTCAAGTGCAAAATAAATATAATGGTCTCCAGTGGTTCCCAAACATTGATTTATATGTATTGCTCTGCCACAAATGGGTTCAAATTTGGGTTAAATGGGTTAACATTTCATTAAACCGTATTAAATAACAGTGTAGCTTCGCAGTGGTTAGCGTTAATGAGTAATGTGTTTGCCATCATTAAAACACACTTTACTACAATATTTTACTATGGTTTTTAAATATCTCCAATATACTAAATTTGACTACTTTTACTAAAATTGAATTAAAACAGACTTACAGGCTGTGTTGTAAGGAGAATTGATGAGCAAAGCACAGCAGCTCTTCAAAACCTGAAAAATCTGTGTTTACCACGAAAATTAAAAATTCACACCTGCCTCTATGTATCTTATTATGCATTATTCAAAGGCCCTTTACTCTCATTAAAGTCATGTCAATGTTTTAAGCTGTATTTGGATCTATTAGCTTTAAAAATGGTTTTATTTTTATTTCATTCATACATTCATTCATTTATTTATTTATTGTCCTTTCGACTTATCCCGTGAGTTCAGGGTCGCCACAGCAGATCATTGCCCTTCCTGACGCAACCAATTTCTACCAGGCTTGGACTGGCACTGCATAGCTGACATATGTCGAACCACCAACCCTGTGATCCGTAGACGACTGTCTTACCAATTGAGCTACAGCCGTCCCAGATCTATTAGCTTTTTAAATATTAGATATAGATTCAGACTACCAGCTGTTATAATATTGTGTTAGATACACATTTAATCGGCGTCTTTATTTTATGTTTTGTATATTAAATATAATCTAAAAATCCCTGTTTATCTTATTTACCTTTAAAGTGCGGCAGCACGGTTACAGGAACATACAGTGTCACTGACATCATAGCAATATGAAGAGCTCTGACTGTTATTGAAATCTATTTGTGCTCACATTGTGACTATTCATTGTGTGTGTGTTTTAGGTGTTTTGTTCACACCTGGAGCGGCTCATCCAGCAGCTGTACACCTTGTCAGAAAAGATGGAACTGCTTGCAGCCCCCACTGTGGACATGGACAGTGTGAAGTCATCTCTGGCTGACTATCAAGTGAGGACTTGGTTTGAGCAGGAAGACATACATGGGGTTGTGTCTGTACGACACTGGGTGGGCTGGACATGTTTACATATTTGTAAGCGAGCCGCGTCAAGTGGTGTTGAATGGTCTCCATTTGTTCATGATCTATCTGACCCCTCCTCTCACTACACCCATCCTTGAGAGCCAGAACGCTCTCAAAAATACAAACACCACTTAATAGATAAGAAGATGAAAATAGAAAACCATGCTAATTTCAAGTAAGCAGCAGCGAGTGAGAAGCATCCTTCACTGCACAGAAATCCTTTACCGTGTGTTAGGTCAAGTGTCAGCAGACCCAGCTCCACACAATCAGCTGTTGCTAACTTGATGTGCGGAGTGTTACACTTGTTGCACTCACATTATAATGTCATCAGAGTTTTCAGAGAGAAGTGAGCAGCCATCGACCCCTGACCTCCTGTGTTCTGCACGCCGGACAGCTCCTCCTCAGCTGCATCAACACAACATCTCCACGTCAGTGGGTTTATCATCAACAAAAATTCTATTGAAAACTCAAACCTCTCTATGTCCTACCAACTCGCCTTTTTTTGTATACTGTCTTTTGCCTTTCAGTTTTAAGAAATGCCCTGCTTCTTATCGAGAGGCAGTCTGTAGATCTGCAGACCCACACTGAACACTTCCTGTCGTCCATCGTCTCTGCCATGGACAGCCTTACCCAGCCCAGTCAGCCAAGTCCAGTCCAGAACAGCAGACAGGAGGACTTGCAGCCAGTGGAGCTTCGGGGATCTGCATTATGAACAGACTACAGGAAGCATCTGGTCACACTCTTATGAAGGAAACACTGACTTTAGTCACTAAAGTCAACTTGATTAATACAGGGCCGTTTTCTGTGAAATTTTAATATTGCACAGCTTTTTCTACTTACAATCACTGTCACTATTGTACCTGTCACAACTTCCACCTCCTCTGGTTACTTGTAATGCACATTAGTAGTTTATCAAGAAATTACAGAAGTGACTCAGTACGCAGAATACTAGACAACAGGCATAACTCGTGGATCAGTGGAATAGGAAAGTAAAAGTAAACAACAGCAATATCCTTATCTGACTGTGAGCAAGACAGTGGTTGCATATTAATTTCAAATTACATTTTAAACATTTAAAATTTTTAACATTTCTAAATTTGTATTAAAAAATCTAAGTATAACAAGTATAAATTTATGGGTTATGGTTGAATGTCAATGACAATAAGACCTCTTTCTTCCAAAAGTGCTACTCAGAGGCATCTGGACTCATTTGAGTTTCTCTGATTCTAAAGGCTTTATCAATTCTGACTGGTCTGGACTCCAAGGTATTTACCTATGTGAAGTTCATTTGTTAACAATTCGAGGGTTGTTAAAGCCCCAGATGGATCATTGTCCTGTTCCACCATCATGTGTGTCATTCGGGTCATCAGTCAAAGTATGAAGGGCTGAGAACCATCTGGAACGGATGACAAAGCCTCTTTCACAATGAACTCCAGCGAAATCAGCCCAACACATTGTCTGGAGTTAAGTTTCACACATGTAACATTTTCTGAGTCAGAAGCATCGTCACGGAAGAAGCTTTGCTTGATTTCATTGCAGGGTCAAAGGAGGAACAACATGAGGGAAAACTCAGCCTTTTGGAAACAGTTTTTTGTTTACAGTACAAACAAATAAATAAACTTTGTAAACATGTCCACGGTTTAGAACTGAATATGTCTCAGATGAGAGAATAACTGAGTAGCACCTTTGGGACAACCATGACCTGGATGACTTAGAAGCCCTACAGACAAATCTTTTTCTTGATTATTCACCAGAATAACAAATGTATCATTATTTAATTTTTTTGTTTTTTGTGTTTTCAAAGTGGATCTCAGGTCAAGTTGTAATGGCAAATGTCTTGTTTACAGCCACACTTTTCATTTTGGGTTTACTTTGATTTACAGTCTGCACTGCTTTATTTAAAGATATGTAAGTAGTGTGCCACTTTAACCTACAGTGTCCCTAGAGAGACTTTTTATCTTGACTATTTTTTGTATTCCTTCTTATTCATAGCATATTCAAGTCCAGTTCTAATACACAGCATGTTGATTTGGCACTTTTTGTCAGGAGTGTGTCACTTTTCAAAGCCTTTTAAGCCTTAACTCTGACTTAATGATCTGCTCATCATTTAAAGACAAAATGTAAGACAGTTAATCAGTGAAAGAAATAAATCAAGTCTTCTTTTAAAAACCATAATCACTTCTAGTCCACACTTGAGAGACATCAGACAGTTCTCTGATCTGTGAGCAGCTGGTTAGTGTCACACACACCATATACTGTGCACACAGCGTAGCTACTGGATCTATGGTCCTGATTGTTTTACATGGTCCTTTAATAAGGTAAAGACCTGTATGGGACAGATGCTCCAACATACACAGCCTTAAAACATATTTTTGATATGTCTGGTATGTTAAAGGGTCAGTTAACCCAAATTACAAAATATAAATGTTATTTTGTTTTTTTTTTATTCCTTTACAGATTCCATGTGCTAATATAATGGACAATCCACGTTCAGTAGATTTCAATGGAGCAGAAACTTGGACGTGGGTGGGCACGTATTAGAATTACATATTAATCATATTGAATTTGGGTGAATCTACCCTTTAAAAATGTTTTTTCATATTCTGTCATTAAATCCAAGTCACTGAATAAAGCTCAGTGTGGTTTTAGTCTCTTTTTTTGTTTTCACATTTATGGAAAAGTGAAGTCCACTCAGTTTCATGATTTCTAAGAATTTCATGTTCCATTTTGGTTTTATGACAAGTTGTTTTTTTTTAACCTTTTTTAATAACAAAGTGATAAACAAAAAGATTGACAGTCATGAAACATAATTACATACTTTGTTCATGTATACATACCTTTAGACAATATATTTCAATAAAGAAAACAATATATTTTTAAAGTGTCAAAGCAATTTACAAAGGGAAAAGAACAAAAATTAAACATACATAAATACAATGAGTAAATCAGCGACATTGTAGAGATGTCAAGTTTACATTTTGCTAAATATCTCTCTAAACAAATGAATTGTTTGTTTTTGTTTTACATTGGTTTAATGGATTTAATATAGTGATCACTTTCAATAATAAATTATTCAAATGATTGGGGGGCTTTTGAAAACTTGGATTTTCGAATATTAAATTTACCCATCAGGACAAATAAGGTTTTATGACAAGTTCTGTGTGAATTCAGCCTCTGATGTTTCCAAATATTCTTGTGTTGGTGGTGTTGGGTTGGTGTCATCGATGGGGTGTGAAATGTACACGTTTGGGTCAAAAAAGGATCAATTGAAATCTGTGTAGAGGCTGCCAGAAAGAGTTGAGCCTATAGTGCACATAAAGATGACGTTTTTTGTAGGCAAACCCGGAAGTTAGCATTTTCCTGTCTTCCTCGACAAAAAGTAAATCAAATTTTTCCCATGAAATTTAGTTTTTTTCCGGAAGATAAGCTTCGTGTAAAACATAAGATTATGATACTTACACAATTTGTTTAGCAAGATTACCTTTACAGCTGAATACCACTTTATGAGTTTTGAAGTTTAATTATCTTATTAATTAGGTTACCTCTTGTACAATAGCTAGACAGACTGATCTAACTGAAATCTAGCCTGATGCAGAAATAGATTGGATTAATTTATGAAGCATTAAAATCTCTCTATCTTGTCTCAACTACAGACCTTAATTCAGACATTTAACCAAAAAATATTATTATACCATTGTCTTAATATTCCTGCAAATCCTAAAGCAGCCTTTACTGTTATGAGGTGGAGCTAATTTGAACAATCTTGGGCAGACTATAGGTACCAGATTACTTCTTTTATTTAATATTATAATTTTATTTTAATTGTTGATTTACAGATAATTTTGTCTTTTGGTTAATCGGTTTATTAAAAAAAACAAACTCAGGAAATGGGTCACAGTGATATAATCACACAATGTTTTAGGGTTATAAACCTTAACATTTGTCAAAGAAAATAACAGGCAGTATTTTGTTAATACATGAAATTTATTGCATAAAAGCTAAGGATGTTACCAATTTATTGATAAGAGTATTGTACCAATAATTTACTCTCCTTTTTTTAATTGTAATGTCTTGGTAAATATGATTTTTAGCATCTAGTATACTTCCTATTTAGTGAGTAGTTCTAGGATTTTTGATGAGCATGCACGCTAAAAGGTTCTAGGACATCACATCAGTGTATTTGATGACTTGTTTTAAGGAAGTGCTGACTCAAATGTTTCCTCTTTCTTGACGTTAATCGACAATGCAGTGATTCAAGCTTCCCACCAGTTGTACCTGTTACTGTATGCAGACCAGCAGCCTCAACTTTGTGGGATAGGACTAAATTCACGGTGGGTCTTGGGTCCAAATACACCCACATATGGCTTTTGTGTTGCAGTTTGACTTTAATGTATATTATCATAGAGCATTGTTCTTATCCATACATCAAACACTCGTCCCAGAGTTCTCTTTAAACTGATTTCAGTTGCCTTTATTATGAAAACAAGAAAACCTTGTACTTTATAGGTGCAACGTTGCACAGATTACAAACCATTTTGCAAACAGACCCCATGTAAATGGCAGTTTACCGTTTATACTATATGCCAAATGAATGTAGAATAAATTATTCAAACAGGTTTTCTACACAGACACGCCATTTGATACAGTCTGGTAGTACAATATTTATTTGCAGTTTGAGTGTTACATGTTGAGCAACAAACTTAGTTGTATTTAGCCACAAATGTAATGCAGAGAAAAAGAGTCAAGACTATCCCAATATTGTAATGAACACTACATAATGGCAAATCAGATCTTACATATATATATATACACAATGTTTATGTACATATACTGTTGCACTAGATTTTAGATGCTGGACAGCAAGAGGCTGCTGTGCAGAGGTTGGTGAGAAAAAAAAAAAAAAAGTTCTAATGGGGACAGACTTGACCAACAGACACATGCTGACACAAACAGCAACATAACCACAGAGGGAAAGAAAATCAGAAAAGGTCTGTACAAACTTAGTGAAACTGATTCATTTACCACCCCCGCTTAGGAATGCAGAGAAACCAACACACTCTTTCGGTCTCTCGCTCACACGCACGCACACACGCACACACACACACACACACACACAGTTCCCATGAACCTGTGTTCAGAGGGCCAAATAAAAGTAGTCTCTGAGAGGTCTGACATGGAGATAATGGGGGACTTTGTGAGGTGGGGGCAGGTCATCAGTAACAGGACAGTCTGACGAGATGAATGCTTTATTTCTTTTTTGACAGTGCGGCCAAAGTATATACAGTACAAATACAGGGACGAGACGATAGGAATCATGTCTTCCCTGTCTTGTGTGACTGTGTGTGTGTGTGTGTGTGTGTGAGTGGTGGTGGTGCTTTGCTGGGACACATTGGTGTTAACAGGAGGATGGCGGCCAGGCTGACAGACCTGCAGAATAAGCAGGAAGTGGGTCAAGAAGTACAGGGAGATTCAAAGTTGAAGTGGTTTCTCTCAGCAGCATCCTCCTGATGAAGGCTTGACAGTAGTGCCAGGGGTCAGCTTCACATTGGCCTTTTCCCCCCCTCCGGCTGTGGCCCCAGGACCCATCCTCTTTTTGATTTCAGCAGCCATGGTCATAAAGGCCTGCTCCACATTGGTGGCATTCTTGGCACTGGTTTCCAAGAAGGGGATGCCTAGAGAGTCTGCAAACTCCTGGATACATCAAAGAAGCAACAGAAGTTTCCACATTTGTTTTCAACTACAGTCTGTTTTTGTTTTCTATTAGTGCAAAGCAAAATAATTCCATTAAGAGCTGGTCATGTTGGTACATGTATTGAATGCATTTACATGGACTTAAGTAACAGAGTTACAGTTTGCTTTCTCTGGAAAGTTATTTTCTTAAGTGTCATGTATACAAGGAAGCTGGTATCCCAAATCGGGTTAGGGGATTAGGGAAACCTGGTTTACCCAGATAGATTTTCTGTAGGATAACACAGATTTCTCTGCCATGTATATGCATGACCAGGTTTTTAACTGGCTTTTTTCAACTGTGAATGTGTGTAACCAATGGCTGCAGACAGTAAGCAGCAAGCAGCTGAGTGAAAGAATGAATGAAGGTAGAGATCCTTAACGAGTTAACGGGGCAATGCCACCTCCTTTTTAAAATAAAGTCATCGTAAAATGACAGAAAATTTAATTAACACAAAGTTTCTTGTATAAGTCTTAATAAGTCACTGTCCCCTGTGGATTTTTAAGATTCTGAGTATTGTGGATAAGCTTTATGTGTCTTTCATTTCTCTCCCCTTGTGCTGTGACACAAACACACACAGACAGGACAGAGATAGTCAAAAAGAAGCGTTTTCCGTCATTATACAGTTAAAATCTGTGTGCCAGGCTTCTAAAATAAGTCGGAGGTAGAGGAGAAATCGGGGTTACTCATCTGCTGCATGTATATGCAGATTTCCTGTAACCTAGTAACTCAAGTTCATGTAAACACTGTTCCCCGATTACCCGGGAAAGCTGATTTTTCTGAGTACCAGGGTTACTTAAGTCCATGTAAACGAGGCCACTGAGGCAGGCAGTATGAGACAAACCAGTCTGTTACACGTTCGCCAAAGTGTCACTGTGCTTCTACATTTTCTTCAACAAAACTCAAGTAGACTATCGTCAGACTAATTTAGTAAAGCAAACAAAGAGCAGTCAAACAAAAACCTAATGGCAAGAAGAAATATGTGAATGATCTGATTTTCTGCATTAATTATTCATAAAAATGTGATCTGACCTTCAACTAAAGCCTCATGCAGATGACATTAACATTATGATAAAATATTCTCTGTTGGCCCTGGTTGTTGAACTGCATGTTCTAGAAGGAACTTTAAACATTCTAAAAGGACAAAAGCAAAAACTAAAAACCTTGGGGGAGGGGGTACAGAATGACCAAGGAGAGGCTACTAATTAACTCAAATCTAAGCACAGATATGAGATCCATATTGATATCCTGGATTTATAGATTTATGCTTCTACATTATGAGCAGAAAGCAAGTGAAGATATCAATATAGGTAGTTAGGTAGTGACCTAACTGTATTTTGATGCCACTTGACCTCTTCTCACTAATTTAGGGTCCTTCCCTGTTAGTTCCTATATCAAACACATGGGAAAACCTCAAGCAAATCTCTTCAACTCATTGGTCCCCTAAGGGTAGAATGTGATACCTAACTCACAAACAGCAGCTCTTTTCCCAACATTCAGAAAACTGTTGAAGATGGAACTTTTCTGCAACACTGTATTTTTTTGACGTGTCCTAAATAGCATTTAAAACGTGTTGTTTTAGAGAAATGTGACGTTAGCAGTTTCTTCTTTCCAGATACTGAATGATATTGCAGTGATTCAAGCTATTGCATTGGTTCTGTTGGTTACTGTTGACTGACAAGGCCAATTTTGTGGGATTTCTGTGGGCTAATTTAAAAGCACCTACAAATCAGTAGATTTCCAGATGGTTCTAATGCAGTAGTTCTCATTCATGTTGTACTGACCTTGTACTTCTGTGTTGAATACTCTATCTTGAAAACACTCACTCACATACTTGGCTTGTTCACCCTAATATTTGTGTTTCTTGGTTGTCCTAGAGTTTTACATATTCCACAGCAAGCAGGGATATTGTTTAACAACCTGAACATCTGATTCAGCTCTCAAAGCTTCCACTGCTTAGAACAAGGCCACAATTTCTTGCCAATTTTAAGGACGAGATTTTACACTCAAGACTTTTGGTCAGTCTGAGTTTCCTGTAATAGAAGATTCTAAGGGTTACCATCGGTACTCTACAGTTGATGCTAATGAAACATACTGACTCATTACCAGGAGAAAGGACAATAAAGGCTAACTTTAAAAAAAAAAAAAGCAGCTATAGCATGAAAGCAGATGATTAACAACAGCTTGTGTGTGAAACTTTACCTTTGCTGTTGTATAATCCACCACCTTCTTTGTGGTCAAGTCACACTTGTTCCCAACCAATAGCTTGTTGACATTTTCACTGGCATAGCGGTCAATCTCTTGTAGCCACTGTTTGACATTGTTGAAGGACTCCTAAGACAGCAAACAAAGATACAAGGAAATAAGGCGCGGCGTGAGGAATCCAGGAAACACATTTTAGGTGAAATGAGATTTTCTTTATGGTCACCAAAGGAGCGAGGAGACGTGAAGTGAGCAGCCAGTGAGAAGCAGGCTGCAGTAGCTGTAGCTGCCTCACAGCTGTTATTTAAAATCCTACTTGAGGAAGGTTTCATATTGCATAAATTACACTTATTACAATTACACAATATTATTTATTATCGGACTGAAGTGGATAGATTACATGATGTCCTTATAAAACTGACAAAGTAATTATCAACTAGACTCCTTAGGATGTGCAAGCTCACAAAAGGAATGGTAATTTCTCTGTTAATTAGGAACTGGGCAATCAGATTCTGTGTCATCATAGTGACTCCCTGGTTTCGATGGTAAAAGATTAACCCTCAATAAACACCAGCTCATGTAATGTAGCTAATGTAGGAGTTGTAACCGGTATGGTGCTGTACTGACCTGGTCTGTGACGTCGTACACTACAATGATACCATGAGCACCTCTGTAGTAGCTGGACGTGATTGTACGAAACCTCTCCTGACCTGCTGTGTCCCACTGTCAAAGAAAAACACATAGCAACACACTTCGTACCCTCCGACTTTTAAAGGCTGTTATGTAAATGTAATTATAAGATCAGGTTTACACTTTTTCTTTATTACAAGTCTTAAACCAGTAGACCATCCAAATCATTCAAGTATTAATTTTCCCCAATAGGAGTACATTTCAGGGGATTTCGGTGGGTTGACCATTCACAAACAGTTTACGTTGTGATTAATTAACAAATGTAGGACAAATTTCTCCCACTAACTCCATTACTGGCAGATTTAGCTACACATATGTTTTAACAAGCACTGTGGTCAACTACAGTGAAATGTAACCTCCTCACTATAAAAGAGATGAGAAGATACACTACAATTAAGAACTATAGACCAAGATTAAATGTAAATTACAATCTGCATTTGATCAGTGCTGTTTTAGTCAAAACCATTATTTTAAAATAAGCCAGAGTCAGCCTGATACTTATTAAATATTTCAAGGATGCATTTACTGATTTTGAACTTGCTTCATTTGGTTCTAGTTTGGGTGGTACATCAATACATCAAATGTACGTCAATACCATTAAGCTTCCCTTAGAATACTTTATATGAAAATATTTTCCTATTTCTAGCTGAATAATGCCTCCAGATGACATCACTGGAAGGAGCCTTTAGTTCAGATTATGTTATCTTGTTGCTCACAATATGGAGTTTGTAATCACGGTGAACCTGCTCCCCCAGATAAGAATCTTAGCTGTAGCTAAATTTTTTCAAAAGTTGATATCCTGTAATTTTCTTTTCTGTCAAAATCTCCCACGTGCAGACTCAAACCAATGCTAATGTAATGTTATCATATGTAATCAATAGTGTGTGTCCAAAGCTTGATTTCTCATAATTCAATGTACCATAATGCTCATTTGTTATTCCCCCCAAAAAAATCTGTGAACCAATATCTGATCTCTGAGCCAATGAGCCAAAATAAAAGATGCACTAAAATATTGTTGATCTGGGTCTTTTTATTTTATTTGCTGATACCTAATGAGTCTGTACTTAAATGTTTTAAAATGACAAAAGGTGTCCAAGGAAGGACACAATTTCACTGACATGCAGCAGGTTACTTACGATCTGAAGTTTAATAGTCTTTCCATCTAGTTCTATGGTTCGTATTTTGAAGTCCACACCAATAGTGCTAATGTAACTTTCTGTGTATGTGTCATCCTGCAGAGAGAAACCGTTAGAGTTAGAGGCATCACAAATCCTGTTCACTTCCTGCTTCACTATACTCACACATAGCACCATCTGTCATTAGTAGCAGAAAAGGTTGGGTCGTTAAAATTTTGAATAGTACACAAACTGGAGCATTATGCACTGTGGTACAGACACATGGAGGCGTCACATCCTGTTAACAATTAGTTTTACTGGGTTAATAGGAAACACTACCGGAATAGCTTCATTGATAATTATTACCCACAGCTTTCAACAGTTTGCGTGGCAAATATGATCAGCTTGAGAGAAACATTGAGCTAATAAAATACAGTCTATGTGCATTTTTGGGAAAACTTACTGCAAATCGGAGAAGAAGGCAGGACTTTCCAACACCAGAGTCACCAATCAGGAGCAGCTTGAATAAATAGTCACTGTAGGTGAAGGGCATAAACACTGTAGTACGAATGCATTCAGAAATGGTTAACCAAGTGTTGGGTTACAGATTACACATGTAACCCAAGTGAATGTTAGGCGTAGAAACAAAAGTCTGTTTCACACTGCTACTTCATTGTACTGACGTCATTTAGAAAAGAGACTGAAGTGCAATTGAAAAGGAAAGCAAATGTTGAGGATGATGAGTTATGCTTAGCTCAGCTATATTTTCATAGGAAAAGGACAGAAAGGGGGCTGATCATATGAAGCTACATGTCTTACAGTATCTCTCAATTCCACCTCTGAGAGTAGTCTTACTCATGATATCTAATCTGATATTATGGGTGTATTACAGCTCAGGCGCATAGCCAGAAAGACTTAAAACCACAAAGAAACACATAACATTTAATGAGTCTCTGCTATATAGGAGAGAAAAGTAACCTTTTATTTTATCATTACCCTTTCAAAGCTGATTCAACAGCAAAAAATCTCTTTCTATTAATGGGAAACTTCACCTAGATTTTGACCACAGGACCATCATCCCAGTTTTGATTCCTGAGCCTGACCTCCTTCTCCTTTGCAAGAGTTCCTGCTCCTAAGGTAATACTTTCTAATGATGTAGGCCAAACTGCATTGAGGTCTAATTAGCAGTATTAAACACAAAACTTGTTTGCATTATTTATTGGGACATGAAACAAACACTAGTTACTGCTAGTATCCATTCTAGAATTTGTCAAATAGAAATTACAGAGCAGACTTCCTGAAAGTCTTTTACAAACATATGTCATCCAGGAAAAAACTAAAATAAAACTAGGTGTGTTATTTTCAAAATGGTTAACTCGATCTAAGCATTAGGTCCACAGAGATGTGGTCTCTCATCCTCTACCAAGCTACTTCTTTTTCAAACTGTTTAATATGCTTTATCCTCACCGTTTCTGACGTGAGGATGAGTGAGTAAAGGAACGTTCTCACCATGCAAAGAAATAAAGAAACAACTCCTGGCATCCTGTATTGTCTATAATCTCTTGCAGTGTTTTATTTTAAAGGAATACTGCTGGGGATAACATGAAAAGGGCAGCAGTGGCTAAGTTGGTAAAGTGGCTCCCTTCCGACCATAGGGATGGAGGTTCGCACCCCGCTCTTTCCGTACACATTTTGAAGGGTCCCTTGGCAAGACACTGAACGCCCCACATCAATTCCCATATCCAGCCGTGTAGTGCCCAATGCCGGTAGAAATTGAGGAGGGTTGTGTCAGGAATGGCATTGGCCGTACAAACTCTGCCAAATCAACATGCGGACAAATATGGCGACCCTAAACTTACATAGGCCATTCTGCTTAACATCAATCTGGCCCAATGACCCCACCTTAACACTATCATCCAACCAGGTGGGTTTAAGCAGCCAGTGCCCAGCAATCCCCAGGTTAAACTACATCCTGCACTCACAATGACGCCCACATAACATCATAGGCAATAAAAGGATAGCCCTTCCCCTCCCCAAAACACACACACTCACACAGAGCACTATCTGCGTGTGCAACTACTCAAACTTCAACCAGACTGCTTAGCCTGTCTAATAATTGGTTTTTCAGAGATCTGCTTATAGCACTACACTCCTGGTGGATCCTAGAAAAAAAAAAAGCCAAAACAGTGATCCACTGGGTATGGCGATCTTATCATTGATATATTTCTGTAAAGCACATTTACTACATGTCATGACTCCGAGGGGTTAAACTCTGAGCAAAGACATAAACATATGAAGCGGACGGGATTATTTGTTAAAATGAACTCCAGCTATTGGTAATAACTCCAGAAAAGGTAGCAATTGGCACCATCGGTTGAAAGTTTGTTTTAAGTCGTATCCTGCTTCTGAGAATCTAAATTCTTCTGCTTTTCAGTGTAATAAAATCCACTTGGTTGCTCTTCATTAACAATAGTTATGATAATAATAATAATGATATTAAGTTGAGAGAAAACTGTGTGTCTAATTAGTTTATTTGGTCACAAACACTCTCCTGTAATGCTGGGCTATACACCAGTTTCTACTTTAAGAGGAAATGCCAGACACATCATAACTAGGAGCCAATCTGTACAATTTAGAAATTTCTGCAGTCAGTGTGTTTATGCCTTATTTATAACCGTATACAGAATATGGGTTTATACTGTAAAGCGCAACCGACAAAAAGAGAACCCATTTTAATTATGTCATTGATTTTGGGAGATCTAGAACTAACAATATCTGGTCTATAACAAGGTGACTCATAAATACAAGACTAAGCAGTTTACAAAGAGAAATGTGAATAACGACTTTAGTAATAACATTTAAAAAAAAATCACTGAACATTGGTTTTAGATTAAACACCAGTAGTATATAACTGCTTATGAAAAAATGAACTGCAGTCCACTCGTTAACTTGCTCAACACTGCTATGGTGAAACGGAGGGCTTGTCCTGTAGCATGTGACCTACACATGACTACTTCAGCACTACTAGACCATCTGACTGAGAACTGAGTCATTGTCAGCCACAGGTAAAGTGCATAACCAGTTACCTGGACGTAAACAACGGGTGACAGCTAATACCGTGTCTAAAAGTAGGATACATCAGTGATACGCACAGAATGAACATTATGCTTGTATCAAGCGAAGTGTAGTGAAGCACATTCGCAAATATAATGGAGAGAACCATTGTTGTCAAGTCATTATGATTAATAAATTCAATTAGATAACTTTAGATACGTTCAATGACAATAGATTAAACTGGTAATCCTCCATGTTACAGACAGAATACAACAGGGCAGCTTCATCTGAAAACTGTAGTCAGTGAAGCTGCTGCCGGTGGAACCAACAGCTGGACAACTAACTTACCGCTAATGCTACATTAATAAGGATATAATGAACATTTTGTTCTACAGAATAACAGTGTTTATCGACTGCTTGGTGTTTAACATCAGTCTAGTTATATAACTGAAAAATATTCACAATTATTTGAGAACCTCATATGAAGACATAAATGTCCTGTGATACTAGCCGCTAACTTAGCTTAACTGCTAATGTTAAGTTATTTTCCAACGTTAACTTATTGGTTAGCACAATGCTAACATTAGCCAAGTCCAAATGATAATACACCGTTGTTAAGCATGATACTTACTATTCTGGATTCATTGTTGACTTGGTGTACGACGTATCCCCTCTCGTGAAATGTGTATTTTTCCCTGTCAGCAGCTAACAAATCCTGTTGTGAAAATAGGAGCAGTGGCTAACGTTAGCTTACTCTGCTCACCAAACCACGGCCGGCTACTTGTTTCTCACTAAAAATCCAAAATGGCTGCAGCTCCAACCAGGAAACACTTAACATTAGCCAGCAGGGTAACCGAGTCGGGAATAAAGGAGGGCTACTGTTTAAAATAGACTAAATTGTTTTATTCAACCGTTAACCTAACGACATTAAAAGGTAAAAGATGTATGTTAGATGCGCATCTATCCGGTCCGAGTCTCTGTGAGTGTCCTGTTAACGTTACCGCAGCAGCGACCTGTCAGCCCTCAGAGGGATTACGTCATTTAGTGAAACGTGGC
Organism: Channa argus; assembly: GCF_033026475.1. NCBI lineage: Eukaryota > Metazoa > Chordata > Actinopteri > Anabantiformes > Channidae > Channa > Channa argus. Next base: position 47,866,643 of record NC_090197.1, read on the forward strand.
ACAGAGGAGTCACATACTGCCCCGTGGACACAGCTCTACACACCTTCCGGTGTAACACTTCAAATAAACGTTAACTTCATGTACTTTTACTATCTGTTTCACCTGCGATGATTGTATTTACAAGTTTAATTTTCTTTCACATTGCTTCCTATCCAATCCTTCATTCAACATATTTGACAGAACAATTTACCTTCTCAGGGGAGTGCACCCTTTTGGTTTGGCTATATTTACGTCCCATACTGACATTTAATTGACCCTGTGTCTATAAATGTTAGTAACATAGTAGATGTGAATAATATGTAACACCGTCACTGAAACTATTGTCATCTCCCATTAATCCAGAAGTTTTTCACCTGAGTTCTTGAGTCATGACTGTGTGATGTCAAGAGTCATGGCTGTGTCATCAATATGAGTGTGAACTTGTAGTTCATGTCAGCACCTGTATAAAGATTTTGATTTTTCCAATGACAGTGAAAGATGTGTGTATCATGTTTGAATAACTTGTTTAAATTCACTTTTACTGGACATGAACATGATTTATTTTTTTGGCTTATGTGCAGCCATCTAGGCTAGGTAGCAGAACACAGCAGATGTGTTTACAGCTTAGAGCAAAGATTAAAAATTTTGTAGGGAAATTATTTTATGGTCAAGGTGGAGGATCTGTTATGTTGTCATTTATGGCATAAAGGCATTCCAACAAAGAAAGAAACCTGTTGTTGTCTAAAGACTTTAAACCTGTTTCCCCACTATAAAAAATATTTTATATTAGAGAAAATTGTATTAGAAAAAGTTAAAATGATAAAATACTATATCTGCTTGTGGGACTTCCTTGACTGCACATGATTCTGATGTGCAGCTAGTCTTGATGCTCATGCAGTTTCTCCTCCACATTCTTCTGTTCATTTCAGCATCTAAGTGTCTGACTCAACAATCTACTAATGTCTGCCTGGCCTGTGGTTGAAGAGTGTATTTTGACAAAATCTTTAAAATATTGTTTTTTGTTGTTGCTGTTTTTGTTGTTACATACGTTGCTGTTTACCATTCAATAAATACACTGGGAAACTTTGTATACACTGATTTATGTTAATATATTGCGGTCAACTCTAAATTTTTTCAAGCTGATATAACCATTAGAAATATGCATTGTACTAGACAGACGCAATCCCTAGGATTAGCTCCGACTTCTCCAAAGTAAAAGAGGTGTTTTGATCAATGTGGTGAGTTTCTCAGGGGCATGGATTCAATTTTCAAAAGGAGCATCCATCTATGCTAATACATATATATATATATATATATATATATATGTATATATATATATGTATATCTATCTATATATCTATATATCTATCTCTATCTATCTATCTATCTATCTATATATCTATATATATATATATATATATAGATAGATATATAGATAGATAGATAGATAGATAGATAGATAGATAGATAGATAGATAGATAGATAGATAGATAGATATTTCAATATTACAATTACTGTTGTATACCTGTCTTTATCTCACTGGTAGATTATTTGGACAGATAAAACCAAATAAACAAGGTCTTTACAGCAATATTTTTATATTGTATTGTATCGCTATCTTGACAAGCCATTACACACATTACTACACTTAAGTGTAATGACTACTTCTGTAGAGGCAGCTATACTCTTGTCCGGTGGTCCAAACGCTATCTATCAACTTCAGATATCGTTGTATAACAAACACAATGAACGAGTTCTACATCTTACAATTGAGCGGATAATTAGTAATTCCACAGAAAATCAAAACAGAACAAACACAGAAAAGGTATGTTCGCTCATACACCTTCTCATTTACTATAAAGCCAGTAATTGCAATAGAAAGAAAAAAATTCTATGTAATTTTGACTAGGCTCCTTGGGCTCTATATGAAGACAGTAAATGTGCACTTGTTCTTGGAAGTAGAGTAAATCTTGAAAAGCACCAAATTTTATTTTACTTTTTCTGTTGACTCTTGGTTTTATTAATTTTTGTTATGTGGACATCAGGCCAGCAAACACATTCCAATTGCTAATCTAATACTGAAAAATAAACCTCATATGAATAACATGATTGTACCTACAGTGAGAAACTGCATTTATACAGATGTCTATACCAATAGAGTTTAGGCATAAATAATAAGCAAAAAACAAGGCAAAGACTCCAGGGTAATCTTTTTTTTTTTTTCGAGTTGGTCACAACAATTTATTAAAATTAGGATAAAAGGCACTGTTTACACATATACCTAATGGTTTTGGTGTGAAAAAGGGACTTCAGTGAACTGTTGGTGGAGTTGGTAAGATGTTATGTTTGCTGTTTGATGGGTTTGATGGGTTTTTACAATCTATGTGATGTGTCATTCAGAATCCAGGTAATTAGGTACAAATCTTTTTGTCACTTCTCAGCTTGCGCGTACTTTAAGCTTTGTCCCATAGGGAGGCGCTATAGACAAGTAATAGGCACCAAGCATAAACCTAATGGCAATTTTAAATACTAAATTTTACAACAATGTTCTGAGTTTTCTAATAATTTGTATAACTACACCTATATTTTAGATGCACGTTGGCCATAGGAAACACACAGTTTCTGTGCAGCTGTATGTTGTCATAGAAACATTACCGAATTCTATATGTGTCTAAAGAAATGATTGAAATTTCATCCTTCATTTCAAATTGTTTATTGGAAACTCATCTAATTCACTTAAGCAAATAAAACCTAATTCCAGTGAAATTTTATTCTATTGTCCCCCTTTTTCCGGCAAACTACATTCGCGGGAAATCAATTGCAGCACCTGTTTCCACTTAGAGGGGTGATTGTAATGTGAATCTGTTTTGTCCGTACATAAAATGTATTTCAAAAATTACCTTTTTCATTTAATTTAAGTATTTAAATGTGTTATATTTAGTCTGGTTTACAAATGCAGCCCTACAATACTCTAGTATGTCCTCTCTTACTTTACAAACCACCCTGTTTTAAGAAGCAGTGGTTTCGTCCTAACTGGCGCGAAATGGAGCAGTCCCGCCCACAATAAAACTTCCATTTGCTTCAAGGCAGATGAGTTTTATAGGGAAAAGGGCCAAGTGCGTCAAAAGTCTCTTCAAAATAAAAGACTTTTAAGATCTCCTCAGCTGTTTTAGAGCGTAACGGTGACGTGTGTCTTTTATTTTGAATGGTTTTGCTCGGACATAGCCGTCTTGTATGTCGGAGCTTTTCATTGTTCAGCGCTCTCGTTGAGCTGAGTATCGTGGGCTATGGCTGTGTGACTTTACAGGTGTGCAGATAAAATCACATTTTAGGAGTATATGTTAGAAACCGTCAATAACATATTATCTTAACAAGCTAGTTTGGTCAAGTATTACCCAAGGTTAGCTTTGTTGCTTGTGACAAGCGTGAATAACCAGGTTGTGTAAAAAATAAATAAGCTTTAACTTTAGATTCCACAAAGTGTCGACTGTCTGCTTCACTGCTGGAAACAATGAGCTGGTAAGTACATTTATTTCGCTTATAACTTTTCTATCAGTAACTATAACATGAATGCTTGAGTATGAGTGATCTGATCTGTCGAACGATGGACTAGCAAATAAGTGAATATGGTTATTTCTCATTTACAGTTAATATCCTAATACAAGAATACAAATACTGAACCCCCCCCCCTGCCCATTATTCAGCTATTAAAATTTTGCTTGGGAAACTGAAACGTACGAGTTCTTTAACTGACCCCAAATGTGGTCACATTTAAATATTTTGTCTCTAAAGATAATGAATTTTTGTGTACGTGTTTGTTGATGTTTTATCAATGTACGAAGTAACTTTCCAGGTTACCCACTGTTCATGGTATATTATATTTATATATATATTATATATTATATTATATATAAATGTTCTCTCTGCGCTTGTAAAATGGATTTCATTGTGTTCTCTATCATGTTGCCAGTGTGAAGGAAGACAGCCGAAGTGCATCCCCTCACTGTCCTAAACCTGATGAATCGGAGAAGCCTTTGGGCACAACCATGGAAACTGAAGATGCCAGTGGTCAGTCCCTGAAATTTGTAACCCCCAGGGCATCTTTGTTTATTCTTCTAATGTACATTTGCTAACAATTCCTTTCATCTTGTTCTTTATCCCACTGTTCTATTATGTAATGGTTCAGAAGAATTGAAACTGTTTCTGTTGGTTTAAACATACTTAGGAGGTGTGGGGATTTTAGCCCAGCCGTCCTTTTAACTGTCAATGTTTCTATGCAGATGTTGACGTGAAGTCTGAGTCTACAACTTCTGAAGTGATCATCACTAAAGAAATGGAAGAAGAAGAGAAGCAGCTGATGGAAAAAGGCGAGAAAAACGAAAAGGAGTTGATGGAAAAGGTGTGTTTCTTTGCTTTGGTAAATGTATTCAACTTCAGTCTAATCCTTAAGATGATATCAGGCAATAATCATGTCCATAACTGTGATGTGTGTCATTAATGTGAAATTGTCAAGGCCCGTGAATCATGGGAGAGGGATTCACGTGACATGCGTTACAAGAGACTACAGCATCTTCTTCAGAAGAGCAACATCTACTCTAAATTTTTGCTGACAAAAATGGAGCAACAACAGAATGAGGTAGAGTGTGTTTGCGCACGTGTGTGTGTGTGTGTGTGTGTGTGTGTGTGTGTGTGTGTGTGTTTGTGTGTGAACACCTTAGGTATCTACCAAGTCTCTTAATTGATCATTCCTCAATCTTTGCTTGACCTAAACGCTTTCAAATTGTCTATTTTGAAGGGGTCCTCAAAACCTCTTGTTCCTGCTGTAAGGAGTAAGGTTACACAAGAGCTCCATTTACAGAAGTCTCTGACCAGACAGATATACTTCTGTATCGGAAACCTGTTAGTGACTTGTTTCTGCAGCTAGTTTGACTGAACTGAAACCAGCATCATAACGCCAGCACAGTGTTCTACTTAAGTACAATACAGTCAGGATAAGACAGGCTGAAAGATTTTCTACTCTGAATAATGTTGTAATGGGTAGAAGTAGTAAACGTGTCTAAAATACTGCCATTTCAATCATTAATTACAAAAGGCATTATGGCAGTGTAACTGCAAAGCTATGTAGACATTCCTGAACACAAGTATACATTTTCACAGCAGGTCTTGTGTTACTTACAGCGTAGGCTTTACAGAAGTCTAAATCTAGCTTGAAATGCAAGTGAGGAAAATGGAGATACTGTTAAGAGACTTGGGAGGTGTATCCTATATGTGAAATTCTGCAGGAAATACTCGTGCTGCGTTTCCACCTGCAGGCTACAAACAGAATCACTACCGACTCCTAGCACTCATTTTTTTTTTTTTTTTTTTTTAAATTAACCCTTTCAGGAGAAACTCAGGAAGGATAAACTGGAAAAGAGGGCCAGCAAGGTAAGAGTGAGGTTTTTACAGAAATAAGACAATAGGTACATCACATCTAAACACTGTTGAACTTATTAACATAAGCCTTGTCTTGTAGGTGCAAAAAACAAACATTGCAGAACCAGAGAAAGGTGAGAACATCTGACATTGAATCCTATACCGTATGAAAAGCCATACAGTTCAATACATGCATACAATTAATAAATAAAAATACATTTTATGTGACTAAACCTTGTGTAAACTTTAAATACTACATTTCCATAAATGTTTGTTTCCCGTTGATATAGATAAAAAGAAGAGGAAGAGGAATGAAGACTACAAAATATCAGATGTCATGTCAAAAGAGGTAAGGCTACATTTGATTTTTTTTTTTTTGTCTGCTTGGTACATTAGCCCTTCGCTGAGGGTCTCACTTGGTTCTGCTTGATTTCGTCAACAGGAAATCATGTCGCAAACTAAGAAACCAAAAGTGGAAGAAGAGGTAACCGTTCCCCTTTTTCTGTTTTTAATTTATTTTTGGGGGGTGGGATAAGACATGTCAGTACGGATGTTTGCATGCTGTAGGCTGTAGGATACGTTTTAAAAAGTAGGGTCACTGAACACAGCATGTCAAACATCTGATTTTAGGATGAGGCACCTGCCCAGAAGAAATTAGAAGCTGAGGATATCGAGAAAATGAGCGACTCCAACCAAGACATCAAGAACCGTCTGTCGGAGACAGTGCGAGACAATGCCAAGCATTTTCTGGATCCTCACAGGAATGTAAATGGCCAGCCGGTCCCTGCCCAGCAGCCAGAGCTCTTCACCGGAGGGGTAATGAGGTGGTACCAGATCGAAGGCATTGAGTGGCTGAGGGTGAGTAGAACTGGATTTAGCCATTCGTTTATTAGTTGGTTCCAGCAGTAAGGGTAGCTTCATCTGCAGCTGAAACTCATTTCACCTGAGATGTTCTAGAAAACCACCCTGGTGTTGCTTTTGTGTTTTTAGATGTTGTGGGAGAATGGCATTAACGGGATCCTGGCTGATGAGATGGGACTAGGAAAGACTATTCAGTGTATTGCTCACATCGCCATGATGATAGAAAAGAAGGTGATGGGCCCCTTTCTGGTGGTGGCCCCTCTCTCAACTCTGCCTAACTGGATCAGTGAATTCAAGCGCTTCACTCCTGATGTGAGGACTAGTTGGTAAAATAAGAAAATTACAAACACCAACCTAATCAAGAGTGTGCAGCTCAGCAGTTTGACCGTTTTCACGTGTGTGTCCAGATGTCTGTGCTGCTTTACCACGGCCCCCAGGCAGAGAGGGCCAAACTGCTGAAGCAGATCCGCAGGCCTCAGGGACCCCTCAGCATGTGTCCTGTGGTTGTCACCTCCTTTGAGATCTCTATGATTGATAGGAAGTTCTTGCAGGTACAATTCCTGTTTACTCCCTGCTATATAAATAGTTTTTATAGCATGTCACAGGTGACGGATAATGTGGCTTCTACAATAAGAAACATATGTGTCAGATAATATTGTGGGTGTAGTTATATATAGTTCGTCATTAGGTCAGTTATTGCATTACTATAGTTGTATGTGTCTCATTAATCAGGAAAGGGCAGAGGTGTGGCATATTTTGTATAAAACCTAAAACATTTTTAACAGACAATCAGTTAATTGAAATAATCATTAGACTACTGTATAATGAAAATAATAGATAGTTGAAGACCTATTTGACGTATCTCATGAGTATACTTTGAGGAGCCAGACCACATCTGTTCTCTGCTGTAGCGTTTCCAGTGGAAGTACCTGATTGTGGATGAGGGGCACCGGATTAAAAACCTCAATTGTCGACTGGTGCGGGAACTGAAGACCCTTCCCACCGACAACAAGCTGCTGCTGACGGGCACGCCGCTGCAGAACAACCTGGCGGAGCTCTGGTCGCTCCTCAACTTCCTGCTGCCAGAAGTCTTCGATGACCTCAAAAGGTGATTTCCATCGGGCTAATCCCAGTACTGCTGTTGTTCAAAGACACGCTGAGCCACAACAGCAGCTTTTTATTTATTATTGAAGTTGTAAATATAATTGAAAATAACTTGCCAACTATGACCTCCTGGAGATTTTGATTATGAGAAGCACTTTTAATGGCTTTCTAGGTGCTGTTTAACCTGTTGTTGACATGTTTATTACAGCTTTGAGTCGTGGTTTGACATCGACACCCTCGGGGAAGCTGAGAGTGTGGTGGCTACTGAGCGTGAGCAGAACATCCTGAGCATGCTACACCAGGTCTGTCACTCACTCCACATTCTAAAGTTTCTGTGGATATAGAAAAACAGCTTGTGCATGGGTTAAAGGTTTTCTTTTGTTTCAGATTCTGACTCCGTTCCTGCTGAGAAGGCTAAAATCAGATGTGACGTTGGAGGTTCCTCCTAAAAAAGAGATAATTGTTTACGCTCCTCTCACAGCCAAACAGGAGACCTTTTACACCGCTGTGGTCAACAAGACCATTGCCAAGATGCTGGGCCAGGAAAAGGTAATACACTGAGTCTTTCCCCAATGTAGTGTTAAAGTCTGGACTGTAAATCTGTCTCTCAGATTTTATTGGAGTCCCAATACTGAATGAAGCAATTAATCCCAGTGTCAAGATGCTCTGCAGGAGAGTTTTCCAATGTGACAATGATTAAAAATCTTGAAGTATGACATGTCAAAGTTTTTTCAACATGACTGTTTTTGTTGTTAGGAGTCAAATGAATATTTTTTTTTTATATGTAGTGACAATAAAAACAAGAATTTTAAGTTGAATTGGTGAAAATCTAAAATACATTTGCTAATTTAAAAAAAAAAAAAAAACGTTATTCCTAAATGAAAATTTACAGTGAGGTCTTATTTTTCTTTATCTTCTATATCTAAAAATTCTTTAAAAACAAGTTTGAGACCATTTAAAAAAAAAAAGTTTTTTGTCCTTGTTGATTTCTGAAGTAAGCCATTAAAGTCATGTCAAACAATTAGAACACTGATATTGAAAGATGCTCTGTGTTGTGTGTTGTTTTTTTTTTTTTTTTTTTTTTTCAGGTGGATGCTCCTGTGCTGTTGACGCCAAGCGGCAGGCCAAAGCGTCGCAGTCGAAAAGTGGTAGATTACAGAGAGACAGATAAAGAAACGCCATATGACCTGGAGAAATACCTGGAAAGTGTCCGCAAGGAGCAGGAGCAGAGGTCAGCACTGCCCACAAAAATAACATGGTCCTTCAGTTTTATTTCTATACTGCTATTGACAGGATTTATTTTCATAGATTGTTTTAGCTGTTTATCTGTGTTGAAAGCTTTGTTCTCTGTCATCATCTCTCCTTAAGCTCCCCTCCTGTACTGGATGTCCAGAGTCCTCTGGATGCTCAGATCAACCTGAAGCTGCAGAACATCCTCATGTTGTTAAAGAGATGTTGTAACCACCCCTACCTGGTGGAGTACCCCCTTGACCCTGCCACACAGGAGTTTAAGGTAAAACGCAGCTGCTGAACTTTGAGATGTACAGCATGTTGATTTACAGGCAGATGAATGACATGTTCCCTTCTTAACACTGTTCTCTGTACAGATTGATGAGCAGCTAGTGCAGAGCTCTGGGAAGTTTCTTATTCTGGACAGACTGCTGCCTGCACTGAAGAAAAGGGGACATAAGGTGAAGCAGGACACCAACCATGTCTTTCAAACTAGCTATTATGACTTGTAACCCCACTGGTTTGGGCTCCCAGTAAATTGAACTGCTTTAGTAAGCTGCTTTAATACATGGCTAGACTATCCTAGCCTATTTCTGACTTTTACTGGATGTCTGATTGCTTCTCCAGGTTCTGATCTTCAGTCAGATGACTTCCATATTGGATGTTCTAATGGATTACTGTTATCTGAGGGGCTTCCAGTACAGCCGACTGGATGGCAGCATGTCCTATGCCGACAGAGACGAAAATGTGAGTTTTAAGGAATAAAGCTGATGAAAATGGTGCAGTAAAGGAAGCTTGAATTATGTTTTTCATTAATGCAGATTAAATACAGGCAAACAGTCAAACTGCTGCCCTCCACAGCAGTTAAAGAGACTATTACAGACATGAAGCGTCTATATTTCTGCTTCACCACATTCTGCTTCTCATACAGATGACCAAATTTTCTAAAGATCCCGAAGTGTTTTTGTTCCTGCTGAGCACAAGAGCAGGAGGACTGGGCATCAATCTGACAGCTGCTGACACTGTCATCATCTTTGACAGTGACTGGGTAGGTAAACATTAAAGATCAGGTCGAATATGTGTTCATGTTTATGTGTATGTGTGGTGACACTTCCCTTCCCTCTCAGAACCCCCAGGCAGACCTGCAAGCTCAGGACCGCTGTCACCGCATCGGGCAAACCAAACCAGTGGTGGTGTACCGGCTGGTTACAGCCAACACTATTGACCAGAAGATCCTGGAGAGGGCATCCGCCAAGAGGAAGCTGGAGCAGATGGTGATACACAAGAGTGAGTGAACTCACTGGATTGAGACGTGCACATGTACCAAATTTCCAAATGCCTTTGTTGAGTAATCCATTTCTCTTGTGTCCATTCCTCCACAGATAAGTTCAAAGGTGGGAAAGCAGAACTGAACCAGAGTAAAAGCTGCATTGATCTGGATGAGCTGATGGATCTGCTTAAAGCCAGAGGCACTGAAAAGTAAGAATGGATATACTTCAACAAGTGTTTGTAGACTGTGAGGAAAGACTAAAATTGAGTTTTGTTTTTATTTAATCAACATTGAGTAAGTGGAGAATGACACTTTTTGCTTTGATTTTTGTCCCACTTAGGGAGGTGAAAGCATCGAGGGGGAAGGTGATCAGTGACAAGGACCTGGAGATATTACTGGATCGCAGTGACTTGTTGGGTAAGGTGCATCACTCTGGGGTTATTTAATGCTCACTCCCAACAAGTGCCAATTGTTTATTTCGCACGTAACAAACAGTGGGAGATTGTCTGAGGTACATGCATCTATACATGGGAAGAAACTGCTTGTTTTCAGTGAAGGTTGGTAGCATGTGACACAGAGAAAGTATTTCGCAGAAATCAGTCTTTTTTTCCACCACATTGAAATTTAAAAAAAATTATTGAAGTATGTATAAAATCTGCTTGTGATGACTCTGTTTGACTCTTTTATAGTGAGTGAGCTTACACAAAGTCTTCTTTGTATTTTCAGATAAAGATAAGTGCAGCACGAAGAAAGAGAAGGTAGGAGTCTTCAGGGTAATCGATGCTGCGGAGTCGTCAGAGATCACACTGACCTAAGAAATATTCACATTTAAATGTCTGACCAGAACAAAAAAATATAGCTGCGTCCAAATTCAGCTGCTAAGACTTGTAGTGGAGACTGAAACATCAGGAATATATCCTGAAACTGCTGTTTGTAGACTTTATTTTTGTCTTGCATGTTTCCTGACTTGATCGTACTCTGTTTGAGGAGCATTTCTGTTGTACTATTCTGGTTCTGAAAATAGTTTATGGTATTGAACCACTGCCCTTTTTAAGAGTTGACTGACACTGGGTTTTTAGAAGACTGACACTGAAATTTCGATAATTTTCACCCCAAACAATGAGGACAGAATGTTTCATTATAGGACAACAGTACCGACGGCTTCACGTTCAGTAATATTTCACAAGAAAGATTATTTTGTTCCGCTAGAAGTTTGTTCCCTTTTTACATGCACTTGTTTTGCAAAACAAAGCTCTGTGATCTGGTAAAGTAAATTTTTATTTGACCATTCAAAACAGATGATCTTGCTGTAATCAAAGCACTTTCATGCAGCAGAGGCATATATGTTCTTTTGTCTTTTTTATGTAAATAAACTATCATTTGGTATTTTTGGTGTTGACGTTTTCCTTCCAGGTTTTACTAAAAATATTTGTCCTATCAAATTCTTGCTTCATTCATGCTTTAGTTTTTCTTTCAAGTAGACTTACGCTACATTTCAAAACTTTTAAGCCTTTATCACAGATTTAAAAAAAAAAAAATAGTTTTTTTTTATCCATATTTACATTAAAATTTACATTTAGTCATTTAGTAGACGCTTTTATCCATAGCAACTTACAAGTGAAGTACAAGGCAGCAAAAATTTAAGTCAAGGAGAAAACCTGAAAGCAAAGTCCTATCAGAAAAGTGTTTACATTTCATGAGATGCAAGTTCAAGAAAGAACAGAAAGGATGATATTGTTTTATTTATTGATAGAATTAAGTGCATAGGAACGTGCGAAAGAGTTCTGTTCAGTTTTTTTGAATATTGGGAATGAGATTGCTGAGCTTTACAATTGGGAACCATTGTCTTCCTGAATGTCCTTCAGGGTGTTTTGAGGCATTTTTACCCATGTTGTTGATGCAGGTAAGATAGCACACATACTGTGGTGTACAACTGCTTTCTGGTTGACTCAGACAATTCAAAACTATCCAAAACTGTTATTTTAAACAGCACCTTTGCAGTCAAAATGTTGACCTTATGATACCACTACTGGTTGGGGAAAAGTCAGGTGGGTCATCATATCCTGGGTTTCTTATAAATTCCACAGAAATTTAAACAGGAATCCTACTATATGTTCTAAAGAACATATATTAGCTCAGCGGTTCTGAACATTTTCTCAGAACTGGAATGATACCACAGTTTCATGTACTACCACATTGATTCATCAGGTGAAGCTGTGGATTAGGAGTATGTTGCATCATATTTTATACTTCACATAAAATGTTAGCCCTTCTGTGTGAAGTTTGCATGTTCTGTCTTTTTATGAATTGTAAAATGTATGAATGGTTTTGTCTTTTTATGTAGATAAACGGCCACTTATATAGCGCTTTTATCCAAAGCGCTTTAAAATATTGACTCCCATTCACACAAACACTGATGGCAGTAGCTGCCATGCAAGGTGCTCACCTAATCCACCAGGACCAAGTTGGGTTTCAACGTCTTGCCCAAGGACACTTCGACATGTATCCAAGAGCGGAGATTGATCCACTGACCCTATGGTCCTTGGAAGACCGCTCCATCTATGTCTCTATGTGAGACAGACTAGAAACCCTGGACAGGTGACAGCTGGGATAGACTCCAGCCCCCTCAACCCTGTGACCTAAACAGGAATAGCAGGTACAGAAAATGGATGTTAATTTGTTTAAAATTGTTTCTAAAAAGGTTAAAACTCAGAAAATTGTTAAAACAAACAAAAAGATGAATCACGTTAATTGACAACCGGTCCATATCAGGATAGGTCAGTTTCTTATGCCCACTATTGTTGAACTGATCAAAACAATACTAAACCACATTCTACAGATATTACAACAGCTGACCTGCTTGCAGTCTACACCTGTCACACATTGTAAACATTTGGAACATTATGAGGTAAAAGCTCTGAACTGGTAAAGAGCTGAAATTGTATATATGAAGCAGAAGTGAGAAAAACTTTTGCTCAAAATTAGAGTAATTGGTGTCTTCAGTTTTCATGGATGTAAAGTCAGGCCAGATTGAAGTGGTTTGGACATTTTCAGAGGAAAGATTGTGAATATATAATAATAGGAGGATGCTGAGGACGGAGCTGTCAGGCAGTTGGTCTAGAGGAAGACCAAATAGGAGATTTATGGATGTAGTGAGAGAGGACATGAAGTTAGTTGGTGTAAGAGAAGAGGATGCAGATGATAGGGTTAGATGGAGACAGATGATTCGCTGTGACCTCTGAAAGGGAACAGCCGAACAGAAAAAAGAAAGGTTTCCTCAGTTCTCACTTATTATATTAATGCTATTAAAAGATGAAGTGATTAAACACAATGCTAAACACAATTTAAATACGTTTGTAACTAGGAATTCATTGTATTATATATAATTTTATATTATTTCCCAACAAGCTTTTATGAATATAAGGAATTTTCTAAGTCTATTTGAACTTTACAGAGCAAACCAAACCCTGCTGTATTGTAGTCACGTATTCTTTGAAGAATGAGGCCCAGTCATGACTATAATACAGCCATTCCACAAGTTACGGCTGTGGCTCTTTTTCCCTCTGTATGCCTTTAACAGTGACTCAGGGCGTGGCTACACAGCTCTGTCACCTGTTCAGGTGTATTCATGCATTCTCATACTGTCCCTTGCATCAGTGCCAAACTCACGCCAGGACTGATATACTTCAACAAAAGCTCAGGTTGTTAAATTGTGGATTTAAGACTTTTCTTCCCAAAGGATTGGTTCATATTTTGAGGTAGATTTTCTTTAACAGTACTAAAAGAAAGTTTTAAATTTGTTTGTTCTTAAGAAAGACTTCTTTTTACTATAAATTACTATTAGAATTATTTGTGCTTCCATCACTAGTTCGATAGGTTCTGTATCCAGCGTCAACATTAATATATTAAAGCTATGGAGCGTCTGAAGTTAGTTCTGCAGTACTTCCAGTCCAACTCTGAGTCCATCTCCAATGGGATCTGTATCATTCTGGCTTTAGTCAGCGTCAAGCTCTACACCAGCTTCGACTTTAACTGCCCATGTCTTCCTCAGTACAATAAATTGTACTCTCTCGGAGTGATGATAGTACCGCCCATCATACTATTCTTCCTTGGGGTCCTGGTCAACAGACATACGGGGGTCATGATGGACGAGTGGCTGCGACCCATTGGGAACAGATCCAAAAATCCTGCTGTGGTGAAGTAAGTGAGATGTACTATAACAGTCTAACAGAAGCATGTAGAGAATGTATAGCTGTTTTGAAATTAAACCACTATAAATTTTAGCTTTTTAGTGTTTTGGATTGTGAACATTTTTTTTCAGTGTCTATCAAAGCTATTAGCACCAGTGTGACTTGAATTATGGGTTGGCACTACTGGTGTCCTTCTGTTGAGCCATCTTGTTAACAGATGTTTTTTGGCATCAACTATGTATATTATGACAAAATGGGTCCCTAAGCAAAGACAGGTAAAAGGCCCTCACCCAAGAGACTGCCAGAGACAACAACTATGTATCCAGCTTTCATCATCATCTCTCTTTTAGGTTTTTTTATGGAGGCTTTGCAGTAGTTATAGTCCTGCATATATTTCATGTTTTTGTTCTCAATTATTTGTACTTTTTGCATTTTGTGTGTCATTGTGTTACCATCTTTTAATTGAGCTCTATGACTTAAAAAGTAGAAATACTTGCTTCATGCACAGGCTTTCAACCCAAGGACTCCCTGGGCTCTTGCGGACCCCGAGCCCATTTGTGTCTACATGCTCTGCAATAACAGAATTTCAACAATAAATTCTGTAGCTTATTTAAATATATGTATACATTTATTTAAATTCAATAAAACAGGAAATATTTAACTAATTTCAGAACTTTACAAGTAAAACTAACACCGTGACAGATGTATGCGACAAATATGACTTCTAATGTCTCTAATAAAGTTGCAATACATGTTTATTCATGGTTCTGGAGATATTTAATTGAAAAAGTCAGATTCAGCCAAGTCAGAAGTACTTGTTTCCTGTTTCAAATAGCGAGTAACTGTTCATGGCTTTTTTCAAATATTGTTGTTGGTAGTTTTATTCCTCCTGCTCCTCCTAACTGGATGAGTAATACTAGCGAGTATTACTGTTGGGGCAACTTTGGGAACAGGCTGTAAATGTTTTTTAGTATCCGGTTTGAAACAGTAACATTGTGCTGGTCCAGAGACCAAAACCTGCATCACTGTTGTTGGTCAAGAACTAGTTCCAGGACATAAGTCCCAGTGATAAGTGAGAATTGAACAAACATGTTTATCAGTGAGCTTCCGTTGTGTCTTGTCATCTGCGTTCTGTCAGCTAGAGAGTCTTAACTACACTATAGTAACACAAAGACACTGAAGTGTTGATCATGAACTTATTCAAATTTGGAAAACCATTAGCAAATCAGATATAATCAGATATATGAGTCAGATTATATTTGACAGTGAAGTTTTAGATAATACAGAGAGAGACTATGAATTTGATTCACTCTGTTCCTTGCTGCAGGTATCTGTTCTCAGCCATGTTACAGAGGGCTCTGTTGGCCCCGATGGTGTGGATCCTGGTTACTTTGCTGGATGGAAAAATCTTTATCTGCGCTTTCAGTGTGAGTGTAGACCCTGCGCTCTTCTCAGGTATCTTCAAACCCATGCAAACATTCCACGAAGAGAATTTTAATTTTAATGGATAATATCACTGCAGTCTAAACAAAGCACATCATCACTGGTCAAAATAATATATGACATGATATGTTTTTCCTAAGGTTTTCCCAACAACACAGGTTTGGATGTGATCAAAATCATGGCCAAAGTCCCCTGCAAAGAGGACACTATCTTCACAAACAGCTCATTCCGCAAAGCAGTCTCTCGTTATGTCCGCTGCTATTCACAAGTAAGCTGTTTAAACCGGCAGCATACATACACTTACACTACTATTATACAACATTATATACTTTACGACACACACACACACACACACACACACACACACAAAGGCTAACTAAAGAATGACTTATATGAACATGAAAGGTGGAAAGCCAGAACCAGATTAACTAAACAACGACAAAACTAGAGATTAGAGAAACTAATCATGAATTATACACTGAGTGAAATAAAGAGATTGGCTCTAAACCCAAACTGATTTGTAATGAAAAAATCAAAAGGAAACTAGATCAGGTTTAACTAGCTCAACACATTTAATGTTACAAGTAGTTCTAGCAGCAGTGTCTCTAATATCATTTAGGACCTTCTCTATTATTTTGTATCCTTTTCCTTGTCCCTTTTCTTATCCTAATAGTTGCCATATGTTTATAGCTAAATATTATATCAGGTGTACTCTGGTTTCCTCCCACAGTCCCAAAACAAGCATATTAGGTTAAATGATGACTCGAAATTGCCTGTAGTTGTGAGTGTGAATGGTTGTCTGTCTGTGTATGTCCCTGTGTGTTAGCCCTGAAATAGACTGGAAACGTGTCCAGGGTGGAACCTTCCTCTTGCCCAGTGACAGCTGGGATAAGCTCCTGCACATGCACACTTGCTGACATATAGAAAACAGTTCCAAAAATTTTAATCTGAACAACTACAGCCCACTGAATCCCAGTTAATGTGTATAGTGACTTCTTGTGTAGAAAATAGCAAATGAGAAAAATAGGAATAGCATCACAGACAATGAAGTTATTACACTGCCTCTTTAAAATAAACCTGTTTGTAGCTCAGCTACGACTTGCTCTTCATCCTTAGGTTTCCTCTTCTTCCTTGCTGGTGATAGGGAGGACGCAGCTGATGTAATCAATGTATATTTCTGATTCTTCCACTGTGGAATGCTGTTGTGATTCATCTCATGTCAGCATTGCACACATTCTTCTCCCCCTTCTCAGGCATTTGGTTCTCTACATTTACCTTAGAATCTGACTACAGCGGGATTTAACCAGGGCACCCAGGGTTAATCTCAGTGAAGCTAACCAATGTTGAACTTGGTTGGTGATTCAAAACTCTTCGACAGCATTTTGTCTAAAGATAAATAAAGACAACGACAAACCACTTGTAAATGTAGTTCATTGATTTAAATTTTCTTTAAATTAGCTTTTTGCACTTTTAATTCCTAACAATTTGATCACAACAGAATATTTAAAATTACTGAGGCCAAATCAGTCAATTGTTCATGCAAAACTGTACATTGCTATTCCATTATATATCCAGAAACAATCTGAGTAGCGTGGGAATAACGTTTATCTGTCTGTGTCCAGGTACAAGTTTGACAAATTTGCTAACTTTTTACCTTTATCCCACGTGGCTCAGCAACACTGTGGAAAAACAGCGAAATTATCACTCTAAAAACAAACCCACTTCAAAATATATTTTAACACTACACAAGGATTCAGATTAATATTGTTTTATATTGTTTAATGTTTGACCATCCAAAGGAAAGTAGCACGATAAAAAAGGCTCTTCCACCAGCTGATCTTTTCTTAACCTTAGGGATATGTAATAATACTCATGACTGAGAGCAAATCTTGTAGTTCAATAGAAGCACCTTAGAATCCAATCTGACCTTTATAGGAAGCCAATGGAGTGATGCAAGGATAAGTGTAATGTAAAAAACTTCCTAGTTCCTATAAGAATCCCAGCTGCGGTGTTCAGGACCATCTGGAGATTTCTAATGCTTGAATTTGTTAAACCAGGCAGCAGTACATTACAATCGCTCTGGTGATATCTGTAATGTTATGATTGAAGGAGAGAGTAGTATCCAAAATTACACCAAGATTTTTAACCTTATCTTTGTGTGAGACAAAATAATTGACAAAGGTTACTGTAAATTGATCAGTTGATTGACCATTTCTAGCATCTCGATGGTCTAGGTCTAGGTTTTCAGGTTTTCAGGTCAAACAAGCTTCAGCTTCAACAAGGACATAGAGCTGAGTATCAGATTAAGTCACTTGTACATTGCATTGGCTTTGCTGAAGGGAGTTCAATTAGATTTAAAAATAATTGATAACCATATCTCATATCCTTGAGGAAGCTTTTAAATCTCAATTGTGCTCACATATGGCCTATCCTCAACACTGACTTTCACACCAAATGACAAGCTTTGTATTTAGACAGAGTCTGAGTAGTGTTCAATTTGTTTCTTTTGACTAGTCAGGTGTTTGCGTGCACACACGCACACACACACACACACACACACACACACACACACAGACACAGACACACAATATCAAGAATAAAGGTGGCTTCTGACTGGTTTTGTAACTCGTCACTGAACCACATGTATGACAGCTTTTGTTCCCTTTGCATGACTAACATTCCTTGCCCTTTCTAGGCAGTTGGATGGTCCATTCTTCTCTTCATGATTGCACTCGGAGCCCTAGGACGGCTCATTAAGCCCTGTTTCGAAGACCACGCTACCTTCCTGCAAACACGCTACTGGAGCAACTATCTGGACGTGGAGCAGAAGTTGTTTGATGAAACCTGTGTTCTACACGCTCGCGACTTTGCCCGGAAATGTGTGGTGCAGTTTTTTGAGGACATGAGGGAGGACACCATAGTCCGTCTTCCCCACCCACCCTTTTTCACCAAATGCCAAGAAGAATGGGAGGATGAAGAAGAGGAGAGACTTCATGGCATATCAAAGCAGGAGCAGATGGACCAGCTGCTCAACAAGTGGTACTACAGTAAGCCTGAACTGGACGTGACCAGAATCGCCCACAGACCCAAGATGTGTATTACCTGGGAAGACCGTGAAGGGAAGATTTTATACTCTGATGTGTAGGACACACTAACCCGAAGAAAAATAACTCTTTGTGTCTGGGACACACTCATACTCTCACATTCTGGCCCTATTTCGTTATTTGAAAGTCACAGAGCTCAGTTAAAAGACTAGAATTATAATAAAAACAGAAACTGACAGCAGAGAGAGACAAAACACCTGCAAATTAAATGGTGCAGATTTGATTTGTGTATCTCTTCGCATTGTAGGCTCAGAGGGCCCCCCAGAGCATAATCTGTTGTAGGTCTGAGAAGAGGTCAAAGGTAATGGAGCAGAAGTCAATGGTAAAAAAGAAATATGAAGCAGAGAAGCAGTCTCAGTGTGAGCTAGAGTTCCTATCTAGGCCTAAACATGTTGTAAAGGTAATTTGAATATGGTAGGGTTTGGGCTGCCTGCCTTTGCATACGGGCTGTTGACATGGAGCTGAACCGCAGAGATTGATGGAAACATGCAAACTTTAGAGACTCACATGAAAATTCCACTAAAACGTACAATAATAAATTATTTTTATTACCAATCAAATGCACACAAGTAAATGGTTGGTAATAACTGGAATATGATGAGAGATATATATGGACAAAAGGAGAATGAAACAAGATGAAAGAAAGAAGGAAATAAAGAAAGCAAACACTAAAAGAAACAAAGGAAGAAGTTAATAAATAAGAAGATGACATTAAAAGTTGAAATAAACAAAGGAAGAAGTTAAAAAGCACGAAGTTTACATGAAAAGCTGAAAGAAAAAAGGAAGGAGTTAATAAGTAAAAAGTTGACATTAAAAGTTGATAGGAAAAAAGGAAGAAATAAATGAGTAAGAAGTTGACAAAAAGAAGACATTTAAAGAGAAGTTGATATTATAAAGTTAGAGTTTACCAAGAACCTTTTTTACCATTTAAATGCTAAGTAATAAAAAGTTTGTATTTTGAAAGGTTTTTCCTGTAGTTCAGTGATGGGTGTTTCTGTTAGAACCTGGGCCTTTTATTGTACAAGATGTACTTTCTATTTTATTTCACAATTTGAATGGTGTAATTTTTAAACACCTTTAGTAAAGAAATTTATTTTAAACGTCCATATCCTGCACTACAGAAATCTGTGCTTATGTTACAGCCTGGACCTATTACTGTAGGGAGACTTCACCACAAACTCTTTTTATCATGTACATGTTAAAGAATTGTCAAAATTATCAAAATTACCTTTATTTTGAAATTGTTTTTTGTGTGTGTGTGTGTGTGTGTGTATGTGTGCACGTCTGTGTGTCCACTGTGTATCATGATGGAGAAAACTGTCAGGTAAAGAGTTTGGAAGCAGCTCTGAAACTGATCACATGACGTGATTCAGCTGTATCTGTTACCTGGCGGAAACAGTTTAAGATCTGCTGTCACTTGGTTGCTGAGACGCTACTAACTGCTCAAACGTTGCCTTGCAAAATGGGCAAAATTTGAAAAAGTATTAGTCCTTTTGATAAAAGTAATAGAGATAATTGTTGATACTTACCACCCCACAGTAATTAAGCTTCATTTTTCAGACAACACATATATAAAGAATAAGGGATGTAGCAAATGACTGGGGGAAAAAAGCTGATGTAAATTTCATGCCTGCATCCTGTCCCTGTCCCTGTAGCCTAAGTAACTGTATGATGTCGTGACATCTACTGTAATTAAACAAACTGTGGATCTACCAAAAAAAAAAAAAAACTTCCGACTTTTCTCCACCTCTAAGATTTCAGACACAAAGAGCCGGTTGTATCAGCCTTAGCAATTACTAAATTTAATGCTAACAGGAGCAATTTTACACATAAGGTCATTAGTTAAAAATACTATCATGATGTGTTATGGTTAATGCGAGAGGATTCCCCCCCCCTTGGGCATCAATGAAGCCTTTTATCATCTTAGTTTAACTACGTTCATATTTACAGTTATTAAATAACTTCTTTGCCATTTTTTATACTTAACTGTTTAAACTAAGAACTATTTGGAGACATATAAAGTAATTTTTTTTCTTATTATCGCTTCCTTGCCGCAATTGAACCTTTATTCACCATCCCCCATCCCCCCCAATGTGTGAAGACATGCATTCATCAGCCGGTCACCACCCCACACCCGACCTCTGTAGAGTGCATGGGCAAAAACTGTAGTGACAAGTATTTGTTATTCCTGTGGATTAATTAAAAATGTTCAGACAATACCATTTATATCTTGCTGAAAGTTTCATTACTAGAATAAGCATGGAACTACTGTAGTGTCAGAACAATACCATTGAAATCTAAATTTAAATTTGTCAGACTGTCAAACATATGACTGATTCATATTTCTTAGTTGCCCAGCTCTAGTCAACTGACTTAATAAAAGAGTTCTATTTAATCCCTCGGGACTGTAAGAAACATGAGTCGACAAGCTTAATTAAGAGACGAGTTCAATGGCAAATGTTTAAAGAGAACACATGATGCTTCAGTCAGTGTGTTTATTAATAGAACAATGTTGCAATTATGTTGAATGTGTTGAGTTTTTTATGCCTCCAATCGAAAAACTATTTGAGGAAAAGGATACCAAGTTATCTTCATTAAAACAATATATAAAATTGCTATTATATGTTGCTGCCCTGTCCGTCATCTTTGCAGCAATAATACCATATTTTTTTGTGCAATATACAGGATTTATTCAACAAGACATTATACATAAAGACAATGTCATACATAAGAGACAACAATAATGAAGGAGACAGCTCCTTCTGTGTTGTTCCCAAAGATTGGTTGTATCATTTAAAATTAACATGTATTTACAGATGCATGCACATGCAGTATTTCCATTAATACAAAAAGTAATAAAACTAGATATACAGAGTGATTCTTCAGTATAAATAGTATAAATAAACGTCTCTTGTATAAATAGCTCCATCATCTTCCTTGTTGGCTGAGATTCTGAGATATTTGGTCTGAACTAAATGTTCAAGCTTACAACACTGGAAACTAGGGGCTGCACCTAAGATCTGTTTTTTTTTTTGTCGATTGACGTATTTTTTTTGTTTTTATCAATTATGGAGATTTCATCAACGCGACGCCGCCCCAGCACAACTGGAATCCCTCACACCTGCTGACCGACTACAGCAGGCAGCTGGCTGTTCCTTCACATGAATAAGCATGGCCAAAAGAAGTTGGAAGAGGAGGTGGAGATGTTTCAAGTAGGAGCTTTGAGTATACTGAACAGAAATCCAGTAAATTCTCCGAAGTGGGTCTCACCCAGAGAAAACAGAACAGGCACTCTGGAAATTTGACTGAAGAAGTCATAGCCTTATTTCTGTAGAATAAACTGGTTGATGAATTCGTTCTGCTCAGACTCCACTCTAGACAATGCTTCATACTCTATACGATACCTGAAAAAAGGAATAAGAACAGATTACAAATCATTACAGAATGAATGCAATAAAACAAAACCCATCTCTTTTGAAACTGATTACTTTCTAAATGTGTACCAGACATCTTCATATTGCAGAGTGCTACAGGTTGATACATGCTGGTATCTTTATTAAAATATATTAGTAATGAATCGCCTATATTCCTGAATCCTACCACAAGAGGTAGTAATGGACAATAATTGGTAATTTAAAAAGTCACAGATGATATAAACTAGACATTAATGTGTAACACATATCTACATTAATAATGGATCATAACAATTTCACTGACCAAAATGTGAATTCCCTTCACAGACAGTACATCACAACTTTAAAACCACCAGGTAGTATTAATGTTGCGGTTGAACCTTGCATGTGTCAGTAAAAGATTTAGTTACCATGGTGACACATATGTTCACCAGTAGGGGTGCAGGGATTTGCACTACTCAACTGTTAAAACTGCAGTCTGCTGTGTGTCTTCTGTGTATACTGTGTCAGTTCATTATCAGTCAATTATAAAGACACAGAGGCCCCAAAATAATCGAACCATAACTGTACAGTATGTATAGCTGTCTGTATGATTTAATGTTCACTCAGTTTGTTTTTAAAAAACCTTACCAGACCAAAACAAAAATTTCAGTTTGTATAATTCTTTACTTGTTTTACATCTGCTTTTACAGCAGTACAAACATCCTAATGATACATAACAGTGGGCTATTGAAATATGTTAAGTCTTATTTAGCTCAGCACATTAGTTGGAGTGACAGAACCTGGACCTTTAAATTGTTGTCCAGTTGTCAAGGAAACAACTTACTTAAAAGGTAAACTACAAAGGCAATCTTTAAAAGCAAAAAAATCAAAGTCATGTGACGTCACCAGTACACATATGTAAATTGCTTAATTTCATTATTATAATACACAACATAAACGTAACAGAGGAAACCCTGGGTGATCATACAGGCTTCCCAGTTGTCTGTACTCCATAAGGAGCTTTAGTCATCATTGCCATTATGTGGCACAACTAAACAGTACATTGTGTATTTTTCAGGTAATCAGTATTATACAACAGAAGAATTTACAATACAATTAATCATTTAGGTACTTTCAGGTCAAGAAGAATTTTACATTACAATTCGAAGAGGAATTCAATATTGGACTTGCCCTTGGCTCAGACAGCTTTGCTGCTCACTTTTGAATCCAAACATCAAAGGTAAACTACAAAGGCAAATTATAAAGGCAAACATCCAAGCCATATTATGTCATTAATGACATCATCAGTACGCATATGTATACTTCTTAATCTCATTAATCGTACCATACACAACATAAACATAACAGAGGAAACCCTGGTTGGCTCTTACAGTGCGCCAGGGAAGTGCTATCATTTGAACAGAAACAAATGCTTTTGGACAAATTTTAGTGCTAGATTTTAGGTCGAGAAATATTTAGGTCAAAGTTGGTTGACCGAAACACTTTTTACCTCTCAAGTTGCATCTTTTTCTCGGCAATCAGAGCCTGAAGCTGCTGCTGCTGAGCCTCTCTCTGTTTTGCCACTGACTTCAGCAAGTTTCTGGCTCCTATTGCCTGAAGAATAACGAGATAATTATTAGTTAGGTCATGCTCTCATGAGCAGAAAAGTATATTGTACAGTATATCTGAACGCGGCTATGGTGAGCTGAACAAGAGTTCAACTAATTCAGGTTCAGCACATAGAATGACTTCTGAAAAGCAGCTTCAAAAATCAATACTTACCTTCATTTTCTCTGTCTCTGCTTCTTTTGCCAATTCATCAACCAGCTCAATAAGACCTCCAACTATCTTCTGAAACTGGCCGATTTCTGAAATTGTTTTAGAAAGTTACACTTTTATCTCCTACTGGCATTGGAGTTGAGAAACATAACAAGATGGTCGTGAATTCCTCAGTACTCACTGTCCACAAATTCTTTACACTCCTCCTTGAGCTCTGATGTCTTCTGGCTGACATCAGGTTCAAGTACCTGAAGCTTGTTGAGTTCATCAAAATAACAACCTGCCTCTGCTAATGGATCCTTAGCCATGGCCACAGGGCCCTGTAACAAAGTCGAGAAAAGGGATAGCTCACATAATATAGATTACACTTGTAGGTCATGCAATAGACTCTTTTACATGGTATATTATAAATACAGAGAGAAATGTCAGATAACTGGAAACTCAGATCAACTGAGCGTATTACACGATAACATATGTTATTCTGACAAGTGGCGTAGCCTGCCGACGTTATCATAAACGTTTTGCTGACGATCTCCAGTCCACTTGCTTTCAATCCTGTTAACGTGTTTGCTACAAACAAATCTAACGATTCTGTTGACTGTGCCTTCAACGAAATTGTGTTAGGACGAACCAAGAAATGTGTGTTTAGTTGAGGTTTAAGGAAGATATTACCATTGGTTACGTACAATTAGCTATTACGTTAGTGGGATTTCTGTGGGTGTAGCGTAAATCATCTGGTTAACATTAACCATGTGTAAAGTGACACTCTGGAGGATTTACCTAAAGCTAACACAGTTAACCTCACATTATTACTGCGGTTAACTAGAGAGCGTAAAACGCTTTTCCGAAGATTGGGAAGTTTTTTTTTTTTTTTATCCCACAAACTAAACGTTAATGTAAGCTTTAGGTTAGATGGCGTTTTAGTTAGTTAGCGCTAATTCAATTAGATAGCTAATGGAAAAGCTAACCTGACACAAAACACGACCGGACGGCGACTTTAAAACGTTGTCATCGTTACGAGCTATACGCTTCCTCAGATATTTAGATCTAACTATGTGTTAACTTCACTTAGTTACGTTTGGGACAGAAAATCGTG
This sequence comes from Channa argus, assembly GCF_033026475.1. NCBI lineage: Eukaryota > Metazoa > Chordata > Actinopteri > Anabantiformes > Channidae > Channa > Channa argus. Next base: position 47,891,510 of record NC_090197.1, read on the forward strand.
CGTTTACCTTTTCAAACCACTATTACCGTGAGCACACAGGACTATGTGTTGTTGTGTGACTATGTGGCAAAAGCAAATAAGGAAGAAAAAGCTCCACCTCCTGCTGCTGCCAAGGAAACCAAACACTGCATTGTGCTGTCTGCGTGTCTATCTCATCATATCTCATGATCATTTCCATCATCCACAATAGAAACAAACGTAAATTAAAACGTCTTATACTTTTATACTTTCCTATGCCCAAAGGTTAACAATTTCAGGTTGACGTGCTTTTATTTTGAAATTCAAACGGAAACTACAAACTATGGTGGCTTATCACGGACATATTATGCACGATGAAATTGTGCGCCCCTATATATTTGTTAAAATCAATGGTACTAGTTAATTCAGCTGCTGAGAAGAAATTATGCAATCTGAAGCAGAACTATAAAAAGGCAGTTGTTGCTCAGCTTGATCTTTTATTTATTTACCTCTTGCAAACACGTACCATAAGTCCATTTATTGCTTTGTTTTCCAAAGATATTCTTCAATGACATGCAATCTAATGTGAACTGAGTTCCACCACCTATTTGGGGCGTTTATTGTTAGCCTGTTTCCCAGCTCTCAGCAAAGCCATTTTAGAGAAAATTATAAAATAAAACCTCTGGAAAAGGCAGTTTCTGGGGAAATTTGCGTAGGAGAGTTGTGAAGCTTTAAAGTTAAAAGAAGTTGAAAGAAAAGAGGGAGAAGTTAATAAGTAAGAAGTTGAGGTTAAATATGGAAATAAACCAACAAACCCAAAAAAATTTACATTTCTGCAGTCCCTTAGACATTCTCCTGCAGTTGTTATATGTTTCTGCTTATTTTCAATTGTCTCTCAAATAAAAAATTCCAAAGCTGAAATTGAAGTTTTTGCAATAAAACCTAAATTGGATCAGTCAGGTCAATTTAATGACAAGGTGAGTGTTTCTCTGTAAGGCAGATATTCTTCCTCTCTCCAACACATGTTTTTACTTGCACACCACATTTCTCAGATTTTTTTTTCACTCAGAGGGCTGTCCCTGACGGTGAGTCATCACTGGAACCCAGATTGCTAACACACACTGAAAGTTGTACCTAAAAAGAAGGATCTCTCTTTGCATCCTTGGACATATATAGCTGAATTTAATTTTTGGAAAGTTCCTGAGATGTCACTACACTCGAGGTTTAGAGTAGTTTATTGATGTTCAGTCACATGTTCCACCTCAGGACACGGCAAAAGTGTAAGTTTCCATAACAGTAAGTCTTTGTTTTCATAAGCAAAAACTTCCGTCTGAGCATGTTTCTAAGAATCTGTTGTGTCTTTTCTGTTTCGGCACAATAAGCAGGACTTAGGTGTAACACTCAAAGAAACCAAGAAACAATGACCATTCATTACAGAAAAAGTTGTTACAAATGTTTCTCTCTCAGTTATTCTCAGCTTTTCAATTTCTTCTCCTCTGTCTTTCTGCAGCTTGAAGTAGCTGTAAACCAAACACACAGCTTTGTATTATTTTCCTCAGCAGTTCCCAACATGGCTGCAGCTACACTCATCACAGAGAACTTTAAGTTTGCATCCCTCTTTTTCAAGAGCAAAGATGTGATGATCTTCAATGGTCTGATCGCTCTGGGAACTGTGGCCGGTCAGACTGCATACAACGTCTTTGCTTTCGACTGTCCCTGTTCCTCTGGGAGGAACTACTGCTACGGCCTGGCTGTCATTGGCGTACCAGCTCTGGTATTTTTCCTCATAGGAATCACATTGAACAGAAGCACCTGGGACCTGGTGTCCGAATGTCGCTTGAGAAATTGCCGGAAGCTGTCAGGAGTTGCAGCCTTTGCACTGCTAGGAAGCATCATTGGTCGAGCTGTGGTGGCTCCGCTGACTTGGGCGGTTCTCTCTTTGCTGCAGGGCCAGGCTTACATGTGTGCCCTCAGTGAGTTTGTTGACCCCAGTTCGCTGGAGGGCTTCCCTTCAGGACAGGGGTCAGAGGTCATGGCAACATTCCCCTGTCAAGGAAGTGTCCCAAAGGAACTGGAAGTTTTCAGGGGACAAATTGAGAGGCGAATGAAATACGAATCTCAGGTAGTGGAACACTTTATACTTTGGTTTGACACAACAGTTTCTTTTTATAAAGTTTAAATTGTAAAATCAGCAAACATATTAAAGATGGGGCTCACATTTTTTTAAGTGTGTCTTGTAGCAACAATCAGGTGCCCATATGAACTCTAATAGAGCTTTTACTTGCTATAATTAAAAGGCTCTCAGAGATCCCTCCAAAAGCTGTGTCTTAGGTAAGTGTTAGGGGCGGTGCATATTACAATTTTAAAAATGTTTTGAAGACAACGTAAGGCTTTAACCATCCAAATGAGTCACATTAAGTGGATATTTTCCAAAATCGCAGCTTTACTAGAACAAAAGTCCTCCTTTTGGTTATTGTACTTCCACTGCAACTCAACAGTGAAACACAAAGAGGGTATTTTTTAATCAAAGATTTGATTTATTAAAGTTAGACCACTTAAGCCTCATATTAGCTTTAGTTACACATTTGACTACATTGTTACGCAGAATTTAAATTAGCACCCTCTAAAATAATGGAAAATGCATCACATGAAAAATAGAAACTGAAACCTTGTTGCCATGAAGCCAGTGCATTGTTACGTGCTTCAGCCTTGTCCTTCAGACTGATGCTATATGCATTTTTGGTAATCTCATTACAATATTAGCAGTGTGTTTGATGCCCCCTTACATTTTTTTGATGTGAGCCTCTGCTCCTGGAAACTCCCTGCTTGTCTTTGGTGCAGAGATAAAACTTTGCTATCATAGAATACTGTAGGTAAATAGGTCAACAACACAATGGCAAACCACATTTTGCCTGAATTACAACAGCATGGCTTCTTAGTATCTCCCATTTAAAACATTTGGGGAATCATGAGGCAAGAAATACCACAAAAAGGCCCCAGCATGTTGCTGGCTTAAAATTCAAAACTAACAAAATTATTATCAAAGTATTTGCATATGAATATAATATATCCTGTTTTTATTTGCATTTTACACAAAGTCCCAATTTTTCTGGTTAAGGTGTTTGTAATCGCTGGTAAACAGATTTTTTTGCAGTTGCAGAGCTGTGTGTAATATATATTATGACTAAGATATTAATATGCATCCAGGAAACAATAGTGTAACAGTTTATCCAGTGGCTTTAACTTCAACACAAGCTGTTAACTCAACTACCGTCTCTGCTTTCAGCTGATAGGCTGGCTTCTGGTGGCAGTAATGTCTCTGATGGTGTTCCTGATGATGTGCATGAAGCGCTGCTGCTCTCCACTCGGCTACCAGCAGGAGAACTACTGGTCCCAGTACCGCTCTACTGAAAACTCACTGTTCCAGCGCACGGCAGCGGTCCATGCCTTGCTCCTGGCTGCAGAGAACGTGAAGAGCTTTTTTGGCTTCGTGGCACTGGAAAACGAGGAGAAGGAGCAGCTGGCTCGGTACCAGCATGCCAGTCCTATCGTCAGCACTAATTGGAACAGAGTGACGGGAGTCTATCTGTACAGGGAGAAGGGGGGGCTGCCCCTTTACAGCAGGCTCAACAAATGGGCCACATACAGCAAGGATAATAACATGGAGGCCATGGAGGAGATGGAAATGCTCAGCTGAGAGTTCAGCAAGGTGGACCACTGAGAGCAAGCACAAGGACATCAGTATACTTCATGGTAGAACAGATAAAGTATATCAGACAAGTTAGCAGAGGTTTACAGTACCTTCAGGAAATAATATGGGTATATGGGTATATATATGGGTAATATATGTGCCTTTTATTTCCCACTTCAGGGTTGGAAAAAATGCAGATGAACACTATATTTTCATGTGTACAGGGAAACTGTTTATTTATTGTTTAAATAGTTTTTAGACTTAAAGCTTTTTGGAATATTTGGGCTCAAGATGTAAACAATCTTCTGAATATTACTTTTTAGCCTGTCATATCCCACTCATATCTGCTGTTCTTTAAAGTACTTTCAAGTCAACAGTCTGCTCTGGTCAGAGTGTGGACATGTTGTTCACAGGAGTCTTTCAGATGCAGAGGCCTGTCCTAAAGTAGCTGTATTCTCCTCTCTACAAACCTGTCCTGATACTTTATTACTTGGATTATGTCTGGATGTTCTGTCCTTTGGATGTAGAGGTTTCTGCCTCAGTGTGTTACTTGAATTGAAATGTGTGTGTTGCTTGTTGAAGAAGATATTGGACTGTGGTTTCAATTTTTACCTGGTATTAACCTGATCCATAAGAGCATGTTTATTATAATCCACCAGCTCTTGTTTGCATACTGACTGAATTAAGTTTACTACTTTTAAATTACTTTTACTTAAAATTACTTATTAAATTACTTTTGTGAAATGTTTTGCTTTCTATTGGTTTTATAAAACAATAATTGTGGCATAGTACCAGCTGTATGTGCTGAACCTTTCAAGACTCCATTATGCAGCGAAGATCCATCCTGGATTTTGTTATATATCACAAAGACCTATAAGTAGTTCACTGTGAGTTGCTGGGTCATACAATAATTTTTATTTTCTATTGGTGCCAATGTGATGTGTTAAACACTCTCCACACCAGGTGGTAACTGTAATGAAGGATGTAAGAATTCAGCATGTGTATTAAACTGAAGGTGAGACAATCACAGAAAAACATCTGAAAGAATCAAGGCTAAATTTCAAGATGTAATTCTAAGTAGAATTATACTGGGAAAAAGAGAAATCTAGTGTAAAAACACGAGTGGATGGGCGTCTAAAAAGTGTAGCATTCTGCCATCTTAGGTTGATTAGACTGACTTAGGAAGATGTTATTGACAGTCTGCAGAAAGAATCAAGTCATTAAACATTTAGTGAGTCTCAAATATACTGTAATTGTTATATTCCAGTGTACTGAAATGTTTCTCATTGCAAATAGGAACTAGTAATAAATCTACATGTGATTTGTGTGTGAGATGTGGCTGGAACCATATATGGATTTTGTAACATGGAATGTTGGGGTGTGTGCTACATTTGTCAAATAGGGTATAATTTATAGTTTCGTGGCAAAGGTTGAAAATCAGGAATTAACAATTACTGTCAGGGAAAATCTCATTTAATGGTCAAAGCTTGTGTTGAAATACATACTGTAGCTTAGGAAATCTGACATGAAGATGGAAGTAATACATTAAAATAAGATGGACAAAAAGAGGTACTCTTCACCTAATATTTGTTTGCACAACCTTTAAAGGCAATGCTATTTCTGTAGCAGCCAACAGTTTGGAGCATTATACATTTCTGCAATTTGCTCCAGTTGTTTCAGGTTTGAAGGATCCCTTGTCCAGATTCTATGTTGCCCCTGAGATTGACTGGAGACCTGTTCAGGGTGTACCCTGCCATTCGACCAATTACCGCTGGGATAGAACCCTCATAACCCTGAAGATGATAAACATTAATAGATGGTGATGGATGGATAGAGTAACAGACATATCCAGGAGGCAATAAACAAGACTGAGTGGTTGGTAGTAGACGTGTGGTGTATGGTTCACCTTTAACTGCACAAGCCGTAGAAAATTCTGTAGAGCAATAAAGTTGACACCCAACCCAGCCTAACAAGACCTGGCAGGAGAGATTATGCTAATAATAGGATAAAGGGGTTAATTACTGGGCTAACCTGGTCAAATTACAGGAGTGCTGGGAGCAGCCCACAGAACAAAAGACACTTTTTAGATGTGTGGGGATGAGGTATGCAGAGAACTTGAACATTAAAATTAACAGTTGAGCCTAAAATGTGATAAACTGTGTGCAGAGAAAGACGAAGTACACACAGAAGTACACAAGTAAAAGTAATGGCCTAAAACCTTTATTCTGCTAGAAAGCAGATTATCTATATTTTACTGCAGTACAAAAGTAAAAGTACTACAAAAAGTGTATTTTAAATACTTCAATTTTTTCTGGAAAAATAAACACAATTATATAAGGAAAAATTACATTGTGAAAGCTATGACCGAAGATGGCTAAAGTTGATTCACTTTAATGTTATGAATGGGGCTGAAAAACTATAATGGTTTACATTTATTGTGTGGTTACATTAAAATGGTTAAATATATTGTAAGCACTGAAAAGGTATGGTTTAAGGTGCCCTCTGGAATATTTAACAGATTTGCTGAGACAGAATACATGTGTGTGAATGAGACGTAACAAAGTGGAACAGTGAGGTTACAGGGAGCAGAGGTTAAGAAGGTGCAGGACTTTAAGTACTTGGGGTCAATGGTTCAGAGCAATACAGAGGTGAAGAGCCATGTGAAAGCAGGTTGGAATGGGTGGAGAAAAGTGTCAGGTGTGTTGTGTGATAAAAGAGTATCAGCGAGAATGAAAGGAAAGGCTTTCCAGAGGATGTACTGCTTACAGACAGTGGCACTGAAAAAAAGACAGGAGGCAGAGCTGGAGGTAGCAGATCTTAAGATGTTGAGGTTCTCTTTGGGACCTCTTGTTGCTTCGGAGATAAAGCTAGAGAGGCCAGATTGAGGTGGTTTGCATGTTCAGAGGAGAGATTGTGAATATATCATTAGAAGGATGCTGAGGTTGGAGCTGCCAGGCAGCAGGTCTAGAGGAAGACCAAATAGGAGATTTATGGATGTAGTGAGAGAGGACATGAAGTTAGTTGATGTGAGAGAAGAGGATGCAGAGGACAGGGTTAGATGGAGGCACATGATTCGCTGTGCCGACAGGAAAAGAGGATGGTGATATGAAGTTTCTATTGAGATGTGATTTTAATGCTGATAAATTACCCGTAAAACTGTCTCTATTTTACAAACCAGAAATGGGTTAATAAGCACAACTTGAATTTAACATCTATCTTGCATTTGTTCAACAGACAAGGGAGGATTTTTTAACAATTAAGGCCTTTGCTCACAAATATGATACCATTTGCACCAGAAAGGAAAATATTGTGTAATTAAAGTTATCCCTTCTACTTTATTTCATTTGAAAAAAAAAGGATCAATGTAATTTTATTCCCTGGTCCCATTAGAAGAAAGTAACTCTTACTTGAATACTGTAAAACTGATATTGTTAAAATTAGGACCAAATATTTAGCTAAGGCAGTGCATTATATAATTAATATGCATGTAATGAATTCCTTCATCATAAGTTCAATGTTAAGTGGAATATTTGCACCTTCTGTATTGACTGATGTTTAAACAGCACTCATTTGAAACAATCTACATTTATTGAATTTCTTGTTAACAATTTTATTCAACAATTTTACACAAATGTCAATTTTTAAAGATCTCTTCCTGTTTTTTAAGCATTTAGAAGTGATTTTAATTATATCAACAATAACAATTAACTCCTTTAAATTGTATTTCAGGTAAATACCTCTCTGGAATTTTATTTTACGTTTTTTTTTTTTGTGTAATGTTTTTCTACTTTTTTTATTAATCATTATCCTTTATTTAATTGAAACATAGTCTATATTATTTTTGACGAAATGCGTGTCTCTACTGTTTTGAATTTAAAAAATGGTTCACACTCCGAAGCAGAAGATGGCAGAAGTTATACTACGCTGTTTCGGATCTGCTATTAAAACCAAGAAAAAGAAAGGAAGGCGCGGAAAAAAGTAAAACGAAGAAGAAGAAGACGACGACGACGACGACGACGACTACTGCTGCTGCTGCTGCTGTACAGCCTGAAGTACAGTGGGTGGCAGCATCGATCTTTATCCCTCTGCTTTTTAGCCTGTCATTAAAACAAACAGAAAGAAGAAGAAGAAGAAGAAGAAGAGGAAGAGGAAGAGAAAGAGAAGAAGCCTGAATTTCTGGCGGGCTGGTTCAAAACATAAACAAGATGGAGTTGTTATCTGCTCTGCAGTTTCTCAAGTTACATGAAGTCCCAGAAGGTAAAATTGTTTATTATGAGCATTTTGTGCATATTTTTTTTTGTTATAATGAAAAATGGCGATTAATAAAATGGAATTTTTTTGAGCAGCTCCATCCAATATTAGTGAAGTGTGTTTCCGTAATACAATAAAGTATAAGCTTTGTTGTCATCACTGAGTACATATTACACATACACACGAAATTAGTGCTCTACCCATCACCCTGGGGGGAAAAGTGGGCACCCAAAGGCGGTGCCCAGGGAGCGAGCATTAACGCTAAGTGTCTTAATGACACTAGTGCGTGGACTGGGATTTGACACCGCCACACTAATGCTCTTCGAATAAACCAGCCAACCGATTAACTAAACGTAATTCTAAACAAAATGGCTAAGTGTCCAAGTATCAGTCAGCGTTCGCTGTTCACAGAAATAAAAAGTTGTAGTCACGCCTGAAGGTGCTTGTGCCGCGTTGACACCTAACCGAAACTTGACGTAAAAAAATTCGCCCAGTAACGTTATAGTTATTGGACAAATAGGTCAAACTGCACAGTCAATATCAACAACACATGTACATGTTGACAGTAATTAAGAATGTACAACGAAACCGTAATTCACACCCCGCATTACGCGTAATATACTACGTAAAAATATATGTGAGTATTTAATTTACCGAACATTGCCGGGTAGCTCAAAGGGAAGCAGCAGGATGGGATGCAGCAGTTGCGGGTTCAAATCCCAGCCTACCCACCAGGTGTGTGCCTGACAAGACACATAGCGCTAGTTTCCCGGGTGGCTTTCCTGAAGGGAAGCAGAGGGCAGAATGTATCATTGTTCTGAGAAAAAAGTGTTCTGCATGTTGCTCCGGATCAGCAACAAGGTGTCCCTTTGTTGGATGAGTGGGACCACACCTGTAGGGGTGGGATTCTAACCTGCAGCCTTCTGCATCCCAATGGTCTACTGCTAATCCACTAGGCCCCCTTCATTGTTCCGAGAAAGATAATGCTTTTCACTGAGATTAGAAATAAGGCTTTTCTCTCTTACGCATTATAAAGACGTACCAGCAGTTAAACCCTGTTTGATGTAGTGTTGAATCACCTGGGTTGATGTGAAATCTGTTGTCATTTCAAGCCTGGGTGGATGCAGTTTGGGACTTGGAGTTCACTGAGAGAAAAGCTTTGGACGACACCATAAACATAGAACTGACAGCCAGTGAGGATAACGCCTTCAGAAACCTGTACCAGTGTTTACTGGGCTATGCTGCCAAACAGCAACTGTCTGCAGACAGAGATGAAGTTTCACAGGTAACATTGATCCGTCCTCTACTTCAGAGGAAACATACCTCGAGAATACTTGGATTGTTTACAAGGTTTAAAGACAGTTTAGCATAATTTTGGCAGTTAAATTGAAATGATTCATGATGCATTTCTTGTATACTTCAGAACTTTAAAAGATTTAATAACAATGGAAAAAAGAAGGGGTCTAAAATTCTGAGCTAATCAGAGTGTCTATGTGTACTTTTTTCTTTTTATTTGTTTTGTATTCTGTATTGACTATTTCATTAAAATACTGTATCTGAAAACGATCTACTTGGTATTTTAAAAAACAAAATTCTTTTTAAATGCCTGGTAATATAAGTAAGCACTGAGTGTGTCCCGTCTTGCATTCCAGAGTGTCTGGGCAATTCTGGGGGAGAATGGGGTGCCAGTCAAGTCTCTGGTGGCTGTGCTGTCCTTTTTTGTCTTGGCGGGAAAAGTCAAAGCAGCCACTGCGCAGCAGAGAGTGAGCAGCCTGCACGCAGCCTCACTTTACCTACTGCTGCTGGGGATCCCAGGTGAGGAGAAATATCCCCATTTTAATTTTTTATATTTAATGATTACTCCACATAGTATGCATTATCACAAATCTGATAATATACCTGTGTTGTGAAATGTTTGTATATGTGCCGTATCAATTTTGGTTTTGATGATGTGTACATTTAATGATATGTACATAATTGTTCACATGTAAAGAGCACTCAACCATTTTTGAATATTTACTTTGTAAAATTAGCATTGATTTAATTTCTTCACTATCTGACCCTTTGGTTAGTGGAAATAAAAAACAAATGTTGGGGAATACACACCAGTGAAAATCAGCATTTTAAAAAGGGAAAATATGTATTTTCAATTCATTTCACAATTGTGCTGTAAAATGTAATTAACTTTTAAAGGTGAATTCTGGCAGCGAAAATCTAATAAGGGTAAAATAATAATATACAGGTGAGAAACAAAATCAGCAGCTCTGTAAGTTCTGTAAGAACAGACTGATAATGAAACAGCTTCATAGCTATCAGAGGTCCCACAAAAAGACTTTTGTTCACAAGCTGTTCCCCTATGAACACACAACAGGTAAGAAATAATTGAAATGCTCTCTCATCTGCAATCTTACATAGCATGGGTATCTTATGTCTATGAAATAATTCACTTCTTCTATTGGTGATGTGTAAAGGCCAGGTTGAATGCTGGGTGCTGTGGCACAGTCCACTCGTAGAATGTAAAAATAAAATAAATTCTCCCTGCTTCTTTTGTGTTTGTGTGTGGGCGCAGTAGAATTTTTGATGACTTTTTTTTATATATGTGTTTTTTTTCCAGGGAGCATCGCTAACAAGGTTTTCCATGAGGTTTTGTTTGAGACGTGTTCAGACATGACCTCTCACTGCTGGCCTCAAGTCTCTGGAAAGAAGCGTAAGAAGGACAGTCAAAAGAGTTCTCAGGCAGAGGGCAAACGCTCCAAACCACAGCGCAAAGACACTGCAGAGGTACAGTCCTGTGACAGAACACACTTAAACCCATAGGGCCCTTACAAGATGATTGTCCAACAATGACCTTACATTAAATGGTACTTAGATGGTACTATAGTACTATCTATTAGATAGTACTATAGTACTATCTACTACTATAGTACTATCTAATAGCTTTAATTACTTTGTGATGTGTTCACAAGCATATGCTGGATCTACCAAAAGTAGAGAGATCTACCAAAAGTTGATGAAATATTGGTGCGTTTTTCTCAGATGGAAGTGGATGATGCAGAAGAAGAGGAGGAGGAAGAGGAAGTTCATTTCTCTAGTCAGGACTTGATGAACATTAGAGATGCAGTGGCACTCCTGGTTCAAAGCCTCCTCAGACTCCTGCATATGTTTCCGCTCAAAAATAGACCACAAAGCACCAGCCACCTCACGCAGGTAACCACTGATCCCAACAATGTGGCCCACCTCCTTTCACATCAAGGAAGTAACGTGTTTCTGTTTTTCTCTGCAGATCTTCAGTAAACTGCTTTATTTTGAGCCGGTCACTGGAGAGTTAACCTTTGATGCAGCACGGTGAGTTTTCTGACTTCTCTCTCTCACACTGCACCATGGAGCCAGCACATAAAAGGGATTAGAGTTGTGTTGTTTTTGCACAGAGATGTCACCAAGCTGAGGAGTGTTCCTGAGATGGCTTTCTATGGCCTACAGCTGCTTTGCTCGCCAAAACACGGAGACCAGAAAGAAGTAAGATCCAATAATCTTTGATTTTGGGCCAGTAGTATACAGACATGTATTAGTCTTGAAGCATATATATATATAGAGAGAGAGAGAGAGAGAGAGAGAGAGAGAGAGAGAGAGAGAGAGAGAGAGGAAAAATATATATATATATATATATATATATATATATATATATATATATATATATATATATATATATATATATATATATATATATAAGTGTATTACTACAGATTTACTTTTTCTGTCTGTCTAGTCCCTGCGGAGGATTTTCCACCAACTTCTCTATGTGATCCTGATGATGAATAAAGGCAACAGAGGGAAGCCCACCCTCCTCACCCCCAGTCAAGCCATCCTCACCACCCGTGACCAGGCCATCCATTTTGTCAGGTAAACATGACTTTAAATAAACTTTCCAGCTGGACTGGATGAACATCGTTCTCACATTAAAATCTGAGACATACTCTACCCTGAAAACAAGTCTTCATGCTACAGTTCTATAGCTAAACAAAAAGAAATGCATTGACACTTTTATCCAAAAAGGCAAACACACACTAGGACTATGTCAGTGAAGATTCTCAGTTATCCAGCTGTAATATGTGGTACAGCGTCCTGCCCAATGTTTTTTCAGCATATTAAGCTTTGGAGGAGCTTTGGATCAAATCTCAGATGTCACAATTAGTGGGCCACCCACTATACCTCCTGACCCACAGCCAAATACAACTCAGTCATGCTCTTCAAGAGTTAAAACTGCAATGTATATTTTCCAACACTACTACAAGTTAGTTGACCCCAGTAACTTCAGAAATCACTATGGAAACCACAAGTATGTGAAGTATGCCCCCCTGGCAGCATTTCCATTGTTGTCCAAGCTATTTACTGATAGCTTGGACAACTATGACCACCATACCTATTCCTGTATCTATTTAAAAAATGGATTTAGAAATCTATTGCACTTGTCATCAAAATGTAAAAAATGTTCCACAAAATCTAATTATCCCAACCATTGCTTTATGTCTGTTAAAGCCAATGTTTAACAATAGTAGTTGTCCATTATTGGAGGTGTTTCTAGCCATTTAACTGTATATTACATTGGATATGATTGGTTTGGATGTGATTGCAGTCACCTTGTGGATGAGCTGAAGGAGCTGGCACTGCCTTTCCTGCAGATCCTTCTGCAGCATATCTGCTTCCAGGTAAATCCTTTAATAAACACTGAGCTTTGACCCACTAAATATGAAGCTAAAAAAAGGACACTGTTGTAGCAAATGTGAAAGAATAGCATGGTTTGCTGTCACAGTGATATCTACTGATGCATTAGCATAGCTGTGATTTAAGGTTTAAGCTGTTGGTGTTTTTAGATGGTGGAGAAGAGCGAGTTTCGAAGTCATGGAGCCCAGGCTGTGGGTATGCTGACATCAAAGATGAAAACCATAGATTATGCCCTCTTCATCAAGTGGCTGTTTAAATTCTCCAGACATGCAAAGGTAATTCATCCCACTAGATATGGATAATTCCGGGAGTTGTTAAACTTTAGCTGGGAGATAACACTGTTCTCACATTTATGAAGTCATTTAAATGTCATTAAACAGGATAATTTAAACAAATATTATCAATGTACACAAAAGCAATGTGGCTAGAATATTGTTACTGATTATGTCTCATACATTTCATGAAAGCAGCAGACAACTTGTTATGCTGTTCGGCAGGACTGAAAGAAGGATGTGGGTGTTAATATAATGTTTCAGCTGAAGCATAAAAGAACGCGCAGCAAGAGCTCCCTTACCTTATCAATATAATCTGCAACATCTATAACAAGACTTTGACAAAACATAAAAGATGCTCAACAGATTCAAGCTCGAATAAGTGTAGGTTCTAATCCTAGATCTGGTTTTGTTGGTTGTTTAACCTCACTTAAGAAGTTTAAGGTTTAATTATCTGTTATACCTTTCATTGGCTTAATTCCTAATCATGAAAGAGTGGCTAAAAAATCAAATGTGAATCTTTATTGCTGTCACATCTGCAGTGTCCACTGATATGTATCTACATATAATGTCTAAGAGTAAGTACAAGCACCCCACACTGTATAAATGTTATCTTGTCTACACTGATTAAACCGTAGAATACACTTGCTCCTGACTAGGACTGAGATTAGGTATAAGTCCTGTAGTAGAGGTCAAGTAGAGCTCTTTGAATTAATTATTGCTGAAAACAAAAATCTATCCACACAATCTGTCTATTTGATAAATAATCAATTAAAGGAGTAAAAATAACTGCTAAAGCAAAAGGTCCGTGGAGGAAACAGAATAACAGTTGGTGGGCAAAAACAGCTTCCATAGTACAGCAAATTGATACATATGGTCACAAACTGACTGTCAGCAATCAGTAGTTACAGTCTAATTAACACTCTTTAACACTAGCTTTATCGTCCCTAGACAGTCGAATCCCGATGTGTCCAGTGTGTTTATGCTGTCATCTGTAGATGGTGCACCGGTTGTTTTCTGTGGATGTGGTGATGATTTTATTGGAGCAGCCAGAAAGGAAACTAGAAGAGTGTCAGGACCCAGAGCTTGTCCTCTTCCTGCCACACAAGTTCCTGATCCAGAGCGTTCTGTTTGCCCAGCGGATGGATGAATCACCCACTGTCCAAGGCCATGCCCTCGCCTGTCTCGCCCAGTGTCTCGAGCTGCCTTCACTCAATGCCAGCAGAGCTGTTCACAACCTTTTCTCTGCCAGTAAGAACCCACACACCCAAACATAGAGGATTTAACTGGCAGAGACACCAAGTTTGAAAATGTGTAGATGTGAGGAATGTGGGCTAATATTAGATCACATAACCCTTTGATTATTAGAAAACTTATATGAAAAATTGCTGTGTTTAAATCAGTGTGTTTTTGTAGACACATATCCATTAAAGTAACCTCTCGACTCTTTTGTGTAGCTGGAACCCATACAGCACTGGAGGGTGAAATTACAGAAGGTACACAATTTTATTTTCTTATTTTCTTATTACAGTTTGTTGTTTGACTAACCACAAATGATATAATGAGACCACATTATCACACCTGAGGATATTAGATTCTTAATCCAGTCTCAATCACTCTGATGGGCAATAAAGGCAATTTTAGCCATTTAAAATAAAATCTATATTGTGAAAAAAGTGTTTACATACTTTTTTGTATGGGCACTTTTTCCATGTGTGTATTAGAAAGTGGTGAAATAATTCAGAAAATAAAGTACTTAGTATTAATTCACCCACAATCATTATTGTTCGTAGAGGCCTAAGAGTAAAACACAGGCACCAGTTGGCACAATATTCTTGTAGCTTCACTTTCACCTGTTCTCAGGTTCTTGTGGTGTTTAATTGCTTTGAATATAATGCATAGATTATATAATTCACAAATATATCAGTGGACATGCGATCATGCCGCCACAAAGAATTCATGTTTAATTGGACAATTTGTGCCTCTTTCTGCATTTTTGCAGCATTTTTAAATTTTTCTTTAAATTCTCCATAGCCACCACAATTCTGCTGGTGGATTAATACGTAGAGCATCAGGCTGGGATGCAGAAGTCTCCTAGATCAAATCACAGCCCATGCACCATATGTGTGTATGAATTCATGGCAGAGCCCCTGATTTGGATAGCTTTAATTAGCAAGTGTGGTCATAATGTTTGGCTTATTCTGTATGTGCAACATGTATATGTAATCAAGGAAATCAGAATTAAGTGTGACTCTTTAGTCAACATGACTTTCGAAGAACCAGCAGATCTGGGCTCATTTCAAGCGGTTAACAATATTCATCCAGCATGTTACTCCATGTACCAAGTGCAGAGACCTGGACTATGGCTTGACCTGATGTGATTAACCGTTCTGTCTATTAAAAGAATGATCAACAACTATTTTTACAACTAATATTTTTTTAAGCAAAAGTTAAATTAGTAGTTTGATCCTGGTCTGTGTTTTAATAGCTGTAAATCTGTGTTTCAGAAAGTCTCAGTTCCCAGCAGACTCAGAAAACCTACCACACTCTTCCTTTCAGGACTGTGGAGATTAGCAGCACTGACAGCTCTGGATGTGATGGTGAGACAAACACACTCCAGTATCATCCTCTTCTTTATTCTTTACTTTTTTTAAAGCATGCACTGGGTTTTTTTTGCTTAGTTTTTGTTTAGATGTAATACACTTAATTGTAATTCACTGAGATCAAATGTGAGTTATTACATATTTTTTTATGCAGCAAAAGAGAACCTGGCACTTCTCCTGCGCCGTGTGAAAGACTCAAAGACCAATGTGAGAAAAGCAGCATTGCAGGTACCTGGAACTGAGCTTTACCTGACTCCTTCATGTTTCAATGCCGTTATCATGATGATGATTGCAAAAACATCAAGTGTATGTGTCTCATGCTTTTGTGTCTTTCTGTGCACTATGTTTGTATCAACTGTTGTCTGATCACAGGCTCTGGTGGGTCTCCTTAAACACAATGTGATCCCCATGACCTGGGAGAACCTCTCTACACTGTCAGAGCGATGCAGAGACCCAGCTGTGTCTGTGAAGAAAAAGGCCCTGCAGTGTGTAGGAGAACTGCTTGTTGTGAGTTTCAATCAGCTCCAAAAAACAGAAGAATTGCTGCATAAATTTCCATAAAAACGTACTTGTCCATAAAATTTGCATAATTGTGTTATTCATTTTACAGAGGTCTTTGTTATTAAATGTGATGTGTTGTCTCTTCCATCTACTAGGCAAAACCAGAGAGCAGTGTGGTGCAGAAGGCGTGGCTGCACGGTGTGGTGCCGGCTGTTGTGGACTCTGAGAGCTCGGTTCAGGACAAGGCCCTGGAGGCTCTTGACCAGGTGTTGCTCAGCCAGATCAAACCATACTCTGCCAGCACCCACGTGGATGCCCGTCAGAGGCTGACCTGGGACTTGCTGGGCCTGCTCTGTCATGAGTGCCAGAACCTAAGGTCAGAAAAACAACACTGAGTCCTCTTTGTGTGTCATACCAAATAGAAATAAATCATATAAAATAATCTTAGCAGCATCTACTAATCTTCAGATATTAATCTTATCTTATCTTTGTATCTTTGTTTGCTGTATGGTCACCTTACCACTGTTTCTAATATTGGTTTTGTTTTGGATCTCAAGCCGATACTTCAACAGGGCCTTTACCATCTGGTCCAAACAGAAGAAGTTCACACCCATGTTCATCACCAATCTGATCTCACATACTGATGCTGATCATGGAGCTGGAGCCTGGTTGCTACTCTCAAAGGTTGCCGCTTCCTCACCCAGGTTGCCCTACGACAAGATCCTGGATGCCTGGGACTGCATGGTCTGGTGAGATGGACACACAGTATTTATTAAATAAAACATGACTTACAATGCTAAATATACCTAATTTTATGCAGGAATCGAGAGTCACATGGACATGTTTATTTTTACTCTTAGTTCAAAGGACATAAATGTGATAACCTGCTGTCACATCCTGTGTGTGATGGGAGACATCGCCCCACATTTGAATGACGATACCAAAAAGAGGATAATTGGTTAGTGACTGTGATTTGAAATGACGGAATGATTAACAATAGGAGGCTAGGGCTGTTGTAATTGATCAACCTTCTCTCACCAGATGATCTGATGTCTTGGTTGAAGACTTTTACTTTGTCTCTGGAGGTGATCAGCGCTGCTGTGGAGACTCTTTATCAGCTTGGCTGCAGTGACGACATCAAACAGACTCAGGTTCGAGATCATCCTTCATTTCAACTTATGTCCTTTATTATGGTTTATTTAGAACACTACTCCTCCATGATGTGCGTTTCTGATTTTACTTTCATCATATTCGATTATTTTCCTTTTCATAGGCTTTTCTGAACCAGCATTGTGGCGAGTTGGTGTCAATCTCTGAGGCTTATTTAGCTTCCATTATCCTAAGTGAAAAGGGATCCCAGAACTTAAATGAGGAGCTAATGGTGAGAACTGATCTTTCATTAGTTTTTTCCTCTTGACCTAGATTTGTTTTTTGTGTTGAATCTAGCTACACAAGTAGCCAATGCTGTTGTGAGCATTTATACTTGCACTGGTGTGTCTGTGTCCAAGAAGTCCGTTTTTTTGATAATAAAATTTAAAACATTGTTTTCAAATAATAAAATTAATGATTAAAAAATAATAGATACGAAATATTTTAAGTGCTATTAAGCATTATTGTAATTTAGTAGTGAAGTTGAGGCTGAGTGTGAGTGTCAACTCATTTTACCTTCATGGAGGAAAAAGTTGAAGCTTCTGATATAATTCAAGTTCATTCGAAAGTGCAGAGTTTTCAGATCAGTGCTCTTTTCACAATGAAACAAATACCAATGTAAAGATACTATATTGTTGAATCTAAATACCACCCTACAGGGGGTTTGTCTCATTAGTAATTCTGTCCTGATTAAAAAAAATAATAGGATCGAAAGCTGTGGAAACACATTGGATTTGTTACACAAACAGCACAAGTATAAGGAACAGCTCATGGCTGATGTTGGGCCAAATATAACAAACTCCTTTAGTTGAGAATAGTTTATTATATTTATATAAAGAATAATTGCTTGGTTTATACAAAAATGTTTGGTGAAAAACATTTTTCTGTTTCTCTTATGCAGGTGAAACACCTCCATACTCTGGGTGTGGCATCACTCCATTGTCCTGCCATGGTTGGCAAAAGGACTGTGCTGCTGGTGGAATCTGTCCTCACAACAAATTCTGACAAACTGGGAGGTAGGAAATAAGGACACCTAAACAAACATACACTCTGCTCATCTGCAAACCTAGTTTCGAAGTGAAAGAGAGTTAATCTGGCTAAACTTGTTATTCCTCAGTCATAACTAGACATGTAAAAAAAAAAAAAAAAAAAAAGAAAACTTTAATAATGTACCTGTTAGACTTATCACATTAATTAAACAGGAATCTGATAATGTAATTGCTCTGTGTAACAGAGGAAAGGTTTTAGTGTATTATATGCTGTTGACAGATGCTGCATGCCAGGAGGAACTTCCAGCATCACTCCCTCTCTCTCAGTTCAGACCCAACTCCCTGCCTACCAGAGTCAGAGCTCATGGGGTGATCACTTTAGGTGAACTTTGTTTTTGTCTTTTTCCCTAATGTCTAAGAAACATTGTTGATAATGAGGGAGTAATAGCCCTAACTTTCCTACATTGGTGTTGTCTCATACATATCATCCTTCCTCTCTGTCTGTGCTTTTCTGGCCCAGCTAAACTGTGTCTGCAGCATGAGGAACTAGTCCAGAAGTACCTGCCAGTGTTTGCCAGGGAGCTTGAGGTCGGCACAGAGCTCGCTGTGCGAAACAATGTTGTAGTGATTATGTGTGATCTGTGCGTACGATACACCAACATGGTTGATCACTACATTCCCAACATCTCTGCGTGTCTGCGAGACAATGAAGCTATCATCAGGGAACAGACTCTCATCATGCTGACCAACCTCCTCCAGGTGGGAGATGTTCTACAAGAGGTGTCCTGATTTGATCCAGAGAATCGGTATCTTTGACAACCAGGGCATTTTTCTAAAGTATCGTTGGCAAAAATAAAGTCAATCCAAATTAGAAAAACTATCACTTCTATTTTTAGTCTACAAGTTGACAAATTACAAAAAGTTTCTAATCACCCCTGCATTTATTCATCATACTACCCAGATGTTCTGACGATCTTTAAGCAAGATGAGTCTGTTGTTACATTTGTTCTTAATTTGTTGTTCTAGGAGGAATTTGTCAAATGGAAAGGCTCACTCTTCTTTCGCTTCATGGTGGTGCTGGTTGACCCAGTCCCTGCTATTGCCAGGTACATCACATGTGTAAATGGTAAATGGTCTGCACTTACAACCAACAACCCTGGTGGTTGAACCACTGCTCTACATTCTGCGCCACAGACACTCTAATAGAGGAGGACTAAGTAAATCCTTTGAGATTTGTTATGTTAAGCATTTGTTTCCTGTAGACACAAATTCTTTGTATTACAACAGTAAGGTCAAAGAGAAATAATATTACATTATTATACACACAGGTTTTCTCCATAGCATATCACTTGCTATAGTACAAGAATAAATTACATAGCTTGGATCCAATGAAGAAATCTCCTCAAATAGTAGAGCTAAGCCCTTCTTGTTTACTGTCCCAGTCTATGTGAATACTGTCTGCTCCACCGGTTGCTGAAGAAGAACCCAGAAATGTTCAGCCAGCACTTCATCGAGTGCATCTTCCACTTCAACTCCTACAGCCAACACAAGTCTTATAACAAATTTACTCAAAGTGAGAGGTAGGAAACTTTCACCAGTTCATATTTGCTTTTATTTTGCTTTTTGCTCAATCATCACAGTTACTCTTTGTTAAATTGTGGACCTCATTTTTTTTAAATCTACCCAGTGAAAAGGTTCGGTTTTCCCTGAAAGGAGCTCAGCAACGTGAGAAGCGTTTTCGAATCTACCGCTTCCTATTGGAAAACTTTACAGATGCCCAGCGCTTTAACATTACCAATAAGATCAACCAAACTGTCTTAGGTAAGCATTTGGGTGAAGTAAAACCAATGCTAATAAACACTTGTGCATATTCTAGAACCAGATCTCTGTCTGATCTAAATGTTTTTTGATCCAACTTGTATCATGACATGAACTCTGACTCTTTCTTTGTGGTCCCATTATCAAGCTCCACTTTGGCCCTAATACAGTTATTTACCTAAAAAATAAATAAATAAATTGGAATCTCCTACTCCCCCTACCCCAGCATGCTTTGCAGATGAGGAGCTGCCTTTGGACGCAGATGGTGCTGAAATCTTGTCAGAGACCTTTAGCATCTTAAGTCTAAAGGAGATGAAGCTGCGGGCCATATGTGCCCCAGCAGGAGTTGCTGCAGGGGAGGAACCAGAGGAGGAGAACATGGCCACCATGGCTAAGGCTGTCCTACAGGCTGCACAAAAGAAGGTAGTATCCCAGGTAAAGTTGGCCAAATTATCTGAAACAATGACTTACCTATTTTCAACTTGCTTCCCATATTTCCATTCTGGTGAGGACATGTAGCGGCAGTAAATGAATTTTGCATTCCCTGCTTCCAGCCAAAAAAACTTTCCCCATTCAGATGATGTCACAGTAGATATCAAGGCCATGGGCCTGGACAACCTTCTCCTTCAGAAAACTTCCATATGTGACATGCTTAAGGTTTTCTACTTCTACAAATGAAGTGGCTCAGAACTGCTGCTGTCACCTGCCTGTCAGGGAGGTGTCATCTGAATGTTATGCAGATCTCAGATTATCTCAGATTTTTGTCAGCAGCCCCCATTTCAAAATAACCACCACTATTTAAGGCCCAATAAGTAAGTTGCAGCAGCTCCTCTCAGCATCCTGCTTGTATCTACAGGTCCAGAAAAAGGCCTTCATAGAGAACACAGTTCCTCTCATCATCAGCCTCAAGAATCTTCTGGAGCAGAAACGCTCTCCAGTCCTCAGAGACCTCATGGCCTACCTGCAGGTGAGACCACAGTGTGGACCCTCTTTGCATAATTACTCACCTAATTAAGATGGAATCTATAAAAACACATTAGCAAGAAAAAGTTTTGCATGTTAAACTTTCAGAGATAACTGCCTGACATTCTAATTCAGTGACATTCAGTTTTTCCAGAAATACATGTGCTGATATTAAATTGATCATGTATATGTCCCTTAATTCACTTAACTAATGTCCACTAAACCAATAATATGACTTGATATTTGGCTCGTCTTCCATAGTTAGTAATTTTTAGTGTAAATTAGAACTAAAAATGGCCAAACAAAATAGCTTTTCTTAGAATTTTGTCAGTCTATACATTTTTGACTAAGAAAGGTTATTCTCTATGAGATATAGCCAATATATTAAAGATTTATTTAAAGGCTGTACACTATATAGTCTCCAAAATTACACCAGAGCTGGATTTAGGACAAAAGATGCAGTGGAAGGCCCAAGTGCACATCTTTCCTAGAAGACAAGTACTTAAGAGTGTCCTTCCTGAAAAACAGATGTCTTACTGCTCTTGAATTGGCTGAATTGTTGAATAAAACCAAAGGGAAATAGCACTGTGCACAGACACTGCATAGGAGACTCAGGTCAGCTGGCCTCATGGACACATTTGCAAATAAAAAAACCCTACTTGGAGTGGGCCAAGATGCAACGGTGGACTTAGAACAAAGTCTTGTGTACTGATGAGTCTCAGGTGTTTGGATCCAAGCAAAGATACCTGCCTAACACCTTCAGTGAAGCATAGAGGTGGAAACATGATGATCTGGGCATGTTTTGCTAATGGAAGAGTGGGTGATCTGCATCGTGCATGGATACCGCTCCATAGTGAAGAGACATGATATTCCCTCTTGGCAAAGACTGTATGGGCATTACTTAATTTTTCAGCAACACAATGACCCCCAAGCATTCTTCCTGGTTGTATAAGAATTATATGGAGAAGAAAGTAGCTGCTGGAATACTCTCAGTGATGGCTTAGCCAGCTCAATCACCAGATTGGAACCTCATCAAGCTGACATGACAGAAGCTAGACAGAAGGGTTTAGGAATATTGGGGAACCAGCACAGCAGACCTTTGGGAAGTTCTACAAAATGTCTGGGAGGGAAATCATACAAAAAACTCATCAGTCGAACACCACAAATTTGTCACGGTTATAAAGGTTTTAAGTTTTTTTTTTTTTTTTTTAAATGAAACTATATACATTTATAAATGTAAACATACAAATTTGATCTGATCATTGTTCTGTGCCCAATATGCATAAAAATTAATTGTTCATTTTTTGTCCTCCATTGCTGTTTTTCAGGTGACGATGCAGGACTACCGAAATGAGGTGAAGGAGTTTTTCTCTGGAGACGAGCAGCTGGCAGCTGAGGTAGAGTTTGCTTTGAAAGAGGCTGAAAAGCAGCGAGAGCTGGAGGAACAGTTGGACAACTGTAGCCTGACAGGAGATGCCAAGATTACCCCTGCACAGGTCAGCACAGAGTCAGGATCCAACAAATACACTCGTGGCTGGATGTGTTACACTTTGTGTTTTTTCTCTGAAATAAGTATAGCTGTGGGAGGGCTCCGCATTGACACTTGCATAGTGCAAGTAAACATGCAGTTGTCAGATTGGGAAAGTGAAAAATAAATGTGATGATCTGTAGTGTTTCCCAATATTTTTGTTACTATTTAAATTGGGTCAAATGTATTTCATATTAGAGCTGCCCACAGCATGTGTCATTGGTCATTTTAATTTTTATTTGATGCTCTCTTACCCCTCTTTACAAGCTTGACAATAACGTAATGAAAATAATATAATATAAACCTTTATATGTTCCACAGCGGGGAAATTTCCATGTTACAGCAGCAGCAAGTGTGCAAATTGTGCGGCAATAAATTCTGTACAGAATGGAAAAACAAAAAGTATAATATTAAAAAAAATCTATATATATAAAAGTACAAAACAGTTTATAATCATGCATTAATAATTTGTAGGGCAGTGTCTCTAAGTTTACCACATTAAGTAAACGTGTCGTGGTGATTCTGCTTTATCCTCAGGGTTCAATACAGGATTCTCCTGTCAAGTCCAGGCCCCTCCTCCCATTTATCTTTGCTACACCCCAGCCACAACGTCCTAACTCCCAGCCTGCCAGACTGTCACACACAGACAGGTAGGCTTCCAACATACCACTATGGACATGCAATGTTTTTCTTTTGATTGATTGCAATATGTTGAATGTTCATGTGTCCAGTAATCACCAAATATTTAAGATTATTATCTATTTATTTTCATGTTTGTTCTATCAGGCGTGGGTGCAGATCCAGGCAGGAGGAACATGTCCAGTCCAAGTCCATTGCTCTAGAAGGAACAGGTAAGAGTCAACTGAACTTGATCTGAGTGAAGCACTGCATTTCCAAACTACAGATGACCTACACTCTGAACAGTCCCTAAATGCCTCACCTGCGCACGCCAGAGCTTCTGACAAACAGTAGTAGATGTTGTGAATTGTTACTTTCAATGAAAACCTTGGCATAAAGGCAGATCCTAGATCAGTTTCTGATGAGAAGAGATGAACTCTCCATCCCTATTACCATCCCCAGTTGATGGTCAAGCTGATTATTTAAGGTGGGGATCAGAATTGGTCAAAAACCAATGACACAGAATTTTGTTCACTTAATGCGGATTGACAGGTCATTCCCACAATGTAGAACTTACTTTTTCCATTTGAGATCAAGGCACTTTATTGTCGGCACATAGGTCTCTCATTGTTACTCTTTACAATATTCTGATAAATTGCATAAATGATGTTTTACGTTAGCGTGGATTAAAGCACTCCCCAAAGATTCTTGGATGCTGGTAATTATAGTTCAAATCTCAGCAGCACATGCTCCTGTCAGCCTTTTTGTTCATTTAATACAACAGCCAAAAAAAAGCACGGTCAAACATATTTTATAGTTTAAAACTGGGTAGAAACTGTGCAGCCTTTTTCAATTGTGTACAATATGTTAACACTGATTTCACATTTTCATTGGCCTTCCTAGTCGACCAGAACCTCCGACCTTTCTTATCACATGGTGCAGGTCAGTCAGCCAGCCAAATTGAAGAGCTCAAACTAAACATCTGCACAGAGCCTCTTTTCATTTGTGCAGTAGCTATAAAATGTTCCTTAGTTTTGAGAAAAATTGAGAAATTTGGCTTTACATTTTGTAATTCTACAATGAAAGGAGAATAAGAAAGAAAACAGACAACTACTTTAGGCACTGACAGCACATGATCCTGTTGTTTTGTCTGTTTCCAGTGATTACCAAAGGAGCTGTAAATTACAGGGCCATCAGCACACCGAAAGGTACGAAAGGCCGCCGCTGCCGCCTCTATAACACATCACACACCTGTAGTTTAAAGAATTAGTTTTTTTTTTTTTTTTTTTTTTTTAAATTTAGGCTGGTTCACATGTCAGTCAAATTATTATCTCATTATTAAGGTGCCTTTTTAGTCATTTATGTGTTGTTACCATATTGAGAATAATTGTTAAACCCCTTCCTGCCCCCACAAACCAAACCCCCTGTCCGCTTGTGATCCAGGTGTCAGCCTCAATCTAACTTTTGGTGAGGGAGTTAGTGCGATCTTCAGTGAACGAGGAGCAAGTAAGTTACTCTCCCTTTTCACTCATCACGTGGTTTTGTGGAGGAAGCCACACGGCTGTTAAACATCTGTCAAACTGGGATGTACACAGGTTTTGATTGTTTGTACTTTGTCCTTGTAGGTCTTGTCGGTGAGAGCAGTGTTCTTCACGTGCGCTCAAATGAGCAGCCGTAAGTATTTACTGCGTCTGGGTCAGCACATTTCACATTTGTATTATTTAATGTTCACCTGGCACAGATACTAGAACACTACAGGTGGGCTCATCCCCTGTAGTCCCAAACAAATGTATTATTTGTTATCTACTAACCAGTTTGAAAAGGTTTGTTATAGCTAGTCACCAGCTCTTGTGTGAAATGACCAAGCTTTCTTGAGATTTGGCAGCCTGTGTCTGCTCCTTCTTTCTTCCCTAAACCCATAATTTATCTGTCTCGTATGTTTCAGAGCTCCTGGCCTGAGGCAGTGGAACGTGCAATCTCCTCTCCGCCAAAATAGAAAATCTAAAGTTTAGACCTAATGTCTTTTTCTTGTGTGTGTGTGTGTGTGTGTGTCTTTGTTATGCCTTTTCAACAACCATGTTTATTTCTTACAGCGTAGTTTTCACATAAAAGATATTTTCTCATCTTTATTATATTATATCAGTGTCTTATCTTTTTAGCAAATAAATGCGCCTGCAGAATGTTTTTCTGAATATATACGCGTCCTTTCTTATTGCTTTAAGGTAGTGATGGTGCTACGTACCTGCTGATTACCTGAATCAGGTGTGTTCAATCAATCAGAAGCTGGAAGATTGATAGGGTAGATGAATAAAATCAACAAACTAAATGTTAATTCACAAAATACACAGTATTAGGGGCTGTTGAGTTGACCACCATGTAAGCAAGAGACTGAGCTTTGAACCTGATGCGGGCAGCTACAGGAAGCCAGTGCAGACATCTGAAGACTGTTAAAATATGTGATTTTTGGCTGATTATAAATGAGGTGTGCTGGCTCATTTTGGTTCATCTGGAGGGGTTTGATGCTGATGTGTTTTGTTGAAGCGCTAGAATTTCGGTATTGGAGAGGTAGAGTTGAAGATGTCTTTCTGTCATCCAAGCAGAGGCAGTGGATTTATCTGGTGAAAAGGACACAAACCAGTAGAGAGTTTATGAGAGTTAGAAACGTGCCCCTGTCAGGATACCTTGAAGTTTCGTCCAGATAACTAAGACTTAGCTGATCGAGATGCCCAATTCAGAGAGTAGGTACAGGAGGATCTGATGGTTCACTCTGTCAAAGGTTGCAGTTAGATTGAGTAGGGGTAGGACAGAAGATGGACCTGGAGCTTTTGCAGCCCACAGGGATTCCACCACTGTCAGGAGTGTCTGTGGAATTTCTGTGGAGTGACCACTCTTGAGTCCAGACTGTTTGACATCAAGGATGTTGGTCTGGGAAAGAAAGTCTGAGAATTGTTCAAAGGGTCTTGGCCAGAAATGGACAGGTCTGTAATTCTCCACAGTGGAGGTGTCAAGAGAAGGCTTCTTAAGCAGCTTCAACTCAGACTGGTGGGCTCATGTTCTCCTTCAGTATTTTGTAGTAGAAAGTGGAATTCATGCTTCTCTTACAATGACAGGTCTCCCTGGTCCTGATTTAGTAAAGCATCCTCACGCCTTCATGCTACCAATACCCTGCTTGACTGTAGGTATGGTGTTGTTTGTGGAGTTCTGTGTGAGTCCTAAAAGCTTTGAGAATCATCTAGGTGGCAGAATTTCCTCCTCACCACTCTGCCATGATGCAATTTCCATTCCATCTCTTTCATGTAGTAGAGCAATGAAAACTGACCATTACTGAGGTAAAATTCTGCAGTTTATTGAACGCTTCACTTGGATTGTTTCTGACTTCCTTAAGGAGTCGTTGACGTGGTCTCAGTCTCCTAGAGCCTTAAAAATAGTTTTGTAACCCTTCTCAAACTGATAGATTAATAGGGGGATTAACATTTCTGCAGCACTGGATATGGTATGAAGCAAAAGAGTGGCAAAAAAGGTTTTATGATAAAAGCTTAAAACAAGAAGATTAAATGCCATAATATATATACATCCTGCATGTGCATGTAGATATATGCCTATACATGCATTCAATGGTATATATACATACATACTGTACATGGACACCTCAATCTCAGGGCCAACACAGAGACATACACAGGCAGACAATAATTCACACTCACATTCACACCTACAGCCAAATTAGAGTCACCAACTAACCTAACAGAGCCTTTGGACGGTCAAAGGAAACTGTAAGCCTGCACAAGCATGGAGAGGCCTTGCACACAGAAAAGTCATGGCAAGCAGATGGATGTGAACTGAGGCAGTGCTGCTCTGATCCTAAATACACACACACACACACACAAAAACACATATTGTCTTTACTATATTCCCTGTGAAGAACTAATATTCTAAAATAAGGGGCCGCTGACATGGGAAATGTAGTTCAGCAAGCTGTGAAACATTAAGTCTGTTGGAAATATAATGTTGGAATAACAGGCAGAATAACACTCCATTAAAAAGATGTCAAAAGATTATATCTCTGTACTTGGACCTTTAGATCTGAGTTAAAAAAAAAAAAAAGTCCTTTCAGCTTATCCTGTGAGTTCAGGGTTGCCACAGCAAATCATTGTCCACATGATAATTTGGCACAGTATTTACAATGGATGCCCTTCCTGTATTGTACTGTATTGTCTAGCATTAGATTGTACAGGTTTACTTCATATAGTGGCTGATCGCAATATATATATATATATATATAATTATTTGTTGATCTACTTGAGGTGCTAATTGCACCATTCAGTGGTGTGATCATGGTGGCTCCCACAATCAATATCTTCAATCATTGAGGATATAGTTCAGTATCAGGATCAGCTCTCAGTGTCCCTCTGAATTCCCTATATTTTAGCTTTAAAATGCCTCCAGATAAAATTACTTTAAGGAACCTTCAGATCAGTTCCGATTAGGTCGTCTCGTTGGACTTACTATGGAGTTTGTAATCATGGTCAACCTGCTTTTCCAGAACCCCCCAGATGACATCATCTGAACTTCTAATGATGAAGAAAATTTTCAGATAGAATTTTAGAAATATTTTAATATAAGGAAGTCAGAGGGAAGTTTAAAAGCATTAATGTATATTTGCACCCAAAACTAAAGCCATAGAGAGCAAGTTTTGGTGAAGAATTTTGGTGAAGTTGCCCTTTAATGCACATGTGGCTTCAACGTGCCTTTGGAAAAGCCTGTACCAGCTGCCACTGGGCAGGAGATGGGGAACATCCTGGACAGGTCTCCTGTCTATCTCGGGCACACACCAAGTTCCACAGCGACTAACAGGGAATAAACAGCCCCCCGAACTGATTATTGCACTTTAACTTCCAAGTTTATCTTTTTTAAGCATTTTGTTTAATAGTTTATTGCTAATTGTATTTAGTTTTGGGACTTTTAAAACAAGATTCTTTAAGTTTTATTTGATCTTTTAAACAGAATTTAGTTTTGAGTTTTTTTATTTCATTTTAGTTTTAGTTTCACTTTACTAACCTCGTTGAGCAGCCCTTATTTTCTTTATGGTGTAAAAATAATACTAGCATGTAATACTCAATTGTACCACACGATGGTAGCAGCATTGCTTAAAAAAAAAACTGTCTGCAAAGCGTGAAGATCTCCCGATGACATAATGCTTCTGTTGATGATAAGGGGGCTTCTGTTTGAAATTAAGGAAGATGGAGAAGACGCAGAAAGGGATTTTTTCTCCTTAAACTTTTGAGGCTTACAATATTGGCCCACTTGTCATGTTTATGTAGAAAAAAGATAATTGGATTTAATTCTTTATGTTACACTTTGGCTACTGTTTGACATCGAATAATCATCCATTCGTAAAGATAAAATGTGGATAACTGTATGTCTCTATCTCCAATTTATTTTCTTCTTCTAGCTTTAGGTTGTGTGATGAATGTCCCTGTTTTGTAGCAATTAATAATCATTCAGCCTCCTAAATGAATATGCATACTGTGACCATGGAAACACCCACAGTTGCATACAATAACTCCATACCGCCACCTCCTACACTGATTAGTGTATCAGATGTAGATGTAATGGTGTGTAACTGTTAATTTGTTCTCTACGCTCTGCTTTAATAGAGAGGTATTTGTTAGCAGCATGTTGAAGCAATTTCTTCACCTTATCTTGGCACTGGGGTGTAAAATCAATACTGTTTGCCACTGCTTGCACAGCACTGTATACTGTCACACCTACTTCTATGTGTGCCTGTATCTGTTTGTGCACCAAAAGTCTGACACATCAGAAGGTGAGGCTGGTCACCATGGAAACCCCCTACCCAGAACAATTTCCCATTTGGCAAATAGCTGCCTGGGTTGGCTGATCTTCAGTGAGGATGCTGATAGGGCACTAAAAGAAGATCCGTGCAGGTTGAACTATCAATTACCTGCCAAACAAGCTGAATATCCTGTGTTGGATCATGAAATGGCTCTTCCACAAAACACTATTTGTAATACAATTGTTTAATATACAGGCTATATTTTTAGTATGTAGAGAATACGAAGTTATGCCATGATTTGTTAACTTCTAAGGGATGTGTGCGGCATCATGTGATCTATGTGGTCTGTTCACCTGTGGTTAGAATGGGTCAACGTTATGGCTTTTGTTGGACTAAAAAGTTGTTGGCAGATTTGATCTTGGACAATTATTTTTAGCCAATGCTTTTAATAAGTACATATTTCATTACATTTTTTATTTTATTTATTTATTTGTTCTTCTCATGACAATGTGCACTCTAAACAATATAAAGTACCAAAACACATTATAGTTACTTGTACATACTCCATTACCAGAAAGGAGAAGGAAAAAGAAAAAAAAAAATCCTATATTACATAACGGGCCAATCCTTATGCAAAACCTATGGAAATAAGTAATGAAGACAGATGATCTCTCAGTTCCACTCAACTTTACAACATTTACTTACAATGAGATTTAAAAAGTCCATCAACATTAAATTACTATACAAAACCCTTTACTTGTCAGCTTCAAATTTTATAATTATTCTTTCTCTGTATTTTTTTTTAAAGTGAAACATGTTTTAAAGGCCCTTTTAACTTCTCTATTAAATTCCACAGTCATCTGTGTAAACTGTGCTTAAAACTTTGTTAAACTCCACAGAACTAACAAATGAACAGCTTCTGTAAAGTCTCTGGCAAAAATATATTTCTTTCCCTATGCATAAGTAACAACGTCTTAAGTTCAACCGGGTCTCTAAGTTTCGTTAATGGTATGTTCCTTTGTATCCACCTTGTGAATAATTCGTACTGCTCTTTTTTGCAATTTGAAGGCTTTATGCTGAATAAGTAAGTATTACCCTATACTTCCACATGGTAAATGAAATAAAGCATATTAGCATACTGTGGTGAAGGAAGGTAGAGTGGTTGCCCACCAATCTAACAGTTGTTGGTTCAATCCCCTGTTCCTCCTGGTGAGTGTTGGCCAGCTGCATAGCAGCTCACCGATCGGTGTGTGATTGTGAGTGTGAATGGGTGAATAAGAAGCAGTGTAAAGTGCTTTGAGTTCCAACAGGTAGAAAAGTGCTATATAAGCGCAGACCATTTACCATGTTACTTTTCATCCATCATTTCAACAACACGTTGACAACGGCATCTCTAGAAAACACCCTTTCATGGTTAAATTGATTAGCAAACACCAAAAACATAGTTTTGCTCACATTCAAGGACAATTTGCTTTTTAAAATGTATTTAACCATTTCATTACAATACTCTTTCTTAAAAGACAAAATGCAACGTCTGTGATACTGAACATCGAATTGTACATATACCTGTTAATTTGAAATTAAAATACTATCATCTATAGTATCAAATGGTCCGTTATTTCCATCAATGTTAAAGGTGTGGTACTGTGGAAACCCATACTGCCTCTCTCTCAGGAATTGATTCTTTTAAATGAAAAATATTTGTACAGTTTTTCAAGCAATTTAGAAAACTGAGAAAGCAATGAAACTTGTCAGTCAAATTGTGTTCATCGTCTTTTAAAAAGTGGAATGTCCATAGCTGTATTCATCCTGACTGTGAAATATTGTAACTTAGGGGTTCAAGTATTGTTTGTGCTACAGTGGATCTCATTTTTACGTAAAAATTGCATTATCTTATTTTCCTATGTCCATCCCCATTTTGCCCATCAATTTGATGCTTTTTTAAACTTTGCAATATCAGCCATTTACCAAATGCAAATTAAATTCATTAGCCTCTTTCTTCATATTCTTTAAAATCTTATTATTTTCTTTTCCACAACATTTAGTTAAACTTCTAGACTGTGAATTATTTCCTATTACATTTTTTAATTTTTACAATTCATCTCAATAGTATTACAATAGTGCTAATTTTAACAAAGTCTGAGTAATATTTATTTTTCTTGTTACATGCATTTTGTAGGACCTTTGTTACCCAGGTGGTTTTATGAGCACATCTTTATATTTAGAAAGTGTGAAGCCATCTTGTTATGTATGGTAATTGAGGACGGTTCTTGTCTATTATGTGATTAGTTTAAAAGTATGTATTTGATTACAGTTTATGGTCCTGATTCAGTTACATGTTGTTTAAAATTTTGTTCACTGGGTTCATAATGCAGGAAGATTTAGTTTTAGCTAAACTTTAAATTATCTTAACTTTTCATATTGCCATGCTGCTCCATTTGCATTGTAGTCTTAGCTGTTTTTGCATTAATTTGTTTGATTTTCAGCATAGTTCATAAACCCAGAAATATGAGGTGGGCTGTCACAGAGCAAATTATGTTATGTAATTTGATGTGTTGAGGGGATAAAAGCCTTCACTTTTTCTCTGAATTTCTACCCTCAAGTCTTGTACAGCAAATATACACTTGAAACCGGAAATTTACTTTTTTTTTTTCTCATCGTTTAACATTAAATCAGACTAAAGTTTTCCTATTTTAGGTCAATTAGGATTATCAAAAATTATTTCTATTTGCTAAATGCCAGAAAGATGAGAAAGAGAATTTATTTTTGAATTTTTTTATTGCTTTCTTCAAAGTCTGAAGTGCACAATAATTTGCTGAAAGTTTTGTCCATTCCTTTACAGAAATGATCAGGTTTGTAGGCTACCTTGCTCCCACACACATTTTCAGCCCTGCCCACAAATGTTCTGTAGGATTAAGATCAGGGCTTTGTGATAGCCTCTCCAAAACATTGACATTGTTGTCCTTAAGACCCTGTGTAACTAATTTCGCAGTAGGGTCACTGTCCATTTGGAAGACCCAATTCACCTAAGCCTCAACTTCCAGGCTGATGTCTTGAGATGTTGCTTCAAAATTTCTACATAATGTTCTTTCCTCATGATGTCATTTATTATGTGAAGTGCACCAGTCCCTCCTGCAGCAAAACAACCCAACAACATGCTTTTAAGTTGACAGGCTTTGGGATTGTTCCAGGTAATTTGCAGACCTGCTCTCTCTCTTTTTTTTTTTTTTTTTTTTTGTTGAATGCTACCTAAAATAGCTGTCAATATTACCATCCCCATTAGCTCTACTGCAGCCTCACCAAGTGCATACTCATAGCATGCTGCAATGGCTGATTTCCTATCACTCACTTCCCCACTCATGCACAAACATGCACGTACACACACACAAACACACATACATATTGATGCCATTATAAAGCCAGATGCAAACATCCATTACATGTTGCCACTTTGCCTGCAGCACTACACACAGCATTGAGCACGGGAGGGTGGGTCCCTACCTCTCATTAACCAATGCCTCAAGAGTTTGGGCACTAATCCCAGCCCTATCAATCAAGCCTAATTGGTGTAAGCCATCAGAAAATGCAGAGTTAGTGCATGGTTAATTCCCTGAGAGAAAGGAGAGTGCAGTAAAACGTAAACTGCATGAGTAAGTTTCTCCTTCCGTGAATGGGTTAGAAAAAAACCTGAAACTCATTTTGTCTTAAATTCTATGATATCCTGTAACTTCTTTTCAGTGTAATTGAGCCTTAGTAATATTTCACTAAACCTAATAAATAAAAAAACTGTAATCCATATTTAATCATCTGCACAATAAAATACACTTGTAGAAAATTGTAAATTTAATATCTATCATGCACAACTAGGTTTAGATATTACAGCCTAACTGCTACAAGTTTTTCACGATGCACACCGGCGGACGTAGGATAAAATGTGCTGCCTGATACTACAATCTTTTGAATTCATTTTGTTTGTCATTAATCTACAGTCAGTACCCTATAATGAAAAGGTGAAAACAGAATTTTAGAAATGTCTGCTAATTTATTAAATCTAAAAAAAACAGAACGGGAAAAAAAATGGTATTCAGGCCCTTTGTAACAACGCTTGAAATTTTCCTCAGGTGCCTTCCATTTCTCTTTATTGTTGCTGCGATGTTTATACACCTTGACTGGAGTCCACCTGTGGTAATTAGAATTGATTGGACAGGATTATGAAAGGCGCAACTGCATACTGTCAGAACAAATGCTAAATCAGATCTGGGGAAGGCAAAAAAACTTGTCCCGCACTGCAGATTCCATAGAGCACAGTGGCCTCTATAATTCTCTAATTGAAGGAGTTGGGCACAAGCAGGAGTTTTCCAAGAGCTGAACTGAACAATCAGGGAGAAGGCCCTTAGTAAGAGAGATGCCCAAGAACCAAATGGTAACTTTCACTGAGCTCCAGAGATCTTGTGGTTAACATCCTAGTTTCCAATGATTTGACATACAATACTTATCTGTATTGTATATAGTTAATATGCATATTAACTGTATGCATATTTGGTACATCTCTGCATGTGAAAGATTCTTTGTCTTGTGGAATGTCCACATAAGATGACTATTAAGAAAAGGCCGTACTCATTTGTCCACACTTCACACACTGTTCCCACAAATGAAAGCATGTGATCATAGTACAGCACTAATCAAAATGAACACAGGGAAAATGGTTTGATTAATGACTTGAATGGCATTGGGAGACAGAAAGAATCAAAAGTAAAGAAACATGAGTGATGATCTTAGGTTTAGTGGGGACTGTGCAGTCTGGTTGACTGGACAATTACTTTGAAATTTTACTGATCTCTGCTCTTCTGTGTTAAGGCAATTCATCTAAATTTGCTCGGATCACAAAGGTGAAGCAAGACACTGTGTCATTCTTCTTAGTTTAATTAGTTTTTTTTCCAGACAGTTTTTTTTCTCATGCCTTACAGGAGCTTATGACTGACACACAAAGAGGAAAACATTTGCATTTTAACCATCTGTCCACCAATTTGTCTTAATAGATTCAGCTGTTTACCTCTTCCAACCAGGAACCAGGAACGTCTGTTCAGGCTCATAGTCTAATCACTTTATCCAAGAGAAAGTTTGTGCCAAATTTGAAAAAACAGACAAAAAAACCTCAATAGATTTCCAGCAGATCACTATAACTAGCATGGGAAGGACAAGTCTAGAGTGGCGGCGACTCAAAATCTGAATTAATGTTAACTAAAACTGCAAAAACAAATTGAGGCTGTTTTAAATGAAATGTCTCAATAAGAAACAGCATTTGTTGCTTATGTGACTGAAGTAATTCAGAACTGCTGTTATCCGTTTCCTTCACCTGTCCCATTCTTGTCTGATGCAGGATTCTAGCTGCTCAACAGTTCCGGGCCTTTGTTGCCCAATTTCTGTTTTAGGATGCACCAAATGTTTTCTATTGGTGAAAGGTCTGGACTTCAGGGGGCCAGTTCAGCACCAGCACTCTTCTCCTGCGTGCACGGCTCCCAAAAAGAACTTCAATTTTCTATTCATCTGACCAGAGAAAAGTTTTCCATTTTGCCTCAGATCATTTTAAATAAGCTTTGGCCCAAAGATCGTGCTTCTTCTTTGAATAATACACCTTTAACTAACATTTGTGAGTTGCACTGTGAACTGTGTTCACAAGACGGTGATTTCTGGAAGTGTACCTGACCCCATGTAGTGATGATCAGTAGAGAATCATGCCTGGTATTAATGCAGTGCTGTCTGAGGGCCTGAAGATCCCAAGCAACCAGTTTTGACCTTCCACCTTGTCCCTTGTGCACAGAGATTGCTCCTGATTATCTGAATCTTTTGATTTTATATACTGTGGATGGTGGGATCTTCAAAGTCTTCGCAATTTTACATTTTTCTAAAATTGTGTCACAATTTGTAGACAGTTTATCATAGATTGGTGAACCTCTGCCCATCTTTACATTGAAGAGGATCCGCCTCTCTGAAATCCTTCTTTTATACCCAGTCATGTTACTGACCTGTTGACAATGAACCTAATTAGTTTTCAAATGCTCCTTCATATGTTTTTTTTAATTTGCAGGAATTACTTTTCCAGGCTTTTGTTGCCCCTGTTACAACTTTTTTTCATCTGCCATCAAATTCTAAATGAGCAATTCTTTTTCCATAAAATGGTAAAATATCTCGGTTTAAACTGTAAAAATCTAAATATGAAATTAATAAACATATAATTTAAAAATCAGATATAAAATATGATTTGATGTGATTTGTAAATCATTGCATTCTGTTTTATGTTTTACACATCGTCCTAACTTGTTTTTGAGTTGGGGTTGTATTTTTATTAGGGTGTGATTTCTTTACAGATTTCTTCTCCAAAACTTTCCAAAAGTCTGTTGTGCTGGTTGGGGAGTGTTTCTGAAATCTCATACCAGCTCTTGTGATTGAACTGGCCAAGCCTTAATTTTGAGTATTCCAGCAGTAAATGCTCATATAACCAGGAGGAAAGCTTGGGGTCATTGTCTTGCTTAAAATTGAAGTTATAGACTCATGGTTTATTTACACATTAATTTCTTTTGTTGATACGATATGATTTTTTGAATACTTTGATGTGGAAACTTTTTTGTTTTTGGTTCCACTGAAAACAATAAATAAACTGGTTTCTTCACCATCCCATGACGTCTAACTCAAAAGTTATTTCGTCCTTTCTGGCAGAGTCTCTGTCTGTTTATCACTATGTTTATAATAAGTTGGGGATGACTGCTCACCTGTCATAGACAACCAGTGTCAAAAATAAAACCCAAATTTAATAAAAGTGATTTCTCAGGAGCCAACTATAGGCCAGTTCACTGACCTCTAGTATCATAAAACTCTCACAAAGAGAAACTGAGACAAGGAGGTTTTATTATTTGCAGCTTGTAAAGAGAATCCACTGGCTGGAATGCAGCTGTCAAAGTAAATTATTGATTTGCTAATTAAGGACCAACATAGATGTCATATTTCTGAAGATTAACGTAAAGATCCTACCAGCCACATTTGAAGATTTAATTGATTTTCAGATTTTCTATATACCCCTCTAGCACTGTTTTATAAGTATATTTTTTCATATTTTATCCGGATTTGCTGCTTTAGCAATTAAATACTTGTTTTTGCACAGAAATTCCATAAACAAAAGTCAACGAAAGACAGGTGCTGCTAATCAGCCCTGGATGAAATGATCATCAGCAGCTCTGCAGACATCTTTAAAAGCACACATTTTGGCAGTTTGATGGTCGGAAGCATTCAGATCTGTGTTAACACAAGCCTGAGAGGGAAAGACATAAGCAGTGGTCTAAGAAAAGATTGATTTGCAGCAATAAGACCTGGGCACTTTGTCGCCATTGAGTTGACCATGAACTTCTCCCTGCAGAGTGTTCTGGAGTAAAGTGTGAGGCCATGTATCTGACAAAAGCTTGGTCAAAATTAGGTCACATGTATGTTCTCCAGAAGTAAGACGACATAATTGAGATTCGTCCCTTTGTAGCAGGTCTCAAAAAAAGCAAGAAATCACAGTAACTAATCTGTTTTCGAACCTTAATGTCCATAGAGGTTGTCTGTCCCTACACTCTCAACCCAATGAACCATTTGATAAAATAATGGCACTACGTACTGTAGAGAGGCAGGCATTTGTTGAAAACTGCACCCCTTTCGCCCCAGGCACCAAACCAACATGTAAATACTATGCTTAACAGATCTGTGTTCACTGCAGCCTTTAAATGTTCCCAAACAATAATACATGTGGTCATTTTTGGTACAAATTAGCTACTCTGTCAAACAGTATTTCGCAGGGGGACAGTCTCATAATATCGGGTGGACAGAGAGGACTGAACAGTGTAGAGGTCTATGGACACCAAAGACTGCAGGTAGAAGACATTTTAGAAAGGAGTTGGGGATTTTTACCAGTGTACATGGACATTCTCAGTCATCCAGGTGCTGGTTATCCTCAACCATGCTGCTCAGTGGTAGCTGGACAAGTTCTTGAAGACATTTCACCTCTCATGGGAAATTCTTCTTCTGTTGTCGCTGACTGGAAGTCCCACGTAAATGCCATCATGTGTGTTTTTACATGGTGGTGGTGTCATAGAGATGGTTATTCCAGTTTCACAATCCGTTCTTTTTTTCAACCATATGTTCTTCTCTTTCCAGGAGCTGGAGGTTTCTGTCTACAAAGGACAGTTTTACAGATACGGATGCACCAAAATTAATAAAATGAATAAGTCCTTTTCTCCCACTAAGTGCTGCAGTGGACGCTGATTTGTCTTAGAATCTGGAATCTGGAATTCAAACCTCACAAGAGACGAAAGAACAATTGCTGAATGAGAGACTGGAGTCAGTAGTCAGATATGGTGCAGTACGTTTGGATCCCTATCAGCTTTGCATTAATGGATCCTACGGCAAAGAAATCCAAAACAAGCCCAGGAGGGTCTGAGTGTATTTACTATTCAGCTTTCACTCATAATCCCCACTCCCCAAAGCAATTTCTAAAGTATGAAGCAACTTCAAGGTGCCATTGACCTAATTTACATTGAATTAAAGCTCTAACAAAAGGCAGGATGTGTAAGCATGGATCAATACCAGGGCATCTTCATCAGCAGGACAGCTCAGTCAATTGGGACTCACTTTCTGTTGGCATTGAATGACAAAAGATTACTTACAAGTCTATCAGACAGTAATGGCCCCCACACACTGTGTGTGTACAGAAGAACACAGTGGAAATTATGAACACATACACATGCCTGAAAGTTAACCTTCAGATGTGCTGTCTAAGCTGTTTGCTTAGTTACTTCAGCCGTAACCTTTTCAAACGTGTCACTGGTTATAAATTATAACCCAAGATTCTATGATTATCGCTGTAACCCTTTAAGAAATGTTCCCTGTGGGCATGTGCAGTTTTTCTCTGGCACCATCAGCACTGCATAAGTACAATTCTGAAGTACTTGTACTTTAAACTAAGTATTTTCATTCTATGTTGCTTTTATTTCAGTTCAATTTATTGGGGAATCTTTTCACATTACTAAATTTGACAGCTTGTGTTAGTTCCGCAAATTCTGGTTAACAAATGTAATGAACTAATACATTAATATTATTGATATCACTGATTATTGAACCTTATTTTATATTCACCTTTGAACATGGTAACAACTTTACATTCATGTACTGTTTAATAATACATTTTTGGAGGACTTGTACTTTTGGATTTAAAGTAGATTGTAGATTCTTAGTCATTTAATGTCGTACTTCTGTTTGTAATATTGTACTGTTCCATCGCATACTTGCACTTTTACTGTTGAGCACTTCTTTTATAAAACACTGTTTTATTCCTTCAGCTGTGAAAGCAGTGGGGCCTTTAAGGTAGAGGACTACATGTGTGAACTTCAGTAGAATCTTGAGTTACAATACATGAGTGGTGGATTAAGTACTCAAAAACTGTACTTAAGTAAGAGTACAACCACACAAACAATAATGCACTCTAGTAAAAGTACCCATTGACAATTCCACCTAAGTAAATATATGATTTATGTTTTTCTTAAAGTATTAAAATTAAAAGTACCTCCCTGTCCCTTTCTGGAACAGTGCTGCTTTATGTTTGGGGGAGGACATTAACTAAATTGTAACAGAGATAAATAATGGGTTAGTTGTTGTTTTATGATCTGATGCTTTTATCAGTTTTATTTCTAAACTCCTCATATTGTAACATCACATAGTGACAGTAACAGCCTCACAGCACCGGGGTTTTAAAAAATAAGGTCAACATGCAAAGACTTAAAGAGCCATGGTTAGGGCTAACAAAAATGCTGAGTTTGCAAGATGGAAACTTGAGAGATATGCTCAGAGGAGAGTTGTTGGCAGTACTCTGAGATGAAACTGTCTTCTTCACAGCAGTTGACTATATTTGAAGAAAGAAATTATTTTAGAGCTCGGGTCACGTACTGTAGGTGTTATATGGATGCATATTTTAGCGAGCTGAGTGCTGAGCATATGGTGTGAAAGAAAATCTTCACCACTGTGCAGGAGTGTGGGAATACATCCAACAGTGACAACTTTTTAGAGGGAGAAGCCTTTACAAAATATTACCCTGCACCTCTATTCCTCTCACAGTCTCTCCCAGTTTTTATCTGTCAAAATAAAGTTATTAGTCATTCTGCTCAATGGCCAGACTCGACATTGGAGATTTAATGCACACATCTTTACAGAAAGTGAAACAGTGGATTATTATTATTTGGAAAGAAAACTCAAAGATTCTGTATCTGAATGTGATAAAGCCCACAATAATTAATCAAGGATCACCTACATCATATTGTATATTGCTCAAACACCTGTGTAACATTTAGAAATGTCAAAAGCCTTTAATGGATCCCCCAATTAAATGGTAACAGCACATGCAACACAACAGCACCATTCGTTCATCTTATTAATCTACAATTTCCAGCAATGCCAGCAGTTCTTAGCCAGCATCTTAGCTGCATGTCACCCCCCCCCCCCCCCCCCCCCTTCTATCCCCATGTTTTCATCTGCATCCATCTACTGTCAAATAAAAACAAAACATCGAAAATGCTATAATAGGACAGATTCACATTTGTCAAGTGTGTCTTAAAACGGTCAAGTGTCCTTTATAACACTGATACTTGCCAAAACTATACATCCTGTTCACAGAGGCCTTCAAACGGGTCCCTGCAAAAAAGGTTCTTATGTGGGTGACTGGGCCAAAATCCACATATGTTCTTACAGATTTTGTACAAACCAGAAACAAAATGCAGCAATATGAAACTATACTGTATATATCAAAAGCATTCTCCTACCCCGGCCCTAATGGGCTTCCAGTTGGGAGCCCTGAGGTAACATCTAAGGTAAATGTAGGCTTTATGCAGCTTAGTGTGCATATGCACAGGGTCCATTTAGTAGAATGCTTATAGTAACCACGTCATTGTTAAGTCAGTGGACTTCAGTGTCGTAATAATAGACATCACATACTCAACTGCAGGAAGCCTGAATGCACAAACAGAGTTTTGCAGTGTTTACCACAACGAATGGCATCTCCTCATCAGTGCCCGCACAGATTATATACACGCACACAATAACCTACGCCTTCCCCCCTTCCCACCTAGTAAGTGGGATACCTTTCCAGGCAGCAGCTGCCTACAGCAGACTACAAAGTATGTGAAAAAGTGTGAAAGCTAAACTGAGGATACGTCAGGGTCAAGAGGTGAGTAGGAAGAATGGCAGTGTGCAGCAGGAGAGTGTTCAGGCATTGGAGTGAAGTAGGTGAGTGGAAGATGCCAGGATGTAGTAGGAAAATGACCGAGACAGCAGAGCAGGTGAATTGAGAATAGAGAATAGAGTCCTTAATCGATATTTCAAGATCAGTATCAAAATCAATTATCAATATAATGAAATTTACAGGCCGAAACAGTGTCAGTGTTAAAAGCAGAAACACCACAGGATGTTAAGAGTTGAGTAAATGGCAACAAACAATAGTAACAGTGGGGCGACTGTGGCGCACGAAGGTAGAGCGGTTGTCCACCAATCTCACAGTTGTTGGTTCAATCCCTGGCTCCTCCGGTCACATGTCCAAGTGCAAGAGACTGAACCCCAACTTAGTTGCTCCCAGTGAGTGTTGGCCAGCTGCATAGCAGCTCCCCCATCACTGTATGAGTGTGTGTGAATGGGTGAATAAGAAGCAGTGTAAAGTGCTTTGAGTGCCAATAGGTAGAAAAGCGCTATATAAGTGCAGTGCAGACCATTTACCACTTACCATTTACAATCTGGCAAGTGGATGAGAGGCAAACAGGCAGGTTAAAAAAGACCACAGGACAAGTGAAGCTAATGAGCAAGTCATTACAGAACTGTACCATTGTGAAAGGAGGGGAAATTAAGAGGAGCAAAGATGATATCAGGTCAGCAGAGAGATCAAGCCAGAATCAGGAGGTGCCATGATTAAAATATGGTGATGTAGTTACCGGGTAAATTCTGGTAATTTTAAACACATCTATCCCTGGTTAAAAGAAGGTTCGCTGACTCTAGGTCATAAAGTATGTTGTGTAGTGTACACACCACACCACCAATATTTGGTGGTGGAGCTCTCTCTCTTTGAAGATTTTTTTAAATGGTGGCTGTAAGATGGTCTTGTTATTGAAGAAAGCATTTTTAGAACACAGAAGCTTAAGTTTTCTATCGAAGATACACACCAGTGATCAGCAACTAATACATTGCAAAAACACATCTAGGAAAACAACGGAGAACTGTTTCATTAGAGTACAGCTGGGTTACACATTTTCTACATGTAGCCTTTCATTAACTTTGATGGCAAGAATTACAAACACAGCTAAATTAAAACACAGGCTCCGCAGTTTGCCCCTCACCAACAGCTTGTGTTACGAATAGATGGGGGCTGGGGTTGCCATGGTAACTGATAAGAAAGCAGGCAGCCTGAGCTTTTAGGTGGACCTGGGATGAAAAAGATACATGGGTGTATTCCCCCAATGTCCAAAGCAATGACAATACACTTCTTGTGTCCTTTTTAAAATTCAATTAAATAAAAAAAAAAGAAAAAAAAATCAATTCAATATTGAACATTGTGTTCCCATACTATGTACATTGTACTGGTACATTAAAATGGCTTAAAAATGCGGATTTTATTTCAATCCACAACAACAACAACAATTTGGTCCAGTGCAGCAGATGTTTAAAGCAACAATTCAAGAAGCAGTTTGTCAGCCGTGCCATCTGTGAGGCTGTACTTAGACACACACTGGTGCTTGGAGCTGTACTGTAAATGCTAACATCAGCTCATTAACATCCTCACTGTGGCCACCTAGTGCTACCTTGGTACCGGTCCCAAGCCCAGATATAATGTGAGGGTTGAGGCAGGAAGGACTCATACCATATCAACATGCGGAACACTTTCTGCTGTAAGGGTCACTACAGGAGAAAAGCTGAAAGCTGAAAGCCATTGATTTTGATCTAAAGAAAATAAAGCATCTACAAAAAGAACCTAACACACTTTCTTTCACAATCTGTATTTGAAAGAAACTGATGCAAATTAAAATGAATCTAAAAAACTAAACAGGGCTGTAACAGTGCATCTGCATTAATGGTAAATGGTCTGCACTTAAGGACTCAAGGACACTTTGACACATGAACGGAGGAGCCGGGGGTTGAACCAACAACTGCGAGATTGGTGGAGTAACACTCTAACTTCCTGCATGAGGTAATATGCTGGGCAGCCTTGTTATAAAAATCTTTTCCCATATATCTGACATTTTAGGCACTTATGCCATCAATTTAACCCCATAGGATCAAAGCTGGTTTGAATATAGGTGTATTTCAAGCTTTTGTATAGAACAGGATCTTTATGCAGATATTACAAATGTACAAACAAGACCTCCGAACTTGTGTAGCAACAAACAGCTTGATGTTAGCTGTTCGTGATTATCAAAGGCAGTGTGTGGCCTTTATATAGTCTTACAGGTTTCTTATTTCAAAATAGTGAAAAGATTCATACACACTATTATAAAATTGTGGACCTGTCTTTTTTTTTTTTCATTTCTAAACAGGAAACCTGTCCGTACTAACTGTACAGCCACACAGTTTTTACAAACTTATTCACTGATTAAACCTCCTCACACAACTGTTTGGCCAGAGATCAACAGCAGCTTTTAAACTTAAAAGCCTGACTTTTGCAAAAGCATTTCCAAGCATGTGTAAGGATTATATTATGCCTTGGTCAATCAATGACTGTCCAGCTGTCCAGAAAGTCTATGCCTTACACCCCTTTGTAATCAATCATGTTGAATGTCAGTATACTGTACCTGAATGCACAGCCCAATACTCATTAATACACTATTGTTACTAATGTGGATTTCTGTTCAACACATTTTGCTGGATGTAAAGCTTTAACCCCACTGATTCAATGCCTAGATCTGCTTGCAACTTCACATTTTGCAAAGCAAATACTGCACAAAGTAATGTACTGTACACAAGCAAATACTCGGCTTGTTAAACTCACAGTGACGTGTGCTTTCAAATTCCAGCAAACATGGATTCTGAAAGCACATGATATTATTGAAAATCAGGTCTTAAGAACATTTTGCTGATTTTACAAATGTGCCACTGTGTGATGGAAAATCAAGTATGATTCAATGACTCACTGTACTTTTGAAGAATGTTTAAAAGGTTGTATGTTGTTTAAACTTTGTCTCATATATACATGTTTTGTCTTGAAGTGTTTGCAGAACAGCTCCAACGTAATTTATTGTCTAACAGCAGACTATCCCACATTGTAGTGACCCAGAGTCACTCCATGCTCACAGGTGCTTATCAAAGTGCTGAAAAGGGAAAAGGTTTCCAGAAAAGGAGAAAAGGGTTGGGAGCAGTAGCCTGAGGGTGGAGAATGTTCTGCCCAGCAACAGAAAGTTATAAAACTAATAGTGTGACGTATGAAGTTTAGAACCCGCACAGGATGGAGAATTGAAACTCTGTCAATGTACTTCTCTCTTGCAAGATAATAAAACCCTAAAAGACGTCCTGGATGTTGAAGCTTCTTTACTGATTACACTTGAGGTGTCTAAGACCAGATATGGTCATTTTTGCCATGAGACACGGTCTTTAAAACAGTGCCCGAGTCAAAACTGTAGGTAGGCAGCAAGTATATCTAAGGCCTTAGAGATTGACTAAGTACAGTCGTCTATGGAATGTCAAATCAAGTGATGTCACCGTTTAAACATACACACACACATGCACACACGTGCGCACACACTTACGCACACTCCCACACACTCTCCTCTTTGTTGAGGTGTGAACAAGATGCCTCACATGCCTGACAAGGTGACTCCAGCACATGTCCATAACAAAGATTACACGGGAGACAGTTGCTTCAGTTGTGTAATATTGTCCACAGCCTCTAAAACCATAACCTCAGCTGTCTGACTGCTCTGACTTAAACACAACAAGCCCAAAGGGAAACATTACAGCAGCTATGGTATGCTGATGTCAGTGCTGGGATTTAGTATCCAATTTGGATAGATTCCTTTCATTTGTAGGCTTCTAATATTGAGTTTAGTATTCTGCATAGGGCTCTCTGACTCATAGAGGGTCATTAGACACATCCTAAACTATCGGTGATCTGTGTCTCTGTTAGGTAAATGTCAATACCATTCTGCTAGAAAGACATTTACAGAGAAGTTAGGGGAGTTATGGGGATGTGTATTTTACATAGGAATTTTTGATGAATGTATATTAAATTTTATGTTGATGGAAAAAACTTTTTTGACATTTCAAAGCTGGTTGCAAACTTTTGCATCCAGCTGTAAATGTTTATGTGATGGTATTAGTCTGGATATTAATTAATTGTATGGTCCAAAACTCAGTTGAAGTGTATTTGTCTTTTATGTGTAAGGGGTCCGCTCACAACCTTTAAACACACATTTAGGCGTACTACTAGGTTTACGTTGTGCATATTTGGAAAATTACTTATGTGAACTGTACGAATCATTACAGTTATGAGAAGAAAGTTTAAATATGT
This sequence comes from Channa argus, assembly GCF_033026475.1. Lineage (NCBI taxonomy): Eukaryota > Metazoa > Chordata > Actinopteri > Anabantiformes > Channidae > Channa > Channa argus. The sequence goes on from NC_090197.1 coordinate 47,935,929, forward strand.
ACATTTAACAAGGAGCAGAACTTAATAGTTAAAGAATCGGCGTGGTTAAGCAGCAACTCAGTGCTAAAACTGCCTGCAACTGTAGCTGTTGCAGGTTGACAATTTACTGTGCAAAGGCAAAAACAACAAACAAGTCATTAGAATAAAAATGAATAAAAATTACATTTGGAACAGGATTTTTTTTTATGTGAAAGTTATTAAACCCTCCTTGTTGCATTCTGATTGTACCACTAAGGTTCCTAATCTACTGTACCAGAGTAGCTGATGGGCTGTCCAACATACTTTTTTCCATTAAAGCATGGCTCAGCCTACATTTTTAGTCATTATTACCCTAAGTATTTAATTTTATAGTTATTAAATACTTTTATAGCTATAACTACAGATGAGGAAATGTAATAACAAATGTACAAAGTAGTAAATTCTTCTCCCACAGGATATTTAAAATGAAAATGCTGTTTGCAGTGCAGAGACTGTGATAAAACAGTTGTTTGTAAGATTCAGGTTATTTGTCATCTGAAGTCATGGAAGAACATATCTACTCCTGTTGCCACAGAAACACTGGCACCTTCTCCTACTACCTTCCTGTTTGCCCACACAGCACCTGATACTCTTAATACTCCTCTTGTGGTTGTACCTAATAATCCTCCAGAAACTCCTGTGGCTGCTCCTTCCACATCTACTATGGTTGACCTTGATGTTCTTCTAGTGCCTGGTTACAATCATCATTTTCCAACAGAAGCTGGCTTCAGAACATAATTCTGTTTTTCCCACATTGAGCTTCTACAGCAGTTTCCCTGCAACCACATTGTTTAGCAGGTAAAAGCAGCTGTGATCCACCTGATCTGTTCGTTGTCCCCCCTGTTGTTGTTCTGCCTGTCATGTACCTCATTACTCGCATGCCAGGCATTTAGCCAGTCCTGGATCTGGCTTCCCCATCTGCCTTGTCTGATTTGCAGAGTTTTACACTTTCTTCCCTGGTTTTTCCTTCTGCTCACCTGGTATTGTACAGTATCACTCAGGTATTTGTATTTGTGGACTTTTGTGTTGCTCCCACATAAACTTAATTTGCCCCCCATTAAACCTAATAAGCTTTCCTATTGCCTGAATGCCAATATGGTCACTTAATTTATCAGATAAGTTTTTTCATGCCGTCAGTTTATGTTAACTGTATTGTTGTCTCTTACCTGTTTTTCTCTCATTGCTATTTCTACAGTATATAAAGACCCTAATACCTACTCAGCAATCACTTACCTCTCTCCCTTTAGCTTATAGTAATCTGTATTTTTTTGAGTACCATGCCACGTCTTCACCCTAGCTTTCACATGTTCACTATTTTCACTATTTCACATTATTTTTTAAATAAGTTTGCACCTCAACTGATTCCAAGTCCTGTGATAGATGTGGTCTAATCTCCCTCTACCAGCAGTGGAGCAATGGAAAGGATGCCCTTCCTGACGCAACCCTCCCCAATTTCTACCAGGCTTGGACCAGCACTGCACAGCTGGGGAGGGGGATGGGCTGTTAGGGGTTCAGTGTCTTGCCCAGAGGCACTTGGACATGTAGCCAGGGCCGGGGGCCAGGGCCGGGGATCGAACCACTCACCCACAACTGAGCTACAGCCGCCCCCATATTTTAACTGTTTCCAATAAATTGTCAAATTCGCAAAAGTATTTTTTTGGAGGTTCTGTAAAGGTTTTGTAATAGACGTGGAAAAAGATTCCCATCGAATCTGTAGCACACAAGGCTGTGGAGACAAATTCAGACCAAGGAAACAGACCTTTAACCTGTCGCTGAGGGGAAGAAGAGCCCCTCCTTTGCTTAACCGTGTCTACTGATTTGGATTTTGTAATATTTTGAAATTTATTTTTAATATTTGATTCTAAATCTTGCCCCTTAATGCATGCACTTCCTATACTTTATGATATTTGATTGGTAATCTTTTTTAGTAGTTATTGATATTAGTGTATATTATCCGAATAACCTACTCTGCAGAATATTACAATGAATGTTCAATTATTTACAGTGCAACCAGAACGTTTTCAGACCCCCTTTACTTTTTTTAGTTTCGTTATGTTGCAGCCTGATACTATTATTGTTTTTTCTCATTAATCTACCTCAACATGACAAAGTGAAGGCAGAATTTTAGAAATGTCTATTGATTTATCAAAAAGGAAAAACTGAATATCACTGAATATCAATATTATTTCTAGGGTCTCAGACATAGAAAAAGAGTTAAACCTCAGACCTTCAGGTCTCCAAGCCAGCCACCTGCCTACCTGTTCCTGTTCTGGCTCCTTGAGACTCTATCCACCAAACCACAGCCTCCACATAACCAGTTTCTGAAATATCAGCCCCTGTGCCCCAGCTGTCTAAAACTGGACTTTGGAAAAAGCCAGCCTTATGTTGGTGATCCTGCTGCACCACTTCCCCCAGACCTCAACCTTTCAGCCATGAACCTCTCTCCAACATCACAACTGGAACTCCTGTCTCATGTTTGACTGAGGTTCCATCTGTCCCTTAGTCTGTTTGTAAGCGTCCTGTCCTGTCATCTACCTTAGGCGCAGCTGTCCTTTCTGCTCTAGATATGGTTTCTGGGTCTGCCGACGCTTCACCTGTTTCGGGTTCTGTTCCTACCTCTGGGTCGGCTGACACCTCACCTGGTCTCTGATCCTGTTCTTGCCTCTGGGCCTGCCAACGCCTCGCCTGCTTCTGATCCAATTCCTGTCTTTGGGCCTGCTGATGCCTTGCCTATTTCTGTTCCTGTCTTCAGGGTGGTTGATCCCTTCCCTGACTCTGTTCCTACCTCCGGGTCAGCTCACACCTCGCCTTGTCCTAACTCTGATCCTGCTCCTGCCTCTAGGTTGGCCGATGCCTGTCCTGACTCAGTTCCTGTCTTTGTGCCTGCTGACGTCTCGCCTGGTCCTGATCCCATTCCTGTATTTGGGCCTGCCGACGCCTTGCCTAGTGCTAAGCCTGTTCCTATCTTTGGGTCGGCGGATGCCTGTCCTGACTCTGTCCCTACCTCTGGGTCGACCTATGCCTCGCCTGGTTCTGATCCTGAGTCTGTTCCTGTCTCCGGGTCAGCCCCCGCCTCGCCTGTTGTTGTTACTGAGCCTGTCTTTGGGTCGGCCGACGCCTCGCCTGTTGCTGTTAACAAGCTTGCCATCCTTCAGTCACACCTCTCGGGTTACCCAGCTTCCGTTGTTGGCCATTAGATGGAGCTCCTTTCACCGGTATCCAGCTCAACTCCCTCCCTTTGACCAGCTGCCCCCATACACAGATTTGCCCAAACCCGCCTCAGGGCCCCCTCCACCCGCCATAAAATCAGATAATTAGATTGTATAGTATCTACTTATTCAATGCTCACCTTTAAGTTTGGGTTTTGGTTAGAGTCTGTTGCTGTTCTGCCTCCCTTTTTCTATATGTTTCTTTAGTTGTCCCAGTCCCGTTTCTAGTTAGTCGCCCGGGTCAATTAGGCCCTGTCTTGCCCTTTCCTGGTTTGTGTTTCCGTTGTTGTTTGTATATTACACTCAGGTCCAAGACAGTTTGTCCTCCCTTTTAGGAGTGATTTTTGTATACCTTTTTTGATATCCTGTGTTTTGTTATTAGTAGTTAGTTTAATTCCTGGGTTCATGTACTTAGTTTGTGTTTTGTATTCGATGCTATTTAGCCTAGACTCTGTTTATTTCTTATTCCTCCCATGTTCCGTTTAAAAATAAATTTGACTTGTATTTCACATCCCTCTGACTGTTGCTTTTGGGTACATACACAAACCATGACACTACCTTATGGCAGTAATTACAACCTCAGGTTGTTTTGGGTATGACACAACAAGCTTTGCAGATTTTGACTGGGGGTTCAAGTCACGGCTCTGGCTGGGCGACTCTAGAACATTTACACAGTTTTCCCTAAGCCAGTGCTGTTGTCTTGTCTGTGTGCTTAGGATTGTTATGTTGGAAGGTGAACCTTTGGCCCAGTCTGAGGTCCTAGGCACTGTGGAACAGGTTTCCAATGAGGATATCTCTGTACTTTACTCAATTCCGCTTTCCCTCAACCCTGACCAGTCTCCCAGTCCCTGACGCTGAAAAACACTCCCAGAGCATGATGCTGCCCACACCATGGTTCACTGTAGGAATTGTACTGGACAGGTGATGAGTGGTGCCTGGTTTCCTCCAGACATGATTTTGTTCAATCTTGGCTTCCTCAGACTAGAGACGACCAGGGAATCTTGTTCCTCATGGTCCTTCAGTGAGCCTATGAAAGCCTATGAAGGAAGGCTTTCATATGTTTTGCACTGAGCAGACACTGCTGTCTAGCCACACCATAGTTGTCTTTCTGGAACATTGTCTAATAATGTGCCAAACTTCTTCCATCTGTTGTGGGAACCTGCAGTACAGCAGAACTGTTTTTTTTAGCCTTCCCCAGATCTGTGCCTTGCTCTGGAGGCGGTTCCTTTCACCTCCATGGCTTTTGTTCTGAAAGAGAATACACATCTATGTATGTCACTTGTGAGGCCTTCTAAAGAAAGATGTGAATTTCAAAATCAGTACCTATCATTTCCATTTACCACAGGTTGCTCCAGTCAAGTATTGAAACATCTTAGCAACAATCAAGATACATGCGAGGCACCTGAGCAACTGTAGTATAAGGCAGTAACCTTACAAAATTGAAAAAAGTGAAGGGGTCTGAGTACTTTCTTAATGCACTGTATTTCCCTCCCCCTTTTTTAAATGGCCTAAAACAAGTTAATACCCAGTAAACTAATAAGTTTCCTCCAGAGTTATAGCCACTTTCATTTTAAATTATATTACCAAATAAAAACAATTTTCCTTGGACTCGCCAGTCTAATTTTCTTGAGAAAGAAAGGTTAGGACTTGTTACTAAAATATTAAAGATTTCTTTAAAGGTATAGACTATTGTCTTCAGAGATATGCTGAAACTGGATCCAATCAGGACAGGAGACACAGTCTAAGCCCAAGTGCACATCTGCCCAAGAAGACAAGTGTGTATGAGTGTCCTCATAACAAATATCTTACTGCTCCTGAATTGGCTGCCTCACTGAGTAAAACAAGAGAAACTAGTGTGCACAGACACTGTGAAGGTTGAGAAAAAGAGGCAAAATCACCCAAAACAAGCAGACGATCACGAAAGATCAGAGGATCACAGATGATTTGACTAATAATAACAATAATAATTCATTTTATTTATAAAGCACTTTACATTTGTTAACAAATCTCAAAGTGCTACACAAGGGGATTAAAACCAAGAATAAAACATAGTAAACATGTAAAGCATAGAAACATATAAAACATAAAATAACACAGCATTAAAGAAAAAGTAATGATCACTTTTAAAATGTTTTTTTCTGAACAGAAAAGTCTTTAACTGTTTTTTGAAACAGTCCACAGTCTGTGGTGCCCTCAGGTTTTCAGGCAGAGCGTTCCAGAGCCATGGAGCAGCTCCTGAGAAGCCTCGGCCTCCCATTGGTGTTGATGGAGCGAAGGTGTCTAGTTGTAGATTGCAATGTGAGGAGTTCCTTAAGATACTGTGGGGCATTTCCATGGATGCACTGGGGGGTAAGTAGACATTACTTTGCAATCAATGCGAAGGTGGATAGGGAACCAGTGAAGTGTCCGGAGAACAGGAGTGATGTGTTCGTGTTTCCGCGCCCTCATAAGGATCCTGGCGGCGCTGTTTTGAAGATATTGGAGCTTTTGAAGGCTCCTGGCGGAGATTCCAATGAGAAGTGCATTGCAGTAATCCAGCCTGGAGGAGACAAAGGCGTGGACCAGCCTTTCAGTGTCACAGAGGGAGAGGGAGGAGTGGAGTTTGGCTATGTTTCTGAGATGAAAAAATTTTACAGAGGTGTTGGACATGTGTTTCGAAAGACAGGTGGTGGTCAAACTTGACCCCCAGGTTGTTAACAGAGTTGGAGAGTGTAATGGTGTGACCAGGAAAGGAGATACAATTAATGGGTGAGGAATGAATTTGATGGGTGGTGACAACTTCGGATTTGGTGCTGTTCAGCTGAAGGAAGTATTGTAGACAAAGCAGTGCCAGAAAATCCAACGGTATGGTGCAGACGATGGAGAATTTTGTGGTCAACTGTATCAAAAGCGGCAGTGAGATCCAGAAGAATGAGAAGAGATGGGAAGCCCTGGTCAGCAGCCATTAGCAGGTCGTTAGTGACCCTGACCAGGGCTGCCTCTGTGCTGTGGGCGGGGCGGAAGCGGGATTGATACTTTTCGAACAGATTGTGTCTTTTGAGGTGAAGCTGGAAGTGGACTAGTGAGTGAAGATTTTCAGTCATCCAGGTTTGGCTGTTCGAAGGTTGAATGATGTCAACTGGACCTTGGTTAAAACCAAGGAAATAATAAAAGGACCAAGGAAAAGAAGTCCATTTGACATGAATTCAACCTTTGGATTATTTACGTAGCTGCACACAATATGTCTTCACAGCAACGTCGGGCACTTACTGGACACTCTTGTTTACCTTCTAAATGTAACACTTGTACCACAAAGTCCTGCCGCCTGAAGAAGTTTTCAAATGATTTAGGTTCCAAATCTTTGAAAAAGGTTTATAAAATCTGGTTGAGTAGTTAAAGTGTGCTGTTTTTTTTTCTAACTCAATTTAAAAAATTTTTCTGTAATAGAAGACAAAGCTTGATGTTTAAGAATATTGCTACCACTATTATATTAACACCACTGGTCATTTTACTTATACAACCTGTTATATTGGACCTGTTACCTGAAGACAAGCTGGAGACAGAAGACTGAACTAATGGTCCAGTGTACAAGTTGGGATATACAAAGTACTACTTAAAGAAGCTTTTGCTAGCAGCAAATAAAAACCTTTCTTGAACAACGTCTGCCTCTGTTGATGGTTTCACAGTAACACTGAAAGCTTAAAAGGAAAATACTCACAGGGTTTTAAATGACTGACCTTATATTTTCCATTTCAGTCCATTTAGTACTATATGTGTGCATGAGTGGCTTACTATCATCTCCCATTGTGTCAGTTGCTAGTAATTGCTTTACACATGTTCTTTTAATAAGACGTCCGTGATGCTTCCTCCTATTATCAGGGGTGCCTTTTATAGCTCTGAGCTACTAGAATTACAATTAGCCTTTGCCAGGAATAATCTCTGAATGGAGACCTAATAAAGTAACAAGCTAAAGTCTGTGTGTATGTGTGTGTGTGTGTGTGTGTGTGTGTGTGTGTGTGTGTGTGTGTGTGTGTGTGTGTGTGTGTGTTTCCAGCAAAGATGAATTAGGTGGTGAGGAGGCCCCTGTGGGCTGTGTCTGTTACAACAGTTAAAGCCTTTTCTGTGTCTTTCATAGGCGTTGATATATGGCCTTCGTATTCTGTGTAGACCACGAATGACAAAAACAAAATAAAACAGTCTGAGAGCAGCTCTTACTAGTTGGGCTTTGCATCCAATATATATATTTTTTATTTATTTATATAATTTTATCACCAGGGTGCAAAGAATCTTGGATGAGCTGTGAAGGATTCACCCATTATACTAATGAATTCATCTTACTCCATGTGAAGCCCTATTGCAACACTGATGCAGTTGCTCTTCAACTGCAGCCCCTTGAACTGAGAAACAGATGTTTGTTGCCCTTCATGGCTTGGTTTTTGTCCTGACATGCAGTAAATGTGGGATGTTACAGTTCATCCAGAAAGTATCCCCAACACTTTACGATAGACTTATTTCAAAGTAGATTGCTCTCCTCAGAGTTCCAGAAACAATGCCCCTTAATGGCAACGTGAAAGAAGTTTGTTTGAAATCTTTGCAAATTTATTAAATAGGTTAAATGTACGTGTGATTATAAAATCAGTATTCATGGCCATTGCCATGACAGTCAGTTTCACAATCAGTTTCCACTGATTATCGTTAAAATGTTTCAACAGCTTCATTCGAGTTCACCTTTGGTAAATTCAGTTGATTTGGAAAAGCAAACACCTGTCTATATAAGGTCCCACAGTTAACAGTGCATGTCAGGCCACAAACCAGGCCTTGAAGTCCAAGAATCTGCCTGTAGACAGGATTGTATTGAGGCGTAGATCTGGCGAAGGGAACAGAAAAATTTCGGCAGGATTGAAAGTGCCAATGAGCACTTTAGCCTTCATCATCCATAAAGTTTGGAACCACCAGGACTCTTCCTAGAGCGGACCAGCTGGGCAAACTGAGCCATCGAGAGAGAGAGAGAAGGGCCTTAGTCAGGGAATGGACCACAAGCCCATGGGTCACTCTGTGGACAGAGGAGAACCTTTCAGAATGACCATCTCTGCAGCACTCCACCAATCAGGCTTGTAAGGTAGAGTGGCCACCTGAGGGACTTTTTAGAACGAAAAACGAAATTCTATGGTCTGAGGAGAAAAAGATCGAACTATTACCTGGATGCCAAGTGTCATGGAGGAAACCAGGCACCGCTCACCACCTGGCCAATACCTACACCAAAAGATGGTGGTGGCAGTATCATGCTCTGGGTGTCAGGATCTGTTGCACTTCCTGTTCCTGGACTTTTATTTTGTGGCCCCTTCTCCTTACTTCCTGTCCCTGGTTCTGTTTACCCAGCTTTACCCTCTTTGTCCCTCATTGTTTGCACCTGTTCCCCCGTCTATTTAAGTTCAGTCTTCCCTTCACTCCCCTGCCAGATCCTTGTCGTTGTTAATGTGGTTACTGCCGTTGTTGTTCCTAACTTCATTGTCATCTTTATTACCCTCACCAACCCCTCAGAAGACTCTGGACTTTTGGCAAAGCCTAAACTCATGTTTCTTGGACTCTTCAGAAATCTGTACTCTAGTTTCTTGGACTTTGGTATCCTGGACTCCGTGTTTCCTGTGTGGTTTTGGTCTGAGGTTTGCCTTCTGTTTCATTCTGTGATTTGCTCTAGTCTCTTGTTAATTTCCACTTGTTTGGCCTTGGTTATTTCAGGTTGTAGGTATGCTTCTGTGTTTTTTCTATTTGCCAGTGCTTTGCATTTTATTTGTTCATGTCTGCCTCCCCTGAGTTCCTGTATTAGTTTCTGTGCTCCCGTTTATAAGTCTTCTTTGTCATATGTGTTCATATGTGTTCATTCTATTTTAGTGGTTTATGTTTCTCATCAGTGTAATTCGTGTTGGCGTTTACCTGTTTGTTAGTTTCTTTAAGTTTCCCCTGTCTATCCATTTATTATAGGCTTCAGATCCCTGTCCGAGGTTTTGGTTCGCTCAGTTCAGGATTCAGTTTAGTTATTCTCGTGTTTCATGTTTGATACCTGGCTTGTTTTCTTTTGTGTTCTCCTCTCAGGAGCGAGTTTATGTTAATCCCTTAGCCTTGTTTCAATAAAACCTGTTAATCAGTTCCCTCCCCCTTGCCGTCTCTTCACTTGGGTCCAACTTTAAACCAAAATCGTGACAGTGGGGGATGTTTATCAGCGGCGCGATCTGGGACACTAGTCAGAATCGAGGGAAAGTTTTTCACTTTGTCACTGTGTAGATTGATGGAGAATGTTGTAAGATGTGTTTTAAAAGCTGAAATTGGCTAATTCTAATGCTTCACCCGGGCTATGTGAAGGTATAGATTTCATATTTGTGTGTTGGAATAACCACAACCATGAGGATCTTGCAAACTATTAAATGAGATTTTTTTTCAGTAACATTTTGGTAGCAGAATGCCACTTGCCAGTGTATATTTGTGGAAACAGACAGACTGCTGTCTCTCAGATGCCCCAATAACAGGTATAAAACACACCAAAATGCTGAGAAGCTGTTCTGCATCATAGCTTGCTGCTCCCTCTGAAGACATGACGAGGCACTGCGTCTTGTAATGAGTATTTTGCATTTCATCACTAAAATATGTGGCTTATAAAATCACTTTTCACTGAGTTTTATTATTGAGAATACAGCAGGAAGCTAGAGCGGTTGTCCACCAATCTCACAGTTGTTGGTTCGATCCCCGGCTCCTCTAGTCACATGTCAAAGTGTCCTTGATAAGTGCAGACCATTTACATTCTTCTGTTTGTTCCTGACAAAAAAAGTGAGTGCTTAGGGCAGAGCACCTGCAATTTATCCTGAGACATTGACTATTATCCATTTACGATTGATCAATCCCAGTGATGGTGACTTAACCAGTTGAAAAACTATTGATCACATCATAGCTTGGGAAAATACCATTATTATTGAGTCATTCTAGCCAGAAGTTGTTCACATCTCAGCACCAAGCTTATGTAAGAACAAGCAGGGTCAACGAGGACACAAAGGAGTGTGTGTTTTTCACTTTGATGTTGTGTGTGCCTGTGATGTAAGGGGCTAATGTGAACAGAATATATGGCTTCATTTAGCCTATCTGCCTCACTACCCATTGCTCACTTATGACTGCCCATTCAGAACAAAGGAAAGAAAAAAAAACAGTATTATAAATGACATTCCAACTGCCCATTTCTCCAGATCCTAATTGCGAAACCTAAAATAAGCCCTCGGCCTCAGGCCTGATAGTAGGAGGCCCATGCATGCTCATGGCTCCGACATTTGATCGTGCAGTTTTTGTTACACCCATTTCTATTTTATTTAGACAGAGAGTAGAATTACCACCTTTCTGACAGGTTGAACTTAAAAACTGAAAAAATATAACCACAGAAAAGTAAAATCTATGGCAGAGCTGCCGTATTGGAGATTATATCTGATTACACAGGTGGTCATAATGTCATGACTGTCATACATACAAAGTAACGATAAAACAAGAAAAGACTGTAATGGGGCAGCATGGCAGTCCTCCCCTCAGGACAATATGGGGTTTTTTGTACATCTGCTAATTGGTGGAGATGTCATTTTTTTTCTGTATATACAGAATGACGTTTTTGTGCACATGAGAGACTCGCTGATCAAGATCTGCAGGTTTTAGTTTGTCCTTTCAGGGGTCGTGTTCCGTACATTTGATTTGGCATGAGAATTGTTTTTTTTTCCTGCCGCAATCCTCCCATTTTTATCCAGGCTCAGAACTGGCATTAAGGTAGCTTGGTGGCTGGGTGGGGCCATACCTGGTGGGGTGGGATTTGAGCCTGCAGCTTTCTGCATCCCAACCCAATGCTCTACCACTGAACCATCAGGCCGTCTCTACCACCAGGCCGCCTCTCTACCAGGCCTCCTCGAATATGAAAGACTGCTTGATGAGGATCTTAAAGGCTGCAATGTTGTGTAGCTCTCGTTTTTCTTTGAAATGGATATGCTAACAAGTTGACCTGCCTCACCCTTATAGCACAGATGAGAAGCTTCAACATCCAGGAGAAACGTCAGGTTAACAGTTGTCACATGAGATGGGGTTTCCCATGAAAGTATTTTGATTAAGGTTTGAGCTGGGCTTTCTGAAGTTATTACCTTGGAGTGCCTCCAGTAAGAGCTATATGGACTAGTAGATGCTGCACTGTTTAAACATGTCTTCCCTCATGGCCTCCTACAGATGTCACACTTAAGACGTTAAAACAAAACAAAACAAAAAAAAACCACATGAATTCCAATGTGATCATTTTGATAGCAGCTGCATCACTACACAACAGATATGAATCAGACCAAGGACCACATTTGAAAGTAGCCCACATATAATTCGAAAAAATCTGAGTCATTTGAGTCATCAAAGACTGGACCTCTTTAGCATGTAATATGATCATAGCCCTTTCTTTATGTTTAATGTTAGACCTGGAAACATACATTTTCCAGTGGATAGAGGCTTAAAAAAAGCTACACAACATTTCTTTAAATGCATGAGCAACAACAACAAAGAGCAAGAGAGGGAAAGCAAAATGAGTCACTGAGCCTAAATGTATAAGGTGGGAGCACCAAGCCCAGGTTCTTCCAGATGGCACTAGGCTACATCATGTCATCCCAACAAGCAGTGATGAGAGCTGTCAGAGCGCTGAACAACAGCTGACGTCATCACAGCTGTAGCGCAATGAGTATGTAAAGCTACCTGTATATCCGCTTTTTTGTTCATATATTGTTCAGCCAAATACAGCACATGAGCACTTGTTCTCTTCAGGAGTTTGTCCAGTGCAGTGTTATTTATTTTACGTTTTTTTTTCCCCTTCAGTTTCGCAGAGATAACGCCAGCACTTTGACAGTCTGCCAGCTGCTGTCAGTCAAACACAGACACTGACATGGCCCTCCAGCGAGCTGACACGGGAAGCCGCATTTCAAACAACTTTTGACATTATTTTAGATTACAAATTGGTGACGACAAAGGCTGTGGTCTATTTTAATATAAAACAGCCTTGTAGGTTTTCTGGTTCAGTTTAAACAGAGACACACTCTTTACTATTCTTTTTGTCAAACCTCACAGCCTTTTGAAATTGCCATTAAAAATCATGAGATGTGCGAAAGCAGATTGGTGTCGTCATACACAGACACAGCCAAACAAGCAGACAGGGTGAATCACCAGAATAGACAGTCATGAAGGAACTGGGACAGATGGGTATATTGGCATAGAGACAGTGACATTAGGGGACCGATAATGCTGCATTGCAGAGTGAGGACATAAGAAATGATATCAAAGAAAGGGAGAATTTTTAGTTTGTCTTTTCGGTGGTGACAGTGTGTGTGTGTGTGTGTGTGTGTGTGTGTGTGTGTGTGTGTGTGTGTGTGTGTGTGTGTGTGTGTGTGTGTGTGTGTGTGTGTGTGTGTGTGTGTGTGTGTGTGTGTGTGTGTGTGTGTGTGTGTGTGTGTGTGTGTGTGTGTGTGTGTGTGTGTGTGTGTGTGTGTGTGTGTGTGTGTGTGTGTGTGTGTGTGTGTGTGTGTGTGTGTGTGTGTGTGTGTGTGTGTGTGTGTGTGTGTGTTGCTGCGTGGGTCTTTCATATTCAAATTTGTTGGATCCTTTTCCATCCCGGCAAGGGGACTATTTCATCTGGCAGCCAGCCAACCAGAAATCAATCTGTTCATTGGACAATCAATACAAACACACACACACACACAAATACAGAAACTGTGAGATGCACATACCTGTATACTACTCCTATAATTAAATGAATAAATAAGAAATGCCTGATCTGCTTACTATACACATACACAGAAAGAAATGTTTTTGATGGGAGAGCAGTGGGTGCACTAAAGCAAAGTGAGCTCTTACACAGGAGTGAGCGCAACAGTCATAAGTCATATATTCATACAGCACATACTGTAGTAAATGGCTGTAGTTGTTTCCTGAATTGATCACGTTCTAGCAATGCTGCTGATAAAGCACTACCATGTCTCTCTGCAGCTGTAAAAGGCTGCTATTTTGCGCCCATCAAATTAGTGTAATGAGTGTCATAAATACAATATACACAAACGTTTAAAAACACATCTGTTAGTTTTTACTTCTTTATGTACCGACTTGTTTCATGTTTGTTTTCGATCCATGTCAAGACATATTGCTGAGCATTAAACTAAAGCACCAACCTCACCATATGACGCATCACCATATTATGCATGTGAAACTCTACAACTTAGTTTTTAATCCATCTCATGTTTTTTTTTCTCAAAGTGACTTTGGAAACCAGTGAGTATTAAGGTAAGTTTATATCAAATCATTATACAATTACTGTTTAGTTTTATATTTTTGATTTACATCACTAGATATCTGTTTTCACTTTGATAAGAAAGGCCAAATTAAATTGACCATAATTTGTGTTTTTTTTTTCAATGTATGTATGTTAAGGATGTAAACTTTTATTCAAATTTCAAACATGATTTTTGGAAAAAGTGACAGCTGTAATATTTGTTCCTCAGTAGAAAGTGAACATACTCAAGCTTATGTTTACTTATTCTGTTATTCTGGACTAAACCTTTATATACACACACTTGTTTCTGTGCAAATCACAAGGTTCAAAGTTCAAAAGTGACAAGCACAGACTCTGAATCCCTTACAGCTCTGTTCTTGGCATACTGTTGTTTCAGTGACAACTATCTTTGATCCTCACTCTAGTAAACTTAGTTATTGGTTGGTGAACTCTATCCTTAAACCAGTGTCATGTTAGTTGGTTTGACATAACTACCTATATTTTCAATTCTGTCTCGCGCAAAAAGCACATCAGATGTAATGTAAATAAGGTACCAAGTGAACCTTGCTGATCGGGCATTGTAGGTTCAATCCTGCACCTCCAGCCTCCCCCTTCATCAGTGTTGCTGATGACACTAAATCTCATAAAGGACAATGATGAGTCAGCCTACAGGATTGCTGTGTCACAACTGGCCTCATGACACTAGACATGGTTGTGAAATGCTCAACCTCACACCCCTCACTGTTAAAACAGTGAGGCTGTTGAACTTCCTGGGTACCACCATCACTGGTGATGAAAGCTCATCAGGATAAGCAGAGAGATATGTCTACCACATAGTCACCACATACATAATCTTCTCATGTGAAAAGCCAGAACTGTCAAAGTACAGGAGCAGGTGTCCATTAAACGGCCCAAAGCCAGAGCAGAGAACAGGATGACAGGAATATTATTAGGTCTGACACTTCTTGCACAGTGCCTCTTCACATAGCTCCTGTTTAGCTTTATCAGATTGGGGACTACTAGACAACTGAACAGCTTTTTCTCCAAGGACTGTCACTCTCCTCAACACCACGCATGGCCCCACCCATCCACCGCCCCGCTCACAAACACAAAACTGAATAATGACAGCATAATGACAGTAGCATATCTTGCTTATGCTTGATGGGCTTGATTCACTAAAGGTTTGCATGTACACAAACTTGCAAATTTGAACTTGATAATGTGTAAATCATTTATGACTCCTCATTTGTATTATATAGGGTGGACAAAACATTAGAACCACCACCACCTGCTATGAACTTAATAATAAACACATAGTAGAATTATCACCTTTCTGACGTTTTCACCTTAAAAACTAAGAGAGTATAACCTTGTAAAATTTTAATTCACGCAGGATAGCGCTCGAGTACCTAACGAAGTGGGCAGTGAGCACATGACACATAATAAACACTTTCTGCAAAAGGAGATAATTTTACATAAAGATACTTTATTGGGTTATACTGTACATACATCTCTGGATATATTAATTACTTATATAATACCAAGAAGTCCAAAATAATAACTATATTTATAAAACTAAGCAGATTTACTACTCTTAACTTTTAAAAACATAAAGGTCTTTAATAATAGTAATAGTAATAGTAATAGTAATACGAGTTCCTTTCTTGTTTCGTCATTCACCAAATTAAAACACATGGAGTGAAGAGGTTACGATTAAGGATAAATTCATACATGTATTTGTTCCATTTGAGCAACTGTTTGTATGCAGTAAGTAATAAGTCACATTTTACACACTTCCAAGCATCCAGCGTTTTAAAAATGACACATGATAAACGTCCATCAACTATTCTGCTTTTAGCCGAAGAAAGAAAAGAAAAGAGAAAAGCTGTCATGAAATATAGAAGCAGTAATGGATCCTTAATAGTGGTTTTAGACACATTTTCGACACAAACCTAAAATTCTTTTTTGCTGTATAACTCAGCAAGTCATTTCTTGTTAAATCTTGACCTTGAATCTGCTGCAGCTGAGCAATTTCTGTTCCTACTTCTGTGAGAGCAAAGCACAAAAGCACAAGCAGCGTGTATGTGGGAGTATTTATTCATTAAGTCTTAGAAGTTTCCACTAACCCACACACAGCAAACACAGCTTTAGTTTCATAAACTCAAAATATGCTTCTGCTTCTTAAAAACCTCAGAATGCGCACAGTGAGGAAAATATTAATTTCAAAGTGTTTGATTGAATAAAACTGTAGCAGCTGTTGATTTCACTGGTTTTAACTGTTTTCTGTAGGATTTTGTAGGTCTAGCTAATTGCTAATAATGAACTGCTAATTCATTATTATTATAAACAAACATGTTCTAAAAACTAGGCTTTTAAGATTTTAAGAGATTTTCTGTGCCGATTCTGTGCCGGCTTTGCGTGGACATATGTGCTTTGACCTGCACTGACAGTTATTTAACTTCTGCTTTAACAAATTTAGAAACTAATTAGTGCATGTAAATGTTCCAAACTGTGCAACACCAAACTACCCTCATATTGAGACAAGACACAGATGTAAGATTGATAAATAAAACAAAACAAAAAACAATTTAACTTGCTCTCTATGGTTTTAGTTTAGGGTATAAATGTACATAAAGCCTTTTAAACATTCTTCTGACTTCCCTATATTAAAACATTTCTCTGCTTCTAGCTAAAAAACTCCTCCAGATGACCTCACCTGGAAGAGTTTTTAAACATTTGGAGTTCAGATGATGTCATCTGGAGGAGCTCTGGAAAAGCAGGTTGACCGTGATTACAAACTCAATAGTATGAGCAACGGGATGACCTGAACAGAAGGCTCCTTTCAATTGATGTCATCTGGAGGCATTTTTCAGCAAGAAGTAGAGAGATATTTTAATATAGTGAAGTCAGAGGGAAGTTTAATGGCATTTATGTACATGTACTACTCAAGCTAGAACCAAAAGAAGCAAGTTTAAATTCAGTGAAGGTGTCCTTTAATTTAGTCCCACATTGTTTAGAAAATCTAAAGAAGTCACAGGATTATTTTATTTTATCCCCATTCATGAGTGCACATGCTTCATGGGCTTAAACATACGGAAGCATGAGGAACATCCTGGTCATTTTAAAGGCTAGAATCTGGAAGAATGAGGATTGTTTTCAGTGTATGATAAATACACAATGTGAATATGTCTCATTGCTGACAGAACAAGCTTTAAAGTTTTGTTTAATGCTGGCTATGTTTGATTGGCAGACGCTTCAAAAGTATCATTTGATGCTATATGTGCAATCTGAAAACACTGTCAGAAGTTGAATACCAGCAATTTCAACAAAATCGTCATGAGTAGTTGTGAGACCCCTGTTGAATGTCCTCATAATTTTGCAGTAATATTTCATAAAGTGTCAAGTATAGTCCCAGGGATACATTATTGTAGAAAAGGAATGTTTGCTTGGAAGTTTTTCTGGCTGGTTAAGAGGAGGAACCCTGTAAGGACCACAAAAAAAATACTTTTTCTGTTTGGAATAATTGTTAGTACAAAACAATGAAGTACAGAACAAATACTGCCTGTAGTTGCAAGTGATAATACTGTTTTGTTTTTTGTTTTTTTGTTCACATTTTTGGCCTTGGGCATCACCATCTAGAAAACATTAAATCAAGTTGCTGGTTGATTTCTATAAAATGCTGCCAAGGGTCATCCATGACTGGATACCTGGGAGTGTGGTGAAAGACAAGCACACTGAGTCATGATTTAGTACTATAACACTGTTGGTAGAGAGACAAATCATGGCAAAAAAGTTGAATGAGGGTCAGAAAATGGGGACTTAGGTGCTTCTGAGCCATAAGGATGTGTTTTTTTTACTTTACTGCATAACCACAAACATTGTGCACTAGGCTGTGGGAAATATCAAAACACAGCTGGCCTACAGTAAATTCAATAATGTGCCAGCAAACCACCCGAGTGTCACAGTCCCCATTTTTGGACTCTCTCTTCTTTAGAGTTCATGTTCTGTTTTACTTTATTTTGTTATCACTTATTATTATTCCTGCCCTCCTTTAAAGAGTGATTTTGAGTTTTGTTTTTGTTAATAAACCCCCTTTTTCATACTTAAAACCTCCCCTTGCCGTCTCCTCCTTTCGGGTCCTGCTACAATTTAATATACACTTTGAAAAGTGTAACACTGAGAGGACACACATGGAAAACTGGAGCTGCTGCTGCTGCTCTGCTACTCACAGTACATCTGTGTAAACTCTCATAACTGTATCATCATGAAAAAAGACAGGTAGGAACTAATTATTCTAATAGCAACAGTTGTTCAGTTAGAAGTTGACAACAGGTTGGAACACCTACTCTGAGGAGCGGTACCGACAGCAGCTGGTAATGGCTGCCTCCCAGGATTTGCCAGGAGAACTTTAGGAAAACCGGGAGAGCAAATAGTGTAATAATGTCTCCAACAAGAATGAGACTGATGGCAATGATGTGCCCACATGAGACACCCCTCACAATGCCTGGCAGGAATAGTCAGCCAGGCTTATGCTGTTTGCTTTCTGCAAAGCTGCAATCGTGCTGGTGTAGCTGCAGTTGTAGTTTCTCTACAATGCCACCTGACTAAGTATGATATATTTATACGGTTCTCAAAAAATGCACTATGCCACAGGGCTAGGCTAAAATATTTGACTAATACTTTAACAGGCTTGTTGCATAGTGACAGGCAGCTCAGAAACTGTCTCGAAAAAACACGAAATCTGACTATCAAAAGGGTCATAAATGGCAAAGGAAGGATGTGTTTGGCCCGTTGCAGTGTCATGTGAACACTAAACGGATCTCCAAGGTGGTCTGTTAAAGCGACGAGGACAAGAGCTGCAGGTAGACTAACCTCTGAAGGTAGCAGAAGTGTATGGGCTTGGTTTGACCTTTTGCAGACCTCCATGTCAAATGCTACATTCCAGAAACTTAATGCTTTAAGTGACCTATTGATATCTATGAGCACAGTACTCCTGCCATTCAATGGCTAAACTAAGACACTTGTCCTCGCTTTGCAGTTTTCCCAAAGTAAAGTGACACGTGTTGCTTATTTCAGGAACAACTGACCGTGTCGTCCTCCCCTGTCACTGTCATTCTGTCTGTGGATGTGATGATACAGATGACACAGTAAACAGCTTTGTTGTGGTTCTCACTGTTGGCACACATTAACAGAGCATCTGCGTTGCAATGTCATTTGTCAGGAGTGTGTGCTCACACACTGGAAGCTGCTAGACAGAAAGTGTGTTACAGACCAATCAACTGATCGTTGCTGATGGTCAAAGGCAGACAATTTCTCTCTCAGAAGAGCTGAGTGTGGGGCTCGCGTGGTCTAAGAACATGTTCTGCAAAACAGGGACTGAACACAAGAACCAACATCCAAATTTAGCATTCCATCCAGTGGAGGTTGTAGAGCCCCAGTCGCATCAGGCTTTAGGAAGGTGGTGAGCTGTTGGGTAAGCTAGTAGGAAGAAGGGGGGAATTCTGTTTTCTCCTTCCCATGGGGCTCAAATTCAAATTGCCAACATCTACTTTTAGGCAGTTATTTTTATAGTTGTTTAAATAGTCACCAGTCACTAATCTTGGAAAATGTAGAGTGTGTGTGTCCATAAGCATTAATGTGGTGAAGTTATCTTGCGCTGATGACATGTTGCGGAGAAGACTGAGGTCTTGGTGCATAGTGCCTGTTGCAGTTAACAAGAGAGAATCTGGGATGGAGCTGAGCAATGCTGTGACCTGTTGGGTCTGTGATAGTTGCAGAAGAGTAAGAATCAAGGTCAGGGCCTCAGATGGGAAGTAGAGATATCATTCTTTGTCACAGTCAGTTCACTTAGTCCAGAGTTGTTTGATATGGGGAGTGATGGACTAGCTGAGTAGCTTCATGCCTCAATGCGCAAAGGCACTCTGGCTGGTGGTGGAACAAATTTCAGTGCTTTCTGACCATGTCAACATTAACATGCAACTGCTTAAGCATGTATCAGCATAGAAATACCAGGCTTGTGACACAGTTTAAAGAATGGGATGCAAAGCAGCAACCAATCTTCTGAAGCGTTCCACTGTAGCAGTTATGGCCACACTGAAAAGCTTCCAGGAGGTATCGTAATATATGCACCATAAAACAAAACATAATGTCCTTTATAAAATACCAGTCTTTCTCAACCAAGGGGTGTGGGATTTAGCTGCCAATCTGCAAAAGCTTTAAGTGCAGCTCCACTGTTGTTTGCTAAAAAAGAAAAACCTCCTTCCTTGCCATGTTTAGTTTACTCTGCAGTGAATCATATTTATTTCATTATTAACAAGAGACTTATCCTCTATTGTGTCCAGTAATATGCCCAGTGATGTGCCTCAAATAGTATTTGGTCTTCTTTTGGAGTTACATACATTAACTTCAGCGCACAAATATAGACAGCAGCCATTTTTCCACAGGTCCTGCTGGATGTAGCTAATTAATCTGGAGTTTTCTGGTCTGTCTTCCTGTTTCTTGGGAAAGAGCTTTCACCAGTCACTCTGGGCTGAGGGTAATATGCTACAATTTAGACAAGACAATACACATTCCTGTCACCTGTGGCAGGTATTGTAGAAGCTTGTCGCTTCCTGAAGAACAATTACGCAACTTATTGATTAGAGACTCTAAAATAATCCCCATTTAAATATATAGATTAGCACAACATACAGCTTAATACACAACTTTAATCAGGATGCTGGAGTAATTTAAATATAATGTATCAATAGAGTAAGATTACAAAAAACTTGCTAATATTTGTAATAAATTAGTAGCATTTATAAAATCAGTTTGACAATAAAAACCTCAGAGTGCTTACCTGGTGAAAATATTAAAATAATATGAGGCAGCAGCAGCATTAAGACTGTCATTTAAAACTAACCAGTTACATTTGTTGGATAAATAAATATGGCGTAAATGTATGTTTCTGCCTGCATCGATCGTCAAGGAAAGTCTGCTTTAGTGCAGGCCAGTACAATCATCCCCTTTTGTGCAAACAACGCGCTCAGTGGAACTGTGTGAACAGGTTTCATGAGCAGTAAGGGATTCTCAACTTTTGAGGTGTTGGAGATTTTCTGTTTTTTGATGCCCTGCTAGAGTGATTTTACTATGACTAAAACGTGACTGTAAATAACAAAATAGAAAAAATATTCGCTTGGTTCAGTTGCAATAAATTGGAATTTTCCCTATTGGTCTTGAAGTTAAAACCACTCGGCACGTAGTTTTGTGCTTTAATTTCAAGTTTGACTGAACGTAGTTACAATCACATGCTCTGTGTTCAGTTTGAAAGTAATCTTGGGGCAATAACCTTCAGTGCTAGCAAGAGACGTTACTCTTCATATACAGCTTTTTCCACACAAAGTCTCTGCCTGTTTAAAGAGGTAGGGCTATTTTGTTGGCAACAAAAAAAGAATTTCAGCTGTCTCATTCCTTTTCCTCTTTTCTGTTTTGGCAATGCAGGGATGAGCTTCAGCACATCCAAACAATGACTTTAATTCTTCACTGGTGGTCCACAGGAAATGCATAGCAGCAGCGGCAGCAGCAGCAAATAGGAAAGAAGGAGTGTTCAAGTGTTTCCAGTAATTTGCCACTTTGTCACCTTGTTTCACATATCTGCTCCCTCACCCTCCGCTGGCTGATTTGGAGTTTCATAAAAATTTCTCTATGATAGACTCATCCTTCCATCCATTCATCCTGCTAGTAACTCATTTTCTCTCTCTCGGGTGGGGGTTGTAGCAGCAGCATTTGATCCTGGGGTGTGTCAAGGTCAGGGGGCATCAAAGCTAAAGGACAAGAAGGAGACAAAGCAATGATTATATTTGGGAACATATCTGTGTGTGTGTGTGTGTGTGTGTGTGTACGCTCTCAGATCTTTGAGCACAGTCCATTACCAAGATTTTAAATGGATAAGCTAAAATTGATCAAACATAGAAATCAGATAACATATTATAGTATCACTTCTGAAAGGAATTCAGAAGTGAGGATGGGTGTGAAGTTCACGAATGTGAAAATTCAACTTTATTTGACATTTATTTTGTCTACAGAAAAGACTGTAGACAAAAGACTGCAATGGCAAATAGCTAAACAAAACAACAACAAAAAAAGGTTTCTCAATGTAAAATTTAAAAATAAAGGGGATTTTATTATATACGTAAGATATTTACATTTAAATTTTGTTTAAATTATATATTTATAAAAAATTCTAGCAAATTTTGAATATTTTGCCTAACTAATAGTTGAACACCTTAAAAATCAATAATGGATAAATCAATAATAATTAATCAGATGTAACAAGAGCAGGTTTTAATTAAGTTAGTAAACAAAACAATAAAACAAAAAGCCTGTAACTTCTAAAACTGTCATTCTTGTCCCTGTGCCCTCATATTCTAGGAAAACATGTCCAACAGTGGGCACTGCCACTAGCATTTCAGTCAGTCTTCATTTCTGAAGGAGAAATGTTAGGGGTTTAGTGAGGGTCCCACGATGTTGTGATTAGTGCTGACGATGACAGCAAGTCCGGGACCAAGTTGCACTTTGGTCAATAAGATCAGACAGCACAGTGGCAACTGCCCAGCGCTGTTCCAAGACTGTCTCTGAATATGTTTCATCTTTTGCGTGACAGATAACTATGAAAAATCCATCACTAATTGACAAATGCAAAGTCTGCACAATGCATTGAACAGTTACCATATTATTTTCCATATTCAATGCAATATTTTTTTTTGCATTTTCATGGACAAAGGCTCTCACTTGACCTGTTAGCCCCCACGTCTGCGCAGCCTACTTCAACGTTTCACCTAAGTTGTTTGCTGTAAGTCTGACTTGTATGGCTCTGGTTGGCAGACTTCGTCGACGCAGTGGCTTATAACTGTCATACTGTCGGCTCAGAATAAATGTGATTTAAACTCCTCTCTCTGTTTGTTGTATCCTTTTTCAGTGTGGCTAGTAATTGAACCTCTTCAGGGGATTTCATAGAATGAATTAATGTAGTTCCAGAACTCAAAAAATCCTGGGGCCAGCTCTTTTTGAAATGAATCTTTCTTTTTTCAATGATAAAAAAAGGACATACATTTGTTGAGAGGTAGTGATCAACTGTAGTCATGCACTGTAAATCTTGGGTCGAAACATTTTAGGTGACAAAGTATTGATACGGTAAGTACTTTAAGACAGTATTGCAGTATTTATACTGAGCACTTTTAGTGTATAGGGTGGTCTTTGTTTTGAACTCCTCAACCTGCCTCTCTATTTCCCATTGACTGCTTCCTCCTGCATTGTGCCAGTAGTCTGAATTGCAAGTATGCCCTCTTGTGGGCACAGCTTTAAGATATGTGCACCCACTCACCCCTTTAGCCATTTACCCAGTGGGCACTCATAGTATTGCATAAAGAAAATACAGCCTAAGGGCCCAAACATGCTCGCTGCAAAGAATTGCCGCCATTGTACATGACATCCACTACACTGTTTGTTTCCAGAGTTTTATGGAAATGACCAGCAAGAACTAGGCCCAAGTTGGGGCCCTCAAGCTGGCTATGATGCCAGAATTGTGAGTTGGGCTGAAAAACTCTGCCCAACTCGCATAAGCAAAAGCTTCTGCAGGCAGCAGGAACCAAGCTTAAGAAGCATTTGGATTTTGATAGTAATATCAAACCTGATGTGGGTGTGGGTGGCAGCAGCAATGGGCCACACTGCAAACGCAAACCTGTAACCTACAAAACTTTTGTGGCTCAAACACCAGGCAAGATATTTATCATCTAAGTGACTGGGAGCCAGTTCTCCTGAACACATCCGTTGTGTTGATATAAGCGGATGGCAGCCATGACATGACATCCTTTCACATTGAAGCGGCTTCCTGTGGCCCAGGAGAGACTACTGGCCCTAGTCACTACTACCTACTACATGTCTGACTCACTATTATTTTAGAAAGTAGAGACTAAAACAAAGCTAAATGGAAAAAAATTAATTTATTTTAAACTTATTTTCTTCATTTGTTTGCGTGTGTGTGTGAGCGAGACTCACCTGTCCCACAGCTTTACACTCCTACAGGTGTTGGTGCAGCAGCCAGCAGATACCAGAGCTGCAAAAGAATGGACAGAAATAACCAATGAGCCGATCCAAGCCAGAACCCAAAAGCGAAAGGTAAGAATGCAGGTGTTTGTGTTGACTTTAAAACAGTGGCTCTTGGTTTATTCCTCCATTCCTGTCTTCCTCCTGTTACAAAGACAGCTTGTGTCTAACTTTTTATGTTTACATAGAAATATACAGCTCATGATGCAGTAATGCTGCAGTTTCATCAGGAAAAGAGACAGTCACTCCAAAAAAGATACAAATTTATTTGTGGAAAAAGTGGCCAAGCATCAGGCAGGAAGTTAAAGGTTTTTAACACTGCTTATAGCACAGAAGAAAGTTATTTCATGTCACTGTTGAAAATTATACAGTTGCAGAAACAGTGTTGACCAGCATCAGATACTTAGCAGAAATTATTATGGTAAAAAGCTAAAATCTAAGATAGGTAAGATAACATGTATGAAACAGTAATGTAATCTAATCACGACCCACGTTAGAGAGACAATCTATGGTTCTAATTCATCACATCATCTGACAAAGTCATCATAAAGACAGAGTTACGACAGCAGTTGTGTGATAGATCAGACTTACAGTAAAACTAGCGTTCACCAAGAAGCAGACAATGGCTGTTGGCTAAAAGCAGAATTGCCAATTTGATTTTATGCTGCTTCAGAGTAAAAACACACGACATTCCTGAGACCACCTCACTAGTAGGGCACCACAAACATGCTGCACTGTAAAAGTAAGACACTTTAAATGCCTACATGTTTACTATACTGTAGCTTTAAGCTGCAGAAAAGGACGTTAAAACTCATTCTTGCCATATTGACATGACACCTGCACTTTGTTTTTGTGGTGCTCAGCAGTCATGAAAATTGTTACAAGTCTGCGCATGATTGACACAACTTGGCAACTTAACAGACAGGTTTTAAGTTCTTGTGGAAAAAGGTACATATAATCTGACTGTCTCATGCATAGTATACATCAGCGCAATGTTGTAATTTGTTATGTATCTTTAGTGATGATGTCTTTAATCCTGCAGCTGTTTCCTCCACCATGGTCAAACTAGAGCCCTGCTGTATGTGCAGTACAATTCCAAGTGACCATGTAACTGAGCAGATGGAGAAAGAAAGAGAAGCTTATTGCTGAATGGGGTCATTTGTCAACTCTCAAATTCAGCGTCTGTGTGTGTGTCTTCTCTTTTTATTGTCTTATTTCTGCACACGGACATTGTTCTCTCGTTGACCTGCTTGCACCTTTGGTTGGGTTCCAGTAGTCCAGGCTCAGAATGCGCCCCCACTCCACACACACACACACACAAACCCATACACACACACAAGGACAGGCCTCTGGGCTGGTTCACAGCTGTGTGCTCTGGTTCGCTTCAGTGCACCTTGCTGTGTGTGTCACAGAGAGTGACACACACAGGAAGACAGCTGAAGGGAAAGTGTGTGTGTTTGTCTCGTGCTGTTAAAAAAAATATAGTAATAGTGTCGAGAGAAAGATAGAAACACAGCTTTTACTATCACTTGTTTCTTCTAAGAATGACATTTGAAACAAAACCCATAAAAACAAGTCATTATGGAGACCTGAGGTATTACCAATAGGCAGACAACACTAAAAAGCATAATCTATTAGCATTAACCTTATAGTTAAATGGACTAAAGTATTTGTTCCATAATTTTTTTGTTTTTTAGGGAATAGAGAGAACAGAAACTGGAAATCTCTTTGAACGAGAGAACTGGCCTTTAGTCTGTCGTCAAAGGACACACACTCTCACATACACACACAACAGGAGGTTGAGGGATAGAGCGGAAGCTTCCTGAATTTAAAGAGTCTAATTTCTGCGTTGCACAATCATAGCCGACCCCCCCACTCACACATGCACTGAAGGTGAATATTCAGCATATATTTGAATTCATAAAACACAAAGCAGGTTTAGAGCAAACACCTGGACACTTGTGTTTTTCATGTGTACACTTTTACAAAGAAATTATAATTGTGTTTATTTGTGTGTGTGTGTGTGTGTGTGTGACAGAGTGTGTGATGGTCAGCGTTCTAGAATACTCCATTAATATTCAACACATTTCTTTGTTTCAATAATAGGAAAAAAGGGCTGCAAAGCTGACTGGAGATGAATTGCCAGGGAAACAGCTGTTGGCCTAGTTAGCAGACCTGCCCTTAACAAAGAACCTCTGATCTCACACGCACTCACAAATTTATATTACACAAGCTTGTGCACAATCACATACACACAGTAGCATACACTTGCCTACACTTGCACAAGCTGTCAGCCTCAGCTGAACTTTGCCAGAGACCTTTGCAGACCTCCCTGGCCATTAGCATTGCATGAAGGTGTTATTTTGTGCATATGTGGGCCTGCATTTGTTAATCTGTGTGTGTGTGTGTGTGTGTTTGTGTGTGTCACTGATTTCACTCGGCCATTGAGTCAACACTTGTTTTTTTTCCTGCCCTATATTCCTAAACTCTTACGACCTTCATGACCTACTCCCTCAGAAAAAGAGAGGCATCACATGTGAAACATTAAATTTAAAATTTAAAAAATCCCCAGTTTTAACAGCCAACATCATGAAATGTGGGGCTGTGAAAGAGAAAATAGTTCAGTTTCAGCTAATTGAGATGCTGTAGATGGAATCGTTTTGGCCTAATTAGGTCTGGTATAGAATATGGTTACTGCTAGGAAATCTATTCCATCCTCAGGAAATGACTAATCAAATATCATATTCAAAAAACGTTCAAAACACATAACCTCCAGTGAGCAAAACCATGATGCCACAGTACCTAAAATGATTTCTAGGTGAGGATGTCATTCAAGAAGCTTGTACCTCCCTTTATGTACAGTTTTTGTCTTCCCCAAATGGTATTTGTGTTCCCGTGATCTGGTTACATCTTCTTGCCAGGCAACCAAAATTAATTACTCCAGCCAGCCAGGCAATTACTGGCAGAAGGTTATCATTCTGATTAATATTTCTCCAAATTTTATCGGTGCTCATTTCTTACACAAGGCACACCTGCAAGGCTCTTTCAGCCAGTAGCAGTCTTTATTTACCAGTTGGGTACTATTGTACAGAAAAGTATAAAGCTTGTTATGCCTGCACAGCCATTTAAAAATGCGCGTGAGGTTGTACGCGAACTGAAATTTCTTGTCATGAGATGCAGAGACAGGTTGACTATCCTGCTGAATACTAAAGACTGAAAGACCTCACAACAAGGAAGAAGAAAATTCTTGGACTGTTTCACCCAGTGTCAGTATATGTAATACAAATAAAAATGAGCACTATACAATTCTAGAAATCACTTCCTCTTTCTTTCTCTTATTTATCTGTCCTCCTTGGATATGAGCCATGCCTGATAAACTGCTGTGATGCTTTTTCCCCTCAGTACCTGCTGGGTACTGTAAATAGGCTTTGTTGAGATTGAATTACACTGAAGTAACAAAAAAGTAGCTGTGAAGCATAAATTACTGTATATCACACTGCTGTTCTGCTGTATCTTAGCTTTGTTAATGTCGGGTATTCGGTAGTAAAATCCATAGCTGTCTGATTTATTAACTCTACTTTACGTAATTAGTTAAACTCAATTACTCAAAATTCTTCTAATGAGTTTTCATCGATTGTTTGTGAAAGAAGGTAATTTAAAACAAAAAGGACATTAGCAACAATGGGGGAATGACACCACTAAACCAAAAGCGGGAAGCAATTCATATAAAGGTGCTTAGTCTCACAGAAAAACGAGTTGGCAAGTATTAACAGGGTGAAAGAATCCAGGACCTGCTACAACAGCTAGATTGAGGACTTGTGCTGGATAGAGGAAGTCCAGCACAGGTGCTACCATTCTTAAGTCCTGTGCTAACATGGGTCCAGTGGATTTAGCAAAGTCCTTTTTTTTAAAATTTTGTTTTGCATTGTAATATGTCGTATCAATACGGCTGTCAAAAATGGGTTAGCTTAGAGCTACTAGTACTTTATTTCGATTAAGCCGAGACACAGATACCTGGTTGAGGGCTGCTGTTAAATTAAAGGCTAAAATACTGTCACTTGTAATAGGAAATTTTAACTTGCTCAATAACAAGCTTGACAAGAAAGAGGCCTGGCTTCCAAATACGAGGGAATACTGTGTGTAAATACTGAAAGATATTCTGTGTCATTCATTGACTCAAAGCTCATAACTGACCAAAAACCTTAAAGCCTTAACTACAACTAAGAACTGAGGAAGATGGCAAAGAAGGATAAACCTTTATGAACCATAACTGGCACTAAGGATAAATATATGAAAGCAAGAACTGAGGATTAGATGAGAAAGTAGAACACATACAAAGTAGAAAGCACCGCTTCTGCAAGAAGTATGAGTTACAGATAATGCTGAACCTTAATTTGTATTTTATACATGGCTTCTAAAGAGCTTTCAGAAAAATATGCCTCATTTTTAAGAAAAAGTTAAATTTGGACTAAGATTAAATTAGTGACACCTCTTACTGAACTTATTTAGCTTTCATACTGTATTTCTGAAGCTACAGTGAAATAGAGTCAGGTTCATAAATTTGTTAACAATAAGAAGTTTTTTTTTTGGAGCATTTGGCCTCTTGACACCACCACATTGCATTTGAAGTAAAACACCACAAATGTGAGCACTTTCAGCTCTAATTCAAAGGGTTGGACAAACACGTGGCATTAAGAATTCTGGAATTACAATCATTTTTGTACACACACACACGCACATACATTTTAAGTAGCTCATTACCGAACTAACATAATTACAAACAATCCTTACAAACAGTCTTTAATACTGTTGCAGTCAATGACTGCTGGGAGTCTGGATCCCATGGACATGACCAAATGCTGAGTTTGCTCCCTTGAGAGACTTTTCCAAACCATAACTGCAGCCTTCAGCTGCTGCTTGTCAGTAAGTGAAAAGCTGCTTTACTGGGTTGAGATCAGGTAACTGACTTCTTGGCCTTGGGAAACTCTTAGGTAGCTTTTGCTGTACATCTGTTTCAGAATTTGGTTACAGCCCTACACTTCAGAGCTCATCTTGCTACTTTTATCAGCAGTCAGATCGTCAATAAACACCAGTGACACGGTTCCTTCTGACCAGAAGTTATTCTTGGTTTCATCAGTCTAAATAATCTTATTCCACAAGTGTTACCAGTGGTTTGTGCCTTTTTGTGAAGCCTCTATATTTAATCATACAGCCACCTCTTGACTACAGACTTTGACATTGACAAGCATCTGCAAGAGTCTTTTTTAACTTGGCTGGATGTTGTGAAAGGTTCTTCTTCACTATCAATAGAATTCTGCAGTAAACCACTTCAGTTGTCTTCTATGGTCTTTCAGGGCTTTTGCTGTTGCTAAACTCCACAGACATTTCCTTCTTCAGATAATTACTTCTTTTTCAAACTTGGCCACTCGCAATGCTTTTGCTTTTTTCTGATATTTTCATTTTGTCCTTTTCACCTAATGATCGCCTCCTTTACTTGCACAAACACCTATTTGGACCTCACTCCAATAAGAGTTCACTGAACAGCTACTTAACAGTCAGAACCACTTCCAGGACTGTTATCTGCGTACGTAGGCATAAAGTACAGGTGAAACAGGCCATTTGTTTTATTATTTAGGAGACAGCAAAAAAGTGTGTGTGTGTTTGTGTAAAAATGGCTGTAATTCCTGATTGGTAAAGCCCTCTTTATGTCAAACCCATTGAAATAAAAACCGCTCGAAACCTAAAAATCTGGGCTTTGCTCACATGAAGAGTGTTTCAATTAAAATGTAACCTGGTGGAGGCCAAATGCCAAGTCACTTATCAATGTTCCAATATTTATTAACCTTATTGCAGAAAATATTAATTTTATTGCCTGCAGCCAGAATTCCAGCTCAATCCAACTTCTTAAGGAAACTACTGAACTTCTTATTTTTACAGTTTTCTTCAAAGAATCTCACTCTCAGCAACTAAGAAAAAACAAAGAAAAATGTAATAGTTTTTTTTTTTTTTTCATAAGTGATATGGAATATAAATGCACCACTTGAGCTTTAGTACAACATTTCTATCCACCATTGTTTCCTTGTAACAGCTGAGTCAGGGATCCTGTACCCACCTCAAATACAAAGCTATATCCCATGGCCTCAGCTGTAATATAGCAGGCTTCCACTTAGCACTATAGGAAGCATTACTGCTGCTAAACACCCCCAATACAACAACGACACAGTCACACTAAAACGTCATATAATTATCAGTTTTAACGAAGCAGTAAATACAATAGCATTTAACTACAACCTGCAAAATAAAACCATAAAATGTACATTCCCAATTTGTTATGCATTGTATCATCATCAGCTCATTTTTCCCAACATTCCGCAAGGAGTGTGTGTAATTTTTGAATTCAGAACACTGCAGGGGACTGTGTACAGGCTCAATACTAAGAGGTGTAGGGAAGGGATAGACCGAAATTATCTTTATGAATGTTCTTGTTGTTCTTTCTGGGTGGAGAGTTTTTGGAAAATGGACAAGCTAGAGCAGGGGTCTCAAACTCAAATTACCTAGGTCTGGGTGAGGCTGGGCCGTATCAGGTATTCCACAAAAAAAGCTTTGTTACAAAAATCTTATCTTCTCAAACATCACTACTAACAGTTATTTATTTTCAATGGGTTCTTCTGAACATGAACATGAACATGAATGGTTCTTCTGAACAATGGCTTCTTTTGCCTACTTCTTGCTGCCAGAGACCTGGCAGCGCTTCCTCTCACATAGCTGAGCCACATTTTGCTTGTGGGAGGAAGCATTTGAGACCCTCAGTATGGCTTGAAGATGATCTTCAGTAAGTCTGGACCTGTACTTGGACTTATTAAAGTTCAAGTTAGAGAAAAACTTTTTGCACAAATAAGTGCTTCCAAAAAGACACATGGTCCGCTTGAACATTCGGCAAAGCTCAGGGGAGCGAGGGGTCAATTCTCTCAAAGATTGCCCAAGCTTGTCTGCTTTTCCACTCACCTCCCTGAACTTGGCTTTGAGGTCAGAGTTGCACTGCAGGTCAATGAGCTCCATTTGAAGCACATTAAAGAAGAAGGGGTCATGTCTTTCATGATGACATGAACATCTTAACTTTTGTAGATGGTAAAAAGTACCAGGATAGTGAGCACAAAAAAAGGCGACTGCTACCAGGCTGTTCATTCTCAGCTGGGACAGTGGGACACCATTATTTATTTATTGCATCGTCAATGGAACATCGGCCGGTAACATTGACTTTGTCCAGCTCGAATTCAAACATGCTCATTTCAAACACAGTAAGAAGTAGTAATTCTATGACGGTTATGTGATGTTACACGGGCGCCTCCATGCCTGTGTAATGTTTCTCTGATTGCACGAAGCCCGGCCGATGGCCCACACCCGGGAGCCATATACTCCACTGTGATTGGTAGGTTCGTTCAGCTCCAGCTTGCACAAAAAAGGAACCTTGTGCCATTCATATAAAACTCGCGGGTCAACTAACATTAAACTTTCATATCATCCTATTCATCCTATTTCATTCTATTCAATTTGATTTCAATTAACAAAAATCATGACAACTTGAAAATGTAAAAACTAGAAAAATCTCGACAGAATCTTTAACACTAGGGTTCTGCAACATAAACTCTGGTCAAATTTAAAAAAAGAAGCTACAAAACTATTGAGTAAACTTAAGCCCCTTTCACAAATGCAATGGAATCCTGACATTCTCCAGACTTTGTCCGGAGGGGATGTATGTGTGAATGCAAATGTCAGCAAATGCTTGAATGAGATGCTCCCGACATTATCTGGACTTTTGTTGTGGGTATTTAAAGCGAGCAAATGGGCGAGTTAATGATGTTTTGATTCCTTGACTCTTTTTTTTTTCTTAAATGCATGGCTCCTATTTGCTGTAAACAAATGACGCTCGTGCTCGGTGACTCTGCACAGAAATCAAGAGTTTGTCCCATGAGGACACTTCTCACTTGGACAATCTCCTGCTGTGTGCAAGGTTGAATTCTCCTGACATTGTCCGGAGAGGGAGGGGTTGAGACAGGCTATGGGTGGTCAGGAGGTGCTTCCAGATCACCGGACCACTACAGCTAATGTGATCAGGGAGACCTTGCACATTAGACAGGCCTCATCCTTGCCTGTTTTTAAATTCTTCCTTAAAACTTGTTTTCATTGGCCTTTGAGAGTCTGAGTTGTTGACATTATTTTATCTGTTCGTTATTTTACTCTTTTTGTTATTTATTGTTATCTGTTTATTGCACACATTTTATGCTATTCTATACTTCTTCTTTTATGTTTTAACCTGTACAGCACTTTGGTAAATCTAGTTGTTTTAAAGCGCTTAAAGTTATTTAGTGTGTCATTCTGAAAGTGGAAAGGGGACAAGGAGACTTGGTGTTGGAACAAGGAAGTTCCGAAGTGCATGCTGGGAAAGAGGTTAGCTATGAAGTAGGACACTGAGAGGACTACAGAGAGTACACAGAGTACAGGGAGATGCAGTGTAAGGTGAAGGTAGAGGTGGCAAAGCCCAAACAAAGGTCATATGAGGACTTGTATGTTAGGTTGGACTCTAAAGAGGGAGAGGTAGATTTGTACAGGTTGGCCAGACAAAGAGATAGAGATGGGAAGGATGTGCAGCAGGTTAGGGTGATTAAAGATAAGGATGGAAATGTATTGACAGGTGCCAGGAGTGTGATGGGAAGATGGAAGGAGTACTTTGAAGAGTTGATGAACGAGGAAAATGAAAGGGAACGATGAGTAGAAGAGGTGACTGGTGTGGAGCAGGAAGTAGCAAAGATTAGTAAGAGTGAAGTGAGGAGGGCGTTGAAGAGGATGAAGAGTGGAAAGGCAGTTGGTCCTGATGACATACCTGTGGAGGTATGGAAGTGTCTAGGAGAGGTGGCAGTAGAGTTTCTGACTAGTTTGTTTAACAAGATCTTGGAGAGTGAGAGGATGCTGAGGACTGGAGGAGAAGTGTACTGGTGCCCATTTTTAAGAACAAGGGAGATGTGTTGAGCTAGAGTAGTGGAAGCTCGGCTAAGGGCAGAGGTTTGCATTTGCGAGAAACAACATGGTTGCATGCCTGATTTTTGCAGACCACATTGTGTAGTGAGAGCAGGGAATAGATGGAAAAAATCTAGAGAGATGGAGGTCTGCTCTGGAAAGCAGAGGAAGGCACAGCAATACAGAATACATGTGTGTGAATGAGAGGGACCCAAGTGGAACAGTGAGGTTACAGGGAGCAGAGGTGAAGAAGATGCAGGACTTTAAGTACTTAGGGTCAACGGTTCAGAGCAAAGGAGAGTGTGGAAAAGAGGTGAAGAGCCGAGTGCAGGCAGGTTGGAACGGGTGGAGAAATGTGTCAGGTGTGTTGTGTGATAAAAGAGTATCACCGAGTATGAAAGGAAAGGTGTTCAAGACGTTGGTGAGACCAGAGATGTTGTTCGGCTTAGAGACAGTGGCACTGAAGAAAGGACAGGAGGCAGAGCTGGAGGTAGCAGAGCTTAAGATGTTGAGGTTTTCTTTGGGAGAGACGAGGATGGACAGGATCAGGAATGAGGACATCAGAGGGACAGCTCATGTTAGATGTTAGAGGCCAGATTGAGGTGGTTTGGACATGTACAGAGGACAGATTGTGAACATATTGGTAGAAGGATGCTGATTCGCTGAGGTGAGCCCTGAAAGGGAAGAGCTGTGAATGAAGCACTGCACACTCTAAAGGACTCTACATGTCCCTGCTTAATCAAACTTTACCCTAACTGAAGCTGGACTTTGCTGGATGGCCAATCAGATTATAGGGGTGGTTGGTGGCTCCCCCGTGCATAACCCCTGCATGACTTAACATCCAGAGGACATCGCTAGACACCTTTAAGCTATTTCTTTTTTTTTTGCTTTTGCATGCCTGAGAAGTTAACTTCTGAGTTGCATTGAGATAGAAATCCATCACAACTTGGGGTCATTAAAAGGGGCAGTACTAACAATTGTCACTGTGGGCATCACTCACCCGCCTAGTCTGCATCTCTGAAAGAGTGAAGGGGGTCTGAAAACTCTTTGATTTCACTATATATGCATGTGGAGAAACTGACACACTAATCAATGATTAACTGGTGTTAAAGGAGTAAATATCTATATCTCTAACTAACTGGTGCCCTACAACCAGGATAAATTATTGATTATTGTGCATGTTTGCTATATGATAAATGGTCTGCACATGCGCTTTTCTACCTATCGACACCCAAAGTGCTTTATACTGTTTCTTATTCACCCATTTACACTCACAGTCACACAAAAATGGGGGAGCTGCTATGCAGGTGCCCAACACTCGCCGGGAGCAACTAAGTTTGGGTTCAGTGTCTTGCTCAAGGACACGTCGACATGTGACCGTAGGTGCCAGGGACTGAGTCAGCAACTGGGGGATTGGTGGACGACGTCTACCTTTCTGCACCACAGTTGCCCCTGCTACAGATGTCCATACTCTAATATTGGATCACTTAGGGTTTAGGTTAGGGGGTTAAGATTAGTTAGATTCTACAACTCTGAACAAACAGTGTGACAAGTATATCTGACATTCCAAATCAGCACGACACCTCTCTGATGTGAACCTCCCTTATGTTAATATATTTTTCTGTGGTTTTTTAAAAGACGTAATGTTGGTTGTGACTATCACAATGGATTTGCTGAAACCTGATGTGTTTTTTTAGCTAGTTGCTGTATAGATGAACAGCGCTGCTGTACAGCTGGAAGCTGGTTGATGGATTTTTCTTCTGCAGGGCTCTGAGGCTCTGCAGTGTAATATTTCCTATAAGCATTGCATACTGCAAAAAAACATTACACATGATCGATGACCACACATATCAAACTCCTGGCACTTGCAGAGTTAATTGCTCTTCCCAAATAAAAAAATACTAAATAATGATTATAAAATTAAATTCTTCATGTTTTAAACCCTGGGTTCAAGAAGTTATACCATCCACTGGGTGAACAAAACGCATTTTAATCAAACTTAACACACTTAATGTAAAGGCTTAAAATACCATATAGGAGTGGTTTAAAAAAAAACTGCATTTATTAACAGTTTAATCAAGTGAACTTTATAAGCCACACAAATTAATTTCCCCCATCCCCTCTGTCATTTTGAAGCTATTTTTTATCTTTGTTTTATATTTGTGATTTGTGTCTGTTACTTTCAATGTCTTACATCTAAAATTTTATCTGCATCAGTTTTATTTGTATTCGTGTTTGAGTACAGCAACTTGGCCAACTGTGTTGTTTTAAGGTGCTTTATAAATAAAGTTAAATTGGATTTCAAATCACAACTCTGCTGTCAAAAAGCAGCTGTTTGTAGGTTGCATGTGTGAAGCTTCACTGTGAACCTTTCACAAGAGTTGAGCAACTGTCAATTGTGAGCTACTTAAAATGAATATACCACCTTGAGAGAGCTCACACATACACACACACACACACACACACACACTGAAATCCCTTTACCCGTCTCTAAATTTTTAAATGTTTTTAATCGCCTCTCACTTCACTCACCTCTATTTCTCAAAGGAGCGATTGTGTGTCTGAATGTGTGTTTATGTGCGGCGCCTCTATCCTACCTACAGTACACACCCTGGAGAATTGCATCACCCACATCCCCCTGCTTACACACACACACAGATGGGGACATCTCCCTCAGTCTCCTAACACTGTCATCACAGCTGGTGAGTCCACGTGAGCTCTGTGTTTGTTTTTGAGTGTACAGACAGTCCTGCATCAGTAAAGAAACACCAAGATTTACCTCTGAGCATATGTTCAATTGTGTTACTAGCTTCAGAAATTGCCAAATGCCTGCTCTTCAAGTTAAGAGTGTGCATCAATGCTTCAATCAATGGAAAAATCTCCCCATCACCTTTCTGGATAAGACTGTGTGAATTAGGGCATCATGGTCAAAGTGCTGCAAAGGACCACAACTAAGCCGGTTCAAACCTTCTGAGAACCGCTTTGCTTTTTTCATAGGCTAGAGACAAACATTTCTTTGCAAGGGCTTGTTTGCAGTTTACAGCTGAAATATTAAATATTTTCTGATTTTAAAAGAGTTTGTCACTGGTGTGTAGCCTGCAATCTTTACGTTGTTACTATTACAGGGTCAATTAATGAACAGAATAAATTAAATGAATATCTATTTTTCAAAGTAAATAGTTAGAAATCGGTTTTTTTGAAGTTGTTTTCTTCTTAAATGTGTTTATGAATGAAACTAAACAAGACCTGAACATAGATTTCTGCAGAAACGTTATTTATGGAGCAAATATGGACTAGACTTTTACAGTCATGTCATCAATAGCATCAAGTTTAGTAGTGTTTACATTATTTTGTTTTTTTATCAGTAACTTAATCATATTAATGTCGGGAAAAATCTCTTTTTAATCATGTACTTGTAGCCTAATTGTGTACTTTAAGTACATTTTATACCATATATTTAGTACTTAACTACATTAGGTAAAAGACCTAAAACTGGTAGGCTACTTGTACAGGTACTTTCTTAGGCAAGAATACTCCTTGGACTTTTACTTGGATATTGATATTGTGTGCTCATTTGAGCACTACCTGTAGACTATTACAACTCTCTAGGTCTGATCGGCCCGGTCATACTTTTCATATTCCCAGAAATGGACACAGACAATAAACACAGCTGCTCCTCTTCATACTAGAACTGGCAACACATACACATCCAGTCAAGCAACAAAACATGATGTCAACTCTAAAGAGAAGCAGCTTCAAAAAGAGGCACTGCATTATTTGTTGTTTGGACAAAACAATGGGAAAAAGTAAAGGAAATTAAACAGTAGTTTTCACATAAAGTGTCAAGAACATTTAAATAAATTTGATACTTTACTACTATATAAAACGAGTGGCTGATTTAGTCAGTTGGTGGCTGTGGAAAGTCTGCAAGAACACAAACTCTTGGCCTGCACTTGGTCATCCACAAAGAGCTTGTTCAAAAATTAGTGGACTGGGTCACAATTTACATCATAGATACAGACATGCAGATACAGAAAATATAAATTGTTCCTTAATCACATAGACTTTATTTAGAATTTCGTTCATTAGAATTTCCTCACTCTGTCTAAATTGACCACAGTGAGCTCATTTTTTCATATTGAGCCAGCAGCCCAGTCTATTTGGTGGCCATAAAATGTCAGGTCCTTCCTGTTTGGCCACTGTTAGCATAATATGTGTGTGATTGTAAGAATATTTACAGTAAGCTGTTGAGTCTTTGTGTGTGTAAATGTGGCCTTGTCTTTTCTTGTGTACATCAAATCCAATCTATCTATAATAAGTCCAAAGCCAAAGAGTGAAGGAACCCACTAAATGGACTTTCATTGTGTGAAATGTGTTATGAAGAAGCTGTAACAGCAATTTCAGTGTAGCACCAGTAGTAACCATAGTGAATTGGTATCTATCTTTGACTAAACAAACCAGATCCAGGTAAAAATAAGTTTTTAAGGAAGGGATAGGGTTTAGAACCACTGCTCCAAGGGATATTCAGTGAGTTAGAAATGTTCTTAAATCCATCTCCTGACTTCTGCTTTTCAATAACTTTTTCACAGATTTGCATAAAGTGTTCTTGGTCTTCATTACATAATTCTTTGTTCAGGAAACTAATTCATCAAAAACTGGACTTTTAAATACATTCACTGCACTCAGCTGATCTTTGTTTACCTGTGTGATTTCTAAAGCATATTAACTAACAAAACCTAACCTCTATAAGCATAATACATAGAAAAGGGGGAGAAGGCAACAAAAACTTTTTAAATTTGAAGCACATAAATTTCACAAAAAAAAAAATCTTCATACTGAAACTAGAAAAAGCATTTCCCAGAAGAAAATGCACCATGAATGCTTCCGTGCTGTAAGGATTTTCGAAGCAAAGCTGAAAAAAGCGGTTGGTAAATTGGTAAATTGTCTGCACTTATATAGTACTTTTCTACCTATTGGTACTCAAAGTACTATTTACACTGCTTCTCAATCATCCATTTCCACTCACAATCACACACCGATGGGGGAGCTGCTATGCGACTGACCAGCACTCAATCGGAGCAACTAAGTTGGGGTTCAGTGTCTTGCTCAAGGACACTTCGACATGTGACCAGATCAGCCGGGGATCAAACCAACTGTGGGATTGGTGGACGTCCACTTTACCTCCTGCACCACAGCCGCCTAGCTGTAAGTTTTGCTTTAGCTGGAATAGCTGTAACGTTTATTTAAAAAATTGTAAACATTTTTTTTAAAAAGTAGAAAATAAGCAGTATTTAAAGTTAACTGTTTTGTCTACTTTAGATGCAACATCGTTTTTTTTTTCCTTGTCCTTTCAGCTTATCCCGTGAGTTCAGGGTCACTACAGTGGATCACTGTCCGCATGCTGATGCACAGCTTTTACACTGGATGCCCTTCCTGACACAACCCTCCCAAATTTCTACCAGGCTTGGACCAGCACTGTCAAGCTGAGGATGGGAATGGGCTGTTGGGGGTTCAGTGTCTTGCCCAGAGACACTTGACATATAGCTGGGACTGGGGATCAAACCACTGACCCTGTGGTCCATGGACGACTGCCTTACCAACTGAGTTACATCAAATAGTAGCATAAAATTCCAGGAAACTGTAGAAATGTAATAGTTGAGTGCACAATTTAAGTCAAACACCTGAAGAATTGACACATAGAATTTATAAACTACTAAGACCATTTTAAAACTGAAATCTCAGTAGGTTACAGTATGCAGAACCATTTACATCTCAATGTGGAGAAAGTTAAAGATTTTCTAATAATTCTCCAATCAGCGAACCATTACCTATTACTGCAGGTAGACTAAAACCACACACTCATTTTACCATTTAAATGCCAAAAAATTTTAAAAAGGTATCAAGAAAGCTTTTATTTTGAAAGTGTGCTTCCTTTGTGTGAATGTGTGTGTATCTCATTGTGTATCATGTGGGAGAAAGACTGTCACATTCACTGAAGACAGGTTATAAACTCTTCAGTCCTATTGACAAAATTTACAGAAGGCTTCACCGAACGCGGTGACATACTTTATTTAAAGAAAGTCAATAAAATGAAGGCATGGCGGTTGGCAATTTTAAAACAGCCTCGTTTGTAATTTGAGGAGAATTTCCGGATCTCCAAAGTTGAATATTCAAAAGTTGAATAAAAGTATGTGTGACGTCACCCACTGTAGCTGGGCCAACATTCTGCAATACACACTAATGGAGAAGTTGAAACTCCACCAAAAAGTACCTAAACAGTGATTAAAACAGTGATTATTCAAAAACGAAATATAAGGCTGATTGCTGTAAGTCTTGTGATTTGCTGAATGTTTGAATGGTCTCTCTAGGCTGAAGTATGCCTGACTAGTTAAAGCTGAAAGAGGACACAGCTGAGAAGTAGCTGAAGAGTCTCTGCATTCATTTGAAAAAAATTGCTGAAAAAGCTGAATATTTTAAAACTTGTTTTGAAGTACGAACACTGTTTCTAGCTGAAAGAAGGAAGAACTAGTTGAGTGCTAAAAAACGTAGGGAATGCTGAATAATAATAATAATAAAAGTAATAAAGATTATGAAAACATACTGTGAATGCTTCTAATCACAGTAGATAATTAAGATTAAGATGTTACTGAAATGCATGGAGTAAGAACAAGAGGACATATTGAGATAAGATGAGATAAATTAAAATAACACTTTTTTGATCTTATCAGAACATGATTCATGAGGAAAATAATGGTACATCCACATTTAAGAAATAGACTACTGTTTCAGTGTCTTGTAAATAGGCTGAAAAATGCATTGCAAAATAAGGAAGCAACATTTAATTTCAGTTATTTCAGCAAAAACAGTTTTTTTTTTCTTCTTTCAGCTTTTTTTTGGAAAATCCTTTCAGTGCCGAAGCATTCACAGGACATTTTCTTTTGTAAAATACTTTTTCTAGTTTCAAAAATGTTTGTCAGAAAAGACAACGAAATCCCCCATAATTAAGCATTGCATTTTATATAATATTCAGATGGAACTCTGTGGATATTTGTAAAGTTTTTATAGGGTTATAGAGTTGAAATACAAGATAGAAGTTACCCTGTGCCTACCGTTGTAGAGACTCTGGTGATGGGGGGCATTCTCCTCCTCTGCGCCCCTCCTCTGACAACCGGTGCTGCCGGGGGATCCACTGTTATACCTCTCCTTGCCGTGCTCTATCTCATGACTGTGCTGGTAGTAATGGTGGCGCCGTATAGACTCTGGACTTCCCACAATCACCCGCTCTTTTCTCAGGTGCTCAGGTGTCACCATCGCTGTCTGCTTGGTCTCAGGACTCCCATGGCCTGTTCCCAGTGTGTCAAGTGGCCTATATCTCTGACTCAGCTCAGGGCTGGACTTGACTGTGCCCTTTGCACAGCCTGGTGATGCCTGCTCTGACATTAGTACCTGTTTCTGGGATACTAGGTCAGAGCAGCAGGGTTTGGGCTGGGAGTCACATGGTAATCTAGTGTGAACCTTGCTGTGTTTCTTTGGGCTGTGTCCCCAAAGGCTACAAGGATCCATGTTAGTAAGGGATCCCCCACGTGGTCTACATGGCTGGGGGAAGGTGTGGTACTCTGGGGTGGAGCTGTGCCTCCTGCCTGTGGACTCATTTCCTGGTTTGTTGGCGT
This sequence comes from Channa argus, assembly GCF_033026475.1. Taxonomy (NCBI): domain Eukaryota; kingdom Metazoa; phylum Chordata; class Actinopteri; order Anabantiformes; family Channidae; genus Channa; species Channa argus. The sequence continues at coordinate 47,976,215 of NC_090197.1, forward strand.
GCTCAGAGGGAACACAGCTAACTCCATATCCATGGCTAGCTTTGGAGACCAGGAGGGGGGGTTTGCGGTGGGGGTTATCAGGGCTTTCAGTACTCTCTGCACTAGACGTGCTGCTCCCATCACCAACGTCTCGCATCATACCTGGCGCTGGGACACCTCCACCCATCTGAGACGAGCTGTTCTGACTGTCGATGGAGCTCCTGCAGCCAGGGCCAACCTGTTCCTGCTTACCACCACCTCCCCCTCCAGCCACAGCTGCAGCCCTTTCCTCCTCCAGCATGAGACACACCTCCTTGAGCTCTGTGTTCTCCCGGATTACCTCCACCTGCCTTTGCTCCAGCTCCTTCAGCTTCTGCAGGTAAATAACCACTTCCTTCCGCATCACGCTGGCACTGTAGCGGCCCAGACGCTGCCACTCCCGCGACACTCGCTTCCCCTTCTGCCGGTCATCATCCAGGAAACAGCACAGGTCCCGCAGTTCCTGGTTGTCCTCCTGAAGTTTCTGATTCACGTCCTGGTTTCAGACATATGTACATACACAGGAACATGAGCACAAAGAGCAGGATATTGCAGGATTAAATGCACCTGTCAGGATTTATTATTTGGTGAGCAGAATGAAAAATTTAGCTGAACGTTTGTGTGAGTGTCTCTTACGTTCGTTTCCCTGTTGTAGAAAGGAGAACTTTTACTTGCCATTGCTGTGAGATCAGTTCAGAAGCATGAGGACATTTTGGCCGGTCCTAAAAAAAAGGGCTGTTTGGCCTGACTTTAGAGTTCAGGTTAGAGTTAGGTTTAAGCAGGGGTTATCCATTTTTCATAGATTAGGACGTACTTATGTTATAATTGCGAGCAGTGTATTTGCGATTAATATTGCAACAGAATGTCAATCATAATATACCAGAGCCTCAGGAGACACATTTAAATGTGTTGTTTGGTGCAGAAGTCCATAACCAAACATATTGTGTTTTTAATATATATTTATTTAAATCTTCACAGTTGAGAGGCTGGAACCAGCACATTTCTGCAATTTTTACATAAAAACTCAGTGTCATGGTTTTTGTGTGCGATATGTCTGTGCTACCCTACTGGTGGCATTCTGTCAGGAATGCAGTGTGTTTATATCATACAAAGCCTCATTAAATCTAACCTGCAGTTCGTTCTATCAGTCAGCAGGCGTCGCAAAGTGTTTTCCTTGTCCCCAGTCCAAACTAATGAATCCTACTGTCTGCGGATGCATTAACAACTTCTTGGTGAAAACTGGTTTTAAATCTAATATATCACACAGCTGCTGTGTGTTTATGTTGACTTTTTCAGCTGATGTGAGGGACATAAGATTTCCTTTAGATTGTGTCTCCGTCTCTTTAATGTGGGTCGTGATGAGATTACATTACTGTTTCTTACACGTTTAGTCCCCCTGTCTCCTGAAAGGTTCATAAGCAACTAAACTGCAAAATCATTATGAAGGGAACATTTGATATTTGGATTATAGCCCACTGCAATGTTTCATTAATGAATGAATCAATAAATAGCTAAATTAGCTACAGACGTGTGAACAAGACCCAGTATGGGTCTGGGTCTTCGTATGGTCTAGGTCTTTGAGGCTCAAAGATGTTTATTTTCCGTACCAGCACTGAGTTAAGCTTTCATGCGGATCGCTCTCAATAGAACGAGCAACTGGTTTCTGGCGTTGGCTAGTGTTCATAGTGTTTTAAAATGTTAATTATGGATTCATTTATTTAAAATTTTTTGAAATAAATTTTGAAAGATAAAAACTAGTGACAGCTTTTGGCTAAACTACAACTACCTCGACCAGCTGTCAATGAGCTCACCATTATCCTATGGACTTAAATCTATATTAAAAAAATGTTTGCTTTAATGTTTTGTCCTTGACTCACATTTTTGCTGCCTTGTACCTAACTTGTAAGTCGTTTTGGATAAAAGCGTCTGCGAAATGATTAAATGTAAATCTAGACTATTGAGATTTAACGTTCATAGAACGATGAATATGCTGAATGATTTCATCACGGCGTGTGGATTTGTTATATCAGCTATTAAAAACCAACTGGCTTTTTGTAAGAGTGCAGGGAGCCAGAAAAGAGACATAATCACCATGAAGTGATATCTGCTCAATTTCCCATCAAAGTCCGACCACATTTGAATAAAACTTAAACTAACACAAAGTGGCCTGTACGAGTCTAAGTTTTAAATATTCACAATTTATGAATCTGTGGCTTCTTCCCACTTTTTTCCCATGTTTCCTTTGCTGCCTAATGATCATGTATTATTAACTAACCAGACACCGCAGAGGTGGGGGAGTCCCCACCTCTCTGGTGTCCACAGCCTTTTCCAGGTGAGATGGACATGAACACAGATTTAATGACTTTATTGATGACTTTAAAAATCCTGTCGGCTCTCAGTGACATGTTTAATAATAACGGGCTCATTAATAAAGTTCCCGCTGTTCTGTGTGAATCATGAGCTCTGCAGCGGTGTGTCAGTGTTTCTGCTTTGTTTCATGGCGAATTCCCTCAAACTTCACTTCAAAGGTGCTGGGCAGAGGGAGGATGGGTAACCATGAAAATGGTCTCACACCTGAGAGGTTTAAATACATTTAAATATGAATGAAAACCCCCAAACCTCTGCAGCCATTTGGCCTGGTGCTACTATTGTTCAACTTTTTCCTGTGCGATCAAATTTTCCATGCACCTCCGTTGTATATTGCAAACTCGCCACTACACAACAGAGAGAGTTACTAAAACTGAAACACCATTTAAAATTTGTACAAGATGCAGACTGAGTTTCTGCTTGTAGAGAAAATAAGCATCGTGTTGAATGGAATCAGTGGAGAGTAGAAAACCTCCCCCACCTCACATGTGTTTGTTACAGCAGCTCCTGTTCATCGCTGCGAAGATAGAGACAGTTTTCATTGGTCAAAGTGTGTCTCTGATAACAGGCACAAAGCTGTTAAACCTACTCTGTCCTTTAAGGTTATGTAAAAAGACAAACAGACACAGTCATATTATTCATCTGTTGTAGCAGTGAACTATAAACATTTTCTTAAATTTTATCTTCTGTTTCCTGATCACATTTTTCTTGTTTAGAATTAATATGACTAAAACACAATTCACATTATAAAATTAATTTTACCGTTGTCAGTTGTTGTTTTTTTTTTTCAATGGGTCGGAAAATATTTCCTGACTCTACCCAGTTTCATCAAGGTGAATATTTTGTGCATTATGAAGTTAACTTCAGTCTGATGAAGATTTAAAAAACAGGCAGGCTACAGTTATTCCCAGGAAAAAATGATGCATATGATTTAAATTGAACAGTGTTCATTGATTGTGATCACATAATCAGTGATAAAGTACACTACATATAAGCCTAATTTTTCTTTTATGGTGAAAGAAAAAAAAAACAGTATAGTGCACATAGTCTAGAGTCTCCGATATAAACACTGAAAGCAGCCGTCATGCCTGAACAGTAATAATCTGTGGGATCGCTTGATAAAGTCAGATTAACTGCGACATATTTAGGTTCCTTAAATGTTTGCTGTTCTTGTGCCTCTTGAATAAAACTGGATATATCTTCTGCTACATTAGCTTGTTGGCGTACAAATACAATACTGGTAACGTACGTTATGGTTATGGATTATGATGTGCACATGCACTGAGGAGCTGTAATGCTATGCTGATTGTCCAGAGGGACGAGAGACGAGCAATCACTGTAAGAGTAACAAACTCACGTGGCAGAGACTGACACTTTCAATAGCTACTGATCGGTTCTCAATGAAGTTATGACACTACAATGGTTTAGTCCAGAAAATATTTCCATCATTTTGGGCAGAAATTGGATAAATAAAGTAGGGGAGACTGAGGACGATTGCAACATGGCGTAGTTGCAACATAGGGTATTATTCCGATCAGGAACAAGATCCAGTCATGAGCTCAGTTAGCTCCTCCTCCTTCCAGAGAGAAAGCAGCCCTGTGTGACCTCTCTTTAATCAAAAAGGACATTTCAAGGCAAATAATTTTCCAAACTCTTTGGATGAGGCATTGTAATCAGGGTTTTCTTAGCTTCAAACAAGCAATGCTAGAATGTGTCAAAGCTATTGTGTCAAGATAGTGTAACTAATTTTATCATGGCTGTCAGTATAGGGACAATTGTTGACATGTTGTTGAAACTATCCCTTGTCACAACATTATTATAAAAGCTTGACATAACTTAGCAAAATTTAAGTCGTATGAATTATTGAAGAACTCCTCACAATAGCAAGTTATTTCACCTGTTGTATTTTAGTATTAAGTTTTTTAAAATCAGTCTAGGCCACTGCTCCATCAGTGCCATTTACGCTGCCTGTGCCATCATCAGATTTCTCACCTGAGACCATGTGACCTCACCCAAAAGCAGGACCAAGAAAAGTCTCAAAAAGAGAAAGAACAAAAAGGCCAATGACACTGACTCAGAGAAAGAAGAGTTCTGTTTTTGTCATGAGTTACTTCTAACCAAAAGAGGTTTAGATACAGTATTCGCAATGCAAGCCATTGGTAAAAGCAGTCGTCCACGGACCACAGGGTCAGTGGTTCAATCCCCGGGCCTGGCTATAAGTCGAAGTGTCTCTGGGCAAGACACTGAACCCCTAACAGCCCATTCTCCTCCCCAGCTGTGCAGTGTTGGTCCAAGCCCCGTAGAAATTGTGGAGGGCTGCGTCAGAAAGGGCATCTGGCGTAAAAACTGAGCCAAATCCACATGCGGACAATGATCCTGACCCTGAACTCATGGGATAAGCCGAAAGGACAAAAAATAAAAATAAATACAAATTTGGCAGTGCAAGGCATGGGCTAATCTGGCATTGATGGAGGAGCCATTTATACTTGCCATCACTGTGAGTGTGATGTGAACCTATTCCTTCTTTTATCCTGTCTCTAACACACACAGACAAAACAGAAAGACGAACACCCACAAAAACTGACTTACTTGTTTAGCCTATCCGCACACAGTTCAGTAAGCTTTCACAATACCCATCATTTAGTTACATTGACATGTCTCGTTTAATTAAATCATTCCTTTTTTTTGTTTCTTTCACCTTTTCAATCTTCTTCACATTTATACTCCCATACAGCCAATTTAGCTTTGTTAAGACCCAGCCAAAATTGTGTGAAAGACAGATTTTTACTTTTATTTTATTAATAAGTGTTGTAATGTTGTCCCTGTTACGGTGTCAGTTGCAACATTTGACCTTGTCTATTCAAGTATAAATTGTACATGTAGTCACATGTGCCAATGTTAAAGCAGTGTATTTGGGTCGGTAAGAGATGCGAGTGTAATGTACTGTAATGTCAATTTTGTCTTTTAAAAAAACTATCTCTAAGAAACTAAAAGAAATGCAAAAAGTGTTACATCCATCCCCAGTCTCCCTTATTATATTACCCCAACTGTACATGCAGTAAACATTGTACACTAATTCACAGCTTACTCCTAACGGAGTCCCATCGTTCCTTTCGTTCCACCCTGACGTTACGCACCTTCAAACTCCGAATCTCGTTCAGGTGCTGCTGGAGTCTCCGGTTCACCTCCCGCATTACGTTGCCGTGCTCCACGATGACGCTCCTCTTCTCCGCCTCTGCCCTCCGCAGCCGCCGCACCAGCTCCTCTTTGCCCCACTTCAGCAGCTCCTCGTCGTGCAATTTGGAGAGATCGTCCGCCGCACTCTCTGCGCCCTTTTCCATCCTTAAAAAGTCCGGTGGAGATAGATAAAGAAAAAAAACTGTGTTTGATGAATTTCAGGGGGTGAAAACACCAAACCAAAGCCCCAAAATATAACAGGGATAACTCAAACGCTCTTCGTGTTACTTCCACCCTCCCTGCTTTCCGATGTCCATGGAACTATTTCCCTTTTATTCCGGCTGATTCTCTCTCCCACCTTCATGCTGCAGCCACGATATCCAACCCGGTCTCTGCTGCTAGGCCCCCCGCTGTTAGAGCATCAGTCTGCATGCTGCTGAGTCTCCGGCTGAGACCTTGGCCGGCTTGACGGGGCGGTTTCTTTCCAAGCGCATGTTGGACGCTTTGCGCACTCCCGCTGGAGTGCAGCAAGGGGAGGTTGCAGCTGCATAGCCGGAGAACCGAGATGATAATGCGCGTCAGCGTGGAGACGAAACTCTTCTCTCGCTCCTTCAACCGCCCCCTATTGACTCCTCTTTGTCTTGTTGCGCCCTCTGCTGTAGCTGTGAGGGATCTGACCAGCAGCGCACACTCACCGTGAGACCAGGTGACGCTGGTTAAGGAAGACTACATGTTGTTTCTCTCATTAAAAAAATGCTACCAGTGGTGGAACAAGTACCACAGTACAATTAGTGCTTTCCATTACTAGTATGATCTTTTATTTAACTAACAGCAGGGCCCATACTAACAGCAGCAACTTTTCCAAAAAGCAAGTTAACAAATAAAAGAAGAACAACACACAACTACCAATAGAACAACAACAGAGATCCAACACACATACACAAACTGGGCACACTACCCTCCAGCTAACATATGTCATGCACATTCTGGTCACAGCCAGTCTCTGCCCCTTTAGCCAGAATCAGGCTCAGTCCAGAAGGATCCACTGTGTTTCCAACTGGATGCCAGACCAAGAAATCCATGCATATTGTTATAATTGGTAAATGTTATTTATTCCAGAGGTAACATTTTTATTGTTTCCTTAAACTTCATTGCTGTAATATTGTTGGACAGCATTTGAAGTTCACTCTCCTTGATATTTGTAAATCGTCAGCACTTATATAGCGCTTTTCTACCTATTGGCACTCAAAGCGCTTTACACTGCTTCTTATTCACCCATTCACACTCACAATCACACACACTCACACACCGATGGGGGAGCTGCTATGCAGCTGGCCAACACTCACCGGGAGCAACTAAGTTGGGGTTCAGTGTCTTGCTCAAGGACACTTAAACATGTGACTGGAGGACCCGGGGATTGAACCAACAACTGCAAGATTGGTGGACAACCGCTCTACCTTATTTCTAAAAATATATAATGCTTTATATCGAATTATTATTACACCCCAATATTGATATATAATAATACAGTAATGTAAGTATTATGTATTATGAAGCCTAGACACTTTCTCAGAAATTGCCATGAAGCCTGTTTGTTATGTTATCTTATAGCTTTGATTCATTCTTACTTTGGCCCAATTAAAGTAAGAGAAATGTAAAGTTGTATTTTGCCAAGCTTTATTTTTAAATGAAAACTGTTTAAAAAATGTTTGGAAACCTCAAAATCTAGTTTTTAATTTTTCGATATATCTTCTTCTTTTCCTTTCAGATGTTCCCTTTCAGGTGTCGCCACAGCAAATCATGTGCCTCCATCTAACCCTGTCCTCTGCATCCTCTTCTCTCACACCAACTAACTTCATGTCCTCTCTCACTACATCCATAAATCTCCTCTTTGGTCTTCCTCTAGACCTCCTGCCTGGCAGCTCCAACCTCAGCATCCTTCTACCGATATATTCACAGTTTCTCCTCTGAACATGTCCAAACCACCTCAATCTGTCCTCTCTGACTTTATCTCCAAAACATCTAACATGAGCTGTCCCTCTGATGTCCTCATTCCTGATCCTGTCCATCCTCATCACTCCCAAAGAGAACCTCAACATCTTAAGCTCTGCTACCTCCAGCTCTGCCTCCTGTCTTTCTTCAGTGCCACTGTCTCTAAGCCGAACAACATCGCTGGTCTCACCACCGTCTTGAAAACCTTTCCTTTAATTCTTGCTGATACTCTTTTATCACACAACACACCTGACACTTTTCTCCACCCGTTCCAACCTGCCTGCACTCCCTCTTCAGCTCTTTTCCACACTCTCTGTTGCTCTGAACTGTTGACCCTAAGTACATAAAGTCCACTTCTCCTCCAGTCCTCAGCATCCTCTCACTCTCCAAGATCTTGTTAAACAAACTAATCAGAAACTCTACTGCCACCTCTCCTAGACACATCCATACCTCCACAGGTTTGTCATCAGGACCAACTGCCTTTCCACTCTTCATCCTCTTCAATGTCCTCCTCACTTCACTCTTACTAATCTTTGCTACTTCCTGCTCCACAGCAGTCACCTCTTCTACTCTTTGTTCCCTTTCATTTTCCTCATTCATCAACTCTTCAAAGTTCTCTTTCCATCTTCCCATCACACTCCTGGCACCTGTCAATACATTTCCATCCTTATCTTTAATCCCACTAACCTGCTGCACATCCTTCCCATCTCTATCTCTTTGTCTGGCCAACCTGTACAAATCCACTTCTCCCTCTTTAGTGTCCAACATAGCATACAAGTCCTCATATGATCTTTGTTTGGCCTTTGCCACCTCTACCTTCACCTTATGCTGCATCTCCCTGTACTCCTGTCTATTCTCTTCAGTCCTCTCAGTGTCCCACTTCTTCTTAGTTAACCTCTTTCCCTGTATACACATTACAACGTCTACACAAGATGTCGTCCACCTGAGTGTTTCTACCTCCGCTCTTATATGTCACCCTATGTTCCTGCCTCTTCTGGAAGAAAGTGTTCACTACAGCCATTTCCATGCTCTTTGTAAAGTCAACCACCATCTGTCCTTCTGCGTTCCTGTCCTGAAGACCAAATCTGCCCATCACATTCTCATCACCTCTGTTCCCTTCACCTACATGTCCATTGAAATCTGCACCAATGACCACTCTCTCACTTGTGGGGATGCTCTGCATCACTTCATTTAACTCACTCCACAATTTCTCCTTCTCTTCTAACTCACATCCTACCTGTGGGGCAAAACCACTAACAACATTGAACATCACACGTTCAATTTCCATCAACCTGTCTGATACTCTTTTCACCTCTAAAACATTCCTCTCAAACTCCTCTCAGGATAACTCCTACTCCATTTCTCTTCCTATCTGACCCATGGTAGAACAACTTGAACCCTGCTCATAAGCTTCTAGCTTTGCTACCTTTCCACCTGGTCTCCTGGACACAGACTATATCCACCATCCTTCTCTGCATCATGTCAATCAACTCTCTAGCCTTCCCTGTCATAGTCCCAACATTCAAAGCCCCTACTGTCAGTCCTACATTCTTAGCTTTACTCTTCTCTCTCTGCCTACGAACACAACTTCCTCCTCTCCTTCTTCGACTTCGACCAACAGTAGTCCAATTTCCACCGGTACTCTGTAGGTCAACAGCACCGGGTTGTTAACCCAGGCCCCGAAAGATCCGGTATGGAAGTCGTTGTCATGATTCGCATTTTTAATTTGGCATGTGTTTTACGTCGGATGCCCTTCCTGACACAAACCTCTGCATTAATTCAGATTTGGGACTGGCACAAGAAGACACTGGCTTGTGTCAACAGAACAATCAGTAGAAAATTATTTAAATTGTGAGGAGGTTATGAATCCTTTACATGCACTATCAAGCCAAAAAAAAAACAAACAACCAAAAAAAAAAAAAAAACGCACAGACTCTAATATTTGGTTGGACAGCTTTAGGCTTTTATTGCAGCACACATTCACTTTGACATCATTTTGATGAGCTTTTGCTATGTCACATGTCTTTCTTTCCAGAGTTGCACAAATCTTTCACCAAGATCTTATATTGATAATGAGTCAGATCACTTGGTAAAGTCTTCTCCAGCACATCTGAAAGCTTTTCAGTGGGGTTAAGATGGCCGATCCATGTGTGAAAATAATTTTCATATAAGTTGCTAAACATAATGACCTGACCAATGGCTTGATGCAATTCGTTGATCCTTCTAAAACAGAGTCAGCTCTTCCAGAACCAGGAGATATGTCTTCTGGCATGGATTGGAAAATATTGAATAAGAAATATCAAATTTTAGGCTTAAAAACTTGTCACCAACTAAGACATTAATCACTGCAGGAATTATTATTATGGAAGACTCTTACTTGTTTCTTTAGTTCAATCCAGATTCAATCCTATTTACTAATAGGAAAGATTTCAATTAGTGCTAGTAAAATGATTATTCCATCAGTAGAAACCCCTTATATTATCCCAAAAAAGTTGGGAAGATGTGAAAACGTAAATAAAAACCGAATGCAAAGTTTGCAAATCTAATCAACGCATATTTTATTAACAATAGGACATAAATAATGCTTAAAATGTTGAAATGTTTTACTATTTCATGGAAAATATTAGCTCATTTTGAATTTGAGGGCAGTAACACATCTCTAAAAAAAACAGGGGCAGCAAAAGGCTTCAAAAACATATGAAGGAGCATTTGACAATTGATTAAGTTAATTGGCAACAGTTCAGTAACATGACTGGGTATAAAAGAAGCATTTCAGAGAGGCAGAGCCTCTCAAACGTAAAGCTGAGAAGAGGTTTACTACTCTGTGACGAACTGCGCCAAAAATGTCGAAGACTTTAAAGATCCCACCATCTACAGTATGTAATATCCTCAAAAGATTCAGAGAATCAGGAGAAATCTCTGTGGACAAGCGACAAGGCCGAAGGTCAAAACTAGATGTACATGATCCTCAACTTAATTGTTTATGTTAAGGTTTTCAACATCAGTCATGGTAATATAATTTGAATCTTCAGTAAACCAGTCTTCCTACATGTCTTAATCTTCCTCTTCCTGCTCCCTCTAATTATCTGTGTCCTGATCTTCCTCAAACTCATTCTCAGCTTCCTCTGTCAGATGAGATGTAGATTGCTATGGTTCAAAATCCTCATCAGGGAGGTCATCTTCTGCAGGATGTAGTTCAGATGCTTAGGAGGGCCATTTGAGTAAGGTAAGTAAGGTGGAACACAATCATACAAAGATAACAGTGGGAGATACCTTGCAAAGTGCTCGTCTAGTTCTCTTGATACTGTTGATCACATATAAAATGAAAAAGTTCATGTGTTGAATGACACATTTTTTGCATCTTTTAACATCTTTTTTAACATAAATTGACAATTTGACTTTAAAAATAACCAGTAATTCTACATATTGTTATTGAGTTTGAAATTGTAATGACGTTTTTTTTTTGTTATTTTTTCAGAAACTAAATAGAATTCAAATTAGTTTTACTATATTTTTGATGATAAGAGCATCAGCTGGTCTAACACCATCGTTCTGAATGATGACTAACAGGACTCTGAAGCAAAAATATCAAAACATATGCGGTTGTGTATATAAACTGGGTCAGTGCTCTCACATCAAGAGCCATTTCAGTTATAGCTAACTGAAATACCTAACATCTGCTCCAATGGCTAATTCAATGCACATTTGTTCAATGATCATATTATACCTATGTTTATATTCATGATTTAAGGTTATGCATATGCACATTTCAGCAAAAAGGTTAAAAAGAGAATTATAAGCAGTACAAATGTTGTTACACATGACCAATAAGTACTACACCATACGCAAAAGATAAGACCTATCTTAATGCATAAAGTTGATATAAGATGTACCAAACAAAGACAATAAAAGATAAGAACAAAACAGTGATGATAATGCCAGAGAAAAGTTGACAAGAAAGGTGGACCAAATGAAGACAATATGATATAAATGAATGAGACTATAAGACAATGAGACTAATGCACACGAATAAAAGATTAGAGATAAAAATACATAATCAATTTTACATACTGATAAAGTATTAGAAAATAATAAAAACAAATTAATGTTAAAAAAAAAAAAGTATAGCTCAAATCAACAGCTTTTGGCTTGTCCCTTCAGCGGTCAGTCACTACATTGGATCGTGTTTCACACGATTCCACACAATTGATTTAGCATGAGTTTTTAAATTGGATGCCCTTCTTGCCATAAACCTCCCATTTTTGTCCGGGCTCGGGACTGGCACCATGGTGGCCCTTTGTGGCTGGGTGGGGCCATGCCTGGTGGAGTGGAATTCAAACCTGTGGCCTAACCTAATGCTCTTGACCATTGATCCACCAGGACCCCTAGATAAATGTATAGATAAAAGAGATTAAAAAAAGAAAAGAATAGGCCTAAGAAAAAAAGATGATATAAGAAAGTTAAAGGGGCTGATTAAACAATTGTTTGGGGTTTGAAGCTCGAACTAAACATATACATTAAGTTGGTGCAAAAGAATAAATTGTTTTAAGTTAAAAGCTTCTCATATTTTTGAACTAATAAATTCTTTAAATTGCATCAGTTCAAATGTTAGGAATCTGACCCACACTTTCACTCCCCAAGGTTTGGGCTTTTGTACATGAAGATCTATCTGTCTGGCAACATTCTGGTGAATTCTTTCTGTAATAGCTACAATTTCAGTTATAAAGAAAGTCATGAATTCATTTCTGCTCAGAGTTAAGGGAATACTGGGCTAAACAGAACTATGGCTCTTAGTCAGCTTGGCTACGGTGCTGAAAAGAAACTGAGGTAAAGGGTCTGCACTTATATAGCGCTTTTCTACCTATTGGTACTCAAAGTGCTTTACACTGCTTCTCATTCACCCATTCACACTCATAATCACACACACACATGCAGAGATGGGGGAGCTGCTATGCTATGTGTGAGGCCTATCCTCACTGGGAGCAACTAAGTTGGGGTTCAGTGTATTGCTAGAGGACACGTGACATTTGACTGGATAAGCTGGGGATCAAACCAACAGCTGCAGGATTGGTGGACGACCGCTCTTCCTTTCTGCCCGAAAAGTCACCCCCCCAGTCATCCACCAATCTTGCAGTTGTTGTTTCAATCCCAGGCTCCTCTGCTCACGTGTCGAAGTGTCTTTGAACAAGACACTGAACCCCAACTTAGTTGCTGTGTGTGATTGAGTGTGGATAGATAAATAAGAAGCAGTGTAAAGTGCTTTGAGTGCCGATTGGTAGAAAAGTGCTATATAAGTGCGTGGTATTTACATTTGAGAAACAAAATTGATTCAAGATTTTATATTATTAACAGTTCACATGTGTATTCTCATAATTTGTAGCTCTTATGAAATATTTACAATTTAAATAAATAATTGCAATAGTGAATCTGCAATAATTTATTAAGATAGAAATAACTGGAAAGAGTTCAATTTAAAGGTCCCATATTATGCAAAATCTTTTTTTGAACTTTGTTTTACATTTATATGGGCATTTGGTGTCTGTAGACACAAACCAAGTGAATTTCCTCCATTCTGAAAGCAGCACCAGAACAGTCCAAGGAGAAATCCTTCTCATATTTAAGTCATTATGAGAGTAATTTACATAGTTACTTTATTTTTATCATTGACACCAATCTGAACAGAAACATATCTTTGCATAAAGGTGTTCAGTACACCCATATGTGTAAATACAGAACTACATTTTAATCACTCTACTCTTTTTAGAAGGATCTGTAACACTGATACTTGGAATTGTGATGAATTATCAATAACACTCTCATTAACAATACTCATGTTTGTTGGCTTTTTAGCAACTTATGAGTTCTACAAGCTGAGGAAGGTGCTAACCAACAAATGATCCTGAAGGATGTTACAAATCTGAGCCTCCACCAAGAGACATTTACTTTTACATCATCTTACATTTTTCGCCTATGAGTCTATGGTCTCTGCTAATATTTACACTTTTGATTTTTTTATCTTCACTGCCACAGCTGGCTGCAGCTGGTTACTGTGACAATGCTGACCCATCCCAAGCTGCTGAGGACCCTCTTGTCCAAGACCGGGAATTGAATGCTGAGTCAAATCAGTGAAGAATGGGCTGTCATTCTCTAAGTGTTTCCTTCCTTTATATTTTCACGAACACCTTTGTAATGTACACGTGGTATTCTGATATCTTAATCTTTATTGTTGTTATTCTTCTGATTTGTGTCTTCTGTACGGTATTTGGCACTTCATTTGACCAACTTTTTCTATTCTTCTTCTTCTTTTTTTTTTAATATAGGCATTGAGAGAAAAAAAATTCTAACTCTAGTTACATTTACATTTAGTCGGTTAGTGAAGTAAAAAGCAAAAATGTAAGTCAAGGAGAAAACATCAAAGCGAAGTCCTATCAGAAAAGTGTTTACATTTCATGAGATGCAATTGCAAGAAAGAGCAGAAAACTTTTTTAAAATATAGATTTAAGTTCATAGGAAGGTGCGAAAGAGTTTTCAGCAGTTTTTTTGAATATTTGGAGTGAGTTTGCTGAGCGTGCAGAGTTTGGTAGCTCATTCCACCATCAGTGCTCCAAAGAGTTTTTTTTTGGTGTCTTCTGTGCGGTACTGGGACCACCAGACGTCGTTTCTTGGCAGATCGCAGCGGACGGGAACGATTGTAGACTTGAATGAGGAAGTTGAGGTAAGCAGGAGCTGTTGAGGTGATCGCCCTCTGGGTGAGAGACAGAGCCTGATGCGAGCAGCTAAAGCAGGGGTTGGGAAACTGGCTAGCAAGCCAGATGTGGCTCTTTTGATGACTGCATCTGGCTCGCAGATAAATATTAGCTGACATTTCTTAACACGGTAAGTAAAATGTGAGCATAAGTATTAATTTAAGTAAAACAGTACAGAAGGCACAGTGTTGAAATTAACGTTCAAAATAAAAAAAAATTTCATGAATTGTAATCCATTCATCAATTTTCTACCGCACCTGTTCAGGGTTGCGGGTGGCTGGAGCCAACCCCAGCCGTCCTTCAGGGTACTGGAAGGTCCTATACCAAAGCTCTATTTTTATTGGATAATGCGGTAGCCTGCATGGGTCATTGTGAGGTCAAGAAGTAAATTTCCCTCCTTTTAGTCAAATAGTCAGCTAGCCATTTTATGCAGAAAAAAACCTGTTGACGAAGAAGATGGCGAAAAGAAACAAAGATGAGGGTTACCGTACGTTTCAGCATGAATGGACAGAGGAATTCGCCTTTGTGGAGAGAGCAGGTGTCAAATACGCACTGATAAAATTTCATTGATGAAACGGTCAAATATAAAGCGGCACTTTGACACGCGCCATGATACATTTGCCTGAAAATATCCAGCAGGGGACAGCAGGAAGAAGGCAAGATGCCAAGACCTACTATGAAGAGTTCAAGCTAGTCAGCAGCAACTTAGTGTTTTGGCCCGACAAGGTGACTTAAATTCGGCTAGCTTTGCTGGTTCTTCGGCAATAGTGAGGAACGGAAAGCCATTCACAGATTGGGAGTATGCCAAAACATTCATGCTTTCATCTGGCCTAGGAACTTTTTGCCGAGTTGTCGGATAAAGATAATATAATCAAACAAATAAAAGACCATAATGATGGCAAATCAAGTTAAGAAACACAAGTGAAGGACGTAAATGCAGCGACTTACTTTTCCCTCGCTTTGGATGAGTCAACAGACATAAGCCATTTATTACAGTTCAGTGTGATTGCAAGATATGCTGCCTGTGACACACTGCGTGAGGAAAGTCTTGCTGTTTGCCAATGAAAGGATTTATTCAAGTCTTTCATTGAGTTCGCTAAAGAAAAAAAAAATCTACCAATGAATAAACTTATTTCTTTGTGTACTGATGGTGCTCCGTGTATGGTGGGGAAAAACTGAGGATTTGTAGCGCTTTTCCGTGAACATGAAAATAGACCCATCCTAAGTTTTCATAGAATTCGCTTTGTGCTCAAATGTGCGGCGAGCAGCTTGGTCAGGTGTTGTCGCTGGTCATTCGGGTGTTCAACTTTATTGTTGCCTGAGCTTTAAATATTTAAATTAAAATCGCCAGTTTAAAACACTGCTGAATGAAGTTGGGAATAATCACCCCGGTCTGCTTTTGCACAGCAATGTGCTTTGGTTGTCAAGAGGGAAGGTGCTAAGCTGTTTTGCAGCTTGCCCGAGGGAAATCCGGACTTTTCTTGAAATGAAAGCTGTTGAGCATCCTGAGTTAGCAAACCATGAGTGGCTCCTGAAGTTTTACTATCTCGTGTACATGACTGAACATCTGAGCCAGCTCAATGTGAAAATGCATTGGAGGCATTGGAAATACGGTCTTATCCCTTCAACAAGCAGTGGTTGCATTTGAAAACAAGCTGCAACTCTTTATCGTGGATATTGAAACAGGTCGTTTACTACACTACAAAACGGAGAGAATTTAAAGATGCGTGCACAGCAAGAGATCCCGCTCAACATTTTGATCTCCAGCAGCTAGCCGGCTTTACATCTAATCTCCTGCAGTGATTCAAAGCACGCTTTAGAGAATTTCATGAGCAAACTCGTCTTTTTAAGTTCATCATTCATCCTCATGAGTGTGCAGTGGACAAGGTCGATCTGAGTTACATCCCTGGTGTCTCTATCAGAGATTATGAGGTAGAAATTGCAGACCTGAAGGCCTCAGATATGTGGGTGAATAAAGTCAAGTCACTGAATGAAGATTTGGAAAGACTCGCACGACAGCAAGCAGAGCTGGCGACCAAAACAAAGTGGATGGAAATGAAAAAACTTCAACCCGCAGACCAGCTGATTGTCAAAACTTGGAAAGCGCTTCCTGTCACATACTACACACTGCAGTGTGTGAGTATTGCCGTATTGAACATGTTTGGCTCTACGTATGGATGTGAGCAGTTGTTCTCACATCTAAAAAAGATCAAGAGCAACCTACAATCATGTTTAACGGATGAAAGCCTCGACGCCTGCCTGAATCTTAACCTCACCACGTATCAACCAGACTACAAAGCCATCAGCAAAACCATGCAGCACCATAAGTCGCATTAATGGTAAGAAGTATTTTATTTATTATTGGTTAGCTTCAGTATAACAACGCTTTTAAAAAGAATAAATTCAGAAAATTATTATACTCTAAAATAGTTGGTCATATCTAGACATTCATGCATTTAGTTGTATTCAGTGTTAAAAAAAATATTGTATGGCTCTAATGGAAATAGATTTTAAAATATGTGGCCTTCATGGTTCTCTCAGCCAAAACGTTTCCCGACCCCTGAGCTACAGGAAGCCAGTGTAGAGATTGGAAAAGTGGCATGACATGACTCCTCTTTGGCTGATTAGAAATGAGGCGTGCTGCCGCATTTTGGATCATCTGCAAGGGTTTGATTGTGCATACTGGTAACCCCATCAAAAAAGCATTGCAGCAATTAAGACGAGATATGACCAGCGCCTGTACAATGAGTTGGGTTGTATATTCCGTGATGTAGGTTCTGATCTTTCTGATGTTGTAGAGGGAACATCTGCATGCCCTAGATCCAATGTTGATGGTGGTGTTGTGTTTGTTGAAGGTCTGGCTGGGAAGACAAGGACTTCGGTCTTGGGGAGGTTGAGCTGAAGATGTCTGAGAGACAGGCAGAATTGTGTGATGAGACAGCTTAGTTGTCCGGTGGAAAGGTCACGAAGAGCTGTGTGTCATCAGCATAGCAGTGATAGGAAAGGGTATGTGAGCAGATGATAGATGGGATGTAGTATAGACAGGAAAAAGAACAGGGACAGGAACTGAACCCTGAGGCTATGAGAGTGAGAAACATGCCCTTGAAGGTTCATCCCTATTGATAAGATCGAAGCCAGGCTAGAGCTGATCCAGAGATGCCCAAGTCAGAGAGTGTGGACAAGAGGATCTGATGGTTCACAGGGTCAAACGCTGCAGATAGAGCGAGTAGGTTTAAGACAGAAGAGATTCCACAACAGTCAGGAGTGCAGTTTCTGTGGAGTGACCCCTCTTGAGGCCAGACTGGTTGACATCGAGGAAAGAAAATCTGAGAGTTAATCATTCTATTGTCTTGGCCAGAAATGGAAGAAGAGAGACAGGTAATTTTCCAAAAGGGAGCGATCAAGAGAAGGCTTCTTAAGCAGTGGGGTAATCTGGGCCTGCTTGAATGAGGTCGGAAAAGTGCCTGCTGTGCCGTCCATCAAAGAGTTAGTGGTTTGATCCTCTGGGCCTCAAGACACTGAACCCCCCCAACAGCCATGCATTGCCAGTCCAAGCCCGGTAGAAATTGGGGAGGGTTGTGTCAGCAAGGGCCTCCACCGTAAAAACTGTGCCCAATCATAATGTGAACAATGATTCGCTGTAGTGACCTTAAACTCGCAGGATAAGCCAAAAGGACAAAAAAATTTAAGTCAAAATCGTAACACACAACATCTGCAATGCGGAATGAGAACCTGAGGTCGCCTGAGTAGTAGGTGATACGTAAGTGCAAACTGCACCCCCTCCTCAGATAGATGAGCACATAAGCTGTAGACCATTGACACAATTGGACAAAGGATTGGAAATTACTGACCAGTGATTCCAGCATAAAACTCATTTATTTTGCACATGTTTTTTCAGTTATTTACTTAAGTCAAGGTGGTTGGTATTGCTATGGTTCAAAGATTTTACTGTGTACTCTTGATGATTTAAATGACAAACATTGCATAATGATTAATTAGAACACCTGACTGGTTAACAGGTCAGGTGTAGTTTACAATATAGGTGGACAGGTTTTATGTACCTCATAAGTTAAATGAAAGACACCTAAGTTATTGTTAAATAGATAATATAAATGTGCTTATCTGATCAATTAAAGTTTACTTTTGAATTTTACTTCACTCTTTTTAAACACAGGTAGCTTGTGCTGGGATAAAGTAAAATATAGAGTAGAATATACAGCCTGAGTAGTTAAAGCTGAAAAGGCTCACGGAGGGCTGAGGAGCCTGTCCTTTCATTTAAATGAGAACAAAAACGTATAGAGTACAAACATTAGAGAGGAGGAATGTCAGCTAATGTTGATGAAGATAACAGAATGTAAGTAAAACAGTGATAAGCGATGTTTCCACGAAGTCTTTCCAAAGAGCAAGTGAACTCCATTCTATGCAATGCCTCTCTATTAATATGTATTATATATATGTTGCGTAAACAGTGGGAGAACTTATGGAAAGAAGCAGCAAATGACGTTTTCCTAATGAAAATAAGCATTTGACATTTTTATTTTCTTTACTTTTTCTCAATTGTGTCATCTTGTCCTACCGTTTCTTCCCCTTTCTTTCTCCCCACTTTCTTCCCTCTTTTCCACATTCTTTCCCATTCGCTCCCACACTATTATTCCCCAGCTTCATACATGTGTCCATTGTGACTGTTCCGTTCAATCTGAACTGAAACTCTGCATTAACCTTAAAATAATAATAATAATAATAATAATAATAATAATAATAATAATAATAATAATAATAATAATGTAATCTGGATTAGATTGGGGTTTTTAGTTCACTTTTTGGGAAGTCATGTGATTACAGCTAAAGCTGTAACCAAATAATTGATTCTTCTCTCTTTCCCTAAGAAACAGATGATGAGTTTCTTGGGTATGACATCCTACTGAAAACACTGGATTCAAAATGACCAAGACAGAAATGTTCCTTGTCTTTATTATACTGTATGTGTTATTATATTATGCTGTATGACATCTCTTTTTTATAGGACCATGGCAGCAGATAACAACCTATGGCTTGCTTTTCTGCTAAACTGGACCCTGTAGATGATGGATTATGATGCCTGCCAGCTGTGACAGAGAAAGCTGTCATTGCATTCAGAGAAAGTGTTGGTTAGGCGGATCTAACACCTTTGGTTGCTTTTGCAGTCTGTCATCTTCTACAGTAAAATATTGCAATTGTTATGTGACATGAGGTTTGGTACTTTACCATGTTATTATTTAGTTCAAGGTGCTGAATTTGTGGCTCATACAAGCATGAAGTTATCTGACAATAAAAAAACAGTAAAGATTTTGGATTCTGGAATGGATTTTTGAATTGTTCACAAATCTGGAACACTCTGGGCAAACAAATTACTGTCAGAAAGTCTGACAATATTTGTATTCTTTTTGACATAAAGCACCCAAAAGTGTATACTGTAGCTAAGGAAGCTGCACAACACACACATACACACTCCCAGAGTGTATATTATATGCACAGAAATATTGTCAATCTTGCTTTATCTGTGTATTATTACTAATGCCACAGGGAGCATATTCTCCATTGACCAACCACTAGACCAACTGATGATTGATTTCATTGAAAGGAGGAGACATTGCGTTTTTATGACTGACATGTACTCAAAATGAATTCGGCTAGGTACCTTAAAGAAAGAGGTTTCCCTTGGACTGAGGTTTCTCAGGTCGTTTTAATGAAGATGAGAATAAGACCAAAAACAAAACAAAAAATCTTTTGGAAATCTCCAAATTTGGTAATGGGATATCCAGTGAATTCCAGACATCCACTGTGCAAATAATATGTGGCTGTACTGCCAGACGTTGCCTTCTGCTATGGTTAAGGGTTAAGGGTCGTTAAGGGTATCACAGTACATTGGTCAAGTAAAACAGAACTGCATGGGAACTTGCACACAAGGGTTATTTGTGTCACCAGTGATGGTGGGAGTAGAACATGCCACAACCACAGACCAGGAGGAAGCGTGGAACCCCTAAAGGGTCATTTGATAAAAAAGTTTACATAGATGCGACTGGGGTCCCCAGAGGGGTGTGTGATGGCCTAAGCCAGATCTGGTGTTCTGTCTTTCTCCGTGTGTGTGGCTGTGTTTTTCTTTGTTTTCCAGGAAGCCAGTGGGTGGAGCCGAGATTTGAGCATGCCGTACACCTGTGTCAATTGGGTTAAGGTTCCTATAAAGGAGGCCTTAAAGATCAGGCCTGCTTGCTGAGTTCTCTTTTGGTTTTGTCTACGTGTCTTTTACACTTTGCAACATTGCATACAACACTGATTTGCTCACAAACGTAATTTGAATCTTTATATACTCGCTTAAAATATGTTTAGTTTATTGAGAACCTTGTGTGGGCTCCCTTCTTTGTCACATACTGTTGAGCCAGGTTGTGACAAAATGGTGGCTCGTCCTTACTATGCCGCAATTCTTTGCTGGTAAGTTTCTCAATAATTGATGTGAAATTACTTTTGGGAATTCTTTGTGTTACTACTCAATTTGTTTCTATTTCATAGTATATCAAATCAGTATATAAGTATAAGTATACATTTTTTTTCTTTTTCTTTTTTTTTTTTGGATCCACACTGTCCTCTGATGGCAACTGTCCTAACTTTTCTTCAGTCCCCTTCTGAAGAACTCTTAAATAGTTGTACAAAAGAGCAACTTTTAAAACTTTTTGAGCTTTATAATGTTGATGTTGGAGAAGAAAGATTGAAGGATGAAATAAAAGTGTATTGAAAGCTACTTTAGTGGAAAATGGTATTTTGCCAAAAGGAACTTTTATTGCTGCAAATGGAAAGGGATAAATTAGCATAGAAAAGGAAAGGTTAAAGCAAGCTTTTGAAAAGGAAAAATTAGAGTTAGAGCAGTATCATTCGGATCTTATTAGAGCTGGTAAAATTGTAACTAGTGTTGACATGGGGTGTTCAGATGATCAGGAGGTATTGGTCTCACATGGTTCAAAAAAGTTTGATGTTCTTAGTGACTTGCGTTTAGAACCAAAGTTTGATGAGCGAGACCCAGACACTTTTTTTTTTCTCCCTTTTTTGAACGTGTTGCCGATGTGAGAGGTTGGCCAGAGGCTGACCGTGTAGTAATGTTACAATCTGTGTTAACTGGTAGGGCACAGGAGGCCTCCTTTGCATAAAGTCAACCTGTCC
Source organism: Channa argus (assembly GCF_033026475.1). Taxonomy (NCBI): domain Eukaryota; kingdom Metazoa; phylum Chordata; class Actinopteri; order Anabantiformes; family Channidae; genus Channa; species Channa argus. Next base: position 47,997,706 of record NC_090197.1, read on the forward strand.
TGTGGCCTTGTGGGCATTGATGTTCACATTGGTGTTCGTCCAGCGCTGCCAATAGATGGTATAAATGTGATGATTTGCGCTGGCAATCGGGTTTGGCCTGGTAGATCTTCATCAATCAAATTACCACCAGTGTGTGAAACATTTGAATAATTATAAAAAAGAGTTTCCTGATGTTTTTACATCTTGTGCTGTCACAAGAGCCATGGCTAAAGCACATTCAAGTTCTTCACTCAGTGAAGAAGAGTGTGGTTTGGGTTCTGAGTTGCATTTACCAGATTCTTTTTCTGTTTCCCAGCAGGAGTTAAAGAGTGAGCAGCGACTTGATGCTTCTTTGAGTAAGTTATTTGGACAAGTACGTTCCGGTGAGGAAGCCCAAAGTGCTGTCTGTGGGTATTTCTTGCAGGATCAACTATTGGTCCGGAAGTGCGTACCACAGAGCCCTAATTGCCTTGGTGATCCTGTGGTCTAGATTGTGGTTCCACCTAAGTACCGCAATGAAGTGTTGAAGTGTTCTCATGACCAAATGGGTCATTTGGGAGTGAATAAAACATACACTCATATTTTGCATTACTTCTTTTGGCCCCATCTTAAACGTGATGTTGCCGCCTATATTAAGACTTCTCATACATGTCAGTTGACAGTGTGGCAGGTAGACACTAGGACTCGGGTAGGGGTGGTGGCAATAGAGGAACAGCAGCCAATGAGAGAAACGGCAAACTGATTATAGAGAAATGTGGAGCAGGTGTGGGAAGTTGGCTGCTGCTCATTCTGCTGTGACTGTTGAGATGTTTCTGCTCATGGTTTTAGTAAGTTACATTTATATTTGTGTGTTTTTGTATTTTGATGTATCTAGTGGAAGCAGGTACTTAAATGCCCTGAGGTACTGTTTTATAATTTAAGTGGGTCTGCCATAACTTTCACAGGTTAACAAGTGGAGCAGTCTTATCACCTGGTGTAAGGTATGGTGTTTATATGTTTATATAAAAATATAAAATGAAGTTTATTTCCTTACACATTTTGTAACAGTGCTTTGTTTGTTTGCAGGCATTGCACTGACTGCCGTTTATTTTAGCATTGTTGTATGTTGTGGTTTCAATTTGTTATGATGTTTTTGGATTTGGTTGAGTTTTGACTTTTCTTTTGTTTCTAGTACTACGGCGGCGTGGGTCCTCCGCCTATGGGTATGGCTGGTATATTGGGAGTTCACTCACTATTATATTGCATGTCCTGTGTTTGCATGGCTTGTTGTCTTTTTATTTAATATGGTTTCGGCTTGTTGTGTGGTTACTTCACATTTAGGATACTCCCAGCCCCCTGCCAGTGGGTGGCTCGTCTCCCGGCCGTAGTATGATTTTGTCTTATTCTTTTCCTTTTAATTTTGGGATTTTAATATTTTGTTTTTATTAAATAGCCGTCATGGCAGTTAACCCACACCGACTGTTGTGGCCTCTTTATTGAAGCCTCTGTGCCTGGCTTGTGTATTTAATTTTGATTGTGTATCTTAGGATGCTCAAGGTCACAACAGGAAAGCCAAGTCAGATTCTTAAACCGGCTCTGCTTTGTCTAATTCCTGCAGTGGACAGCCCATTTGAACATTTGATAATTGACTGTGTTGGGCCGTTGCCAAAGACAAAGTTGGGATCAAAATATCTATTAACGGTCTTGACTAGTAACTCTCTATCCGGCTGCATATCCTTTGCACTCAATTACAGCAAAGTCAGTTGTTAAAGCCTTGACTCAGTTTATCTCATTTGGAATACCTAAAATCATTCAAAGTGATCAAGGTTCTAACTTCGGATTTATTCTTGCAAATCCTCAAGCAATTGAATATTAAGCATAACAAAGCGTCTGCATATCACCCGCAAAGTCAGGGGGCTTTAGAGCGCTTTCATCAGACCCTTAAATCTTTAATGAGAGCGTATTGTACAGAAATGCAACAGATTGGGAGGATGGTTTGCCCTGGCTTTTGTTAGCTGCCAGAGAAGTGTGTCATGATGATTTGGTTTTTGGTCACAAGGTACGTGGTCCCTTGGCAGTCCTTCAGGATGAATGGAAAAAACCAAACCCCCTCAGAATTTGATAGATTATGTGAATGGTTTTTGACACAAGCTCTTCATGGCAGGTCAGTTGGCAAAGCAAAAGCTTTCCATATCTCAGTCTAAGATGAAACACTGGTATGATCGCTATTCAGAGACAAGTCACTTTAGTCCGGGTGATCAGGTTCTTGCTTTATTGCCAGTTGAGGCATCTCCATTTCAGGCAAAGTTTACGGGACCATATACTGTAATTGGTAAACTATCAGGCCAAAACTACCTTATTGCTACTCCTGATCGCAGGAAAAGGAACCAACTCTGCCATGTGAATTTGTTGAAACCATACTACACACATTCAGCTTCTCAGGATGTGCCTGAACATTTGACTTCGTCTTCCCCAGAAGTGTATCCAGCTGTGGCTGCTTCAACAGTACTGCAGCCGTTATATTCTGGGGGGAAGAGGTGGCAGTGCCAGATGAATCTTTACTGCATGGTCGTTTGAAAAATTCTGACTTTCTTCAAGATTTCGATGTCTATTTGGCTCATTTACCTGAGGAAAAGTGTTCAGATTTGGGGAATTTAATTAAAGGTTATTGATCTCTTTTTGGTGACATGCCTTCTAAAACCTGCTGGAACATGACATTGATGTTGGTGATGCAGAACCAATTCCCCAACGCTACTATAGGGTTTCAGAAGAGAAAAGGAAAATCATTGATGCTGAAGTGAAATACATGCTTGATGATATTGCTGTGCTTCTTCAAGTTGGGCATCACCCTGCTTGTTGGTGGAAAAAGCTGATAAAATGCTGTCTCACAGATTTCCGTAAGGTAAATTCTGTGACAAAACCAGATTCTAACCAACTTCCACGTGTGGAAGACTGCATTGACCAAATTGGTGCAGCGAGATATGTAAGTAAATTTGACTTGTTAAAAGGGTATTGGCAGGTGCCACTGACCCAAAGAGTACAAGAAGTATCTGCTTTTATAACACAATCCGGTCTGTTCTCCTATACAGTTATGGGTTTTGGCCTCCGTAATGCACCTGCTACCTTCCAGCATCTGATGAACATGTAGTTAATGGCCTTGAGGGTTGTGCTGTGTATCTGGATGATGTGGTGACATATAGTGATAAGCGGTGATAAGCGGGAGGCGGTGAAGCTAAAGCTAAGGCTAACCCTAACTGACTTAACTAACCTAATCGGCTAGCTTAGGTGCTAGCAAGCTAACGTCAAACGAACAGTTCATATGGCAGGCGGAAGGGAGAACACTTGCGCCGCATACACCGCACGACCCCTAGTGCCTTGAGCTGTTTGACAAAAACAATCAAAACACAACTCATGCCTTTTTACAGCTACCTCTCACAACAGAGATAGCTGAGCTTTATTTTGAACACACCCACAAGTAGCCGATCACCGTGACGGCCATTCATACACACATCACCTTCCCTCACGGTGCCGGCTAACACATACACTTTACATAACAAACCTAAACATGTGAACACACCTAATAACACTAACTGTAACGTAATCATTTAACAACATTTAACATTTAAGCAATTAAAGCACAGAACTATTCAGAACACATTTACCCATAATTCCCTCAGGGCAAATTGCATCCGCCCCCACACTAACCCACTTACTGGGCCGTTACAATATCTTGGTAAGGGGGTGGGTCAAGGGCAGGTACGGCCCGTTCATGCTAAGGTTTTAGCTCTTAATGAGTTCTCTGTTCCCACAATTAAAAAGGAACTAATGAGGTTCTTAGATTTTTTTTTTATTTTTTATTTTTTTTTTTTTTAAGAGATTTAAGTGCATAGGAAGACGCGGAAGAGTTCTGTTTTCAGCAGTTTTTTGAATATTGGGAGAGAGTCTGCTGAGTGTGCAGAGTTTTGTAGCTCGTTCCACCATCGTGGGATCATTGCGCTAAACAGTTTATCTTGGTGTCTTCTCTGCAGTGATGGGACCACAATTATTACCTCATCTAAACCAACAACCTGTCTGCTAGACCCTATTCCAACTAAAGTGCTCAAGGAAGCTTTAACCTTAATAGATACATTCTTATTAGATATCATCAATCTATGTTTAGGAACAGACTATGTACCACAGGCCTATAAGGTAGCTGTAATTAAACCACTACTTAAAAAAAACCTGTCTTGACCAGGTGTTTCAGCCAATTACAGACCAATATCTAATCTCCCCTTTATTTCTAAAATCCTTGAAAAAGTAGTTGCAAAGCAACTATGGGACCACCTGTACAGGAATAATTTGTATGAAGACTTTCAGTCAGGATTTAGAGTTCATCATAGTACAGAAACAGCACTGGTAAAAGTCACCAACGATCTTCTCATGTCATCAGATAATGGGCTCGTCTCTATACTTGTTCTGTTAGATCTTAGTGCTGCATTTGATACCATTGATCATAACATTTTATTACAGAGACTGGAACATGAAATTGGAATTAAAGGAACTGCACTAGGTTGGTTTAAATCTTATCTATCTGATAGATTTCAATTTGTTCATGTTAATGATGAATCCTCCATTCGCACAAAGGTTACCTGTGGCGTTCCACAAGGCTCTGTGATAGGACTCTTACTTTTCATGTCTCCTTTAGGCAACATTATTAGAAAACACTACATAAATTTCCATTGCTATGCTGATGATACCCAGCTATATTTATCTATGGAACCAGATGAAAAAAATCAGTTAATAAAGCTTCAAGCATGCCTACAAGACAGTAAGGCCTGAATGTCCCATAATGTTCTACTTCTAAACTCAGACAAAACTGAAGTCATAGTATTGGGCCCAAAAATCTCAGAGATATGATGTCTAACCATATTGTTACTCTAGATGGCATAAGTCTGGCCTCCAGTACTACTGCAAGAAACCTTTGAGTTATTTTTGATCAAGATCTGTCCTTTAACTCACATATAAAACAAATCTCTAGAACAGCCTTCTTCCACCTATGGAACATTGCCAAAATTAGGAGTATCCTGTCTCAAAGTGATGCCGAAAAACTGGTCCATGCATTTGTTACCTCTAAGTTGACTACTGTAATTCCCTACTTTCAGGATGCCCCAGTAACTCCCTAAAGAACCTGCAATTAATCCAAAATGCTGCAGCAACAGTGCTGACTGGAACTAGCCAGAGAGATCATATTTCACCTTCACTAGCTTCTCTCCATTGGCTTCCCATAAAATCTAGAATTGAATTTAAAACCCTCCTTCTTACATATAAAGCTCTGAATGGTCAGGCTCCATCAACATATTATCCCGGTAGACCACTTCGATCTCAGAATGCAGGCCTACTTATGGTTCCCATAATTTACAAAGGTAGAACGGGAGGTAGAGCCTTTAGCTATCATGCTCCTCTCCTGTGAAACCAGCTCCCAGTTCAGATTCGGGAAGCAGACACCCTCTCTACTTTTAAGTCTAGGCTTAAAACCTTCCATTTTAATAAAGCATATAGTTAGTTATAGTTATGCTGCTATAGGCTTAGACTGCTGGGGGACCCACCCCCGATGCACTGAGCTCCTTTCCTCCTCTTGACCCTCTCTGCTCTCCTCTCACCTCGCAATTGTCACCACTGTATGTCGTTAACTCTGTGTTTTCTCGGGTAGTTGTCTTTGTCTTTCTCTGTCTCCCTCTCTCTGTCCCTTTCTGCAGGTGTCCCCCGGCTTTGAAGCTGTGTGTCTTCCAGCGTGCAGCTACTGGTCCTATCAACCTGCCCAATGTTTTGTTGTTGCTTTTTGTTGCTCTGTTATTTTCTCTCTTCACTTTCCACTTACCCCAACCGGTCAAGGCAGATGGCCTCCCACCCTGAGCCTGGTTCTGCTGAAGGTTTCTTCCGTTAAAGGGAGTTTTTCTTCTCCACTGTTGCCTATGGCTTGCTCCAGGGGGATTGTTGGGTTCTCTCTATACATGTTTATAGTCCTGACTTTATTCAGTAAAGTGTCTTGATGACTTTGTTGTGACTTTATAAATAAGTTGAATTGAAATAAATTGAAAATAGAAGAAATGTGCTCATATTTTCAAGTGCCAGTTAAAAGACCTGCAGCAGCCCTTTGGACAAGATAAAATTCATTGCAGTAATCCAGCTGGGTGGTAACAAAGGCATAGATTACTGTTTCAAAGTGGTGCTTTGTAAGAATGGGCTTGACTCTGGCCAGCTGCCTCAGGTGTAAAAAAACTAGACTTAACAACAAATCGGATCTGGCTTTTGAGCTTCAGGTCAGTATCTATTTTAAAACCAAGGTTATTAATTTTAAATTTGGCCTATTGAGGGGGCAACCCCACTAGATGAATTAGTTTCCAACTCCATCGCCTTAGTTTTTGAATCCTTAAAACGTAAGAAGTTAAGAGCCATCTAGGCCTGAACGTCTTTTTATTGCAGTAATAAAATGACAGAAAAGCCATCCTTCTTACTGACTAGAACATCGTTCTAACATTCAGCATTGCAGTGAAAAGAGATACCATGTCTTAGATAGGGATGGATGGAGCCCAGGGCCAGCAAATACAAAGAAAAAAGAATAGGGCCTAAAATAGACCCTTGTGGACACCCACAAGACAGAGGAGCAGAATAGGACTGGAAGTCCCCAAGTTGAACACAGAAAATTCTATCTATTCTATCAATGATTCTATATAATTTAGAGCTATGCCCTTTATACCCCATCTAAGCAGGAGATTAAAATATAATGGTCCACTGTATCAAATGCAGCAGTTAAATCGAGTAGTACAAGGACCACAGTCACCAGAATCAGAGGCTAAAAAAACTTGTTTTTGAGCAAGATACTGAACCCCAACTTCGTTGCTCCTAATGAGCGTTGGCCAGCTGCGTAGCAGCTCCGCCATCGGTGTATGTGTGATTGTGAGTGTGAATGGGTGAATGAGAAGCAGTGTAAAGCGCTTAGAGTGCCAATAGGTAGAAAAGCCCTATATAAGTGCAGACTATTTACCATTTACGTCTTCAGCCTCCCACTGCGCTTACCACAGCGACGATGGTGTTTCTTAAGGGGAGGTGGCAGAGGAGTGCGGCTAAGGTGCGCTGGAATTCTTTATAGTATAGGGGGCAACATTTTTTGTCCATCCTGAGTGACCCCGTCTCAATTGTTTGCAGATAACCTAAGATCCAGTGAAGGCGACTATACACCAACAGAGAGATGACATTATGAAAAACAAGTGTCAAAAACAGCACGAACACAAAGTTGGGAGGACAGATGCCCAGCAACACACACAGGCGCCATATTGACTTTTAATTAAACGGAGTGAATCATTTTAATTGAACCGATTTCCCGATGACAATTGGTCATTTGGTCATAAAAACATGAATAATGAATAAAGAACTACATGTGCTTCTGATGCCTGACGGAGGAATATCTCACGTATTATCTCACAAAATATTATCAAGTGAAAAGATTTCTGGATTTAGTAAAAACAAATTAAAAAAAAAAAAGTAACATGTTCTCATATTGATATATTCCACACATCAACAGAAAGTGAAAAATGTGGCTCTTACAATAAACTTTAATCAATCTGAACTAAATTCATACTGAGGTCACAACCTATCAATCCTAAGTAAATAACCGTAGCATTACCATTTGAAACTGCACTTTGCAATATTCACTTAAAGATAAAGAAAATATATATATTTACACAACATACAACAAGTATGTGATTATTTTTTAATTCATATCTTTATTTTATGCTAAATGAAATAAAGACATGATGCTTAAATTTTCATTTGGAGTCATTTCATGTCAACTTAAACAAAACAGCACACATTTTATTAGTTTATTTGTCTGATCAAACAAGATGTATCAAAAAACAATTAGTTTTATTTTTTTTAAAAAGGTAAAAAAACATGAACATAAAAACTGGCTTTTTTGCCTGATTTATTAAGATAAAATAGTTAAAAACACACCACTGAATCTAAGCTAAAATTCTGAACCTGGCCTCACATTCTTGTCTCAATGCTTAGCGGTACAGTTGCTCTTTAGAGGAGCAGATCCTGAGTCATCATCGTCATTGACTCTATTAGGCTTTCTCCTTTTCTCATAGACCAAGATGATTGTCACCAGGATGATGATCTCTGCCAAAATGCCCAGGAAGGGCCAAACAGCAGTCAAGGGATCGTGGACGCGTAGGTGTATCGTGTCACTGTTTCTTCCAATCTCATTGGTTCCAGAGCAGATGTAATCTCCATTGTCATTCTGAATGCTCAGGTCCTTGATGGTCAAAGTGGTCTTGTTAGAAGTGCTCTTGATCTCATATTTGTTGCTACTGCCGTTGATTATGGACTGAGGGGCAGTTTGGGGATTATCTTCCTGTTTGAACCACATCCAGTTTGTAGGCAATGGATAACCACGGCTGAGACAAGTCAACAAAGCGTCCTCATTTATGTAGCCATGTTCATAGTGGTTGTAGGCAAAAACATGAGGAAGTGTTTTGACTTCAATGGTCTGCTTCAACTCTTTATCTGTCAGGAACACACATTCATACTTCCCACCACACGTTAGGGTGATCCTGTCCAAATGGAGGACTGTGTATAAAGTCGAATCAGTGGTCTTGGAATTTTCAATGACTTTGCCGTTACGCATCCAGTAGGATCCCTTGATGGCAATGGTGGAACTATTCAAGTTGCATCTGAGCACAGCAGAGGTCTGGTTTCTGACCTCAGAAGGGTCAGTAAGGATTTCTGACGCTGTGTATGCAGTGACTTGCCAGCAGCCCAAAAGAAGGGCACTGAAAGCCCAAAAAATGTGCATGGTTGATATAATAATCTTATATTTACTAAATGGTCGATGAAATCAAAACACTTATTGTTGAAGGCTGAATTTTCTTCCTTGTCTTCTTTCGAACTTCCACTGCAGTATAAGAAATATAATATAATATTGTGACCAAAGGAAAGCGCTATGTCAGCATTACATGTTATGCTTAAAATGCCATCATGACGATATCAAAGGCAAAATTCTGATCAAAGCAAATATCACAGGCAATGCTTCTGTCATGTGTGTTTGTAGAATGACCTTAGTAAAGGAACAGGAGGAGGAAGTATAAACATGAAATAGGATTTTAAAATCACAACACTAATTATTGAGGGCTGAATTTTCTTCCTTCTCTCCTTTCAAACTTCCACTGGAGTGTAAGAAATGAAATTGACCAAAAAGAAAAACGTCTGTGCTATGACTTCCGTTACATGTTCTGTTTAAAATATCCTCATAACAACATCAAATGGAAAATTCCAATCAAAACAAATATCAAAGGCAATTCTTCTTTCAGGTGTGTTACAAGAAGGACCTTATTAAAGGGAACGGCAAGAGGAAGTATAAATATGAAATAGGGTTTTATTGTGTTAACATAACAGGACAAGGTACACAGATAACTGAAAATCACTCCGAGCAGGAGGATAATTTTTCCAGGAACTAAACCCAAGACAATAACTGAACTTCAACAGGGCATAGGAAAAGGAGAAAATTAGCAGACAAGTGAGGAAAGAACCTAGAACATGAACAAACCTGCATGAACTAGGAAAAACTACACGAGCTAGGAAGGTGAACTCTGTTCATTTAAATATTTATAAAAGTTCACATGTGTGAACACTAAAAAGTCTTCATGCTTGCAGCACATCCCTTGGAGCAGATATTTAACTGTATAACATGTTCACTTTCTTTATCATGCTACAGTTACGCAATCAATGCTTCTGTTTAATAAAAGAGAAGGACAATGATCCACTCATGCCACATGCTGTCTGATATTCTTTTTTTCAGGAAAATGAAAACTTGGATACATGGTTAAAGAAAATCTCAGTTTCTCAGAGTTTTAAAGGCTAAAATTGTAAGTTAAATTAAGTTTGCTTTTAAACATCTAGTGAACACTATTTTTGCTTCATTCAAAATTGAAAGGTCATGATAAAATGGTGGTGACCTATGGTCCAATTTTATTCATTTTTTTGAATCAATGCAACAGCGAAACTAACAACAAGGCAGAGAGGTCTGGTATCGTATAAATTCACTTTTGTATATTGCATTTATTATATGCAATATATTCTTTATGGGATGTAGGCGTCTTAGTTAGTAAGCCGTTTTTATGTACAGCAAATGGCGATTGAAACATTTTATAAGAAACATTAAACATTGAAAGAGTTAGCCATTATATGGATATGCTACGTTATCATTTAAAAAAGTAAATTTTAAATAATAAAAAAAGATAAATACAACCTGGCATTTTATAAGATGATCATTAGCTGTTGGTTGTTAAAATAAATACTTGAAACATTTTTTCTTTCACGGCAGATCGTTTACATTAAAAACACTGTTTTGTCATGTCTATGCAGATTCTTCCTTATGATGATGTATCAGTTCCTGAAGGAGAATAGTAAAAGAAGGATTGATCAGCTTCTTTGCTTGCTGTGTGGTGATGTACAGAAATATAACAGGTAATTCATTCACTTATAAAATGCAACTACAAATCGTTTGAAATAAAACATTTAGCAGAAACTGGAAGAATCAAGAAAACCAGTGAGGATGAAACCACTGATGCTGTAAAATCTATGATCAACAATGGACCAGATTTAATATTTAAAATAAATGAAACTGGTGTGAGTGTTGTTCCATCTAATAAAAGTATACAGCCTCGAATTGTTGATTTGGCAATGGCTAAATTTGATTGCAGAAGTGGTTCAATGCACAAACATCAGAGAATCAAGGTGCAAACATTAAAAGCATCACGTATCGCAGAAACATGCCGGCTTTAAGAACGTCACAGTAGTTCATACTGATGTAACTGTAGGGATTGTAAATATTGTAAAATGTTGTACATGCATGCAATGTAACTAAATGCTGTAAATTTTACATTGAAATTGTACAGTTAGTGTACTGTATTTTAATAATGCAGCATATTACTGTAAGCAGCAATGCATTGTGGGGGCAGACAACAGTTTATCTTACTCTTGGACCATGGCCAGGGTCATAGCTATTTATAATTTTTTGTCCTAGGTGGGTTATACCACTTTGTGGTAAGAAAGAGTCCATTTAGATTCAGATGAGTACAGACTAACCAAATAATGGCTGTTGTGAAATTTGCTCCCACATTTTCGGAGATTTGAGGACCTTGCCGCTGAATGTGACGCTAATCTCAGCAGCTGACACCCTGAAGATGACAGCTGGTTTGTATGTGCTGTTATCTTGGCAAGTCGATTTAATCGTCCACAGCGTTTTAACATGTTAAAATTATGTTTAGACATAACGTTGCAATTTGGCACTGTCATGCAACTTGGTGTTGAAGTTAAATGTGTGTGGTCACGGAGCATAAAAAGCGAACTAATGGTATAGTTGATCCTATAAATACACTGCAAAATTGTAATGTTTCTTTTTTTTTTTTATTTCTATATTTTGACAGATGTGCCACAGGCACAATAAGAAAGGCAATGCACACACTTGAATGACCCGAAAAAGAGAGACTTTTGTACAGTGTTATGCAGCCTACATTCACAGTGTTAAAATAAAATGATTAAATATTTTAAAAAACTAGTGGAGTCAGCAAGTTTTTGAGGCTGGGATTTGTGGTCTTTTTGGAATATTTTATATTAAGGCGGTTTGTAATATTGCATTTCCCTATAATAAAAGTAGTAGTCGACTAAATATTAAACCCTGAATATAATGCCGGTCAACAACCCACCGAGATTGTTATGAAAGGCATAGAGTTGGGTCAATATCTCTGACACAGTCAAAATAAAACCTCAACATATGCTTATTAAAGTAATATTTTTGTAAGGTGTTTAAATTGGGTTACATTTAAATAAATACAGTACATTTCACTTTGTCAGGTTTACTCTGTCAATTGTTTTACCTTGTTTTGTTCCCACAGCCTCCAAGCTATTTTAAAAAAATCAGTTCAGTCACTCATACTTTCATTTGGCAGTCTAAGCAATGCATTATACTGATAGGTGTTTCAATTATTATGTCTACATGAGGCTAAATAAAAACAATTGGTCAGAGAGAGCAGAAGGTACAAAATGACACAGAAAGTGTGTTACAGGATTCAGGTGTTTTGTTTACAGCACATAGAAGCAGTGCTGGTGCATAATTAAGGCTTCGTCAACACAGCAATTAATTTGCTGGTAATTATGGATAATTCACTGCTTTACTTATGCATGGGCTCAGACTTTACCCGGACTTTGTAAGCAGCATAAAGTATGAGTAGTTCCAACTGACTTGGAAATATTCTATTCTGAGCCAAGTCTGGAGATGTTCAGGGTTGCAGTGTATGTTTAAAGACAGCTTTAAATGTTGAGCTATGTGTGAATACATGAATTCAGGAAAAAAATTGTCTAAAAACTTTTAATATTAAGCTGAAAAACACAGTAACTTGTCATCAGCTGATTTTTACCAGGTACATGATGACTATAATGTAATAAATGTTATGCTTTTATTCTGACACTTTTCAGATGCTTTGTAAGGCTTCACCTTGGGAAGGAAGAAGAAGAAAAAAATCATCTAAAACAGGATGCAATCTCCCTTGAAAAATGATTGACTTAGGAATTTCTAAAATGGTAAGAACTGTATGCAAACATATCAATCAGTCACTCTCTCTATATTATTTTGTTTGTGCCTTATTCTGTGATTCAATTCAAACCTCCTTAAATAATTTTCCAGGAGTGTCACATTCTGTGCTGTTACACAGTTATTTACTTTTTAACATACATATTCTCAGTTACAGGATAGCTAACATATATATATATATATATATATATATATATATATATATATATATATATATATATATATATATATATATATATATATATATATATACACACACACACACATATATATATATATATATATATATATATATATATATATGTGTGTGTGTGTGTGTGTGTATATATGTATATACATACATATACACACACACACACACATATATATATATATGTATATATTCACTTATTTGTTAAGAAATAATTAATAACACAAATATATATATTATATATTTGACAATCAAGTCAGTCTTTAGATTTAGAAAAAGTATTTTATGTATTAAATTGATGGACCATGCATCCCTTTGTGAAGTTTCCTAAGTTTCCTAAGGTATTATGCATTCATTTGTCATGTTAACCCTAACGTTAAACAGCTGCTAATGTGGAATATATTTCAAATAAAACTAGAAAAACCAGCCAGCCAGTCAGACAGATAACACAGTGTGATTGAGACAAGTGAGAGGGCATGCAAACACTTTTTTAAGCTTCACCATTATGTCCAAAAAAATGGAAAATTAATGCTGTACTTGAAAACTGGCAAAAGATAAGAAAAAGCGAAGTCTGCTACAAGAGCAAATTGACAAATTGTCAAAAATGAAGAGGTGATCAGCACCAACAGAAGCACTTTGTGTGTAAATTTGGTGGGTAGATGAAGTCAGTGGCTAAAGCCAGTGGCTTATTGAACTATTTGGCTAATTGGTTAATTTTATTTTTTGTGTCATCGGGGGCAAGACATAGAGGCAAACTAAAATATTAGTTTAAAAAGATATAGTGGATAACTGACAGGACTGTTTTGCTATGTTTATGTAAAAACATATCAATGTATTTTGCTTTGAACTCCTGACTATTGACACTGACATTTTCTTCAAATCAGGTATCAGGCGTTACCTTAAACTCATCGTTAGGATGATATAAGAAAAAGGTGAAATAAAAAAACACAAACTAGCTTTTATATGTGTAAATTAAGTGTATGGAGATTGCATGGCACAATCATGGGGATATTATTAAATATAATAATTAAATGTTATCTTTATATGCAGACTGCCACCCTAAGCAGTGATTTCACTCACACAAATAAGAGCTTGAGGACTTTTACATTGTTGTTTTATTCCTTTCCAACAGATCGTGCATTACAATTAAATCAGTTCGTTTAAAAGCATAGCTGTATGAAGGATGAAAAACATTAACCATGTTAGGTGCTGCTTTAGACGGAATCCTTATTTTTTGAATCCTTAAAATTTATGCTGAATCCTTAATTTTGGTGTCTTGTTCCGGCCCTTTGGTTTCGCTTCCTGTCAGTGCTCAGTCTCCCCCCTCAATCGCCTACTATCCTGGATCCTGTAATCAGACTCTCCAACCTTCAGATCATCATTCGTCTATTACAACTATCAATAAACTCTCCTAACCTTCCCCTTGTGTTCTGTGCTTCTGGGTCCTAATACCAAAATCCATTACATTTAGGGAACAACATTACAAGTCTAAATGTAGACGGAGTTGCAGGAAAACACAAACATTGGCGTTAAATCTACTGTATAGCTGATAGAAAAGTTTGTTTGTGTTTTTTTTTCAGTTGTAAGTTTGCTGGGATCATAGTGAAATGACAATCAAATTTATCACCTTTGCTCAAACTTCAAAAGCCTGTTATGCCATTGTGTTACTCAAACTCAGAAAGTTGAATTGATTACAGACTGTGAGACTTTTCACAAGCTCTAACAACAACCATTTAATTTACCTTAATCCTGAGAGTACAAAGTTTTTTTACACAATGCATCACACTGCTTGATCCCCTTTAATTGTCACTTAATTTGGTAAAACGTGTTTTATATCAAATATTCCTCACCATTCCATTCATACAGAAGGAGGGGTGAGGAAGAAGGTTTACTAAAAATGGCTAGGACAAGTGGCTGGCAAAAACATGGTTGTGGTCTACACTCCATTTCTTTCTACTTAACAGGAACAATACAAATACTTTTGTCATTAAAAGTGTTATTTTCCACTAGAGTTAACTGACTAGGTCACATCACTGCTCAGTGACAGTGCATTGACAGTGGATGTCAGACTAAAGAGCACTACTCCTGATATTTCTCCTGTAATTTACCAATCAAGGCAAATATCTAACTTTGCTTTGTGTTACTGTACTGCTTTTTCTCTATTGAGTTTTTACCTGCAGTCTTGTCTTTGCTGTGGTTGTACAAATGTCTTTACTCTGTGTTAGTTCTTGACAGACTTTTTTAAAGAGTATATCTGGATGCAGTGTACCAAACATCAATGCCAAGGTCTTAGCATTAATCGGAAATTCAGAGAGAAATCTGTACAATGAAGTTACATTCATTACAACATAGTTTCAAGCAAGAAATGTAACCTATTATCTAATGATTAATGTTAGATAAAACTACATATCATTTTCTTAACAACTGAAATGAGACATATACTTGGACTATATTTGGACAAATATATATCATTTGTCCAACTTTGTGTTGTTCTTTTGGCTTATCCCATGAGTTCAGGGTCACCACAGCGGAACGTTGTCCAATGCCGGATGCCCTTCCTGATGCAACCCTCCTCAACCCTACCTGGCTTGGACCCGTACTGCACAGCTGGGAGTGGGAATGCTCTGTTGGAGGTTCAGTGTCTTGCTCAGAGACACCTCGACATATGGCCAGAGATCGAACCACTGACCCCGTGGACGACTGCCTTACCAACTGTGCTACAGTCGCCCCATGTAACTTTATGTGTACTACATCCATCCATCATTTTTGTTCACTTATCCTGTTCACAGCAGTGGTGGCCCCACAAAATTATGATAGGGGTGGCCAGATGTGGCTAGTGAAAAACTTAAGGTGGCACACCAAATTGGTCCTCCTTGTGGTAACTTAGATTCAGTCCAGCCCGTGGCTTTGGATCGCATGCCTCTTGACTCTTTTTACTTTACAATCATTTACAGTCAGTTAGAATGTAATGGTGAACCCCAAGAGGGGATTGTAACTGCTTCAGAGCTGTAGTTTTCCAGTGGCCTTCTAGTCCCTGCCTCGCCCCTATTGTTAATCAGTTTTTAAGGACAGCCTTCCTGTAGGTGCTTGTTCTTATCAATATCAGATCCTAGACAAAATGTTTTGACATGTATTCCACTAATCACAGAACATTCCAGACTTACGGCTTAAGCCGGCCCTCCTGTGGCCAGGTTCAATAACTGCACCGTCGTCTTCTAGCTCCAACATTTTCAAGTTTTTATTTTTATTTGCTCATGCAGTCAAAGAGTAAATATTAACTAATGGTTTGTCACACATACTTCAATATGTGTCCATTGTTCAGTACAATTAACAGTCCCTTAGGCACTGCCTCCTGTGCGGTATTTCCAACTATTATGAGCCTCGTCTACTACCTGGGTAAATGGTTTTAGTACGTGTAATAACCAAAAATAGGTTTTGAATAAATGTATGTGCCTGTTCTTATCAATATCAAATCCTAGACAAAACGTTTTGACACGTATTCCACTAATCGCAGAATGTTCCAGACTTGGCATCAAACAAAAACTGTTAGCTTTTCCATCTTAAGGTCCTTTAACTAAGCATGTCTCAATGACTCCACTAACTGAATTTGTCTTTTGTTATCATAATATATAGTCAAAACCTGTTTTGTGCCAAACTCAAAAATCTCTACAGTTCTCTATTGCTTTTCTTTTACGTGTGCCTCCACTGTGCATTTGCCGCCGCCCTGGCTCGCATGATTAATTTACTAATAAACATATGGCACAATTAGGAGTTATTATAATGAAATGATTTGACACAAAAATAACAATATCTTACTTAAATATGAAAAGCTGTTTTGGCTCTTACATTTCTCAAGGCAGGTTTACACATGTGCCACATTCCTTACATTTATGTATATCCCTGGTACTTCATAGAGATCAGTTCTTTATTTGACATTTGTGTTTTGCATATTTACTTTTCTTTTTTTAAATAAAAAAGGCAAATTAAATTGATTAAAATTAAATTAAAATGATTCAACTGATAAAACTTTCACATGGCTTAAGGACTATTTACAGGCATTGTATATTGGGATGTAGTTGAATGTTAGCCAACAGATGAATTTTATAAAGGAATAAATATCAAGATTCTTGGTAACGCTGTCAGGAAGTTGCTATTTAGCTTTCTATCTGCTGTTGTAGTAACAGTGGCTATTTCATGAATAGTCCATACAGTCAGTGGTCTAAGCAAGCACTGGCTGTGGTGGAAAAAATGTTGAAACATTTAAAAAAAATAAAGGTAGAAGTACAAAATGCATTTCAAATACATTTTGAAAGTAAAGGATAGCAAATTCTACTGTATATTGTCAAAGCAAAGGTGAGGACTTATTTGTTCTGGCTGTGCTTACAGTACCTGACATATTTCTCTATTTCGTGTAGAAATGTTTTACTTTAAAGAGCATTTTATGCATCTAGACCTGATGAAAGTTGATGAAGATTTATTTCTTCAGCTTCCTGACTATTGGGAGTGAGGCTCCTGAGTGTAAACAGTTAGGAAGCATGTTTTACCACTGTGGGACCACCAAGCTGCTTGAGACCTTTTGCTGTGTGGTGTCGGGGCCACCAGATGCCATTTGTTGGCTAAGCACAGTAGGTAAGAAGGATTGTGGAGTTGAAAGTAGATGAGAATGAAAGCTTTAAACCTAATGCAGGCGGCCATTAGATGCTGATCAAAAATTAGAAGTGCTAATACATTTTGGGGAGAGGATGGATTGTGCATGTTGGCAACCCTCTCAGTAGGGTATTGCAGTAGTTAAGACAACGTGACCAATGCATGCAATCACTTTTTCAATATATGTCCGGATCTAAGCCCATAATTAACTCACACTGCCACGTGGGGGCTCTGGTTGATGTGAAAATGGGATCCTGTTGAAGGCAATGAACATGGAGCCATTCCAGATCTGCATGTGATCAGAGCCCATAAACACTCTCCAATTGGGTGCAGCTCAGCACAAAAATGTAATTGAAGCTGGCGTAATCCTGCTGAGTTCACCACATAAGCTTAGTTAGCCTCAAAACTGAAAGAAATCCTCCATACCTGCGTTCAGCAATGAAACCAGAGGCATCTGATCATCAGCTCTGAAAGGAGAGGAGATATAAGTTAAAAGATGCACGTAGACAAAATGCTTAGAGGTTTCCACAGAAAAATGTGTAAAAACTCAGTGAGCAGCATCCATGGATTCTTCATTTCTGATCACAGATTGTCTGAGATGCAAATTACTCACAGTCATGACCAGGTGATACATTTAGGTGTGAGAGAGTCTTTAGGGCAAATGAGAAACAAGTACTGGATAAGTTGATCATCACATTGAGAATTAGAGATTTAGAGTAAAAGCCATACAGCAGGTAACAGTACCACTAAGGGACCGGTTTATTGGCACTGGGATGACGTGGGATCCATCCTCTGGACAGATCAAGATCAAGATGAACCCTGGCTCCTCTGGTCACATTCAATTCAATTCAACTTTATTTATATAGCTCCAATTCACAACAAAGTCAAGGCACTTTACAGAATAAAGTCAAGATTATAAAGATGTATTGAGAGCAAGCCCTGGGCAACAGTGGAGAGGAAACACTCCCTTTAATGGCAGAAACCTCCAGCAGAACCAGGCTCCTTGGCCTTGACTGGTTAGGATGAGTGGAAAGTGGAGAGAGAAAAGAAACTCTATACAAAAAAAAAGCAACAACAAAACATCGTCGGGCTGGTGGGACCAGTAGCTGTGCACTGGAAAACACACAGCTCCAAAGTCGGGGACACCTGCAGAAAGGGACAGAGAGAGGGAGACAGACTTTATATGTAAGAAGCAGGGTTTTAAATTCTATTCCATAATTTATGGGAAGCCAATGGAGAGAAGCTAGTGAAGGTGAATATGATCTTTCTTGCTAATTCCAGGCAGCACACTTGCTGCAGAATTTTGGATTAATTTGAGGCCTATTAGGGAGTTAGTGGGGCATCCTGAAAGTAGGGAATTACAGTATTCCAACCTAGAAGTAACAAATGCATGGAATAGTTTTTCTGCATCACTTTGAGACCACAGTCGCCCACAGGTAAAGGACAAATCCTGGTCAAAAATATCTCCAAGGTTCCTTGCAGTAGTACTGGAGGCCAGACTTATGCCATCTAGAGTAATATATGGTTGGACATCATATTTCTGAGATTTTTTGGCCCAAATACTAGTTTTGTCTTGGTTTAGAACTTTAGAAGAAATTATGGGATATCCAGGCCTTTATGTCTTGTAGGCATGTTTGAAGCTTGATTAACTGATTTTTTTCATCTGTGTATTATCAGCATAGCATTGGAAATTTATGTGTTTTCAATTAATGTTGCGTGAAGGAGACATATATAAAGTAAAAAATATTGGTCCTAACACAGAGCCTTGTGGAACTCCATAGCTAACCTTTGTGTACATGGAGGATTCATCATTTACAAGAACAAATTGAAATTGAATTGATTTAAATTGAAATTGAATTGATTTAAACCAACCTAGTGCAGTTCCTGTAATTCCAATTTCATGTTCCAGTCTCTGTAATAAAATGTTATGATCAATGGTATCAAATGCAGCACTAAGATCTAACAGAACAAGTATAGAGACGAGCCCATTATCTGATGCCATGAGAAGATCGTTGGTGACTTTTACCAGTGCTGTTTCTGTACTATGATGAACTCTAAATCCTGACTGAAAGTCTTCATACAAATGATTCCTGTACAGGTGGTCCCATAGTTGCTTTGCAACTACTTTTTCAAGGATTTTAGAAATAAAGGGGAGATTGGAGATTCGTCTATAATTGGCTGAAACCCCTGGGTCAAGACAGGGTTTTTTAAGTAGTGGTTTAATTACAGCTACCTTATAGGCCTGTGCTACATAGAATGTTTCTAACGCACATATCTTCGCACATATCTTCCTTGAACAGTCTAGTTGGAATAGCGTCTAGCAGACAGGTTGTTAGTTTAGATGAGATAATAATTTAAGTTAGCTCAGCAAGATCAATTTGTAAAAAGCAGTCTAAGAGGGATTGGGGCCTTATTGATGATTCTAGCACGGTTGTACATGAAGATCTATCTGTAATATTTGGGATCTGGTGAATTCTTTCTCTAATAGCTACAATTTTATTCATAAAGAAAGTCATGAAGTCATTGCTGCTCAGACTTAAGGGAAAACTAGGCTCAACAGAACTATGGCTCTTAGTCAGCCTGGCTACAGAACAGAAACCAGGGTTTGTTCTTGTTTTCCTCTATTAATGATGAATAATATGCTGTTCTGGCATCACGGAGAGCGTTTTTGTACAAATCATAAACTGTTTTCCAGGCTAAATGAGATTCTTCTTAAATTTCTGGAACGCCAGTTCCTTTCTAACTTTAGTGTTGCCTGTTTTAAGTTGCGTGTTTGTGAACTATACCATGGAGATCGACTCTTCTAGTTTACTGCCTTCTGTTTCAAAGCTGCAACATTATTTTATGTAGTGTTGCTGCAGAATTAACAACAAGATAATCAACTTGTGCAGGAGTAACGTGTGGCTATTATCCATTGTATTGACATATGGTGAAGCACATGATGAAAGAATTGTTTCTTTAAATTTGTTTACAGCTTTTTCAATTAAGGATCCGCTGTAGTGGATTTGTTTTCTGACTGCTATATTGTCCATTGTTGCAAATTCAAATTAAATTAGAAAATGGTCAGACAGAAGAGAATTATGAGGAAATTTTGTTAAATTATCAATTTATATGCCGTATGTAAGGACAAGGCCTAAGGTCTGACTAAAACATTGAGTGAGTTTATTTAAATTTTGGAAAAAAAAACAATTGAATCTAATAATGAATTAAACGCAGTGTTGAGGCTGTTACTGTCAGCATCTACATGAAGGTTAAAGTCACCTATTTAACTATTATGACTTTATCTCTACTAAACAATAAATCGGATATAAAATCTGAAAATTCAATCAAAAACTGAATAAGGGACTGGAGGAGGGTACACAATAACAAATAGAAGTGTTTTTTGAGTTTTCCAGTTTGGATGTGAAAGGCTAAGAGTAAGGCGAAGAGATTTAGAGGAGAGATCTGATATTTAATAATCCACATTTAATGTTTTTGGGGGAATTGTTCTGTAAGAGGACTAGTCTAACTTTTATTAAGTTATCCTGATTGACTCCTTGTGGTCACATGTCGAAGCGACCTTGAGCAAGAGACTGAACCCCAACTTAGTTGCTCCCGGTGAGTGTTGGCCAGCTGCATAGCAGCTCCCCCATCGGGGGTTGAGTGTGTGTGTGATTGTGAGTGTGAATGGGTGAATAAGAAGCAGTGTAAAGTGCTTTGAGTGCCAATATTTAGAAAAGCGTTATATAAGTGCAGACCATTAACCATTTACCATTTAGCTCCTTTTGCAGGCTGAGTGCCCACGTAATGCCAGGTCTACCAGTGTACGGCATGCTTCAGTTATACAGGAATACACACAGACACCCACACAGTGCATGCACTCACCAAACTACTGTCTTGTCTGTCTTTCCCTGCAGTTGTCTATTGTCAGTCTCTGTGGCTCACCTGCCACCAGCAGCTGCCACGACTAGTGTTGAAAATTATTCCGTCAAGGACACACACACACACACACCAGTGCAAACTTGCCTTATTAGCTGCAGATTGACCATCCTGAGGGCGAGGTGCCCGTGACCTCCCTGCGCTCCCTAAATGCAGAGTTATTGTAAAAAAAGCATGATTGGCAGCACTGGTTATTAATTCTATTCTTGGGCACATATGTGTGGGGTTGGTGGGCAGAGGGCAGGCAGCAGTGTGTGCCAGGCAGATGCCACATAGAGGCTAATTCACTCTGACACACTATCAGAGCATGGCCACACAAATACACACCGTCCACACTCCCTCGACACACACTCACTGCCTATAGGCTACACACACTTTACCTCTAATGCACATGTGATGAGAGGTTATCTTTTAACGGAACATAAACACAGATTTCACATTAATATTTCACCTTAATCACCTTAATAAGTCGGTTCTCAGGTCAAAAACGTCCTCTCGGTAGTGAGAGTCTGTCTTAAATTACAGTATAACAAAAGGATGGACTAAGTCTGATTCCTCAGGGTGATGTTGGTATTATAGATCCCAATGAATAAAAAAATAGATTAAATATATGCAGCGTCCTTTGCTCTAACTAGCATCACTTACAATTTTCGAAGTGAGTTAGTTAAACCTTCGAACTGGCAGCCACCATAAGTGACTTGAAACCAGAATCTACAGGTGTATAATAAAGGCTGCTGTTTCTTCACTTGTCCAAATTCAGTAACAAATACTGATTTCATATCTGTGCAGTTACAGAAAAGGAGAGAGGAGGTACTTCTTTTTCTCCTGCAGAGGGCATTGCAGTATCAGGCAAGTTCATGTTGCAAAGAGATAACGAAGCAGCACCTTTTCTTTAGAGCTGGTACTCACCAGCTCTAAAGAAAAGGGCCCCACACTCTAATATTTAGCTTTGATTATGACATGCATTTGCCGGGGCATCATTTCATTGAGCCTATGCAAGGTCGTGTTTATTTCCATTAAGATTTGCATTTATTTTTCACCAAGATCTTGATGATGAGAGTGGATCCACTGCATAAACTTTTCTCCAGCACATCCCAAAGATTCTCAGTGGTGTTAAAGTGGCCAATTGTGATCTCAGAGAAGGAAAAAAAAATGTCATCAGTTGCATCAGTGGGGGTTTAATAACTTGTTGCCAGCTGAGACATATTAATCACTGCAGTAATTATCTAGTGAAAATCTCTCACTTATTTGCTTAGTTAAATTAATGTGCTGGCTTTTTCGTAATTATTGCTTTAGAAACGTCTTTAGAAATTTAGTGCATGTCATCACTCCTTAGGGGGTCTGGTGGCTCAATGGTTTGAGCATTAGGTTGGGATACAGTAGGCTCAAATCCATCCCAACCAGACATGGCCCCGCCAAGCCACCAAGGGCCCAATTGGAGCCAAACCCGGTCAAAAATAGGAGGGTTGCAGCATGAAAACTCGTATTGTGTCCACTACATATATTAAAATAGGTTTACTTATAAATACATTACAATGTCCACAAGTATGAGCAGTGCACTCACAGGAAATTGAGGATTCTCTTGGTGATGTTGACAAGAATAAATGAAGGGTGATATTTAATTTTTACACACATATAATATTTCATAAACTGTACCTGTATTTTCTCTTTCCAACACAAAAATCTATTACCTCCTCATTACGACTTGTGCTGATGTTGGTAAACATGTTGAGGCCAAAAGGTCACAGGTGAAGCTTAATTCAACCTTTAACAGTAGTTGATGTTAAGATAATATACCTTTCAGTGGAATCCTAAAGTATGACAGAAGTCATAGATGACACAATATAGAAGAGACTGTTGATTAAAATTTAATAGGGACTGGTGCATCACTGTATGGTGGCTGGTCATAAACAGTATGAAGCCGGGGGACTGAGGTGAGATCACTTTAACAGGCTCTCACCATCTGCACGACACACAAGCTCATTACACAACCACACATTTTTCAACAGCTTTTAGAAAATTTATCACAATTTATTCAATATTCTTCAAGACTGGAATAAAATAAGAACACTCCTTATAATTTCCTTTCCTATCTTCTCTCTTCTCATTCTTCTCAATTCAATTCAACTTTATTTATATAACGCCAATTCACAACAAAGTCACCTCAGGGGCACTTTACATAATAAGGTCAAGACTTAACATATATGTAAAGAAAACCCAATAAATCCCCCATAAGCAACAGTGGAGAGGAAAAACTCCCTTTAACAGAAGAAACCTCCAGCAGAACCAGGGTCAGGGTGGGCGGCCGTCTGCCTTGACCTGTTGGGGTGAGTGGAAAAGAAAAGAAAAAAGAAAAGGGCAAAAAGAAGCAACAACAAAACATTGGGCTGGTTGGTAGCACCAGTATCTGTACACTGGAAAACACACAACTCCAAAGCCGGGGACACCTGCAGAAAGGGACAGAGAGGGAGAACCACAACTACAGGAGGGAGACACGAAGTTAATGTCGTGCAGTGGTGGCAGCTAAATGATACTAAGAGGTTTTTTTTAGATATGATGGAGCTTGACATTTCAGACATTTTTTTATTCTATTGTAGATTTTATGGGAAGCCAATCAAGAGAAGCTAATGAAGGAGAAATATGATTTCTCTTGATAATTCCAGTAAGAAATTATGGATTAATTTGGATTAATTGCAGACTCTTTAGGAAGTTACTGGGGCATCCCAACAATAAGGAATTACAGTAGTTTAATCTAGAAGTAACAAATCCATGGACTCATATTTTGGCATCACTTTGAGACAGAATGCTCCTAATTCTGGCAATGTTCCATAGGAGGCTGTGGTAGAGATTTGTTTTATATGGGACATAAAGGATAGATCCTGTTTAAAAATCACTCAGAGGTTCCTTGCAGTAGTACTGGAGGACAAAGCTTTGCCATCTAGAGTAGTAGTAGTATAGTTCTCTTTGCTTCTATTTTTTATTTATCTATATATTTTTTCTCCTTTACTTCTTTTTGGCACATCTGGAGGTGTCATTTCAAACACCCATCCCTTCAGGTCTTACACACCCAGTCTCACACACAAACAAAGACACACACACATTACCTTTAGTGTCTTATTTTTTTTTTTTTTTTTTGTCCTTCTGGCTTATCCTGTGAGTTCAGGGTCTCCACAGCGGATCATTTGTCCGCATGTTGATCTGTTTTTACACCAGATGCCCTTCCTGATGCAACCCTCGCCAATTCCTAGCGGGCTTGGGACCTGCAATGCACGGCCAGGGATGATGTTGGGCTTTTGGGGGTTCAGTGTCTTGACCAGGGACACTTGGTCGGAAGGGGCGTGGCACAAACCTCCAATCCTACGGTCGGTAGGTGGCCACTCTACTAACTGAGCCACTGACACCGCCATTACCTTTAGTGTCATTACTATAATGTTATTTTTATGCGAATCCAACCTGCAAATAGGCAGGGGAGGACATAAATGAAAAACAGAAACATCAGGAAAAGCACAACTCAAAGCCAAAGGGACACACAATGGCTGAGGAGCAGAGAGCAATCTTTCATTTGTTCAATTAGCTAACGAGGCGAGGCAGCCAGACACCGACAGAGGATTGATGGTGGGGAGAAACTTCTCTCAGCAGGCAATGCTTACTCAGGACTTCTACTCCTGTCTTTCTTTGCTTCTCTTGGTCTTTCCCTTTATACTGGCAGAAAGTTCACAACTGAAAAGAATGGAAAACTGAAGGGAGGAGACCTTGACGATAATCTTGAGCAGCTGTTTTCAGAGAAAAGAGGGAAAAGAACAAATGAAGGTGGGACAGTAAAACAAGTTTATTTATTTTATTTTTTCAGATGTTTTCTCATAATATATCTTATTACCGACCTGTCTCTCTTCTTCCATTTTTGGCCAAGACAATGGAATGAGCAGTCTTCAAACAACTCTCTGAATTTCTCTCCAAGAACAACTTTCTTGATGTCAACCAGTCTGGCTTCAACAGAGGTCAATCCACAGAAACGGCACTGCTGACTGTCGTGGAATCTCTTCGAGCTACAAAAGCCGCAGGTCAGTCTTCTGTCTTAATCCTACTCAATCTATCTGCAGCCTTTGACACTGTGAAACAACAGATCATCTTGTCCACACTCTCTGACCTGGGCATTGCTGGATCAGCTCTAGCCTGGCTTCGGTCCTACCTATCCGGATGAACCTTCACGGTATCCTGGGGAGGGCATGTTTCTCACTCTCATAGACTCTCTATGGGTGTGCCACACGGTTCAGTTCTTGGTGCTCTTCTCTTTTCTGTCTATACTACATCCCCATGCTCTATCATCCGCTCACATGGCCTTTCCTATCACTGCTATGCTGAAGACACACAACTGTCCCTGTCCTTTCCATCGGGCGACTTCATTGTCTCATCACGCATTTCTGCCCGTCTCTCAGACATCTCTGCCTGGATGTGAAGGAGACATCTTCAGCTCAACCTCTCCTTGTCTTCCCAGCCAGACTTTTGACGCAACATAACATCTGCATCAACATTGGATCAACAGTGATTGTCCCACTAAGTCGGCCAGAAATCTGAGGGTCATCATCGATGACTAACTGAGCTTTAGGGACCAAATCTCCTCAGTCTCTAGGGCGTGCAGATTTGCCCTTTGCCATATCAGAAAGATCAGACCTCACGGAATATACAACCCAACTGATTGTACAGGCAATGGTCATATCTCGTCTTGGTTACTGGATCGCTCTGTTAATGGGGTTACCGGTATCCACAATCAACCCCTTGCAGATGCAGATCCAAAATGTGGCAGCACACCTCATTTATGATCATCCAAAAAGGACTCATGTCACACCACTCTTTAGATCTCTATACTGGCTTCCTGTAGCTGCTCGCATCAGCTCTGTCTCTCACCCACAGGGTGATAAACTCAACAGCTCCTGCTTATCTCAACTCCCTCATTCAGGTCTACAATCCTTCCCATCTGCTTCGGTCAACGAAGAATGCCTGGTGGTCCCAGCACTGCACAGAAGACACCAAGCAAAACTCTTCAGCCCAATAATCCGACAAAAACTCTGCACGCTCAGCAAACTCAGCAAGGCTTATCCACCTTGGCAAATGGATGGACAAAACACAGTATCTCTTAGATCTAAGTTAAAAGGATAAATGGTTATCATATAAACCTAATAGACTTATTTTAAGTAATAATGATGATCTTAAACATATTTGAAGATTCTTAGTTAGCCAGGTTATCATTATCCGAAAGGTTCTGCTCAGTGGTAACTAAACATGCTTGTTCATGTTTAATTCATAAGGACATGAAAGAAGAACTTCACCAAGTTCATCTGCATCTGTAAGGCAAGGGTCAATCCTTCAAAGACAGTAATGTCCAAGTTGTGGACAGAGAAGACTGGTTTAGGAGAGTAAAGATCTATGTCAAACTCGAACAACCCTCTCTCAACACATGAGGTAATCTGTTGCTTAACTGCTTGTACTACAGAAAACACTGCACAAACTGTGTCAAACTTGTGTTGGGTGCAGACAGAAAAATGTGCCCTGATTAATGCTCCCTTTAATTAACTATGATTTGGTCTTTAGGAACACAGTAAACGTTACAAAACCACCTTAGAGTTACATGCTGTCAACCATGACAGTTTCTTTACAGGCCAGTACTCAAGCATCTGCTGGGACTCTCAGTTGTTCATACTATCTCATTAGTTTTACCTGACTCAGGAAACCCCAATAATTCCCTACCACAGCAGGCCTGCTAGTTAGAACCGAAGCAGCCTTTCAGGTGAGAGGTTAAATGTCTTCAAGAATTTGTAGCCAGTCACTGATCAAGTGAGCACTGAGCATGTTCAAAGAAAATATTCAAAGACTCGAGATACATATTTTCACTTATTTAAACAAGTTTAAATCAGCATTAGCATGAATTGGGAACTTTGTTTTTGGCTATGTCATGAAGACCAAAAGTCACTCTTTTTTGTTCTATTTTGGTTTACACCAGAGGTCACCAACACCACTTTTCAAGTAGCTCGCCAATTAAATTTTAAAACTTGATTAGTAAAATTTGAGTAGTCACTCGGCAAACCAACTTACATTTACAAAATCACATGTCACTACCTTTGCCACGATGCTCAAATTTGAGCATTCCATTGATCATCCTTGAGATGTTTCCACAACTTGATTGGAGTCCTCCTGTGTTAAATGGAGTTGATTGAACATGATGATTGATTGATTTGGAAAAGCATACACCTGTCTATAAAAGGTCCCACAGTTTACAGTGCATGTCAGACCACAAACCAAGCCATGAAGTCCAAGGAATTGTCTGTAGATCTCCAAGACAGGATTGTATTGAGGCACAGATCTGGAGATGGGTACAGAAAAATTTTTGCAGCATTGAAGGTCACAATGAGCACAGTGGCCTTCATCATCTGTAAATGGAAGAATTTTAAAACCACCAGGACTCTCCCCAGAATGGGCCCGCAGACCAAACAGCAATTGAGAAAAGAAGGGCCTTAGTCAGGGAGCTGTCCAAGAACCCGATACTCACTCTGAAAGAGCTCCAGTGTTTCTCTGTGGAGAACCTTTCAGAAGAACAACCACCTCTGCAGCACTCCACCGATCAGGCAAGAATAATAGAGTGGCCAGACAGAAACCACTCCTCAGTAAAAGGCACATGACAGCCCACATGAAGACCATGAGAAACAAAATTCTCTGGTCTGATGAAACAAAGATTGAAGTCTTTGGCCTGAATGCCAAGTGTCATGTCTGGAGGAAACCAGGCACTGCTCACCTCCTGGCCAATACCATCCCTACAGTAAAGCATGGTGGTAGCAGCATCATGCTGTGGGGATGTTTATCAGCGGCAGGAACTGAAAGACTAGTCAGGATCGAGGGATAGATGATTGCAGCAATGTACAGAGACATCTCTAGTTAAATTCTGTACCAGAGTGCTCTGGGCCTCAGACTGGGACGAAAGTTCATCTTTTAACAGTACAACTACCCCAAGCACACAGCCAAGATAATACAAGAGTGGCTATGGGACAACTCTGTCCTTGAGTGGCCAGAGCCCAGACTTGAACTCGATTAAGCATCTTGGGAGAGATCTGAAAATGGCTGTGTACCGACGTTCCCCATCCAATCTGATGGAGCTTGAGAGGTTAATTGGTGCTAAAGGTGCTTCAACAAAGGTGCTTCAAGTATTAAGCAAAGGGGTGAATAGTTATGTACATGTGTTTTTTTTTTTTCCAATAAATTTGCAAAGAGTTTAAACAAACTTCATTATGGGGTACTATGGGGTATTGTTTGTAGAATTTTGAGGAAAATAATGAATTTGATCCATTTTGGAATAAAGCTGTAACAAAATGTGGAAAAAGTTGAGCGCTGTGAATATTTTCCGGATGCACTTTATCTCTCTGCCATTTTCATTTTGTAAAAGTAGCTGTCATTGGAAAAAAAGCTCTGTTCTTCAACCGTTAAATGCTCCACTATGGTATTCAGCTAGGTACCAAGTCTTCTGTCTGTCTGTCTGTCTTGTAAGAGCTTTTTTGGATCTCTTGCAAGATATCTTAAAATAAGCCCATGACATGAATCATATTTTGACCTGGAAACAATTAGACAGGCTGGCATGGAAAATGTGATTTTTATATTATTGTATCTTATTATAAAGACTATTGTAAAATTAATCAAATATATTTAGTGAAGTTGCATGAGAATTTTTCCACATTGTAGCTTTAACAGTAACATGTGGACACAAAACAGCAGCCAACGCACTCTCTGAAGGTGAACTGGACATCATCATGGCTGACAAATGTCAAAAGCCCCCTTTTTAGCCACAATCAGGTCCTTTGGGGAGAAGTGTTGACCCTCGACCTGAGTTTGTGCCCTGACATTCAGCTTGACATTTCAGAAGGACATCAGTGTTTAACTGGTAAAGGTCAGTAATGCTGTCCTGTCATCTTCAGGTTATGAGCCGTGAACTTGAAGGGACAGAAGGATGGAATCTGCCCTGAAGAATGGGAAAATAATAGGATGGGTGCATCAAACCCACCTGTGGTTTTGTAAATGAACACACACATACACATACAAACACACACACACATTAGTGGAACCAGTGACCTTGATGGGCCTTAGATTTGGGTCAGAATCAGAAAGCCTCTCACATCCCATCTGTGCTACTTTGGAACCAGGTCCAAGCAAATCCACAGAGGCAGGAGGAGGAGGACACCTTTGCGGGTCTGCATAAACCAATCCCAAAGCAATCAGGGCAGGGTTTGCTGGAGTCTAATCATAACACAGACTGATTTGTGGACTACAAAGAATCAACACAAAAAGGAGAAGAAATAAGAGAAAGGGGGTGGTGGTTGTAGCGGCCTTTGTGCCCCTGGCAAGGTCTCATTGACTGAAACAGGGCTGTAGTCGAGTCTGCATTTACATTTGAGTTCAGTCTTTGGTTTATGCCCTTTCTGCATACGTTTTTATTTGGGTTCCCCTGCTCTGCACTAGTTGATTCTCTCTCCGGAGCAATGGTAGTATTTTGTTATGACCTGATCCAAATAACAAAAGAGAAATTCAAAATGCCTGTTTGTCCGGGAATGCTATTTTCCCTGAGGAGATAGCGGGAGGAGTGTTAGAGTTCAGGGCTACACATGGTAGCTCAACAGGTAGAGAAGCAGGATGGGATGCAGAAATTGCAGGATCAACCCACCAGGTGTGTGCAGAGAAAGAATTTCATTGTAACATGTACGTGCATTATGTATATGTGCTCACTGACAATAAAGGTTCATCATCACATCGAAGTAAAAAAATGGTTTTATAGTACAGTTACTATTAGTCAGCCACTTGTTCTACTTCTGTAAGCAGGCTAATCTCACACAGTGCTCAATGAGTTTGTACGTCTACAAATCGTTGTACACAGCTGACACTTTGTTTGCTATCATTTAAAAGTAAGAGAAGGTACTGTATAGTAAGAATGTTTGCCTGTACCCATGTAAAGCTGATTTGTGTCAAACATGCAAGTACCAGTTAAAAAGGTTTGCTCATTTGGGGCGTGCTCTACCTGCATCATCCACTTTCTCCTTTCCCTCCTACAACCTCGTACCGCCTCCTGCCTCCCTCCTCCTCTGTGATCCAGCTGTGTTTCTTCTGTATTTATCACAGGAGGGGCTTAGTTTTTCAGCAGGTCCCTGACACTTTAGACTCTGATATATAGGTCTGCCAGCAGATGAGTGTGATAAATGGCGCAGTGATGGATAGATGTGCCAGGGTGGTGGAGACATCACAGCTCCTCACCAGGCAGCAGGAGGGCCGAATGGTGGCCGTTTAGTGCCAAGCCACAGGCCCCTAGAGGAGGAGCTGGGGCCTGGTGAGGTCAGGGGTTTAGACAGCAGAAAGATGAAGTATGAGTGGGTGTAGTGTGATCTTACAGACAATGATCAAATGCAACATGGCTGATTAAAACAAATAGCAATGCTGTATGTAGTATGAGATACAAAGCTGTAATTCTGGTGCACTTTATTATTCACTTTTTCAGCCAGGTTCATCCCTCTAATCAATGAGATTATTATTATTTCTGGTTGATTATTGAGTTTTGGAGCATTCTATTTTATTGTCTTTTCTAAAAGACAATAAGCAAGAGAGCCTGCTGGGAACCTAAAGAGCTGGGCAGAGCATAGCAGAGCACAACAGGGAGAGGTAGAGCTGAGTGAAGCAGAGTAAATTGATTTTCTGTTGTGTATTGTAGCTTTAAATACAACTTGGAGGTGTTTGACTCAAGAGTATCAGTGTTGTGTTACTTTATACTCCTGGGCAGAAAAATGTCTTTGAACGTTCAGGTTCAGAATCAAAATATTTGCAGTTTGTCATTTACTGTACACTGTAAATATATTCTCCTAACGTTAATAGAAATTGGAATCTGGTAACTATTACAATTGAAAAAAATACATACAGTACTTGTGGTTGCAGTATATTGTAGGATGATAATTTGTCATATACTTGAAGCACTGAGAAGGTTCTGCTGTTGAATACTTTATAATGTTGCTTATAATACTTTGTACTTACAGTATGTACTTTTACTTTAAATGCAAGACACTTTCTGTATCTACACCCACTTCTTTCCATATCCTACTGGTTGTATTGACATGAAATATCCAGAAGAGGCTGCTCTTGTCCTGCATTTGAGCTGTATCTACAGCACTTAGGCTACACAGTAAATCCTGCCATTGCATTTCTGCTTTTTAGGTTTTAATTAAAGAGGGATGTCAGACCTGTAAAACGGAGAAGAAGACACGTCAATATTTACAGGTGAAGCAACAAAACTGTAAATATTTCAAATGGCGGTAAAGCTCAGGGAGGTGTGCTTGTCTGATCCAACTACTCAGCTTAAAATTGGCTCTCACAACTTCTAATCATTTTGCATATTGCACAATAAGTTAAAGAAGCAATCAAATTGTAATTCACCTATTATGATGATCAATCAACAGTTATTACCTTTCAACTGAACAAAGTTGAGCTGAGCTATATTTCAAATGAATCTCCGCCAATAAAACGACTTTAATCTAGAAAAGTAGCAGATATTCTAAAACTATTGAATCTTGGAGCTCGAAGAAATATCATGATGCCAGTGAAATGCTGCACCTGATTTTCATATAAAAGTCTTGCTCAGAGAAACATTAGAATAATTTAAGGCTCAATAAACCGAGCTGCTTCCATTTGATGTGGACACAACCAATTCTTAATAAAGTGCCACTACTTTGTGTCACTCTATTTTATACATCACCTGCTCTGCTCTATAAAAAGTCACTTTTCCAAACACTATGCTGATATCATTCCTATGACTGTGAATCACTTACCAGATTGACTGTTGGTAATATCTAACAGCGCTTCGTTACATGTGACACTCATAAATGTGTCAGTCACTGGGTGATTAATGTCATCATAGCATGGCTGCTGTAATACAAGAATTCCATCAACCTGCTCGATTTAACATTCATGTTCCCAGCTGACCACTTTAGTAAATAAGCTAACCTTAACTGTTACATATATCTTTTATACAATGCCCTATTTTATTCTAGGAAAAGGACAGTTAGGTCTTTAAGCATTATGACAGCTTTCAATTACAGTCCGCAGTACAGTGCATAGCCCCCCCCCCCCCCCCCACAACTCTTTATTAAAATTTGTCTGGCAACCAACTTAATGCTTAGAAAGGTGGCACAGAAATTCTCAATCATTAAGAAATTATGTCAGGGTGCCCCAGTCCAGTTTTTTTTGGCTCTGATACTGATCCAATCCTCTTAATATTAGGTCTTTGTCAATACTTGTTCCTAAACGATACTTTATTATTCGGCAATAAATGTGGATTAAAACAATGCACCTGACACATAGAATTATTTACAGAGACACTGTTTCAGAAATATGAAGGCTTATCAGCTTAAAATAATTATATATATATAAATGAAAGAATAATAAGGTGAATATTACTCCTCACATGACAGGATCATTTAGAGCAGTGGTCAGGTGTGTTTAGTCAATCAAAAGCTGAAAGATACAATTTTGGTATATTGTGGGGGCTGGTGGAAGAAAAACCAAATTAGTATCTTCCACATTCTAATCAACTGAACCCACCTGATCCAGGTAATCAGCAGTTCATATTTGCCCACTTAGACACATGCTTTGGCATCTCATACAGATGTTAAAGGTACCATTTTGTTTCAGCATAAGACACACAGGGTGTGCATTTGACTTATATGTTAACTTAAGTGTCCAACCTCTGCAGTAACATTCGCTGACATTTTGACATTTGAAATTGTCATCATTTAGATGATGCCTGATGCAGATTTATTGGACATATATGTATTTATGTCGAGGAGCCGTAGTCTGGAAGTAATCTGGACCCATAAACCCATAAAATCCCCATTCAAGCTGTTCTTTCACTGATTCCCAGAGAGACAGAGAAAAACAGAAGTGTCTTTAAAAAAAATCATAGAATCTTACCCAGTGCTGATCACCTGGATTAGCTGTCTTCAACCAATAGGAAGTTGGAAGATACCATCTTCGATGAGAGTGGGGTGGAGGAAGACAAAGCAAATTCATATATTCCAACTTCTGATTAACTGAACACATCTGATTAGGTAATACGTATTGGGGCGGGTTGGAAAACAAGCAGGCCAGTTCGCTGAAGCCCGGGGTTTGGAATTACTGTAATAATTTAACCATGCAGTCAGTTTATGTGATGACTATTACTTTAAATACTTTCAACTTTGTTTCTGGGGGAATCAGTTTTGGGTAAAAGACCTCTGTAAAGGGAAGTCACCAGCATTAAACCCTCTGCAGCAGACAGCTCCACTGTAAAGCAGCAAGTTGGAAGTCAGAGTCCGAAATTACATTTTCATAAAGTTGACCGTAAGCCAGTTGACCAGCCCAGTTGCCATAACATCATAAATTCTAGCCAAGTTAGACATTGAGAGCAATAACAGTTTTTATCAATGCACTATGCTGTATTTTGCACAAACAAACACTATAGCAACATGTCCACATAAGTTTGAGAGTACTGAGTGTAAGATGAGACATAAATAAGACAGACGTGCTAATAAATAGTATATTACTCCAGCGTTCAAATGGAGCCTTTGACAAATGGAGCCGCCAAATTGGATTTTGCCATCACCACCCACAAAGTGTCAAGTCCACAGTGAGCAACCTGCAGCCAATAATTTATGAGACTTTGTGGCGCAGAGAGACTTCACACCTGCAACAAAGAGCTTCTCCTCTTCAGTCATCACCACTAAACATCAGTCCCACTACTTTTTTTCCACAAAACATTGTCTTTCCTTGCACAAATCCCAATCCCAACATTTCTCACTAAGTCAGGGGATAGCATTTCTTTTCCCTGCTTCCACATGTGTATCATGTCCACAGTCTTGCTCCTGTTCTTTTCCATCTTTAATAATTTAATTTTAAACCTGTACAGAAGATATGAAAATAGACAGACAGGATAATGTTTAAGATAAAATGTGTTTTTTAAAGTTTTTTCTATCTCATTTTACTGTTCTTTTCACCAGTTTTTCCTCTTTCCAAATCCCCTTCCCCCATACAAGCAATTGAGGACTGAGAAGACATGCACACACACACACACACACACACACACATTCACTCAGTGTGTGATGAGGAGGTAACTTTTTGTGGCGGCTAGCTGTGAAGAGACACACCTAATTAATATGATCAGGAATATTCATGAGACACTTGTACTGCTGCAGCTAATTACATATTCAGATAGGTTTGGTTGCCTGGTGTGAGTGTTCTGATTCAACTCCAGCACACACGCAACACTCTAAAACACAAGCTGCCATGTTACAACCCACTGCAAAAATATCAAACGCAATGCAGTAAAACCAGAGATATCATAATTTAATTTGCCCACACTGCTCTTCCTTGTCAAAACTGGCACCTACATTCCCCACAATGCAACATAACTACCAAGTGCTATGTCAGAGATCCAGGTGTTATGCCTGAAGTAGCTAATTTAGTCTGGGGCCTCAAACAGACATGAGAGCTGGGCTACAAATGTCTGGAATGTTCCCTTCTTTCTAAGCCCACACCCTTTTTCTAATGCTAATAAATAGTCTCCAATAGTCTCTAATGCTAATTTATTGTCTCCACACAACCAGTGCTGGCTCAAGTAGCAGGACTTCGGACAGTTCATCAGCATCACACACAGATTCACCTGGAGTTGAAAAGGGCTTTAACTACAATGTCATGTACTGTATGCAGGAAGACCTCCCTATGTGGAAAATTACAGTAAATATCTCATGCCAGCTAATAACTAAACCTAAATCGAATGCTTTGTCATTCTCAATGTTGTAACTCCACAACCACCTATCCACAGACAGGGCCGAGGATTGAACCACTGACCCTGTGGTATACGGACAAATTAAGCTACACATCCCCAGCACATAGACATATCAGTACAGTGAGTTAAATAAAGTGGGTTAAGTAAGATTAGAGTTCTGCTTTTTCAAATTATTCAGTTGTATTTTGCATTTAGAAGGAGCAGAGATTGATGTTAGAACCTTGACCCAAACAGACAGTAAGAACTTTTTTTTTTAAGACATGAGAAAATTCTGCCATACTCATTTACTTACATACAGTAGCCTGTATTACTGACACTTTGATTTAGCAGCAGGATCTTACTTAATCTGACACACTGCTTGATCCAAATAGCTCCTGGTTCAAAATTAAAGTACTTACTAAACGTATAGGATATTTGACTTTTGGGTGAAATTTACGGAAAATGTAAAAAGTTTGTGCTGCAGGGATGTTATATCGTGAAAGTAGGGCATTTATGTAGAAGCATCCAATTGTAATTTCTTTAGCTTAAACAATTTATTGAAATAAAAGCTAACAGTGAAATGGTCTGCACTGCACTTATATAGCGCTTTTCTACCTATCGGCACTCAAAGCACTTTACACTGCTTCTCATTCACCCGTTCGCACTCACAATGACTCACATCAGGAGCAACTAAGTTGGGGTTCAGTGTCTTGCTCAAGGACACTTTGACATGTGACCAGAGGAGCCAGGGATTGAACCAACAACTGTGAGATTGGTGGACAACCGCTGTACCTTCCTGCGCCACAGTCGCCCCAGTGGCTGAAAATGTCAATGTCTCAATATCTTGTTAATTGTTAGGTGTCATCTTGGTCTCATGATGACAAAATGTGAACATAGTGGTTGATTCATGGATCAGACAGTTGTTGGGATTTTTGCGGGTAATTGTTAAAGAACAGCATGTTATGCAATAAGTACTGAAACATTGAACAGTTGGAGATGTCAAAAAGTTTAGAGAAGGTCAAATTACAACCCGAATTCCAAAAACGTTAATATGTGAAAACGTAAATAAAAACAGAATGCAATGTTTTGCAAATCTCATCAAGCCATATTTTATTTCACAGTTGAACATAAGCAACATTTTGGATTTGTTACTGAAAATTTGTTATGGAATATGGAAAATATTAGCTTATTTTGAATGTGATGGCAGCAACACACCTCAAAAAAGTCAGAACAGGGGAAACAAAAGGCTGGAGAAGTAATTGCCGCAAATCAAAAACAAATGGAGGAGCATTTGACAACTAATTAGGTTAATTCCTCGACTCTTCAGCGCAATGATTCCACAATCCCACAATAGTGGAATGAGCTTCCAAACTCTGCACGCTCAGCAAACTCACTCCCAATATTCAAAAAACTGCTGAAAACAGAACTCTTCTGCATCTTCCTATGCACTTAAATCTATTATTTTTTTAAAAACTTCCTTTCTGTTCTTTCTTGCACTTGCATCTCGTGAAATGTAAACACTTTTCTTATAGGACTTTGCTTTGATGTATTTCTCTTTGACTTAGATTTGTGCTCGCCTTGAACCCCACGTGTAAGTCGCTTTGGATAAAAGAATCTGCTAAATTACTTAATGTAAATGTAATTCTCGAATTTAAAGACAGAAAGAAGTTCACCAATCCGTGAAACAGTGCGCCAAAAAATTTTGGAAATTTTTCAGAAAAATGTTCTTCAACATAAAATTGCAAAGACTTTGAAGGTCCCAACATCTACAGTATATAATATAATCAAATGATTCAGAAAATCAGGAGGAATCTCTGCGCACAAGGGAGAAGGCCAAAGGTCAAAGCTGGATGTGCGTAATCTTTGGGCCTTCAGATGGAACTGCATTAAAAACAGGTATTATTCTCTATAGAACATCACTTGCATGGGCTCAGGAACACTCCCAGAAATCACTGTCTGTGAACACAGTTCACTGTGTAATCCACAAATCTAAGTTAAAGCTACAT
This sequence comes from Channa argus, assembly GCF_033026475.1. Classification (NCBI taxonomy): domain Eukaryota; kingdom Metazoa; phylum Chordata; class Actinopteri; order Anabantiformes; family Channidae; genus Channa; species Channa argus. The sequence continues at coordinate 48,034,869 of NC_090197.1, forward strand.
CATGCAAAGAAGAAGCGATATGTAAACACGGCCAGAAATGCTGCCATGTTGTCTGGGCCAAAGTTCATTTAAAATTGTCTGAGGCAAAATGGAAAATTGTTCTGTAGTCTGATGAATCAAAATTTGAAATTCTTTTTGGAATTCATGTACCCCATTTCAACTTTATTTATTATTCAATTCAACTTTATTTATATAGCGCCAATTCACAACAAAGTCATCTCAGGCCACTTTACAGAATAAAGTCAAGATTATAAAGATATATAAAGAGAACCCAACAATTCCCCCTGGAGCAAGCCATAGGCAACAGTGCAGAGGAAAAACTCCCTTTATCGGAAGAAACCTCCAGCAGAACCAGGCTCAGGGTGGACGGCCATCTGCCTCGACCGGTTGGGGTGAGTGGAAAGGGGAGAGAGAAAAGAACAGAGCAACAAAAAGCAACAACAAAACATCGGGCAGATTGGTGGGACCAGTAGCTGCACGCTGGAAGACACACAGCTTCAAAGCCGGGGGACACCTGCAGAAAGGGACAGAGAGAGGGGGACAGAGGAGGACAAATACAACTACGAGAGAGAACACACAGAGTTAATGACATCCAGTGGTGACAATTGCGGGGTGAGAGGAGAGGAGAGATGGTCAAGAGGAGGAAAGGAGCTCAGTGCATTGGGGGGTGGGTCCCCCAGCAGTTTAAGCCTATGGCAGGATAACTATAACTAACTATATGCTTTATTAAAAAGGAAGCTAGCTAAGCCTAGACTTAAAAGTAGAGAGGGTGTCTGCTTCCCGAATGTGAACTGGGAGCTGGTTCCACAAGAGAGGAGCTTGATAGCTAAAGGCTCTACCTCCCATTCTACTTTTTGAAATTCTGGGAATCACAAGTAGGCCTGCATTCTGAGAGCATTTCCTGCAGACTAAAGAGGATAGGGACCATTCAGCTTGTAATCAGTGGACAGTTTAAAAGCCTGTATCTCTGATGGTGTGGTGGTGCAATGGTGTGGGCTGCTTACACACCTGAAAAGGCACCATCAATGCTGAAAAGTACATAGAGGTTTTAATACAACAGCACACAACACAACAGCATGGCTTCGCAGGAGTCCTGGTGCTGAGCTGGCCTGCCTGCAGTCCAGACCTTTTACCAATAGAAAACATTCGACACATCATAAAACAAAAAAATCCAGCAACAAAAGCCCAAGACTGTTGAGCAGCTCGAATAATGCATCAGACAAGAATGGGACAACATCCGCCACCTAAAGCTCTAGCAACTGGTCTCCTCACTTCCCAGACATAAACAGAAGAGGGGATGCCACACAATGGTAAACATCGCCCTAACTTTCTGAGAGTAGTGTATTACATTTATAATGTAAACCTACATTTTAACATTCAGTACATAAAGGAATAACTGGGACAGTGTGACTACTGTAATTGACAGGATCCTCTAAAGTGAAGATGTATCACTCCACTGGATTTTCTTGTTCAGTGGTGCATCCTCTCTCACAAATGATCTTTAGCATAGTGTAGTCAGCACTTTAACCAGCAAGATCTTCACAGAATTATACTCATTAGTGACAACGTTATAGTGTTGGTATTTGAGCCAGTTAATGCAACATTCAGCTATGGTTAAAAGACAAAAGCTGCCGGTAAATGTTTTGTGCACTGCTATCTGCTGATGATAAATAATTTTATGAATCCATGCATACTCCCAACCTCAGTGTTAAAACTCATTAGTGTGTCAAAAGTTTTTATAGAATCATACACTGTAACTTTCATTCTCCTCTTCAGAAGAATGCTACACTAAAGAGCCATGTTCTTCACATCACACCATGAACTTTGCTCTGATGATAGAGAAACAAAGCCTTAAATCACATCATTCTTCCACCTGAACTGACACCTGCCATCACAGTTACAATTGTGTTCTCCTTGTGTACTGTATTTTGCTTTCAGTTTAAGAAAACCCTAACTTCTCTTTCTGATGCCCAGATTGAACAGTTGTGGACAAGAAATTTGTAATTGTGAATGTCTGAAATGTTCTGGAGTGTTTTACATTCAGTTTCACCGTTTGTTGTAATAAAATCTTTTACAAAACACAAAGCCACACAACAAGTGGCTTTACCAGGACAATGTACATAACTATGGAACATAATTGCAACTCGATTATATTTTACATTTACATAATGAAGATATGTTGTAATTGTTATTGTAAATATGAAGTATCAAATACAATCATAGTTAAAATATGAATAAAATGTTAGTATGCAAAATTCTTCAAAAATAGCTGATTTTAGTCCTGCTTAGTACAATAGCACTGGTGAAGAGAAAGTCTGTGAAATAATCTTTTAATCACACCAGGCTCTTTCTCTAACCTTAACCAAATTGCTTTTCTCTTCGACTAAACCGAACCACATGAGACACACCAAGTCTCCAGTGTGATGGTTGTGTGTTATCTTCGCCTGCCATCCAACCCAGCAACCTCCTGGAGACCTAATTTCTGTTGATTAATGTAGCACTTAATTTTTTCAAATATTAATAATAATAAGTTCTATCACAACATTTTCTACATAATGTGAATTGCAACTGCAGTTTAACTGCATGTTTGTTTTTTACATACCAATATTTGGAATGAACCCAAGTTTAGTAATGGTGCCATCCTTTGTTTCTGCTTTTCAATCACCACGCTCCTTTCAGTTCCGATTTCATTCCTCTCTTGGGAAACTCCATAAAGCAAAATCTTCATTGAAGTGTTTCAGAAAATGCATTGGTTGACTCAGAAATGATAGGTTTTTGCATTTAACACAAAACCTCTGGCTTAAAATATGTAAGGAGTGTAACACACATACAAAGAGATGGTTGACCGGGATATGTTCAATTATTTGTATTCTCTTTGCAAAAGCTAAGTTCAAATGTGACAAATGTGTAAGACAGGAGGAAAAAAGTGGAAATTGTATTCTTTGAATTTAAGTTGAGTCCTTACACAGCAATTCCCCTATTTGAATATGCACTAATTATTTTTGCTGTAACTATTACTGGTGATGTGTGAGTGTGTCTGTGTGTGTTTGTGTTAGTCTGCATGTCTGTGTGCTCACTGGGCATTTTGAGGGGGACATGCCGGCCATATGGAAAAGACAATGAAGCAGAGTAATTAAAACAGAACAAAGAAGAGATGCGCCGGCACCATAATTAGAACACTGATTAATCAGCTGATAATTTTATCTTGATTAATGTGACTGATTTTCTCTTCATTTTGACCCTAGCCAGTCAGGCCCAGTCCAATTAAATTTAAATTATGCATCGGAATCTGTCCAGTCCACCCCCATCCTCCCCTCCTCCACACCCAAACACACAGACGCCTCAACACACACATGCACAACTGCACAGAGTAAAGCATACACACACAAGCACAAACACACACACACACTTGCTTATGCATAAGTACACACTTGCACACACATTTTCTTTTATCCACTTCACTTTTACTGAAGTTCGGTGTCAGGCGACAGTTAAACATTGTTTTAAAGGTAAATTCTGTGTAGGGAAGGAAGCTCATTTAAGATAAGTCATTTTGCAAACTGCAGGTGTGTGTCACATGTATTGTGTGTTTGTTAAAACAATCCATTGAGGCTGTGTAATGCTGAGCATTTACTTTAGACACGAACATTTTGGTGTTCAAGAAGAAATTCCTTTCATCAAGAATATAATAAGAGATATTAACAAATCCCTATTTTACTTTTATTATTTTATTTTGTGTGACTGTTGGGGCCTAACAGGGAAAAGCTTTTCAAAAAATAGTGTGACACATTTTGCGATGATTTCATTATATTTCATATTACAATGTGACACAGACTTCCCAGGGGGGATTGGTTGAATTAAATGTTGCAACCCCAACATTGTAAATTCCTGGAGGGACTAATTTCTGTCTTATGAAGAATATGGTTCCTTAAACATAATTTGGTTGTCATTCTGTCAAGTTCTCCATTCTCTGCAGAGCATCTGTGAAGTTCTGCTAGACTGACTGTTGGGTTTCTGGTCACATGTTTGACCACCACCCTTTCGAACCTAGCTTACTTATTTTGGCTTGGATGACCAAGTCTATGAAGACTCCTGGTAGTTCCAGACTTAATTTCACAATATTTCAGGCCACTAAGTTCATGTGAGCACTCAGATATTTATAAATGGTTTTTATACACTTGTCCTAAACCGTACCTCACCGCAGTTTTATGGTGGAAGTCTACAGAGAGTTTCTCAAACTTCATGGCTTGGTTTTAGTTCCTGATATGCACTGTGAATTCTTGAACTTTACCTTACTAAAATATGTTTAGTCAGTTTATTTACCACAAGTGAACTCAACTCAAATTTTAGACTCATCTTGACTCATCCAAAAAATCAAATAATAAACATGTTGCATCTGTCCAGAATTTGAATGGTCACAGTCATTTGTAGCTACAGCCATCCTTTGCAGCCACCGAGGGCTCATTTTTGTAGGGCGGTATCTCCACCAAGTGTATTAGTTTGGCTGAACCTTTGTTTGTGTTATGGCCAAACACTGGACATAGCAAAGGGTTTGAATATGTCTCCTGCAAGTACTAAACCTGGAAGCAAGATTTTTTTCTCTTTGGATTCCATGGTAGCCTAACTATACATATACTGTGTAGTTATATGTTAAAAGTTGTCCTTAAGTTGTTGTTAAATCCGTGTTCACACAGTCTGTTTGATGTGCAGTTCCAACATGGAATGTGTGCACCTGTATTTTAATGTATAGTTGCTTCCAATTAAAACTTCCTGGTTCAGACTTTGATTAACTTTAAACTTGTGTAGTCATGTTGAGTCAGCTAAGTAAAAGAAAAATAGGATGCAGTGGATCCGTTGACCCTTGGTTTTCACTCCTCCCACCAATTTCCCTCTTCTTTGTCTCTACAGGCACCAAAACAAATTTCTGTGAATCCCCACAATGACAGGTGCATTTATTCTGTCAATTAGAAGAAGAGGGGAAAAACAGTTGGATGGCTAAATGAAGGAAGAAATGCTGCTCTACTTCTCCTTCTCATCATACAGTATGTCCCTTGTTCCCTCCCATCCAGCCTTTTTATTTTTGGCCCTGGCTCAACTGACTGGCTTCATGCCAGGGCCTGCAGAGTGACTTTGGGCACGAGTGCCAATTCACACAAGAGTACGCCACACAGCCCTGCCCAGCTGATCCTCATGTGCCAGCACTGTTGAGGGAATAGCAGTTGGAGGGCAACACTGTTGTCACCGAAAGCCCAGGTCCCCTGGGAGACAGCCAGTAGGATGAGGGTGTTAATGCTTTCCGATCTGTTTAAGAGCAGGGTGACAGCTCTGTTACAGAGGTGGGAGGTGGGAGGAAGGATGTGTGGAGTAAAGGGCATCTGCTTCCCTTCTAATATTCAGATATCATAAAGCACTAAACATAAGAACAGGCTGCAGAGGACACATCAGACCATGTCAACAACACAGGTGCACTATGGACACAATATAATGTCTTTTTATTTTCACTGTTTTGAAATAAACAAGATTGCTGAAACCCCAAAAGCGTTGCCCTTTGACTAGTTTATGTTAACATGTTTACCACACTTAAGGTACCTGTTTCCTTTTTGTGTGATATTTATCTTCAGTTTTGTTTTGGTTCCAACTTTGTTAGTACAGCTTACTTTTGTTTTTGCACTTACTACCCTCTGTAGTAGCTGCAAAAGTAATTCTTTGACCTGACTACGCAGAGCATGGCGAGCTGGGCACAGAGGACTGAGTCAGAGTCATATGGTAGTAGTTGTACACTATACCTTTAACAAAAAATACGTATACACAAGCAAAACTGCACCATCATCAAGGTGGCATTTCCACTTAAGTAAAAGAACGTGATTTTTAATTTACTTAAAATATTAAAGTTCTTTTATTTCTCTTTGTTTTTTTTTTCTCTCTGTTCCTTTCAGTGGACCAGTGCTACTTTATGTTTGTTGTTAAAATTATTGTGGTGTTTTAAAGATTGCAGATTATTCTACTGAAAACACTGCCCATCATACAATATATCAGAAATATCAAATGTCACTGGCTCACACTTGTTGTTGTGATGTCACCTCCAAACCAAAAGTGTAAAAACAGTCATGCATTTAAATCATTGTACTCGATGGCAGAGAAGAAAACATTCTGGCTGCAATGTGCCATTAAACACATCACCTGAAGTAGGCACCAATGCTAAAACATTAATCAGTGTATAAGCCAAGTTTTGCTTTTGACATAGTTTCAATACAGCCAGGGCTCCACAGTGTGAGCATTTCACTGCATTTGCCAGTTAAATCATCATGAAAACTAAATAAGTTTCTATTTTTGATTTCAGTATGTTTGACCCAAGTTTAATTACAATCAGATGCAAACTTGCTAAGATATTAATTCATTGGAACATTGGACAACGATCATCTTAACTATTAGAGTTAGAATCTTTATTTGTCATCATTAAGCACTTAATTAACTATTAAATTCATCCCCCTGGTGCAAGCAGTCGATGCCCACAGGCGGTGTCAAGGGAGGTCGGACTTTGTGTCTCACTTAAGGAAATACCAGGTGTGTGGGCTTGGATTTGATCCTGCGGACTGTATCCCAACCTGATGTACCATGTGTTGACTGACATTTGTGGTTTAGAAGTTGCAAAACTTTAAAATGTATTTCTAATGTCTGATTGATGCACATTAGGAATGTGGCCTAATGATGTAGAAACTGTTAAGAACAGTGAGATACAGCATCACACACACAACTTTGTTACTTTATGATATTTGACTGGAAATTATTAAAGCTTATAGCAACAAAGAAAACCCACTTGGAGCCAAGCTAAAGCGTTAAGTTGAGTGTGTGCAGTGGATGTAAGTTCCAACAGAGACACTTGCACATCACTTAATCCTCCCCTCATGACATGATGGACCTTGTATATGGTTTCTCTAAATTTGTTGTGTTTGCATAAGATATCATATTTTCACTTTAGTTGTTTCCGACTCAGGTCTTATATATTTCAGGACAAATTAACTATACAGTGTTTATAAAATCTTAGCAACCCAAATGTCTCGTCAGCATAATAAAATAACATGCACTTAGTGATTTACATGCCTTGACTTTAAACTATGACTCCTCACATCTGGAGGAGGAGTGACCTTTCTTGCGTCCCCTAAAGTGAGGGAGTACATTTCCAGTAAGTTTTCCTTATTGGTCACTTGGTGAGAAATTCTTTCTATTAAAACCAGCCATGCCCAGAGCACCTGGTGGCACCAAGTGTTCAAAAAACATGACACACAATCAGGGCATCCTAGGTCCAGCTAGGGGCCTTTGTTGCATGTCATATCCCATAGACATAAACATAGACATCTCATTGGCAGAAGTATCCAGTGTGATGGGGCGGCAGTTTGTTTTAGGTTAAAAGCTCTGCAGTAGCTCCATATGAAGCATCTCAGTCTGAGAACACTGTGAAGAGTCTTCTGGCTGGTGCATTCATCCTCACTGTTGCAGGGAAGAAGTTCTTCATCATGCCCTTTTTAAGATCTGTAGAATATGTCAGTCTCAATGAGTCAACCCCTCCCCAAGTCATATTAATTATCATGTTCCTAGAAGCACAGGCCGAGGTGGAGGAGTAGCAGCAATTTTTCACTCAAGCTTACGAATAATTCCTAGACCTAAACATAGTTTTAACTCATTTGAGAGCTTTACTCTTAGCCTTTCACACCCAAACTGGAAAACTCAAAACCACTATTATTTGTTATCGTGTACCGTCCTCTAGTCCCTTATTCAGAGTTTTTGATTGAAATATCTGATATTATATCTGATTTAGTGCTTAGTATAGATAAAGTCATTGTAGTGGGTGACTTTAACATTCATGTAGATGCTGACAGTAATAGCCTCAGCACTTCATTTTATTCATTATTACATTCAATTGGTTTTTCCCAAAATGTAAATAAACCCACTCACTGTTTTAGTAAGACCTTGTTCTTACGTATGGAATTGAAGCGGATAATTTAACAATATTTAACAATATTTCCTCACAACTCTTCTTTCTGACAATTTTCTAATAACATTTGAATTTACAATAACGGAATATACAGCAGTTAGGGAAAAAGTCCACTATAGCAGATGCTTTTAGATGCATTTAGCCTGGAAAAATAGTTTAAGGTTGCTGTAATTAAACCACTACTTAAAAAACCCTGTCTTGACCCAGGTGTTTTAGCCAATTACAGACCAATATCCAATCTCCCCTTTATTTCTAAAATCCTTGAAAAACTAGTTGCAAAACAATTATGTGATCACCTTTATAGGAATAATTTGTATGAAGACTTTCAGTCAGGATTTAGAGTTCATCATAGTACAGAAACAGCACTGGTAAAAGTCACCAACGATCTTCTCATGGCGTCAGATAATGGACTCATCTCTATACTTGTTCTGTTAGATCTTAGTGCTGCATTTGATACCATTGATCACAAAATTTTATTACAGAGACAGGAACATGAAATTGGGATTAAAGGAACTGCACTAGGTTGGTTTAAATCTTATCTATCTGATAGATTTAAATTTGTTCATGTTAATGATGAATCCTCCATGCACACAAAGGTTAGCTGTGGAGTTCCACAAGGCTCTGTGTTAGGACTCTTACTTTTTATGTCTCCTTTAGGCAACATTATTAGAAAACACTCCATAAATTTCCACTGTTATGCTGATGATACCCAGGTATATCTATCTATGGAACCAGATGAAAAAAATCAGTTAATCAAGCTTCAAGCATGCCTACAGGACATAAAGGCCTGGATGTCCCATCATTTTTTACTTCTAAACTCAGACAAAACTGAAGTCATAGTATTTGGGCCCAAAAATCTCAGAAATATGATGTCTAACCATATTGTTACTCTAGATGGAATAAGTCTGGCCTCCAGTACTACTGCAAGGAACCTTTGAGTTATTTTTGACCAGGATTTGTCCTTTACCTCACATATAAAACAAATCTCTAGAACAGCCTTCTTCCACCTATGGAACATTGCCAAAACTAGGAGCATCCTGTCTCAAAGTGATGCCGAAAAACTAATCCATGCATTTGTTACTTCTAGGTTGGACAACTATAATTCCCTACTTTCAGGATGCCCCACTAACTCCCTAAAGAGCCTGCAATTAATCCAAAATGCTGCAGCAACAGTGCTGACTAGAATTAGCAAGAGAGATCAAATTTCACCTTCACTAGCTTCTCTCCATTGGCTTCCCATAAAATCTAGAATTGAATTTAAAACCCTCCTTCTTACATATAAAGCTCTGAACGGTCAGACTCCATCATATATACAAGACCTCATAGTTCCTTATCATCCCAGTAGACAACTTCAATCTCAGAATGCAGGCCTACTTGTGGTTCCCAGAATTTCCAAAGTTAGAATGGGAGGCAGAGCATTTAGCTATCAAGCTCCTCTCCTGTGGAAACAGCTCCCAGTTCAGATTCCGAAAGCAGACACCCTCTCTACTTTTATGTCTAGGCTCAAAACCTTCCTCTTTAAGACTGCGGGGGGACCCTCCCTCCTCGTGTCACTCTCTCCTCTCCCCTCACTTCAACTGTACTTCAACTTCTACTGTATGAGATTAACTCTGTGTGTTTTCTCCCGTAGTTGTCTTTCTCCTTCTCTGTCTCTCTCTCTCGCTGTCCCTCTTTGCAGGTGTCCCCGGGCTTTGAAGCTGTGTGTTTTCTGGTGTGCAGCTACCCGTCCTACCAACCTGCCTGATGTTTTGTTGTTGTTGCTCTTTTTCTTTTCTCTCTTCACTTTCCACTCACCTCAACCGATCAAGGCAGATGGCCGTCCACCCTGAGCCTGGTTCTGCTGGAGGTTTCTTCCGTTAAAGGGAGTTTTTCCTCTCCACTGTTGCCTATGGCTTGCTCAAGGGGCAATTGTTGGGTTCTCTCTATACATCTTTATAGTCTTGACTTTATTCAGTAAAGCGCCCTGAGATGACTTTGTTGTCAAATAAAGTTAAGTTGAATTGAATTGAAAAGCTTCTCATGCTGCTCTTGTTCAGTATCCTTAGTGTCAAGATTGGACTAGAATTTGACTTTTCTCAAATTTCCCTGAGCCTTCTGCACATGCAGAACTTTTGTGCCCTCACAATGGTTGCAGCAGGTTGCAGCTTTTACTGTTACCATGTCTACTTTAAGACTAAGACTTGCAAGTTAACCAGTTCTACTCATGCATCCTCTAACTGGGTCTAGTCTGGTCTACAGGCAGACATATGCAGCTTTAGTTAACTGTCTTCACTCTTCCAACTGATTTCCTTTTTCATCAGCCTGGTCCATACTGTTTGCCCCCCTTTTCTCTTTTTGAGTTCCTACTTGCTGGGCCTCTATGTTTAGTCTCTTCCGGAATTTTTGCACTGTTCTGTTTAGTATTCTGTCCATCGTGGCAACTAGGTGTAGTTAAAATGCTCTATGAGAACGAGATGTGCACCAGTGTAGTAAATCACATTTCCATTTGAATCATTTTGGATTGTGAGGTCACAACCCTTCTAAAGATTTAGATTCGATGACTTTTTCTGAGGATATATTGACTTAAAATAAGTAGCAAGTCACAAATACATTGATACCTATTAAGTGTGTATCTAAAACGATTCAACATGTTTTTCTGTTGCAGTGGAAGGAAAGTAACAAAAAATGAGAAATATGTACTAAAAAGTTGCAACCTAACATATGAGTGTTATATGACTAATGTGGAAGAGTAAATCTGCCTAATGTGTTCATTCATACTTTGTATTCGATTGTTTCACAAGAGGTCTGTGAATTTTGTCTCCATTGCTTACATAAAAAGCAAGTGCCCAGCATTAGCAGGAAGAATACTCACAGCAAACAGAATCAGTATCATTGTTCATAAGGGGACTTGGCTGATCTTAACACTATCATGCTCACATGATAGTCTAATACTGTAGATAATAGATGCCAATGCCTTTTGATTGCTAAACATCAGCAAAGCTAATTTCCCCATAACAGCTTCCCCTTTTACAATCATGGTTATGTGAGGCAACTTATTAATATAAGAAGCTGTGAAAAAATTTGGTTTCTTTTTCTGCTGCCCTCGCTGTCAGTGAGCCAGTTTTCCAGAAAAATAATGTTGTCTTCTGTCAGCCTCTCCATACCTCCTGTCCGAGGTCCTAGTGTTAGTGTGCCAGCCTGGCTAGGCCATAAATAAATGATGAAATGTGAAATGAATAAAAACATGAATGACTGTGGCGGTGACACTGTGTGACAGCCCAGAGATGGGAATTAGGAAGCAAAGCGGCGGTAAAGCTGGGTTATTGGGCAGGGGCCCCGCTAACGAGCCGTGAGATTGAGTTTGGCACGTCGAAGAACAGGTGCTCGTTTATTTTCCCAAATAAAAGGATGGCGCCAAAACTCGCCTGTCCAAAATAACATAACAATGTAAAGCCTTCAACTGTTAGGTGTGTGATTACAGAGCAACCTAATTAAAACAAATTTTTCCTCAGCAGTGTTTGTGTTTGTATCTCAGGCTGATGCATCTCGATGCCATCTTTGACTCTATTCAGATTCTTTTGGGCGCCTTCCGGCGCTGTACCGGCATTTTGCCGGGCGCAGGTGTGGCAGCGCGGGCAATAACAAGCGCTGAGTAATTACCACAGCTATATCCATAACCACCCTAAACCCCCAAAGTGTGCTCAGGATACCCCTCTACCACCACCTCCCTTCATCGGCTCTATTTGCAATTGCTTTGTCTCCAGCTAACTGCCTCTGCCCAGTTTCTGGCAAAGGAAGAAAAAAAAAGGCCAGCTGGGCCTCTTGGGATGCTCTAATGTCTGCGTTAATTGTGAGTTATGGGGATACATGGCGAGAGTGCAGGGGTCAGCCCCGTCAGCAATCGTACTCTTCACTTGGAATTTGCCATAACGTTTCCTGTTTATCCTCTATCAGTGGGGAAGAATGCAAGGATAGTAGTCTTAGCACAGCAATCTTTTTCTCACACAAACACCCAACTCTACTCCCTTTATTTTTGTCCTCATCCGAAGCCTTCATAGAGGGTTATGTCACCCTGTTGGTTAGAATATGAGCTGGAGTGGACCAACATTTGACAACGAGTCCTTTTATTTCAGTAGCTTTGGGAAATAAAAGATTTTATACTTATGAACAGGGCTATACAGTGATGTTATTCATTTAATGAGAAAAACCAAACTCTCTGCCTCAGAGATGGAGTGAGAGTAATAACAATTCTCATGATGGGCCATTTTTCTCTCTGAGTCATTGCACAGCCTGAACCCAGTGTCGATGTCCCAATGTCTCATTAGTGCCTCAGTACAGAGCCAGATTAGTTAAAACAGACGGTGTCAGACCAAGCAGAGAGCCAACGTACCTGTCACAGAAATCAGGTTGAAAGCCAGTTAAAAAGACAGTAAGTAATAATAAGGGAATATCCCCTTTTAAAATCAAATCTATGCAAAGAGATGATAGATCATATTGGAGCTGGTCCTGAAAAATATATTGCTGTAATAATTTTTTGGCAATTTAGAATTACATTTTGAGTGACATTATTTCACACTGCAATATCTGTTACTTACATTGAACAAAAAGACACATTTAATCACATAAAATACAATGTAAAAAAACAAATTGTGTAAAAAAAAAAATCTTAAAAGTAGTAAAAGGAAGCAGTAAATAAAAAACATTTTGCAAGCAATCTTTTAGAATTGGTTGAACTTGCTATTTTGAACAAGAAAAATGTCAAAATAATAACCAAAATTGTAGCGCATGCAGCTCATGTAAATGCAAAGAAATTAGTCAAAACTATTTTATTAACGTAATTGGAAAGATTTTAGAAAAAGAGGGAAAAGAAAGACTTGGGGGTCCACCCCCACCTTAAAAATTACAATTTAAATGTGAAATTGATTTAAAACCAGTTAAGAAAATACTTGTTTAATTTTTACAGCAGAGCCATTAACACGTGTGCCAACTCACATAATTTATCATTTTCCAAATTGACACTGCTGACGTGTCTCTCGGTCTCTGTCAAATACATTGAAAGCCTTTGAAAGCTTTGTCTTTCCCATCACTAAATTACAATTACAAGTGTATCAATCCTGATCACATTTTATACTGCTAATACTGCAACAGAAGTTGTCAGAATTTGACGTTTTCAGTGGAAATCCAGTAGTTTTGTTCTCTGGAACCCACCAAAGGACAATTTTACTTATTCTGTAAGGACAATTTTACGATTCCTTCAGGACACTTCAGTGATATAGTGATTATTTCTGAAGTTCAGGAGTGGGACCAGACCTCAAACACTCTCCTTCGGGTCTATTGTCTATAAACACCGCCCTGCTGTGATCGTCAGAACGTCACAATCATCAGAATCTTCGTATCAGATTTGAGTGTATGTGGTCCTTGCTCACGAAAGTTGCAATGTGTAAATCAACTGTGACCATTCTAATGCCTTGATGCTTAAGCAGAAAACCTGAGCTCTAGCAGTGAAATGATTTATGATATTATTCATAATATGCTCCTACTAATGGAAGTAATGACAATTTATGTTGCCCACTGCATGACATAACAAATACTTCTATGGGGGAATTATGGCCACTTGATGAAGGTACAGTAAATATTCAGTTGGGTTTTAGCCTCGGTTTGGTTCCCACCAACAGACGTATGACATACATACAGTACTAGGAAGAAAACTGAAACAATGAGGTAGTAGAGTACATTTAGTCAAGTTGCATCAAACTCTGGTTAATTTTCCAGCTTGGATAGATTTGCGCAAGTCTGAACAGCGCAATCACACTCAAGTATGGACTAAACAACTACACTGAGACCTGGATGTGACCTGGGTCTGGTCCTAAACAAACTCTTGAGCAGTTTGATTGTGGTGTCCCAAGACAGCATATTATTGCTAAAAGGCTTGTTGGCAGCGCATCGTTCTTAAAGTGTGAAGTATTGTTAGGTCTCTCCAAAGGGAACTAAGCTTTCTTGTGGAAACGTTTTGTTTGGTACATCCACCCGTCCATCCATTATCTTAGCCGTTTACAGTGCATCTGGAAAGTATTCACAATGCTTAACTCCCCCAAAAAGCCTGCAATTAATCCAAACTGCTGCAGCAAGAGTGCTGACTTGAATTAGCAAGAGAGATCATATTTCACCTTCACTAGCTTCTCTCCATTGGCTTCCCATTAAATTTAGAATAGAATTTAAAACCCTGCTTCTTACATATACAGCTTTAAATGGTCAAGCTTCTAAGCGTTCATATATAAAAGACCTCACAGTTTCATATCATCCCAGTAGACACTTCGATCTCAGAATGCAGGTCTACTTGTGGTTCCCAGAATTTCCAAAGGTAGAATGGGAGGCAGAGCCTTTAGTTTTCAAGCTCCTCTGCTGTGGAACCAGCTCCCAGTTCAGATTTGGGTATCAGACGACCTCTTTATTATTAAGTATAGGCTTAAAAGCTTCATCTTTGATAAAGCTTATAGATAGTTACAGTCATGCTGCTATAGGCTTAGACTGCTGGGGACCCACCCCAATGCACTGAGCCCCTTTCCTCCTCTTGTCCCACTCTCCTCTCCTCTCACCCCACAATTGTTGTTCGTTGTGTGTTCTTTCTCCCTTTACAATTTTATTACAAATAAAAAACAAAAAAGCTCTGGTGAATCCTGTTTCCACTGATCATCCTTAAAATATTTCTCCAACTTGATTGGAGTCCACCTGCGGTAAATCCAGTTGATTGGACATGATTTGGAAAAGCATACACCTGTCAATATAAGGTCCCTCAGTTAACAGTACATGCCAGAGCACAAACCAAGCCATGAAGTCCAAGGAATTGTCAGTGTTTACTTTGTTGTACCTTTCCCTGATCCATTTAAATAATGAGTGAACTTGACCAATTCCAATGCATTTTGTGTTTGTCAGTGTGTGAAAGGAAACTAAAGCAAGGACAGAGCAAAACCAAAAGAGATCAAGTTTACAGATTTGTCTATTGAATTAAAAAAAAACTATTAGTTTGAAAATACCCTCAAATACTGCATAGAGTTTCGGTAAATTGCAGAATGGCTCTGTATTGCAATGGTTTCTGTACACAACACTACAAGCCACACCAGTTACATAATACAAATTGCCATTTGGCTCGAGGTAATAGGGTCAAATGATTTTAAATTCCAGTAAATACAAATGCAGGACTTAAGCAAATTATTGAGAAAGAATTCTACAGCCAACAGAAGTCAAACGAACTGAGGGAAAACAGAAAATTAAAATTCATGGCAGTGAGCGGACTGAAGTGACAGCAGCCCCGGGAGGACAATGCGTTACCATCCAGGCCTTTGCCTCCGGAGCAGAGGAATGCGGTAGCATTACTTTAACAGCTGTACAAACACAGCTAATGCCTGCTACTGCTGTTTCCCTTCTCTGCCTGCAATGCAATCTTTGCACATAGTCACTGTGACTGTACCTAGAGGCTCCTAGGAGCAAACCAGGATACACCTCAGAAATTATACCCTCCCTCAGCTCCCACCAAATGGCATTTGGTGATAATATGGGCCTAAATCTGAGAGGGTTTATCCGGAGGGAGCGGCTTGTTGTGTACTTTGTAACTCTAGCAGTCCATTGTTCTCTTTACTCATTCATAATGTCCCAATTATTTAGATTCTTCAAAGATAGTAAAGTGACATCTTCTAACGTCCCAAGAAACAACTGGGGAAATTTTGATTCAACTCTCCTTATTCGTCCGCCAGTTGCCCACATAACATTAGCCAGCTTGACCAGTTACTTGCCCTTACACACCCCTGTGATGTTGACAGTATTAATATATTGATAACATATCATTACGTGAATTTTCAGTTTCTGCTGTGCACAAGACGCTGCATCAGTGGCCCTGTCATCCTTAACAAGATAAGCAGTTGAGATAAAGAATTAATGGATAAAAGATATTTAAATGTTAACAATTAAATATATAGTCAATAAATATAGTCAGCACATTGTGAAAAAGGATGTGGTTTGATGTTTTTAATTACACTGATCAATAGAATAAGTGAAGTGGATTCTCGGTATTTTCAGTGACCAGCAGAACAGAATTTGCACAGACAGAGTATGTATGTTAACCAGACAGGGACGCTGAAGCAGTCATGAATAATACACAAAGGACATCAGACACAGTAGTGCACACACATCAGAGCTGTCCTCCACACACTCCTCCACCACCACCACCTCTTTCCTGTCCTGTTTTCTATTAATAATGCATTAAAAAGCAGGAAGAGCTTTTTCACTTGGACTTTGTGTGGTTCTTCTTAGGCAAATTAATTTTTCTTCTGTTTCAATGATGGGTCTAAGAAAAGCAATTTTTTATTTATTTATTTTTTACCACTATTATTGTCCCTTTAGTGTATTCAGCATCCTGAAAATAAGCCACAGTATCCAAAAGACACTGCTCTATATTTCACATATAAATTGGAGGAGGCAGATTCAGAAGAAGGACTATCAAACTAATGGTGGCAGATGATTGGTAAGTGGGCATAGTAGTGGTTCTTTCTCCACTAATTTGTGTATGTGTGTGACATTGCTAAAGGCCCACAACCTGAGAGAAATGCCCACACAGCCATACTGTACTGTAAGTGTAATGATCAGCAAACTGTCAGTTGTTCACTCTCAAAGAAGTAAATACTTTCTCAGTTTGTTTACTGCACCAGATGCATTACCAACTAGTACGAAAAAGTCCTTTGTCGTGCAAAGACTTTTTCAGCTAAATTGCACCATTTTGTTTCCCGAGCAAAGTGTTGACGCAAAGAAAAACGCAACTCCACCACAAATACAATATGTGCACAGCACCTAGAGACAAATAAAACCACGCTTTTTCATGAACGAAACAGGAGTCTAATGAAGAGGCTCAGACAGAGCATCGCTGAACCTCTCTGACCCCCACATGAAAACAGAAGCAGTCGGCAGAATGCCTACAAAGCGTCGCCCCGCTCTCTTTGAAGTGACATGGAAAACTTGCCATCTGGCGTGATCATCACATTTTCACTTTGACAAAACCTCAAATTCTCACACTTATACCATTGGGCTGAAGCAGCTCTGCTCTGCCTCTCGTCTCCTCCATATTGCCTCGCTCCAACCCAACACAGACTATACAATTGTGTGTCTTAGCTTTTTTTAATTTGGGGGGGTGGCATTTAAAAATACTATATATTATGGAACAATATTGGTGCTGCAAAATAAAACAAACCAAATGTTTAGACTTGTTTTTTCTTTATTACCATTTGTAAAAACTCTTAAGATCAGGCTTTTTTTTTTTATTTTAATGAGATTTGTTCAGATATTGTCAGAATGTTAGCAGTTGTCTAACTTTAAAAGACAGCTGGTAGCCAGACTTTCTGACACAGATCATCAGAAATTCTGACCCTACTGAAACTGAACAAATACGTGCAGTTTTTAAAAAGGTCATACTGTATTTTTGTTCTGGGGCTCTACTGAAATGATTGTGGACATTTTCCAAATACTGCTCATTTTTCATCTTACAGACATTTATACAGTAAATTCTACTTTGTTAAAGTGTGAAATGGTTTCTATAGGGCCTTCCTCATTCCTTCATATTGTTCACTGAATACACAGATGAGCCATAACATTTTGACCACCCCACTTGTAGTGAGTAGGTCAAACCTTTGCTACCAAAACGGTGCTGACTTGTCGAGGCACCACCAGGCCTCTGAAGGCCTTCGGTGCACGGTTGGGTTACCGTCCCGTAAGTTTTAAGATGGAGCCTCCATGGGTCAGACTTTTTTTTACCAGCACATCCCATAGATTCTCAATTAAACTGACATCTGGACACTCACTGTTGTGTTCCTCAAACCGTTCTGGATCCACTTTTGTGGTGTGGCACGGTGCACTACCTTGCTGAATGAGAGTAATATCAGATATTTTCCATGCAATGTGTGGTTGGTCAGCAACGATGTTTACTGGCAAGAAAGCTTGGGAAGCACCTGCAAACATGCATTTTTTTTTTTTTTTTTGTTGGTTTTATTCAATCAAACTGTTGTAAATTGTGCACAAAGCACAGAATAATGGTCAAATTAAATGTTCATGTTAAACAATAAATTCATCCAAAAAATTGCCATTTGAGGCAGATCTGTGGCATTTTTTGCGGATATTCAGGTACGACTTTCGTTCCTAGGCCTTTGCAGAACTTCCCAGAGGACTGCTGTGCTCGTTGGGTAGTGTTCCTGAAGTCTTTAGTCCAGCTTCTCCAACACTAGCTCGATGTTGTTCCGATCTGGTGATTGAGCTAAAAGAAAATGTGATTTATCAGACCAGACCACCTTCTTCCATTGCTTCATGGTCCAGTTCTGATGCACATCTGCCCATTGTAGGCAGTTTTGGGGGTGGACACAGTTCCAGCGTGAACATCCTGAATGGTCTGCAGTTATGTGGCCCCGTATGCAACAAACTGTAATGCTCTGTGTTGTAATACCTGTCACTCAGTACTAGCATGAATTGTGTTAGCAATTTAATAGCATTTTGAATGGAACACACTAGTTTTCCCTCCTTGGAACACTTTTGTGGGTCCTGACCATTGAAGCCTGTGAATATGACACAAGAGATTGGGATTCGAAATTGCTCTGACCATCATGATTTGGCCTATATTTTCTGCTTCACTGACACTTTTGCCACTGGTCAAAAAAAGTAGTTTAGACTGTGACCAGAATGTGTGAAGCAGAACTGTCCAACAGAAATAGCCGCCCATATGTTTTCTCTGCCCCAATTTATAGGATAAATTTCTTTTTGTGTGTGATATCACACGTGAATGCATCTAAACATGGTTTGGAACAGTGCTAAAATAATCAGTAGTGTTAAATATGCGGAGTGAAATCCATCTTACACTGTTAGTGTAGGTGCAACTATCACCACCACGCTGTCCAACCAACCTGGTAACACACAAGCATGAGCCACATCTGCATCGCCTCAACCTGGCAACACAGAGGTTTGCTCCTCACTTCATGCTCTATAAATTATTCAGGTCGGATGGTGATGACAAACCCATCAAATCTCCTTCCTTGACAGTGTTGCTTGATGTTGAGTGGCCAGCAGCAGAGTGGAACTCTCTGCAGCCATAAGTTGTTTATTTCACCCAATTATAATTCAACCTTGTAACCTTGTACACTGATCACCTGTAAATGTAAGAACAGGGGGGAAAGATAAGGAGTTCAGTGCATTCATGAAAACATGCAGAGAAAGAAGTGTGTAATAGGTTCTAGAAAACAGAGCATTGTTGGTGAAGGATGAGAATAATGACACAGGGAAAGATGGCTGAAACAAGTCAGCAGCTTTACTAGACAGACACCTTTTCTTGACTTAATTTGACAGATTTTGACAGAAATAAAGCTCCACCTCACCTCACTATTACACCTGTGACTTTACAATAGAACACATAAAGGAAATGAAGGAAGTGCTCACAGCTGGAGAAAATGAAAAATATAAAGTTGATGAAATATTACACACTTACATGCATCACACTTTCCAGTATTTTTTAAAACTACCACCAGCTAATGGATTAATGGATCAGTAATAATAATTGAAGAATAATTTCCATTTATAAAATTATGAAATCACTGGATGTTTAAGAAGAATTTAATTTTACACATAGAATAAAGAAAATGTATTTGAACCTCTCAACTACTTGGAGTCAGTATGTATCACAAAGAAAAAAATTGGTGGCTTATACAGATAACTTTGAGTTTAGCTTGGGTTTTCTAGGATCAGCAAGTTGCCTCACTTTTAATCGGACAATGACCAGTGTTAGATCCTCATTCCCACAGGATGCTGACATGGAACAAAAAGAGACAAGAGTTTTATAGTAAAGTGACTAATAAAGCCTGATAGATATTTTATCACTAAATAACTGTAAAATTATGATTAACGCTGACCAAGTTTTTTATCACTGCAATTTAAGATGATTAGTCTTTTAGAAGAAAAAGAATCCACGTCCTGTTCCACATAATTAAAAATGACTATACCAGTTAGACTGGCTTTAGGTTTAACTCATCCTTTCTTTCCCCTCCTCTTCACTCTGGCAGGAGAAAGAGATGAACAATTAATGTATTTTTATTTCTTTGTAATTTTAGGAATGGATCATATAGGCTATTCAAAACAGATACTTTGTTAGACAAAAGAGAAAAAATATTCTTAACAAGACTGTTATTATATTTTTGTCATTTTAAAATGTGAATATTGGAAATGGTCTCCAAAAATAAATAACTGTGTCTCTGAACAGAACAGTGCTACTGGAAAAATGATGTGTGAACTGATTGACCCAAAGGTTGAATTGTCCTGAAAGAACATCCAGTGTTTTTCCTAATGCTGATGTATAGATCAGGAAGACTATAGGGCTCCTTTGCTGCCTCTTAATATTAGAAATTTTACTCCGAAATCGTGGTACAGTACAGTAAGAATCAATTTCTGTCTCCCAAGGTACATTTTACACTAACGTACCCCTTGGATCTCGAGATAAGTACGTGTACATTTCAGGTACAATTCCAATCTGTTTATTGTGGATATGAAAATTTGTTTATAGACTTATTAAGGTTCAAGGTGCTAAGAAATAAGTACAGCTATTACTACAAGGGTACAAATAAGTACCCAGTCTAAAATGTGGGCTTCTTGAGGGTACAGCCACCTAAAGGTTCCCTAAACCCTAAAGGTTCATTAATATCACAAATTTTCTTATTAAAAAACATACTGCACATCAGGATGAATGTAAAACAAAGATGAAATAAAAGAAAAAAATCTTGACTAAATGTCTATCACTAATCTGTATTTGGACTAGTATTTGTGTGTTTGCTGTACGGCAGATGCTCCTTGCCAAGCTAATCAAACAGCTGACTGGATATTTTGCTGTACCCTGATGTGATGTGATGGATATTTCTTCTCTTCTTGTCATAACTTGACTCATCATTTGCCTTTAAAGTTACACCGTGTAGAGACTGATACTAATGCTCTGCTCGGTCTGTGCATGTGGTGTGTTCAGGGACACTACAATCAGTTTTGTTGTAAAATGACTGCGCATGAGATGTTCATGGACATTGCAATGTGTAGGTCATATAACAGCTCACAGACAATGATGGTGAACTGCTGGAAGTAGTAGATTTAGCCAGAAGATGCTAAGCTTGGTAGACGTTGGACCTTAAAAGAAAGATGGTTAGGGTGAAGTAAAGCCACCAGACAAGGCAATAAGTCCCAGAAACAGCCCTTCCATCTACTTTAGGAATTCCAACATAATGTCAAGTTTCTGTGATCTTTGTCTGCAGGCAACCCCCTCTCTATTATTTACTTCTCCAGTTTTTTCATGATTTTGATCTCTGTCCAACAGCACCTTGTTTATGTCCCTGCTGCCATATTTTACCACACAGGCTGCCAGACGTTCATTTAGCATTTTGCAATGCGTGTGAATGTGCTCTTCATATTTTATTGATTTTATATTTGCCTTCCGGGTGTCATTGGACTCTTATTGTCTGTGGCCATTTTCCAATAGATATTACCAGGAGGAGTTTGGGAGCCAGTTAGGAAATAAAAACTTTATAACAAGTGATAATTACATGTGTGTGTGTGCATTGTATTGTGTAAAGATTTCTCAAAATCCTTGGTGAATGTGCATATTTGAAATGTTGCCGAACATGTGGCTGTATGCGTGTCAGTGTGTGTGTCACGTACGCCGCTGGTCACAGGTGAGTGTCATGTGTGATGATCATTATTGCCATACACCTGCTCCGCTCCCGCAATTAACTTTGCAGATGCAAATGAGCCTTATTGCATCACCGAGGCCTAGCCTCCTCCCCAACAGACTTGACGATGTTCATCTGCTGGATCTAATTAAGGTAATGAGAGAGGGAGGGAGAGATGGAAGGATGGATGGTGGAGCAAAAGAGGGAGATGGAGGGGGAGTGGGAGAAAGATGGAAGGTGGAATCAGGGAAAAGGGAATGAAGAAATTGGCACAAGAATAGAAAAGGAAATGAAATAGGAGACAGATCTGGAGGTTTATCTTTACGGGTGTGTGTGTGCATATCTTTCCAAGGTTCTGTAGTCAAGTTGTATCTTTCAACCATCACTGTGAGGACAGTTGAAGAATAAAGGGGC
This sequence comes from Channa argus, assembly GCF_033026475.1. Taxonomy (NCBI): domain Eukaryota; kingdom Metazoa; phylum Chordata; class Actinopteri; order Anabantiformes; family Channidae; genus Channa; species Channa argus. The sequence continues at coordinate 48,056,982 of NC_090197.1, forward strand.
TGTTTGAGGTTCAAGACATCAATGTAGCGTTAATGTTGAGTAAGGGCCGGGTGAGAAATGGAATTGTAATTCTTTAGCTTAGAATTAGGGACGCAGGAACACAACATGTAGTTGAATATCCTCAAGCAATAGCAAAACCTGTGTGTGTGTGTGTGTGTGTGTGTGTGTGTGTGTGTATGTGTGTGTGAATTGATGAAGTGTCAGAAGAAAGGAAGGGAAGAGAGAGGAGGGGAGGAGACAGCAGGTGTTCTGACAAGGACAACAGCCATCTCTCTCTCGCACACGTACACACGCACACACACACTTAGCAACTCAAACCCATGCACATAAAAGTGAATAGCACAAAATTATAAATAAAAACAGATGCATACAAACATTGTAGCCACACATACAGAAACATGTATATGTAGCTTCCCTGATTTCTACACATTCACACATGCACATACAGTAACACAATGTTCTGGCTATGACTGTTCACAAACAAGTAGTGGTTTTACATGTGACTATCTCACTCTGTAAACACCGTTTTTTTTTCTTACTTATCATGCACCTTTAAGGCCAATTCAGAGCTTTCACACAGAGAAATACCTCAACATGCTGAGCGATAGAAAAGCAACTTCAATACATATTTAGACATTTATTTCTGTATTTAGTAGCAGGCACTGCCACCCCAGAAGCCTGCAGCAGGTCATGATGCTGAGGAAGCTTTTTTTCCTTACATTTGGCTCGTTGATTTATTTTTGATGCCATGTTTCCCACTATCACAGTGCAACTTACTCAGCATGATTCTGTTGGAAACTTAAGGCACAGTCAAATTTAGAACAGCTGAACAATGAGTGCTAGTGGATTTACTTCAAGTCTCTAATATGTTAATCATATCCACATTATCTGAGCATGTGCTATAATGGAAGACATAAAATTTTAGCTTTTGAAATCTGTACAAATGATTTCACAGCAATGATGATGATCGGTGCAACAATTTCAGATCCAGTAATACTGTGAAAACGTATAATATTCACGGTCTTTTTACATTTCAGAACTTCTCGGCTTCAAGCATGTGGAACCCATTGTATTTAAAATAAACAAAGCACTTGTCATCAACTTTGTATAACAGGCAGCGAGAGAGAGAGAGAGAGACAGGAGGATGGAGCTACTGAGGTGGATTCAATCCAGCGACCTCGTGTTCTAAACCTCTATTCCACATAACTAGGATATTCACTGGAAATGTGGCAGTGACGTAGTTGGTTGAGTGGCCGGCCACTGACTATAGGGTCGGAGGTTTGCGCCCAGCAGTTCCCAATCACATGTTGAAGTCACTGAACCCCCAATAGCCCATTTCCCCACCCCCAGCCGCGCATTGCCGGTTCCAAGCCCGTGAGAAATAGAGGAGGGTTACGTCAGGAAGGGCATCCAGCGTAAAAACTGTGCCAAATCAACATGCAGACAAATGATGGGCCATGGCGACACTGAACGTACGGGATAAGCTGAAAAGAATTTTTAATGGAAATGATGTAGATGCAGTAATTAGTAACTGTTTGTGAAACTTAGTGATTGTGAGTTATTATGTGTGCACATCTAAAATGCTGTTTAAAATCCAGGGTTACATGGCAAAGAAATCAACGTTTTCCAGAATGCAATGATTTGCAAATCAAAATGCTAAATAGTAAAAAAAACATAAACTTAGACAAGACAAGTACTAAATGGTCATGATCTTCAAGATCCCAGGCGCCACAGCATTAAAAACAGACACGATTCTCAAATGGAAATCACAGCATGGACTCAGAGACACCTCACAGCTCCTCTCTGCAACCACGAATACAATTATAACTTTACCATGCAAAGAAACGTTCATATATACACAATCCAAAAACACAGCCACCTTAAGCCTGAGCTGATTTAAACTTGACTGAGGTAATGTAGAAATCTTTTTAGGCTGCATTAGTGCACATGATATAGTTAACTCATACATTTATGAAGGCTCCAGAAATGCTGAACAAAATATGTGGCTCCGTCGTCAAAGGGTCCAGGTGATAAACTGTCCTGCAGGTCATAACTATCTAACTTTGAAAACACAATAAAGTGAAAAATATGATAAGTGAAATATGACAGACTTACAGTGGTAAACATGTCCCTGTCCCTGCATCAGAAAAGTCATTTTTTAGGTTTATATGTTGTGTTTTTACAAGTCTTAATTTCAAATGGGCTTAAAATGATTTCCAAATCATTGCCATCTTTTTTATTCCCTTTTACACAATGTCCAAACGTTTACTGTGGTCATACTATATTAATGTGAACAATCAGTGTTTCATGGACTGTCCCAGCTCCTCTCTCCAAACTGAACTTACAAAAGGGAGACGTTTGCACCTTAAACATTTGCGAGCTACTCAGGTAATATTTTTTAAAACAACCACACATAAATGTTAGCCCTGTACCTTCACCTTCTACCTTCACTTACTCTAAATAAAGTCCCTGCTGAATGTCCTTTACAAATCTGAAAGATTTACCAATCTTTCATTTCAAAGGATTCTGCTGTCATAGATGCTAGAAAAGTTCTCATTCCAAATACACTTGCCTGACCTCTTATTCCAAACAACCTCATGCCGTGTTGGTATGGAACACTGCAGTGTATGATCCACCAGGTGGTGTTCTCATCACTTATTCAGTAAACAGGATTTCCAAAGGATTCTCACAGGCGATGTTGCTGAACAGTGAGTGTGTATTTATGTGAAAGGACAATACCTATATTTTACATTGTTTCTTTGTCCTCCCCTCTCCCCTTCCTTCTCCCCGTTTCTCCTCCAGAGCTCTTTCCACTCTGGTTTTCTTTTCTTTCCACCAATCTCTGCTGGGTTTCCTCTGACTAGCTGCTGGGTTGACTGATTGACCAGTGAATGAGCTGTTTATTGGATGCAAGAGAAACAAATTGCAATTTGACGTGTCCCCCAAGTTGTCTAATGTGAGCGAGGATGAAGTATATCACTATCTCCTTCTGCTCTGCTCTCCCAGCATGGGTGTAACCTAAAACAAGGTTTGGACCTTTGCTATGGTAATTTCAGTCTGATGCACCAAAGAAGGGCAAGAGATGCAAGAGTGTGTGTGTGTGAGTGTGTGTGTGTGAAAATGGAGAAACAGCCTTGCACTTGCCTCCTGCATCAGCTTAAAATGGCCTCTAATTGAACACTGATTAAGCAAGTAATAGGTTTTAGCTTCTTTTACATTTTTAATTAAATAGCACTTAATCACTTAACAGCAACACTTAACAATGCACACACACTTACAGAAAGCAACATTGTGTGTCACAATTTGCCACCAGTGTTGGCATTTTATTGAATAAAATGAGATACACACCAGGTAGTTGCCATTCTTCAGGTTTTTCTTGCCTAAGTGCTTTAACGAACCCTAGTTACGTGTACATCACACAATTTCAGCCATTGCAAGACATTCACAACAAACAGAGACATTTGTCATTGAGTGTCTGAAACATCTGTAACATATCTACTGTACAAGCAACAACATGTGTATGATTGATGTTAAGCTGCCTAAAGCTTTTGTGTGTACAGATATCCAGGCATGATTAGTAACAAAACAAATGATGTAACATTTGTTTTAAAGTACCAGGTGATTGAAATTATTTGAAAAATAAATATTTTTCTGATACAAAGTGCATGCTAATCTGAGTCTATAGCTTGATAGTGTTGTTAACTGTTTAACATGGTCCCAGATGTGTTGGTTATTCCAACAAACCTTCTCAGGAGCAGGTTCCTCAACGTAAACAGGATTCGCTGTTGGACCAATGGAATCACTATATTTAAATTCAAGCCATGATGATAAGACGTGTTTAGTGGAATATTAATACAGAGCATTGATTGATGCACCATCATATGTTTCTCTGATGACAAGTGTAATCAGAAAGCCTCTAAATTGCAATATATGTGTCCATGTGGGTGTGTGAGTGGTGGGATAACACATTTCACAAAAAAGGGAATGTTTCATTTTAAAGTAATTTACCCGCAGTAAAGTTTCACAAGTACACAAGTAGGCACAAGTAAATACACAGGTGTCAGTTTTCAGAATATTCTTACAATGTTTTCCAGGTTCTTGCTGTTCCTGTGCTTGCGTGGAGTATTTGCAGCCCCCTCCCATCATGGTTACCAGTGTCGATAAATATATGGTCTAGTCAACAACCACGAGAACTCACAGTTATCACAGATGAATAGATCCAGCTTTTCTAAAGCACTTCTCAAGTAGGATTGAAGACTGAAGAACGACAACATCCAGTATAATTAATTTCTAGATCTGTTTAGTGCCATATGAAGAACAGGGCCCAGGAAACATTGAAATATTATCAGTCACACATAGTAGCAAAGTGTTGCTGGCTAACACGTGTAAAAATTTAGCTTAATATATATAAACATTTACAGAGCAACATTTCCATTTGTGTTGACAAAAATATCTGACTTTTCTGCTACTAAACTCCCATCAACCTATATTTAATAAGAGGGTAATTTGATTGTTTTACACCATGTTATCAGTTCTTGTTATAAATATTGTTCCACTAGTTTCCTTTCACCTTCTGCAAGTTAATGAAGTGACATCTGGTGGTTGTTGCATGGCATGATGTGAAGTTCTGCCTACAGGTCAACGGCTTTCGACTTGTCCCTTCAGGGGTCGCCACAGCCGAACGTGTTCCGCACATGCATTCATTTGCCAATAAATCTGTGTTTTTCCTTTGCGTAATGAGCTCCTTTCAACCTTGTGCTCTCACGTTGAGTTCAGCTACTGTATTCAACGGTAAAGCTTTAACATTCATGATGCATGCTGCAGGATCACAGCATACTCATAAAAGCTCAGCCTGAGTCCATCACCAAACAAACGGGAGCTGGGTGATTTTTTTTCTGATTTATTAGAGGAGCCCTCCCTTCTTGTTCTCCTTCTCCTCCTCTTAATCTTTCATTATTGTCTGCTCCTCACTCTCTCTCTCTCTCTCTCTCTCTCTCTCGCTTTCTTCTCCTTCTGTGTTAACATCCACTTCTCTGCGTGTGTCAGTGTGATTGCGTGTGCATCAAGTGCAAATATGACAAATGTGGGCATGTGCGAGGATGTCACATGATGTCCTTAAAGACAATCTGTATTTGATCCTACATTTAGCTTCTCCTGTTGATGAAGCAAGATGCTTTCCATTTGTTGCCTTTAATTGAGGCTTAACGTCTCTGCTCGCAGATCAATATGACTTTAGAAATTATTTGCTTGGCTGCTGTAATTTTTTCTCCCTCTCTTTCTTTTTTGTAAACTTACTCATTAGCATGCCATCTTTATTAGCCAGGGCCATGTGTGTGTCCATGTGTGCATGCATGTGCATGTGTGTGGGAACATGGAGTGTGTACTTTAGGTGTTGTGTGTGTAATTAATCTGCTGGCTCTCAGCTCTGATTAAGCTCAGATTCTTCCACACAGCTGAACACTCCTCTCTTCCTCTTGTACTTCTGGCTTCTGCTCATCAAACATGCTGCGAAATACATATTCTAATATGACTGATTGAATAAATAAAGAAGGAAGCATGTTTGACACTCATTTCTTTGTGAACAACAATAAGTTCTAACTTTAAACTGAAGCTTTTATTCGAAAAAACTAAAACAAAACAGTTTCACTGGAGTGAAGTCACTGGATTGTACTTAAGGTTGAAACAAATCGTGTATGATTTATTATTATATTCATTAGCTTGCAAAAAATTAGCAAAAGCAACTGAAAATAGAGGTTAGAGAGGTGGGGGCCCCACATGCAAACTCAATAAAAACAACTGAAGTGTAATTCCCCCTATTTTATGGGTGTTGCCCTTTAGGTGATATGAGAAGTCAATAAGTGCCATTGCACAGATCTAATAAAATCCTGCTTTATGTGAGTGTGTAAGTATGTCACACACACACACACACACACACACACACACACACACACACACACACACACACACACACACACACATATAGAAAGACACACTCTCCTCTTTCCTTATTGTAAACTGTAATCACTGTAGCCGTAATAATCTTGCAAACAAAGAAAAAGGTCAAGTCTGGGAGGTGAATATGGAAAGAATGAGAAAGTTAAAAAAAAGACAGGAAACAACAGGAGAGCGATTGCAAATGAGCAGAGAGATAAACAAAGATGATGAGAATAAAAGGATACTGGAAACAGAGTTGCAACCTTTCACCACTAGTCTCTGCTGTTGCATCAGGGATGGATTTTTTTCCCCCCTCTGTGATCGCATTGGACACTGCACACTTTAACTCCCTCTGATGGTCGTGTTTCTCTCTTTCTTGAAAGCCCAAGGTCTTTCAGGCAGTGTTAAATTCCTGAAACTACAAATACAGTGCTGTTGTAGCCCGGGCTGACAGCTGTATTGTTCCATTACAGAGGAAAGGGCGCGTTGTTCACAACAATTGAGCTCCACTAAGCATGTTGCATATAGAGAACAAAGGTGACACTCCACATAAAGCATTTTGTGAAGCACTATGCATTATAGAGTATTACGTAATGTTTACGGTGCATTCATTATGTTCTCATAGTAAGTGTGGATGGAGTGGAGGATCAAAACACCTTCACTCATTTTATTCACCGTTATTTGACTTCGTATAGAAAAATAAGTTTTAAGTTAATCTATGTTGTGTGGTGTTGGACGTTTACTAGCGAAATATTTTGATATTACCATAACTTCATTTTTAAAAACAATTTTGTTATTGTTATTTTTATTCATACACAAAAATACATGTAGTTGATGCAGATATGATCCCTGGAAACTGTGTAACGTGGCTGTTGCAGGGTTAAATAACACTAGGAGAATACTTTTAATAAATGAGTCAAGTATTTATTTACCATCTTTAATAATTCCACTAACAAATAAAGGCCCTGAATTCTGCCTGAAAGAAAAAGGTGAAAGAAACGTCCTAAGTTGAGCTAAAGTTACCATAACCAATTTCATGAATGAACATTCAAACTCATCATGTTTTCATATTTCTGGATGTAAAAGCTACATGTGAATGACCAGTTCATTGTTGCAGTCAAAGTAAAGCGTAGCAAACCTTTTAAAATCTTACTGGTTTAGCTACAAACAAGGGCAGTTTTCTAAAGACAGCAATGTAATGACCTTAAGATTATTATATGTTATTTGTTTCAATCAAATTATATTCAACATTAGCTTGCAATACAAGACCTTCATCTCTTGCCTCTGGCTCTACATAAACATGATCAAATTAGGGTGGGCGATATAGAATTAATACTATATCACAATATTTTGTGTACAATAACATTACAATACCCTACTTTTAGTTTGTTTATGGTACCTTTACATTTGTTTCATGGAAGATTTGTGTTTGTGTTTTTTTGTTAGTAGTTTGTGTGTTTTTTTTTTAATGTTTTTAATTATTATGATTTTTTTCTTTTTCGCCCCTTTGTTTTATGTATATATTTAGTCATTTATTGTCTATTTTTGGGAATTTTCTGTCTGTATAAATTATTATGTTATTTGTTTTTGTTCATTTTGTACCTAATTTAAATAGTTTCATAACATCATTTATGCATCTTTATGGTAGTTCTGCATCTCTTAATTTAACTGAGTACTTTCAAACAAAAAATATAGTCAGTAACTTCAGTGGCTCTTGTTCATGGGCACAGACCGCAATGATGTAATTGGTGATATGAAGCTATAGCAGATGCCCATATAATGCCCATATAATGACATATATGCAAAGTCATATCACACAGCTATATTTTAAATATCACTATGGTCAATATGACTAAACTTATCACAGAGAAAAAACACCACAATTTTGCAACTGCAAATGCTTAAATCCAACCAAAAAGTGTATTATTGCTGTTTTTTTTACACACTTGATGTTTGATTATAAGATTGGGTATTTTTTCAGACAAAAATAGATTTGGCACATTTTAGTGACATATTCAATATGTATTTCAACTTGCCATTCATGTAAAACTGCAACATTTCCTCAATATGTAAACAGATAATATAATGTTTCCCAGCGGAAAAAAATGTGTCTGCAGTTTAGTTCACATATTTAATTTTATTTAAGAAACAGGGTTGTCCCAGGGCACATGTTATAGCTAGGTGTCCCCTTACATTTGAACACTTGCAATTTGAGCACTGTGTGTTGAAATGACTAAATTTGACACAGAGTTATTTCTATATTAATGTAAACTTACCCAAAGATATACTGTACATGCTGGACTGTATCACAAACAAAGTCCTTTTCAGGTGAAGTGATTACCTTGCATGTTTCCATAGTTACAGAAATGTAAATGTACCTGAGGTAGTGAATGCACACAGAGATATACAGTATGGCTGTTGGGTTAAAAAAATATGAATGTGAATTTTTTTTCTGACGATAATTTAACTTCAAGCCGAATATAAAACAATTATCTTTGCTTCTGTTAGAAATTATTCGTACTGATCAATAATTATTACTTATCAGTATATTATTACCACAATATACTGTAATAAATAGAAAATAATGATTCAAAATATTATCAGATGCCCAGTCTAAGGTGTCAAGCAAGATTCCCTGGTATAATAGCTTTGTGTCTTTCTTTGTGATTGTAATGCTTCTTACTGGATGTTTGCCCTGAAAATTAAATATCAGTCTGGCAACACCACAAGCAAACTAATGTTCACAGGAACCAGTCGCTATTTACATAAACACATGGGAATATGTTCAAGAAATTTCACTTTGTGTAACATGAATCAAAATTATCTGAGGAGGAATGTTAGCTTGACACTGACGTTTCAGTGAGTTCAGTTTTTTCCCTCACACATCGATGATGGATACACCAAGACTCACTTTTATATCCATTGTGTCAATTTATTTCCTCACAGAGCTAAAGATAAATGGCTCATCACAGATTAGTAGCAGGGATAAAACTCTTTACATCTCTACATATGGCTGCTGACAGTTTTGAAAATTCACAACAACATTAAAAACTCAGTTTATAAAAGATACTTCCAAAAGTAATATTCTTTTATAACATGTTATGGAAGGACGACGTGAGTTTGTTTTAAGAGCTGATCCACCATTAAATCCACCTCCATTTTTGAAGCCAGAATCTGTCACGCCGATGACAACCTCTTCCTGCTGAACTAACAGCATTTAGATGTCACAGACCTATGGTCCGATCCATTTAATGCTGGTTATTATTTAGAACTAGCATTCGAGAGAAAAGGAGAAGTTTGAAATCGCCTTTGCAGGCGTGTTTAAAAACGTATACGTTTCGCTGAAGTGAATATGTTGAACCTTTGACTTATGATCATTACACCCAATTGCCACCTACTGACTGAGTTATTGTAAGTGAAACTACTGACTGAGTTATTGTAAGTGAAACTACTGACTGAGTTATTGTAAGTTTAACTGAGTTATTGTAAGTGAAACGTAGCCACTGTATGTAAAATTGGCAACATTCAGCTTGAGTAGCAAATATTGGGTGATATGACACTGAAGTTTAAATGAAAGAGTTTGCTATCGTTAGTAATTGAGGTATCTGTTTTTAAACTGTATTTTCCCAACCGTAACCATCTGGGTTTATTAATATGTTAATATGTTTTATGTGTTTAAAACAAAGGAAATTGTATAACACAATATTGCATGATAATAACCTGCTGAGCCTACTGAATCAGGTACCTACTGGCCTTTATCACAAGTGGTGATAAAGAGATAGAAAATAACATTTATGCATCTTGCGTCTAATAATAGATAGAAGATAACAGCCATTAAATGACGTTATGACATCAAACGTCCAAGTCAGGAGATCGGTAGTTATAGTAGTAATAGCATTTTGCGTAGCATTACACTTCAGCAACATGTTCAGAGATAGAAGTTGAACAGCAGGACTGTGTGAACACCTGCTTTAATGACATAATAAGCAAGTATATTACTACAGTCTTCTCACTTGTTGATGCACAAAGCAGTCATCTTCCAAGTTGGAAATCTGAGTTCAGGGGGGCATTCCAATTAGAATTTTTGAAAGCCAACTCAGAAAATCTTACTTGAAAATAGAATGAACCATTATTTAACGAAAAGCCGATATTTTAGAGAAACATAGAGTAATAGTTATATAGTTTACATACAGTAATTATATTTGAATAGCAGAACCACCAAAGGACTTCCTTGTTTATGCCGTAAACAAAAATCACCAATTGCTGGAAATTGGATTGCACAATATTATATAAATGAAGCAATAACACATATTGTACTGGTGCATTAAAAATCTCTTTATATACATCGCTCCTACCTCCGAGTTCTCATGTAGAAAATTGTGTCCTAAATTGGATGCCTCCTGTTGGTGCTTCTTCTGTCAATGTGCCTGTAAGAACAGACTGAACTAGAAGATGAATATCAGCATCCCAAATATTCATTTCACACATAAACACACACAATTCTTTCTGCACATTTATTCAGGCTATTTATCCTGTAGCTGTTACTCTCTTGTGATTCCACTAAACAAAGACACAATCTGACAGCAAAACCATTTTCAAAGTAAACTTCTATGGGTCAGGAAGAAGGAAAAGGAAAAGTCACGCAAGGCAAACACAGATTCACTGTGTGACCAAATACACTGAGCACAAGTTGAGACTAATGAAGTCTTTAATTTGGTTATAGTTTATTAATGTCAGAGACACTCCGCCATTAATCATATAATAAGTACTGCTTGTGCACGTGTGTACTAATGTGTGTATAGTGTGGATGAATGCGTGTTTGAGCATATGTCTGTGTGTTTGGATGAGTGCATACGTGTATGTGTATGTGTTTGTGTGAGAGACAGAAGTGTGCGGGTCTCCACCAGCAATAATATTGCATACATTTCAAGAGACCACCATTATCGCTGTGGGTTACCCTGCGGCCCCCCATTACAAACCCCACAAACCATTTTCATTCCAAACTCATTAATATGCAAACTTATTCAAATGAGACTGTAATTAAGCATCTACTGAGTGGGAACCCTTTTCATGATAATTTATGATAAACTCCTTGCCACCTTTGATTGAGATTGATTTTTGGCGCAGGCAAGCCGACCTGAATACAAAGCTACACCTGAGAGACCTGGAGGGAGAATAACACTTTTAAAACAGCAAACTTATTTCATGGCTGATTGTGCCACAATCATCTTGGAGGAGTAACAAAGATCTATTTGAATAATGCATTCCCACTGTGCTCAGCCTAAAAGTTAAAAAATAAATAAATAAAAAAAGACTTGGGCAGATCTGTTCCTGGCATCAAAATGACAGCAAGTACTGTATGGGAATGTGTGTGTGTGTGTGTGTGTGTGTGTGTGTGTGTTTGTCTGTTTTATAATAGAAGGTAAACCAAGCAGAACTCAGTTTACCCTTTGGTTTATTGGAAGAATTAACACCTCTTTCGACTGAGAGTGATAGGTGATAAAATCCTACTACTTCTAAATTCAGACAAAACTGAAATTATTCTATTTGGGCCTAAACATATGAGAAATATGCTGTCTAACAATATAGTTATTTTAGATGGTATAACTTTGGCCTCCAGTGCTGCGGTGAGGAACCTTGGAGTTATTTTTGACCAGGATTTGCGGTAACCTCACATAGTATAAGACATATCACTAGAACAGCCTTCTTCCACCTACTGAATATTGCTAAAATCAGAAGCATCCTGTCTCAAGTTGATGCCGAAAAACTAGTCCATGCATTTATTACTTCTAGGTTGGACTGCTGTAACTCCCTACTCTTGGGGTGTCCTAATATTTCTCCAAAAAGCCTTCACATCATATTTCTCCTTCATTAGCTTCTCTCCATTGGCTTCCCATAAAATCTAGAATAGAAAGTCCCTCTTCTTTGGAACCAGCTTCCAATCCAGATTCGGGGGGCAGACACCCTCTCTCCCGCAAGTGCAATGAGCTCCTCTCCTCTCTCTCTATACATTTATTTGTCACCACTGCATGCTATGAGTTTTGCATCTCACCCCTAGTTGTGCTTCTCCCCCTCTGACTCCCTCTCTCTGTCCCTTCCTGCAGGTGTGTCCTTGGCTTTGGAGGTGTGTGTTTCCAGTGTGCAGCTACTCATCCTACCAACCTGTATAATGTTTTGTTGTTGCTTTTTGTTGGTCTTTTCTTTTCTGTTCTCTCTTCACTTTCCACTCACCCCAACCGGTCAAGGCAGATGGCCGCCCACCCTGAGCCTGGTTCTGAGGTTTCTTCCATTAAAGGGAGTTTTTCCTCTCCAATGTTGCCTAAGGCTAGCTCAAGGCGGATCTGTTAGGTTGCCTCTACATAGTTGTGTAGTCTGGACTTTATTATGTAAAGTGCCTTGAGATGACTTTGTTGTGAATTGGGGCTATTACATAAATAAAGTTGAATTGAATTGAAATGAATTGAATTGCATTGAAAAATATGTTTTATGTTTATTTAAATGCACTGTTGTCTTTTCATTTACCATAATATCACTGTATTTGGTTGCGTATCAATTGCACTTACAAACAAATGAGAAAATTAGTATTTAAAAGTATATACTAGATTTATCTCTTTAAAGGGGTTAGGCAGCAATTTTGCATTATATTTCCACAAAGTTAGGAGACTCGGAAAAAACAATTTAAACAAAAAACAGGAAGATTTTAAGTCAATGTTGCTTCTTTATTTTAACCAAACATGCCTAAACCTAATTGGTAATTTGGTAATTACAAGCATGTGTTTTTGTGTTTAAACCAAACAATATTGAGACACACATGATAAAATGCTACTGTGGAGCAGGTACCCACTCGCCCATATGTATGGTAGTGATAACAGCTCTCTAGTCATCTAGTCTAGTCACTATTCTTATCAATACCAGTTTAACACTATTATAGTATTTTGTAAATGGTAAATGTTCTGCACTTATATAGCGCTTTTCTACCTAATGGCACTCAAAACGCTTTACACTTCTTCTCATTCACCCATTCACACTCGCAGTCACACTCATACAACAATGGGGGAGCTGGGAACAACTAAGTTGGGGTTCATTGTCTTGCTCAAGGACACTTCGACATGTGACCGGAGAAGCTGGGAACTGAACCAATAACTGCGAGATTGGTGGACACTGTGCACTTTCAGTCTAAAGCCTTCAGCAAAGGTAACTCTGGACACTTCATAACTCATCTTCTTGGGATTTAATATGTATTTGGCTAACCCTGATGTCATGATGAGGCACAAAAGACATTATACAATTTTTTAATAAATATTTTCACAGTATGACTGGTACTATTAAACGGAACCTGTAAAATAGCCCCTTTTAACTATGCAAACAATTTTTATGCTATTTTGCTGTACAGTTTTAGAGTTTAGAACAAATTTTTTGTTTAAGGACATCGATACAGTACGTTAGTTCCATACAACATGAGAATTTATTACCAAATTATGGGAATATCAATTTTACTTTCATTGTTGTCACATACATTTCCTCATAACTATTACTATCATCACTCCCACCTCACAGCAAGAAGGTTCTGGCTGGCTAGTCCCTTTCAGTGTGGAGTTCTTATGTTTTCCCTGAGTACTCTGGTTTCAGACCACAGTCCAAAGACATGCATGTTAGGTTCACTCTTGATTCTGAAAAGCTTGTAGGTGTGAATGGAGTGTAAAAGGGTATTTCTCTATGGTGGCTTCCACACACATGTACTGCAACCCAGAACTTCTTGAGACATTACTCTGAGGATTTGATTCTCAGGACTTTGTTTGGAGTTCACATGTGAAAATGGCTTATATCCTTTAAGAAAGTGGTGGACTGTCAAGGTGTCACCTCTACCTTGCCTGATGGGTTTGGCTCCAACTCTTCTTTTACCTTAAAATTAAATAAATAAATAAATAAATAAATAAAAATAAACTGACATACGAGTGATGATGTGAACAGAATATAAATGTTGTTTTCTGCACCTGGTATAAGTGATTTATGAAGTGTCAGTTAATGGGATTGTTAGGTGGGTGAATTGTTGGGTTCTATCTTTACATCTGCCCTGAGATGACTTTATTGTGAATTGGCGCTATATAAATAAAGTTGAATTTAAATGAATTGAATAACTGTTCTGCTAACTTAACTCTTTGCAACAATTTTTATATGTAAAACAAAATCTTACCATTGGTAGAACATAGTACACTGTCTCATATCCATGACAATCAACTTTCTACCTAACTTCAAGTCCTCTTTAGAAATCCATGTGACCCTAATCAGGATCCTATCCCACCGTTTGGGAAACAGTGATTTGGATGCAGATGGTAATTGCCTTGGTAATTAACACTTTGTGAGTACTACTGAGGGAAAACGGGAGAGAAGGCATTGTTGTCTCAGGAACAAGATCAAAGACAAAAGCAGTCTCTGGGAAATGATAGTTGTGTAATTGCCCTGCAGTAGCTGCAAGCAGTATGACCATTCTCCCCGAGCTAGTTAAGAGCCCCAGGTGAGAGAACAGTGGGGCCGGATCTCTGCATCCCCTGTAGTCTCCACACATGCCCACACCTGCATAAATTGGAAAGAAACTTTGGGATCAACATCAGAGATTCTTTTGTATTTTGAAAAGTATATTGTTTATCGGGGTTAGAATGATTTAGGGGTGGGACTTGGGATGAAACAAAAGAAAAGCAAAGTGCTGTTTGTTTGTTCAACTACAAACTCTAGTTAGCATCGAAAATAAATCAATAAATTCTTTTCTCCCAGCAGTGTTCCTTTGTTGTTTCTTTTTTCTTTTTTTTCTTTTCCAAAGGCGGGTTTCTCTTGAACGCTTGCTGTTGCTGCGAGGGTCTAAAATAGGTGCGTCTTGTTAGTGCGGCTGGCTCGCAGGCCAACCGCCTTCCTCCTGTTTGTTAGGAGTGTGGGTAGCAGGTTTTCAGTCTACAGAAAAAATTAATAAAATGGACGCAATATTGCAGATTCTGCATGTGCTAAAACCCAATCATTTCTCACTTAAATCATGTGAAACACATGATACTGGTGCCCCCTTGTGCACATTCATATTCATTCTACATTCCTCTTCATATACTTGCAGTAAAAAGATTTTTTTTTTTTTGACACAACACTTTGGAGACGACGCTTTTGAGACAACACAGCTGTAAGTGCCTTGAGCTACATACCTGCACATTTTGCATACAGAGTTATCTGTATTCAGAGAGGATGCTTGTAAGCACTTATCTTTTTACCTTTTCAGTTTGGACTAGAAAAGTAGTTGTTGCCTGACCTCCAGCACACGTGGAATACATAAACTTAAGTTTCTGTCTCTGATTTTTTTGAACATAAAATTTCCTCTTCTGCAGCTCATTCAAATACAGTTGGTTCATCTTGTAGGCTATAAACATGTACCCCTTTGTTGGTTCCCCTTGACAAATGTTGTCCTTTGACTTAACTTGACTATTTCAAATGGGTCACACTGCCACGGCTTTTCTCCACATTTCACCAATGTTAAGTGCATACTATGTGGGACACAAGTGGGAACTTTATCTTTGCTTTGCTAGAAACAAGGGACATGTTAAAGGATCTGCTTTTTTAACTTCTTTTCAAGCTCAAAGGGTTTTATACAAAAGTATTTAATTTCAAGTTTTAGTCCTGTGGCTTGGGGCAACATACATATCGAATTTCAATATTTAGACTCAAAGTAATCAGAAGAACCACAACCCAGCATCTACTAATGAAAACAATAAAAACCTAAATAACGCATTTGACATACAGCATTATTACTTTTAATAACTTCCTTGCAGTGGCTTTGCCATTAGAACGCTTCAGGTTATTATGATAGGCAACACCATTTTGCAGCCCTGACCCAGTAGCTTTAAGCTGATTCCTGCAGAAAAGAGTAAATACTCTAGGCTACCTTTGCAGCTCCATTGGCTTAATTGGTACTTATATCTGAATGCCACGGTAGACTCAGCAGTCCACCTGTCCATCTCTACTAAGCTTCACTAGGATTTATACTATTTACTAGTGACATCAGAAAAGGAGCACCATCTGATACAACCAGTTGAGTCAGACATGTTGTGCATGGACCATATGATAGAAAGGGGCTCCAGTATACAGTATACTCTGTCCTTTCTCTGCCCCCGACATTTTTAGTTTTTGAGTCATTTATCTGGGGTAGAGATGAAACCAGAATGCAATTTGGAAGTCCAATCCATGGAAGCCCCACCCTGCAGCTTACACGACTTAAAAAATATGAACTATCACTCTCACTGTCCACAGTGAAGTTAGTTTTACATTGCAAAGGACTGAGAGAAGCCCCTGCTCCATAATTAACATCTAAAAGCCCAACGTAAGTTTTTAGGTAACCCCGTGGACTAAGAAAAGCATCGGAAGGAGAGTTTTATGGTCAAAAGAGACAAAGATTTAATTGTTTGGCAGAAATGACCAGAGGCATGTTTGGAAGAGAAAAGGCACTCAACCCCAAGAACACTGTATCTACTGAAACCCACAGTAGTGATAGTATCTTCATCTGAGGATGTTTGTTGTTGTTGATGGCTACTAAAGTGTCCGCTAAAGATGAAACTTGTTGAGGAAGGTTTAATCAAATGTTAAGTGTGCTGTATGTTTAATTTTTAACTGCGTATGTGTAATTTTGAGCCTTGGTTAATGCAAGAAATCTGCAGATGAAATACATCCTGTGCACTAATTCTTAAGGTTTCCTTTACTAAAGACATATTTCATACATAATTATACATTCTGCCTCAGCAATATATACATGGTGAAGAACCTTTGCAGAGGATTGTCTTAGTAATGTAGACAGACTCTGAAAAGGTGGCAGAATTCATTTTCTATGCAACATGTATAATTCACAACCAAGTAAATCTTACTGGTCTTGTTGAAAAAGTTGATTCAATTTTTAATTTTAACTATTATCTTGATTTACAACCCCCATTGGGTCTGGTACAGGGTTGTCAGTGGTAGACAATCTTCTGAACACTGCTTGACATGGTTGCCAGATGCACACAAGACACACATGAGGCAATATGCAACTTAAACTAATGCAAGACTTCCCTGCGCTGCTGTGCTCTTCTACACAAACAGTCGATCAGCTCCTTTAGTCATTAAATTACAAAAATGAACGTAGTACTCAAGTAGAACTCATTAAAATTGTCTAACTGGTTAAAAGATAATTCTTGCTGTGCTGCCACTTATCGGATCATTGACACATTTTCCTATGACTGTAGAAGCCCTTCATAAAGGGACTATACAGTACACTGCCACTATCCCATAATCCCACTTCTTGCTGCCAGAGGACCTTGCTGGGCTCGTTTACCTGTGCCATGATTGCCACTGCCAGTGCTGTTCTAAGTCAGACTCTTCTCAATAAGTTTAGTTTTGGAGTTTATGTCTACAAAAGGTCATTGTTATGGGCTGATGAGTAGATGCAAAAAGGGGGAAATTAAGCAATATAGGCCTCACAATGCAGATCCAGCATGTTTGTTCATGCAATGCAGCCTCTTCAGTGCAATGTTTGCGTGAAACAAAGGTAATTACAGTTACCAGCTACATGTTTCATATTTCCTCTGACTGGGTAACATCAAGAAATGTAAGGATTAAATGATGTTTGGTTTGAGGTTTTACATTTCATTTTAGCCCCCGGCCTAGAAGTCATCAAGGCCTAATCTGAATCCTGGTCAGTGCTCACTCCCTAGAGGAGACAATATCGTTTTATTAGGTTTAAATCACACACAGCATTTAGTATGCACCCGTGAGCACAAGCACACACACTGGTTGTTTTCATTACTCGTGGGGACCTGAAATTAACTTATATTCATCTCTTGGAAACTTATCCAGCATTTTGTTCCTACCAGGTGCAAAATGATTTGCTCTCACATCATGTTGCTTTAGCATTTGAAAACATGCATGTTCAGATGAAACCAACTCGCCAAGTGTTTTGAGTGATTGGATCACAATCATTCACACTTGTACTTTGATCTATTGCCCAAGACACATTTTAAAACCAAGTGTAAATGAGGTATTTGTCACTGACATTATATATTCCCTATCATCTATGCTAGCCCTAAACCTATAACCACCCCAGACCATCTCTTTGTAGTTGCAAGGGTCAGCCACAATGCTCTTACAGTGATGGTACAGTAGGCAACTAAATAACTGCATAACACACACAGAGTCATGGATTCAGCCTACGTCCAATAATGGTGAAACAGCGTCTCACTACTAGCCTTCAGATTTGTACGACTGTCATTTGAAGTGACAACACATCTCATATTTATAAAGGGAATAAAGTCACAATGTGCAACAGTGACATGGCTGCATGATGGGAGCTGAGGAACAAGGCCAGAAACAAATGATTCACAAAATGAAACAGTTTGTCTGTAATTACTGGCAAATTATAATGCCTACTAATGTGTTGACAGGTATGACTTTTGTACGTAATTAAACTCATAAATACACCAGGTTTTGAGTGAATGTTTGCTTTAAGCTTGAAGCCAAAATGTGAATTTATGTGCATATGAGTGGGTGAGAAGTAGAGAGCAGAAAAGAGGGCAAAGAGAGTAAAACCTCCCCCCATCACTTTGTCACAATGTCCATACTGAGTATCTTTTACTGATGGACACAGCACATTAACTGGCTCATTATCAGCCTCCTGCCATATGGACTCAGGCCAGGGTGGGTCAGAGCCGCGGACGCCCCGATCTGGGCACCTCTAATTAGGACAATTATACCATCTCCATCATGAGGGCCAGTTACACAAAATGATGTCGCGCCCTCGCCGAGATTGGTGTCACGAGAGACAGGGAGAGGAAGCTGCAGTGTTGTTCGGCACCGCCAAGCTCACAGAACAATTACCCTGGTTGAGAGGTGGCAGAGTCACAGGGTTGGAGAACCAGAAGAGAGCAAGAGAGGTAGAGGGCAAGTGAAAAGATCGAGGACAACAGAGAGGAAGTGGTAGAGAGACCAGGGGAGGCAAGGATTAAAACCTGGGCCACAGCGTGAGTTTACACTATCATTGACGTTATCAGTTGCCAATGAAGTTATCAGTGACTTTTGGGTCGTGTGAGTGTGAGGCAATAACAGCTGGATCCCACTGGACAAGGAGAAAGACCTCATTTAGCACATTTAACCTCTGTTGGTCCCACTGATGTTAAAAATGTTTAAATCAAAAACTAATTTCGGGAGTATTTCAACATTAAGGGAATATGCAAAGGGCAACCATAAAAACTTACAAAGAGGCAGAGCACATCTGACAGTCTTAGCTTTGACAAGAGCAAATGACATCGTATATTAAGCTGTATGCTTTATGTTCGTCAGTAAATACACAACTATCTCTGACCTACACAGACATTATAAATACATGGCACATTGGCTCGAAAACATTCACATACTAACGTACTTAATATTTTAGAGAAACCTTGATTCATCACTGAATGTATGTTCATTGAAAGGTATGTTTTCAAACTCCTGCTCAATTACTCTGCTGTAATTAAACATATGAGGGCTTAAATCAGAAAATGGAAGAAACATTGATTTCACTTTGACAGCTGTCTCCTAAAAGTACATCCTTCTCCACACCTTTACGTACCAAATGAGAAGTGTCAGGAGGAACACTGACAAATTGTGTCATTAAGCACATTGTACAAACAGTGTACAAACACTGTTTGTCTGACCACAAAACATATTTCCACTTTCTTTCAGTCCATCTGACATGAGCTCAAGCACAGAGTTGAAAGATGTTAAATTTCTGGATGCAGTGGTAGACTGTGTTAAGTGTCAACTTTCCAAAGTACTTTTCAGTGGCTCATTTTGCTATATTCATTGTGGTTGCATGCAGTATCACCTGAAATCTTGAAGGTCACACACGTTCAACAGCGGTTTATGTGTTTGGCTTTTATCAACAGATTTACCCAGAGTGCTTGATTTCACAACGTAATGCACTGTAGATGGCTAACGATCTAAAATCTTTGAAAACTTGTTTTC
The DNA here is from genome assembly GCF_033026475.1 of Channa argus. Taxonomy (NCBI): domain Eukaryota; kingdom Metazoa; phylum Chordata; class Actinopteri; order Anabantiformes; family Channidae; genus Channa; species Channa argus. Next base: position 48,076,920 of record NC_090197.1, read on the forward strand.
AGAAATGGCCTTGCTATCTTTTAGACCCAATCATTATACACTCACCTGTTACGAAATAACCAGATCTTTTTGGAATCCAGAACAGTATTACACTAGTTTCTCTCCATTGGCTTCCCATTAAATCTAGAATATAATTTAAAACCCTGCTTCTTACATATAAAGTTCTGAACGGTCAGGCTCCATCATATATAGAAGACCTAATAGTTCCATATCAAAACCTTCCTCTTTAACAAAGCACATAGTTAGTTATAGTTATGCTGGTATAGACTTAGACTGCTGGACCCACCCCCCAATTCACTGAGCTCCTTTCCTCCTTTTGATCCTCTCTCCTCTCCTCTCACCCTGGAATTGTCACCACTAGATGCCATTAACTCTGTGTGTTTTCTTACATAGTTGTCTTTGTCCTTCTCTGTCCCCCTCTCTCTGACCCTTTCTGCAAGTGTCCCCGGCTTTGAAGCTGTGTTTTTTCCAGTGTGCAGCTACTGGTCCTACCAACCTGCCCGATGTTTTGTTGTTGCTTTTTGTTGCTCGTTTCTTTTCTCTCTTCACTTTCCACTTACCCCAACCTGTCAAGCCAGATGGCCGCCCACCCTGAGCCTGGTTCTGCTGGAGGTTTCTTCCGTTAAAGGGAGTTTTTCCTCTCCACTGTTGCCTATGGCTTGCTCCAGGGGGAATTGTTGGGTTCTCTCTATACATCTTTATAATCTTGACTTTATTCTGTAAAGTGCCCTGAGATTACTTTGTTGTGAATTGGCGCTATATAAATAAAGTTGAATTGAATTGAATTGAAATATTACTTACAAAATACAATTAAATTTTTAAGTTAATAAGTTCTTATATATGTTAGTTGTGACTGATTGCACAGCACAGTGTCTCAGCTGCAGACACAACGACCACAGGCCCTACTCCGGATCTCTACAGACTTTAATCTTGCCTCCCTCTCCCTCTCTGCCACCCTCCAGTATGTTAACTGCCACACACGGGACAGTAAAACTCTGTATGCTTAATGTATAGCAATGCCAAGAATGCATACAACTCTGCCAGGGAATAGCTTAGCAGAGTGCAACGGGATCTGAAGTTGAGGGCTGAGGGGAAATATGTTTGATTTAATGTTTGGTTTAATATCTGGTGCTTGTCTTTCACTGCTGGGACACTGGAATTACGCAATCGTGGGATCAATAAAGTGTTGTCTTATGTGTTAAACCCATAAAAACATTTATCTCTCTCATTTCTATATATCAAATAACAGAATTGAATTTTTATTGCATTTTAGTCTCCATAAAAGTTAAAACTTTTCTTTTTAGATTCCAAAAAAGTTTTCTGGATATGAGGTTTGTAATACCAAACTGAGCTGATGATGTAAACATTGGTAGAAAATGTTATGGAAGGACATTATAATTGAAAGCATTCCTGAACCAATTAGATTAAAGTTTGGCTATTCAGGTATTCAGCTACACTAAAGGTTTTGTCGTGTAGTAATTAGGCCACATTCATTATAAGTGTTGTCCCAACTGATCTTGAGACAAACAGCACACATGACTTAAAGCTCACTCTTAGTTCAAAGCAGACCCAGTTTTTCTTATGTCTACCTGATGTTCATCGAGCCACATTTTATGTTTTATTTTCCTTCTTTCATAGCAGCATAATTAAGTCTTAAATTAGGCCTAACTGTGTCGGTAGATTGATAGGTTCACTGCAGGTGCATGCAGACAGAAATAACAAGATTAGGTATTTTCCCTCTCCTTTCATTGGAATAAAACAAGCTTGATTTGAAGCAGTAAATTGAGGAAAAAAAAGGGCTAGTTTGTGTCCACCATTGGATCCAGCATTGCATTTGCCCCTGCAGCTTGTGTTCATTAGCCACGCGTGGTATTGACTATGTTGTAGAGCGAAACCAAAAATGATGCTAGGTTACAACAGGGAATTCATGGAAACAAACTAACAAATTTGTCAAAGAAAGTTGAATAAGCAGATTACTAGAGGCTGCTTTGAATAGTCCATAACCACCTCGGGTTTCATTTCACTGCATGTTACTGCTACCATCAGTTTACTTTACATGACTATTTAAAGTATTTATGCATCAGTCTACTTTAGCACCAACTGTAACAAGGGTATACTAGACTTTTTGTGAAACTGGAATTTATGGATGGCATAAATACACTTAAATATGACACCATCTACCAAAACATTAAACTTAAAGTAAAGGAAAACATTTTCAAGAGACATTTCTAAAAAACAGCACTTTATACAACTGTGGCTTTAGAGACAATATTTTATATTTATGCTGGTGAAGTGAACTTTTTATCCTGGTGATAAAGGGCAGCACATAACTAATCTAAGATTAGTGTTTAATTCCTTTGAAAACTATTAAAATTTAGAGCACGTTGATTTGTCACGACAGTCGTCCATTACCGCATAGTCCCACCTCTACAGTTTCTCTTTATTGGCTAATGGTTGTTGAGAAACTTTTCCTTGTATACAATTGGCTGTGCGGCGTAGCGGGAGGGACAACTTTCAGGAAGTGATCAAGATATGTTTTGATTCTATTTTTTACCGGCGGTGAGCTGTCTGACCCAGGTTGGAACGGTTTTTTGGAAGAAGGTTAGGTTAAACTTTTAGAATAAAAGTTTTTAAGTATTAATTACGACAGCTTATCGACACCTACGACGTCCTTTAAAAGGACACACACTTTATTCTGTGAGTATAAAAGAACCTCGTACTAAGGTCAGATATGTTAAGTAATAGCTGCTAGTTAAATTAAGGTTTTGTAAACTTCCCAAAGGTTGTTACACATTATCTGCTAGCTAGCGTAACGTAACTTTGGTAACAAGAAATCGTGTTATTAGTAAACGTAAACGAGCTAACGTACAGTAAGGTTAGCTAACATTCACTGGTGTAACGTTAGGTAGTTTTTGGGCGCCCTTCAATTTACAGTAATGTTGTTTCACTTTTGTTTTTATTGTAACCACGATTCCTTGCTCACCAATAGCCAAACCTTTGCTCAGAAGTATGAAGTTCGAGTGCTAGTGAGGTAGCTTCATATTCTCCAAAGTTAGCTGATATTCAAAAACACTTTTTGAGACTTATTTTCTTATACCCGTTTAGTGTCAATGGCACCACCAAGAAAGAGTAAGTTACCGAAACCCCTCCCTGACGGCTTTATTCTGACGGACATGGAGAAAAAGAAATGGAGGCTGGGAAAAATAATCGGTCAAGGAGGCTTCGGGCTGATCTATCTTGGTATTCTATTGAACAGACACTGTCTGATGAGACTTTCCAACACATGCTCTCACCCTGTGCTTTCATGTTGCCACACATGCACGTAGACTTGTATCAAACCTCCCTTATTTTCACTACTGTTTCAGAGAGGAACTGGTATTTTCCTCATGGTTCTCAAATATGTTTGAAGAAATAAGAATACCACCAGAAAGTCAGCATTTTCATGAAATGTGCATTGTAAATGATTTCTTATACAATCTGTGAACACCATGTTTTTCTTTCAGCTGTGCAATGCAATATTTTGTAAAGCTCCTACTGGTCTTGGCTAAAAAATGTAAAAAAAAAAAGTAAATGTCTTGTCTTATCCATTTCAAATGACTTTGTGGAACACATAACATGTCACAGTGTTGCAGCCTGTTTATTCGTCTCATCTTTCCTCAATGTGTCCTGTTGTTCTCTAGCCTCCCAGGACGTGAACAAACCTGTTGCAGCAGACACCAACTTTGTCATAAAATTGGTAAGTATACTTGCCTGTCTGTCTAGACATTCACAATGTTGCAGTTGCAGGAAATACCTTAAACAATCTTCCTTAAATTCTGTGTGACTCATTAAAACACTGCAACAAGCATCACAGCATTTTTAGGCCATAACGGTCACAGGAAAGTCTGCAAAATCCTGAAGGGATGGATTCTGGCTTCAATCTATCCATCTTCATGGATATACATTATTAATGCTTATATGTGTACACAGCAAAATGCTCTGACTCCATGTTTTAGTTTAAATAGGAATATGATTATTATCGTGATAATGGACAATGATGCATGGATAAATTACTCAGAGCAAAGTTGTTTTTTCTTTAAATTCAACTAAAATCATGTGATTTTTGAGTGAAGAAAAACACAAGAAAATTGCAAAAAATGATGACCAAAAAATAATATTTAACAGTGTGGCAAAATTAAGATTTAATCTCTGTTGTGGTTCCTCCAACATCTGTTCTGGGGAAGTGGGATATCCTCATAGGCCACAGATGCACTGCACAGCCTTTTGCTGCTTTTTTACGTTTGTTTGTTTTCCTCCACTTCCCTTTAAGTGATCTAGGATAGTCATCAGTGAGTGACACATGTTTGCTGAGTGAATAAAGTCAGACTGCAGAGAGACAGGATTTAGTTCTGGTATTAGAGCGTATTTTGATTCATACTAACAAATTGCCATCTCTTGACATGTAATTTCATTCAAGCGATTGGTGTAAAGGAACAACAGAACTATCCTGATTTCTGCTGTTTATCATATTACTTATAGGATAGGATTTTGATATGTGAAATGAAATTAAGTTTAAGACAGTTCTTGCCAGTAAGCACATTTAAATCACAGTCCACATTCCTTACTAATATGCATAGTGAATTTCAGATAATTCTGAAAAAAAAAAAAACAAAGTGTGAAGATAAAGTGTTATGGTTAGACCTGCACGATTTAAAAAAAATCTGTAATGTGAAATAATATTTTTCAGAATTGCAAAGATGATATGACATGCGATGTATAAACACATATAGAAGTGTGCATTTTAACTACATGGTTCCTATTGATTTCACTGTTGCACTAGTTGGCTCATAATTCAGTAAACGCATAGTAGCAATGTAGGATCACATTACCATTCACACCCCAGCTTGAGGTCAATAACTTACAAAAGTAATGAAACATGAATGTAGACAATCATAAAAAGTATGTGACTAAAAAAAAGGAATCGATGGCCTATAATGTGAACAAAGACTAAATGACTGCAAATGAATCAATGAGGCTTTGTCTGTTCTGATGGTGACACTAGACTTTGTATGTTGCGTTAGAGCAGACAATGTTGTCCAAACCTGTCTCAATCTTAGTGAATATTTCCCACCTGCTCCACGGTGAGCTGGCTAGACAAAGAAGCACGTTCAGCTGGAGATTTATTTTTGCCAAGTGTTCTACAGAGCGCCACTCAAACTTTTTTTCTAGTAGCCAATAAACTTTACAGATCCTCCTCCTTCTTTCTGTCAGGGAGAATCAAGGCCTGAAACCGGACTGGACAATCATGTTAGTTTGTTATTATTAATCATAAATGTTAATGTGCAATGTCAACATCAAGGAAAAATATCTACAGTATAATAAATCCACCATCTTTCTCATCTTTAAATCCTTAGCTTTGCCTTCTCATGCTTTTTTTTGTTCTGTGTACTGGTTTTCAAATGTTTCCATTATCATAATTATATTCAACAATGAAGTAGTTATTAATTATTATCATTACAACTACTACTACTTCTAATTTAGTTGTTTGTTTTATCTTTATTATTGTTGATCATTGCATTGCTCCCCTCTGTCTGTACAGTATTGTTCTTAAATGTGCACACCACTTCTCTATTCTTCAGTGCCAGGGTACCATATGCTTTTTGTTTTCCTTGACTGAAGTTTTTACAAACCTTATTTTTTGCAAAGGCAGCGATTTTGTGTAAAATCTATGGGAGTGCAATTATTTGCAAATCATTTGAAACCTATTTCTAATATATCTTTAAATAATACAAAACCGTCATATCAAACATTGAAGCTGAGAAACCCAAAAGTTTTTAGAAAAATATGTTTTCATTTTCATTTTCATTTTGAACACATCAAAGATTTTGGACAGTGGCCACTTTGTTGCATTGCCTCTTCTTTCGACAGTGCTTTGTGTTGTGGAACTGAGTAAACTGATTGCTTTACTTTTGACAACATTTTCCCCATTGTTGAATGATATAGGATTCCAGCTGCTCAAAAGTTATTTGTTGTATGTTTTGCCTTATAATGCTCCAAATGCTTTCAGTGGGTGACAGATCTGGACTGCAGTCTGGTCAGTTCAGTAGCAGGACTCTTAGTACTGAGCCATGCTGTTGTAATGCATGAAAAATGTGGTTTGGCATTGTGTTGCTAAATAAAGCAAGATATTCCCTTCAAAAGACATTGTCTGGATTGCAGCATATGTTGTTCCAAAACTGGTATACATCATTGAGCATTAATAGAGCTATCGCAGATGGGCAAGTTACCAGTGCTGTGTGCATTGATGCACCCTCAAAGCATCACAGATGTTAACTTTTTGTCTGTGAAGTGAAAACATGTCAGATGGTCCCTTTCCCTCTTTACAATGATATAGCTTCAATGATTTCCAAAACAAATTTCATATGTGACTCGATAGAATTCCACCCCATCAGGTGTGGCTCCACCCAGCCACCAATGGCAACCTTGGTGCCGGTCCCGAGCCCGGACAAAAAAAAATAATGTGAGGGTTGCGGCAGGAAGGGCATTCGGCGTAAAATCAAATGCCAAATCAATGTGCAGAACATGTTCCGCTGTGGCCACCAGTGAAGGGACAATCCGAAAGCTGTTGATTTGACTCAATAGACAACAGGACAGTTACTTCATCTCGGTCCATTTTAAATGAGCTTGGGCACAGAGACTTTCAATATGGGGTTCTGACTACCTTTTTCTAAACGTGTTGCTGGCATTAAAGTCAAAATTTGCTTATAGTAGAATTTACACAACATCCCTGCCTTTCCTGGAAAAGGGGTTTGTGTTTATGCTAATGTGGCTGAAATGGAGATTCACATTTTTCATTCCTCCTTTTATAAGAAGTAAAAAAAAGAGAAATAAAGCTTAAAAAAGGAACACAACCTGTATGCAGTCATGCTCTTTGGTTGGGACAGTAATCTTTATCATAACTCCACTTTGTGATTTGGGTACAGACCATTAGCCTGATGCCACTTAAGCCAGTCATAATGAAATAGTTAATACTGTGTGCTTGTATGTGCAGGAGTACCAGGAGAATGGTCCTCTGTTCACTGAGCTCAAGTTCTACCAGAGGGCAGCCAAACCAGAGAACAGTGAGTAGCAGCTACCGTCCAGCATCCCGGCAGATCGCTGGAGCATGAGTGTGTTTGACTGATGAAGTGGCAGCAGACACAGAGGCTTTGCTGCCTGCTGCACAGTAATTAATAATAAGCCAAAGCAAACATGCACCTCAGTGGCAGTTACCCCCCCCCCCTTCCTCTCCATGGTTGTCTGGGCTCTCCTACTCTTTCTTTTGGAGAGGAGCAAGAGAGACGAAGCCACTCACATGTAATGATGCCCGGGCCTCTGCTGAGCCCCTGACCACCTGCCACCCTGGTCGAGTGCCAGTCAGGCTAGCCACCATCAAGCCCAGAGCCAGACTTACTGCTTTGTCTGGGGCCCCTGTGTGTATGTGTTTGCAGTTGTGTAAGCACTGCAAGGTTGATATTTGCATGTATTCATTAATACACTTAAAAGGACAAATCACATTTTTTGGACAAAGTATTAGAGCTTTCATTCAAAAGGACACGTGTCAGACTGTGGGTTAGGTCCAGGTTTTTGAAATCATACACAACTGAAGTTGTAGGACTAGTAACATTAAAAGCTTTCATCCATTCCCCTAGCAGATTTGTTTTAACAATCATTTAACTGGTCTATAGATTCTACAGTAGCGCACACAGGAGGTTGTGGTAGAAGAAGCAAGCAAACTTTGTCATAACTTTACAGGTTTCTTTGTATGTTGTACAACACGTGTGCTGAATTCTACTCTAAAAACATGTCAATTTTTGCTTTATAATTGCACATTGGAAGCAGGTGAAGAAGGGAGGGGTGGGCTTTTCATTATTTCTGACCAGTGAGCAGTCATCAGCAAGGATGTCCACACTAGGGCAACTTGGAGTTTTATAAAACAATAAGAACACATCATGGCCCATGTGCGATCTAGGATGATATTGTGGGGCACTTCAGGTAGTGCGACACTGTCCGCATTGAGTATAATTCCAGCATAAAGGACCAGGGTTTCTGCTTTGTCAACACATGCCAATGTTCTGATTAATTTTAATTTAGCGAATGTTTTAACTCCTGTTGCTCTCGTCTTTTCAGGTACAATCCCTTTAGAAAGAATTATCTTGGAGGGTTGCGTCAGGAAGGGCATCGGGTGTAAAAAAAAAAAAAAAAAAAAAAAAAAAAAGCCAAATCAACATATGGACAAAATGATCCGCTGTGCTGATCCTGAACTCACAGGATAAGCCCAAAGTACAAAAGACAAAAAGAAAGTCTGTTGTAAATGCGTACAGTTTTCATTTTTACCCATCAGTCTACAGTCAATAACTGTAAAGACAAAGAGAAACATGGTTAGAAATTTCAATTGAAATTAAATAAAAATCTAAAACTGCAATCTCATATTGCAAGTATTCAGACCCTTTGCTGTCGCGTTCCAAATAGTGGTCAGGTGCATCTGGTTCGGTTTAATTTTGCTTGCAATCAGCCTGCTTTTGGCAAATTGATTTGAATGGGGATCTTAGTCTAGATCAAATACAAATGACCAGTGTATTTAATTTCCCACAGCTCTCATTAAATGGTGGAAGAAGTAATACTAGTTAAGTTAATAGTAAGACATTCTAAGGCACAGATCAGGAAAAGTATATAAAGCCATTTATGAAGCTTTGAATGTTCCCAGGAGTACATTGGCCTCAATAATTGAGAAATGGAAGATGTTTAGAACCTCAACAACCCTAACTGGACACAGAAGTTCAGTGTAACTGAAAATTAGGAATTCTATGGATAGATGGGAAAACCTGCTGTAAAAGTGACCATCTCAGCAGCCCTCCACCACTAAGGCCTTTATTTTCAAGTGGTCAGACAGTAGCCACTATAAGTAAAAAGTAGCTTCTCAAAGATGATCTCCTCAACAACGCACATGACCGCAGCACTTCACCTTTTAGGATGACAGTGACCTATCATGATATGTTAATAGCCCAATTTTATCATTTTAAAATGAAATAATAAATATTTCATTTATCTACCTAATAATTTCTCTTCTAATCCTCTTTCAGTGCAAAAATGGATGAGAAGCAGGAAATTGACCTTTCTGGGCATTCCAAGATACTGGGGATCAGGCCTGGCTGAATATAATGAACTCAGGTACTGACACAGCCAGCATTTGGTGGTTAAATGAGGACTGCATAACATTTCTGATCCATTTTTGAGTGTGAAAACTGCATCAGTATTTTCTCTAGATATTGTAGTAATACTTTGGATTTTATTTCTGGATAAAACCTGGCTTTTACAATATATTATGCCATAAGATGACGCTACTGTTCAAATTGAGGACATTATTTTGACTGGAGTGTTTGTTTCAAAATTGTCATTGGGTGCAAATAATAATAAGATTAATAAGATAAGTCAGATTTAGTTTCTCAAAGTTATCTAACTTAATGGACGGAACTTTAAAATAAAACCTTATGCAATATATAACATTTCCACATTAAATGACTTTACATTTAACAACTCTTACAACAACTTTTGTACTTGTTTAACAATGGATCCAGTGGGCGTCAGTATTTATGTTTATTTCACATCAGGCAAATTAAGTCTTTTGTGTTGAGAAATGTTTGCATCTTAAAAATAACTAAAGTAAAAGTTTTGTCCTTTCAAAATAACTGTTTTTCCCTTTTTAAATGTCACGTTCTATCACCTTCTATTTCTGTCATTTTTTCCATATTCTGGTTGATATGGGATTTTTTTTCCCCCAGATTGATTTACTTGTGTATAATGTAAAGCTCTACTTTTTGGTTGATGAGTGCCTGATTCACATCTTTGGCTTTCAGGCCATCTGCATATTCATAATTAGGTTTTTTTTTTTTTTTTCAATTTTGTACCTCTAATCTTTTTATATTCAGGTATCGTTTCATGGCCATGGATCGACTGGGTAGTGATCTTCAAAAAGTTTGTGAATGCAATGGGGGTCGATTGAAGAAGGCCACTGTGCTCCAGCTTGGTCAAGGACTGGTGAGATTAAGATCATGGAGCTTTCTTATTCTTGGGGTCTATTGATTGTTGGTTAAACAATGTGGATGCAGCTGATGCTCCAGCAGTTCATATAGAAAATCCACTTTACCGCGTAACACAACATATTAACAGTCTTTTGACATTGTGTATTCAGTATTATTTTATTACAGTGTGAGTTGTTTTCTCAAGTTGTAATACATTTTATAAGATGAGTTGTTTTAATTGCATGTTCATGCTCTGTCACTGGATTCTTGGCCAGGTGGATGTACTGGAGTATATCCATGAGAATGAGTATGTTCACGCAGACATTAAAGCTGCCAACCTCATGCTAGGTTACAGAGACCCTGATAAGGTTAGTCCTCTATAAATCTCTTAATTATTCATTCATTCAATATTTGTGTGTATAGTATTAGGACTGTGTATCTAATTGTGTATTATGTTGTGTGCTGTAGGTCTACTTAGCAGACTATGGGCTGTCGTACAGATACTGTCCTAAAGGAGTCCACATAGAATACAAGGAAAACCCTAAGAAGGCTCACAATGGAACCATTGAGTACACCAGCCTCGATGCCCACAAAGGTCTTGGTAAGCCTTAAAATAAATAAGCAGTTTTATACATGTGGTGAACACATTTATTTGTGGTGGCCTAGTTGAGGGGTTCTCAGTCCTGGTCCTCTTGTTTGTTTCCCAACTATCCCTGCACTACACACTGCTGATTACCAGGGTGGGATCATGGCAGACAAAAAAGAATCTGTATCACTACACTGTAATTCTTTAATGTAATGTTCAGACCCTCTTTACTTGTTTCAATTTTTATATTACAGCAATATACCTGTTTAAAGATTACTTCACTCTACACTCAGTACCCAATAATGACAAAGTGAAAACAGAATTTTAGAAATGTCTGTAAATTTATTGAAAACAAACAAACTGAAATATCACATGTACATGAAGCACCTTTTACAGCAATTACAACCTCAAGTCTTTTTTGGGTATGATGTGACAAACTTTTCACACCTGGATTTGGGGATTTTTTTTTTTTTTTTTTTAATCATTCTTCTCTGCATATCCTCTCAAGCTCAGTCACGTTGGATGGGGACTGTTTGACAGGCATTTTCTCTGGCTAGGCCACTCTAGTACCTTCACAGAGTTGTCCCTAGACCATTACTGTGTGTCTTGGCTGTGTGCTAAGGATTTCTGTTGCAGTCTCAGGTCCTGAGTGCTGTGGAACATAAAGAGAGAAGCAAAGAGCAGGGTGAGGGAGGACTGGGCAGAGCAGAGAGGACTGATTCTAAGTCTCAAGCTAGCACTAGCTTAAGTTGCATATTGTAGCTTAGCCTATTATAATTAATACTGATTTCCAGCCATCCAATCTTGCATACACAATTCTTGATCATTGAAAACATAGAGATTAAACAAGTTTCGTATAAATGTTAAAATGTCTATAAACATTTTGAGGTCTGTTTACATAGTAGGTCTTATGACAGTCTATGTTAGCCAACCAAGTGTATAACTTCACAAATTACAGTTTCTTTACTTTCATATTTATCCAGTTTCCTTGTTGAACCTTGGCAGATGTGTGTCTGTTAGATGCATTTAGAGAACAAAATGACACGAGTTACCCTGAACACAGCCAACAAGAGAATTTGATAATTTTATTACAAAGTAAATCTGTGTAAAATGATTGATATTTGCAATTTTTTGTATGGTCCCTACTATAAACTTTGTTCTTAGAATTTGCAGTCTTTGTTTTACATGTGAAATAGTCACTGTGCCTCCCTTGGCTGATATTGGGAACACATTAACTGGCAAATTGCCTACATGCTCCCTCTCTTCATTGGCCATCGATTCACCATCTGCAGCCCCTACTGAATTCCCTAGCATCGTCTCTGTTGAACAATTCCCTAATTAGCTGAAGTCATAACCTGCATCGTGTATTCATCCCCCAATAATTAAGGGCTTTGATGTTTGGTTAGAGCAAGAGGCGAGCCACAGATAACCTCTGCAAGCCCCATGCTGATGAACTCCCCTACCCACCAGTTTGACATTGTGAGTTAGCGGGGCTCATACTAATGGCTGCACCAGTGTTTCTGAAAGCCTGATCGATAAGTAAAAGGGCCAGAAAATGTCCTGTCAGCACTTCCTATTAACTAGGGATTGTGTCAATTTAAATGTTATTTTGAAAGGGTAACAGAAACGAGCAGGTGAGCTATAAAAATACAGATGCACCTTTCTACAAAAAGATGGACCTCGTAACAGAGCATACATCTTTCCATAAAGTGCTCACCAAGTGGCGACAGAAGGTTGTTGGGACCTGATAGAGATAACTGCAATCGTTTCGAAGCCATGTCTATTTCTATATTATAATAGCCCTTCAATAAACAAATCAAATCTCCAGCTACAGGGAGAAAACAATGACATGTGTAACTATGTTCTCAGCCTTTGCTGATAAACACTTTAAACCTGCTTAAAACAGACACATAGAGATTATGACTGAGGATAGGGCCCTTATCTGTCCTTCTCTGCCCTGATGCCACAAATACCCACAAAGACGTTGACGGGTTACCATAGTGACGTTTGGTGAGCACAGCTTGCAAGTGGCACACCTTTGAACACTGAGCTAAATGGTGTAATTACCTCGATTCAGTGGGCGTCCAGCGGACAGAAGACAGTCTTCAAAGGACAAGACTGTGAAGCGGAAGGGTTAAGTGTGTGACACTGCAGTACGCTTTAGGAAATCTGAATAACAACAGGACATAATTAACAACAACACTATCACTGCCTCACCTCCCCATCTAAAACATGTAGAAAATCTGTGTGTTTATGTGGGTGTTTTGTATTTACATGTATTTTTCAGGCATGTCTACGCTGCCTTTGAGAGCTGTTTAAGTCTGTGTAATCAAATGCATATCTCAGCTCTGTCCTGTGCCATTCTTCATATGAGGGCAAAGCACATTAAACACACTGTCTAGAAGCACAAAACACTATTATAAGCTCCAATATTGTGCCGAGAGCATGAACAGAGGGCGGCGATGCTTAATGTAGTTGTTGATCTTTTTAATTGTTAATCCATTATGGTGCTCTGGGAGCTGCAACACTTTTTCCAGTGTCAGTATCACATGTATTCTTCATCTTTATTTTCCTTCAACAAGCTGTCAGTAGCAATGAAGAGCTATGTAATTATTCACAACAATAGGAAGCCACTGCGTAATGCTGACTTAATGCATGCTTACCACTGCAAGACCAAAGAGAACTCTTAACTCTCTACTATCAGAGTTATAGAGATATAGTGTAACAGACAATGGCAGACATGTACAAAGCTGCAGGTGTAGTTGTCGGTCTAGTCACTACAGCATGGATATGCATGCAGACATTTATTTTTTTTTTTTTTGGCCACTGAAAATATCAGTCAACACCAGTTTAACTGGTCACGGTTTTGATCTCTGTGAACAAGGATCAGATATTGTCATCAATCATTTTTAGTTAAATAGCAAAGAGGTGGATTAGTCATGTTGTAATAACTTTTAAGGTGCCATCTTGTGAGATATGCAGTGTACTTACGAGTAGATAAGTGCAAGATCTATAATTCACAAGCTGGCAAACTGCACCATACAGTTGAGCTTGCAAAGGTAAGGTGGTCCTGATGTATCAATGGCAGCAGCACTCACCTGTGGGGCTGCTTTTAAGAGTTGTGACTGAAAGTCCAAACATAGACAAAGGCAGAAGCATTCGCACAAGGTGGTGTGTCCTGCCCCAACAGTTAACACAGTGTGACAGCTTTACAATCTGCTTAGCCTACAATCTAATATCCTAATGTTATGAGCGTAGTACACTATGTGTTTGTATTTTGCAATGATAATGTTTAACTGATAATTAGTCACAAACATTTAATGAGCATTTTTAGTTTGCTGAGGTAGAAAATTCAGATGGACTTCAGATCAGAAAGCTCCGAATGTTGCTTGGGAAAAGTATGAAAAGTATTCATTCACCCCATGACATTTTTTGCTTAAATTTTACTCAGGCTCTCCCCTTCTATCCGGTGACTGTGTGACATCCACTAATCATTCACAGCATTAACACCACCTGGAGGCTTTAATATAAAACATGTTTTTAATAAAAATATTTTTAAGTAATAAGTGATGATATAGTTAACTAATAAATGACATTGTAGTTAAGGGGTTAAAATGGCCTCCATTTACGCAGTACCAACTTATAAAAAGACTTAGTCCCATGACAGAGCACATTTATGTAACATATATGTTAATATGGATACTTATTATTACAACAGGTAAAGTTACAGTGTCCAACTTAAGCTAACCCTAAATTGAATCAGTCCTCTCTTCTCAGCTCAGCTCAGCTCTCCCTTCGCCTGCCTTTATACAGGTTTGCTTACTAACTTACTAATCAGGCGGAAATAATTCCTTTTTTTTTTTTAAGAAGGGTGAGTCCACTCAAACACTTTTAGAAACAATTTTGCCTGCACCAAGACCAGTACTGTTCAGCGAGTCTTGCATCAAGGAAGGCTTCTGTCACACTTCTCTTATTAGGATAAGTGTTATTTCTATCAAGAATATTCAAAGAATGTTGAACACTGTATCCATAGGTCGCAACCTTAAATATAGAAAAGCTTAATGTGACCCTTTTATGTCTTTAATCTGTAACCATTTAACTTTAATTTAGTACTTAGTTCACTGCATCACACTGTAGTTTTCCAAGCATGGGCAGACTATTAAATGACAATAGTGTTTTTAAAATGATTTAATCTGTTTTTCTTTTTAAAAATCTCTAAACCTTTTCTGAAATGTATCCACAAACCTGATCTACTCTAGGGTTTTTCTGATGCCCACTCTTAAGAGTAATGTGTGCTAATGTCGTTAAGACCCATTCTGTAATGCCAATGTCATCCTCCAGTCTCTACCTATATCATCCTCATTGATTGTTCAGCCTCCCTGCTGGCTCCAAGCACTTGTGTTCTCTGCTAACTCCAGACATTTTTTTTTTATTTAAAAGTTTGTTTCCCTGAATCATTTATTTTAATCGGGGCATATATCTACTATAACAATGCAGCTGTGTACAAGAGGATTTGCTTAGAAATGTGCATAACTTTTTTAATAAAATACACATTTGTTAATGTGTAATCAGATTACAACCCTCCCATTCTATGTAATCTGGTCCTGTGTGGTAGTGACCACGCTTTCTCTTTTAGAGTCAGACTGTTGGCTGGAGAGGATCAATTCTGGCCGTGGCTCAGGGAGGAGATTTCTCCCCTCTGATGGAGCCAGTCGATAGTTAATTTCTCTAGAGACGTGTGGTGGCTGTTACAGTATTGAACTGCTAAAACTCCCCACTCTCGACCCTTCTGGATGGACTTGGGTCTCAAGTATTGATAGACTTCACACATGAATGTAGACCTATGCAGTCACACAGTCTTGCTTTAGACCTGTTTCCCAGGTAGTACTGGTTCATGGGAAATCAGTTATCATACATACAATGTTTCATGTTGTGATACTCGCTAAACTTAAATTTTGTTTTTCTACATGATCAAATCCCTAAAGTGTTGTTGGTATTCAACTGCAGGACACAGTTACAGACCCTGGTGACCTTTGTCTAACTTGATGACTTTGAACCATTCTCTTCAGAACAAATATCATTAAGACTAGCTGAATGAGGAATTTCTTACTGTTGTACTCCTACACTGCACAGGATGAAAATACTGAGATTATCATTATTTTGTGTCTATTCTCCATCAAAGTTTTGTTTCTCAGCCTCTCGGTAGATCAGGGCACATCTAAAATAATTTGGAAGTGACGGAATCAGGAGTTGAGCCGAATCTTTATAGTGTTTGACAGTGTTTTTAATGTGTTTAAAAATGGTTTGATTTGGGTTACTGTTTGTTTTATGATGCACAAAATGTTTTCTGTTAGTGAAATGTGTGCGAAAGATTAGCATTGTCTTTCTCAAATATGCAAATATGCAATCTATACTGTAGATGGTGAGATCTTCAAAGTCTTTGCGATTTTACATTAAGGAACATTTTAGTGAAATTGTTCCAGAATGTTTAGATGTAGTTTGTCACAGATTAGTGAACCTCTGCCCATCTGAAATGTTCCTTTTATACCCAGTCATGTTTCTGACCTGTTGCCAATTAACTTAATTCGTTTTCAAATGCTCCTACATTAGTTTTTGAATTGCAGCAATTACTTTTCCAGCCTTTTGTTGCCCCAGTTCCAACTTTTTTGAGATGTGTTGCTGCCATCAAATTCAAAATAAGCTAATATTCTCCATGAAATGGTAAAAATTTCTCAATTTAAACATCTGATGTTTATGTTCTATTGTAAATAAAAAATGGCTTGATAAGATAAAAAAAAAAAAAACAGCATTCTGTTTTTATTTAGGTTATACACATCAGCCCGACTTGTTTGGAATTGGGGTTGTACAAGCAGCAACCACGTTTCTTATGTGCATGTAAACGCCGTTTCCCAATTACCAGAGAAAGATGATTTCTTTGAGTACCCTGATCACTTAGGTGTATGTAAATGCACTCATTGTTGACTTCTGCAACATGTGGCCTTAGACATTTCTCTAATTTATAACCTACAAGAAGTGAATGAAAGAAATTGTTTTTGTGCCTTGATTACGACGGCTATAGCTCTCTGGTTTTATATAACGTGCCACTGTTAGGAAGAAATAACAGTGCGAGTACTCCGCAGAGCTTTTTGTCTTGGTGAGAAGGGACATAATGCAGAGTGAACCCCCTCACTCCCACCACACTACCATCATCATTATACTTTTCTGCAGTGTGTAATCTCACTGTCATTGTGTCTCAGCTGGATGCATACAGACAGTAAATCAAAACTAGGGATCTGCTATAAGGACACACTTCATCTTCATGTTCAGCCAAACAAAAATGTTCCACTGACAGATGACACTGTGCAAGGGGCGGAGTAGTATCTGCATTACTTTTGATTTATTCTTCTTTTCAAATGTCCTGTTTTAACTTGACAATGCCATAAATGGTATTTGTTCAACAAATGTTTTTATTTTTATTTTCTAACCTTCACCACTTAATCTGTTTCTCTAAACAGCTCCATCTAGACGTGGTGACCTCCAGATACTGGGTTTTTGTCTTCTTCACTGGTTGTGTGGGTCTCTTCCTTGGGACAGTCTTCTCATAAACCCAGATAAAGTCCAGGAGACGAAGTCCAGGTCTGTAGTCATTTGTATTGCTTCTATAGCAGAGATTTAATTGCATTTATTAAAACATATAGCCAGGCAAGTAGTGATGCTTTCATGGTAAGGTGTTTATAATGTTTTACTCTTCACTATTTCTTAAATTAGTATTGTCACAATACCAAAATTATGACTTTGATACTGATACCTGCCTAAAAATCCTAATATCAATACTGCAACAATACTACAGCACACACCTCACCTCACCATCAAGAGAAGGAATAGAATAATGGATGACAGAAAGGCACCATATAGAGTGTACTCAGTTCACTACTGCAGCTTGCAGCTTAATACTGGCTTTGGGCCTCTTTAATAAGTGCCTCACTTAATGTCAATGTAAATTGTGTTAATTGATTACATGCTCAATAAAATTGTAATCTTTGTTTTGCAATGCATGTAGCTGTGTTTTCAAAGCTTATTTAAGCTTTTACATAGAATGCAGTAATGTGATTTCCCCATACATGGGTTTAATAGTTAAGTTTATAATTACTTATTAAACAGTGTTTGTTTTAGGCACAAAACACCACCTGGTGCACATTTTTATCTCCATCCATCCAACTTAACCACTTATCCTGCTCAGAGTTGTGAGACGGTTGTAGCTTATTTTAGTTGTCATTGGGCGGTAGGCAGGGTACTTCCTTGCTAGGTCTCCAGTCTATCTCAGGGCCAACACAGAGAGACATACACAGACCGACAGCCATTCACACTCACATTCACACCAACAGCCAATTTACAGTCCCCAATTAACCTTACAGGGAAGCTAAGTACCTGTAGGAAACCCACACAAGCACGGGGAGAACATGTAAATTCCACATAAAAAATCAACCAACCGAGAGATTGATTTGAACCAGGGACCTTTTATCTGTAAGGCAACAGCACTAACCACTCCACCACCCTGCTACCCTACAAGCTGAATGTGCATTATGTTTGCATCCTCTGTCATTCCAGTGTAAGGGAATATTAATGCACAGTATTTTACTGTTTTTGCCACTTGAAATTTAGGGATGTACAATTTCACATGCAACTTCACTTCACAGACAAAGGTTATGCCAGTGTCAGTGTTGTTTGCTCATAAAGATGTTGGCCTCATCTATAAATTAACTACAAAGACCAAGCCAAATTAGAACTTTAGATCTTTTAGATCTTTGTCCTTAGTTGTCTTGTCAAACCCCCATAGTGAATGATGTTTGTTTGTGATACAATAAATCATGTTTGTTTGACTTATATTTAAGGGAATAGGAAAAGTATAATTATGGTATTAAATTTGATAAACGGTTGCTCTTTAAAATTGGCAGGTCTGTTGGTGAGGTGCTTTGCCAAGCTTGATGTGTTGGCTCCTTTGGTTTGCATTGGTTTGAAACCTCTGTCACGAAAGGGCTTTGAAGTTTGAAAACAGATATGGCAGGTCCACTATGCCTGTAGGCAAGCAGTTGAAACAGTGCTGTTCACACACACACACACACAGCTTTGCTGTCACACATCAACATAAATGAAGCCTGTTTCACATATGCCTTGGTGTTGCATTTCACATATGTAACACACATCGTCCGAGTCAGAAGCGTCGTCATGGAATGAATTTGATTTCATGCTTGATTTCAATGTTGGGGTTAGCGTGAACAATGGGAAAAAAAACTTTACAGTACATGTTTTTAAAAAAATGGCAGTTGAGTGATAGAACATTTTGAAACATGCCTATTTGCCTGCTTTAAATCTTCCCGACAGTTTATGAGAGAAGGGGCGAGCGCACATAATGCAGACTTTGTACCATGAGGCTTGCAGAATTACGTCTGGATAATCTCAGGAGCCTCTCACTTGGACATTTACATTCTCACACACACACACTCCAGACAAAGTCAGGAGAATTTCAGGAATCCAATGCATCTGTGAAACACGCTAGTGGTAAGAAGAGAAAAACAGCTCTGATGAAAAACCTGTCAAAGAACAGATACTTATAAAAGGTAATATAGTAATATCTTAATCTTATCTTATATCTTAATAGTAATTTCTTAACAACAGGGTTGTGTGATACCTTTCTAGTACTGGTATTTCTGTGCCACACTACTATATACACAGTTCATGAATTGGTACAGGGTATAAGGGCTCCATGCTTATAATTAAATAGTGTGTTATCCTAAGAACGTAATTACCATCCTGCAACCTCTTATTCTTAAACGGTGCCTGCCCTCACATTCTGACTGTTTTCTCTTCCTTTACTCTTCTCTAAGACTAATAGATAATCTGCCTGACTCAGTCCAGCAGCTGTCAGTGAGTGGAGCCAACACAGGTAAACCAGGGCCACAAGGCAACCTATATATTCCACAGTAATTTAAGTAGCAGGCCGACATGCACAAGACGTGTATAATTGTGATAGCTGCTTGCATGCTTAACCAAGATATTTTAGACTAGGCTTCATGTAAATAACCTCAGATGTTTGTAGAAGCTGATGTTCTGCAGTGTCACTTTCAGTTTCCCATTTACTACTTTGTTTGTATTAACCGAAAAAGTAAGTGTCCTAAAATAATACTGATGTGTCCTTTTGATGTCAAACTTTTCTTTTTTCTCCACACTGACCCTGAAGCTCTTTACCCAGTGTGCAACTAGGCTGTTAGAAATTAAAAGCAAAGTGCACTATGCTGCAGAGTTTTGCTAGTTTTGTTGCCCAACCACAGTCTTGAGGAAAGTCACCTCGTATAGTTGTTTCTATGAGTGTCATTCATAGAAATACTTAGTGGTACAGAACAGGGTCTTCATTCTGTGTTTCTGTTTCTGGTCCTGTGCCAGATTCATTTGACCAATTAAAGGACAAGACTGTTCTCGTGTGACTTGTAGTGAATTTTTCAGTATGTGAAAAGAAAATGGACCAAAGCAAACTAACTATTTCTTCACTGGTCACTTCTTGACCATTCACGTTACTTGTGGTAATGAGAGAACATTTTTAGTAGCTTAATGTGTTACGTTATTATGGTCAAGTTTACATTCCTTTACATTGAAACTGGGGGATGCAAGCTCAACTTTTTCCGCCGGATGACCTTCCTGCCGCAACACTCTCATTTTATCTGGGCTCGGGACTGACACCAAGGTCACCGTTGGTGGCTGGGTGCTGCCACACCTGGTGGGGTGGGATTAGTGGGGTGGAATACTCCGCCACTAAGCCACCAGGCCCCCCCTAGGGATGAGGATTAATAATGCTCTATAATAGGTTTTGTCACAAAACCAAAGCTTCCCACTCAAAATAAAACCTCTTCAGTTGTCTGAAGCTCCAGAATAACTTTTGCACTAATTAAACAGCTGTCTCTCTGACATGCTTTTCAAAGTTTGTCATGTTTTATCTCCTCCTTATAAGAAGAGGTCATACCTGTGTGAGGACTGAGTGTGTGTGATGTATTGTTGGGACTGGATGCTCCTTTACTGACAGGGCCCGGCTGCCCGCCACAGATAAGAGCCAGGGTATGCATCAACTAAGTGTTTGTGTGTGGGTGAGAGATACAAGTTCTACTGCAGTATGTGTCATATACATTGTCTGGCCAGTGCGTGATGTATTGAGGCTGACTGTGTTTGACACTGTCACACATACACACAATGCATATCCATAGCTGTGTGCATGTCTAATCTACCCTCTGTGAAGAGATACATTGGCAGGCAGTGTATTATCTGGACTCTGAGACCTTCAGGTTCATCCTGCCTGTGCTGCTGCATGACTTGAGCGTGTAAGAAACTCTTTCCTTACGAAGATGTAGCGGAACCGTTGCTGTTAAGGGTTTAGTATAGTTCTTCACGGTTAGTCAAATCAAACTATACTGATAAAACAGATTATTCCGAATGGTTTGATTGACCTGGATTTATCCAGTATACACATTTAAGCTAGGCTACATTTTGACGCCTGTTAATGGTGACTTGTTTGGCTCCATTCTATTCCTGTCTTTAGATGAGGTGGCTGCATTTCTCCTTCATGTAAGATCTCTGGAGTACCAAGATAAGCCTGACTACCAGCTTCTCAAAGTCCTATTGGCCAGTGTTGAAAGGGGAAGTCTTGACTTTTCAGTGCCTCAAGGACCTGTAGAAGAGTCGGCCACCAAAGGAGCAGATCCTCATACCAGTAAAAAGGTGAGAACGCTGTAGGCAAATGTTGGGGAAAAAAAAAAAAAAAGTGAGTTTAGCTACTGTCTTTCGTCAAATGAGTAATGAATAAAGATGTAACACACCAGACAGAGACTCTGAATTCAGCAAACTGCACCAACCTGTGACACTATTGTTCATTAGGAAAGTGTAAAAAAACCAGCAGCTTCTCATTTTTATCCAGAGCTCAACATTGCATTTATTGGGTAGGCTTAAGGTTATCCACTGTTTTATGTACATTAATTTATGTGTCTGCCAATCACAATATCATCATTAGCTGCCAAATATTGATTTTCTATTATGATTTTCTTCAAAATTTTACCATTCAAAATGGGTACAATTATATTTCATTGGGGAACTGCACACAGCTACTGCTTGAATAAAGTAGGTTTTGCAAAATTCTTTTATCAGATAAACTAAAATACAGTTATTATTTTAGCAAGCCATATACAGATTTAATGAAATATCAGTATAGATCAACAAGTATCAGACTGGACTCAGATCAGCATAATAACATATATTGAAGGAGAGTGGGACAAGCTTTAAAAAAAACTTGGTAAGCCCAGTTATAACGCAATATCACATAAAGAACAGATTTACGTCCAGAAAGGCCAGGGTGTAATATATGTAAACAGTTTTTTGGCCTCATGGCTCAATGGGAAGAGCATCAGGCCAAAATGCAGAAGTCTGCAAGATCAAATCATTTCAGAGATCGAATTTAATTGTAACATGTAAAATTTGGTCAATTATGACAATAAAGTTTCTATGATGCTAAGGGAAAGTCTGTAGTGTAATATTCCGTGATTTACGTGGTCCTATTCATAGTTTAAGCCATTTGGGTTTATGTAAAACATCAAGTCAATCAGTACAGAACATTTTACATAAAATAGTTATTTGTGCGAACAATCAGCAACCTGATGGTTGGTCACAATTTTTATTTATTTTTTTATTGAGTGGCTAACAGGACAGCAGTGAAGGGGGAGGGTTAACCTCCCTCTGATCCACCCAATGAGTATGTCAACCAGAGGTGGACAAGTCTAAAGCTGGAGGAGAACCACGATTCTCTTCAAATTCAACACAATCACTTCTTGACCCCTCGGCCCAGCGAGCGCCCTCTTAATGGCCCAATTTGAAGAAGTTGATGACACACAACACACTGCAGGGTGTCTCCAATTATGCTCCTGATTTCCTCTCCTCTCCTTGTGTCATTTAATTTCCATGTTAAAGTGCTGGCCAGTTTGATCCCTTCTTAACCAGAAGTGGCCATTTACAGGCGCTTTAGCGAGGAGAGTAAATGTCAGCCAAGATAAAGGCCATTCAGGGGGAATGTTCAATGAATCATTTGCCACTAGTGCTGTATAAATATATTATTTTACATCTGACTGAGATGGGCAAAATCAAAGTTTTCTCTAACATTTTGTCCAAGTTGGGTAGCTAGGTTAAAGAATACATTTTGATCACCTTATGTAACATAAATGTGGAGAAACAAACTGTTTTGATTTGCACATTGATTTTAACAATAAATGAACCCACTTTTATTTATTCACAGAGAGCAGGACGAGCCAGAGAAAGCTCCAAAGCCAAACCTTTGGTCATTGTCAAGGATGAACAAGTACAGGAGGGTAGGAGGTCAGCTGCCCCAAGAAGGGGGTCACACCTCACGGAACCTCAGTCACAACAGGTAAGGTCTCAATCAACATAAAACTAGCACTTGAGTTCATGCGTTACATATTTACATGAGAATATTTGAAAAACAAAAAACAAAACCTAGAACCCATTCATTAATATAATCAAGCTAGTTTTTAGGAAAGTAATGATGGGTCTATGTAGAAGTTGTGCTGGTTCTCTGTGTGTGAGAGGTTCAGGGACAGTAAAGAATGTAGATCATCTGTCTTTCACCCATTACAGGCATTAAAGGATAAAGGTAAATACAAGTGAGACCTGTGGTCCTGTGCTGCTGTAGTTGATTTTTAAAAGATGGTTTTGTGCACAGCACTGTTATAATGCACCCTTGTTAACAAGGCGTGTTTTACCCCTATAGCTGTTTTTTCATTCAACCATTGTCTCTACTGCCCAACTCAAATCTGGCACCGACAATTGTTCTACAGTGCATGACTGGTCTCAACAGCAACTGAATCTCTTTGCCTCATCTGCCACATAATTATTTTTTTGGATATCTGCAGCTGAGTATACAAGTGGACTGAGTGTCAATCTTCATTGTAGATTTTTTGCCTCGGTCTACTTGTGTGTTGACAGGTGAAGGGTTATGGAACAAAAGTCTTTATCAAAATAGTATTCATCACAATCTGCCCTGGTCCAGGAACCACAGACGTTGGAGCCCTGTTGGATGAATTATTATTGTAGTTGTTATATGTTTTTTTGCTGATAACCTCCAACCACAAGCTAGAAACTGCATTGTTGGCTCCCTGCTTGTTCAACAATAATCATCAACTTTCACTGAATATAAAATATTTTTGAAATGACAGAGTGACAAGTGTTTTAATAATAAACAGGCTTGTAATGAAGATTACTGTGGTGATGATGATGATGAGGAGGAGAAGGCCACACCCATCCCTACTTGCTATCTCAGAGGCCCTCCGATAGGCCCTGGAGCTCAGCCTAAACAGGTGTGAAGTTACGATGCTTTTTTTTAGTTTTTATTTATTTATTTTTTGTAAAGTACAATTCACATCTGTAAATGTATTTGGACTGTCATACCCTGTGGCCATATGTATTACACTTAATTTATATTACACTAATTTATGTTCAAAAAATAAATTAACACTTCAGTTTGTACACGTAACAGGTGACTGTGGCGCAGGAAGGTAAGATCGGTTGTCCACCAATCCCCCAGTTGTTGGTTCAATCCCCATCTCTGACACTGAACCCCAACTTAGTTGCTCCCAGTGAGCGTTGGCCAGCTGCATAGCATCGGTGTTTGAGTGTGCGTGTGTGTGATTGTGAGAGCGAATGGGTGAGTAAGATGCAGTGTTAAGCTGCAAATAGGTAAAAAAAATTGCTATATAGGTGCACACAACCATTTACCATAACTACATTGAGCAATAATAAAAGTATTCATCAATATTAAACTTGTTATTTTGTTACAGAAGGAAAAGGAAGGACTGCCTGCTGTCAGAAGATCACTGAGGCCTAGAACTGTGCAGAATTATGCAGAAGATGACGATGACGACGATAATGAGGAGGAGGAAGAGGAAGCCAGGCCTGAACCCATCTCTGCATGCTATCTCAGAAGTCCTCCAAAAGGCCCCAGAGCTCAGTCTAAACAGGTGTGAGGTCAAGTTAGAGAAGCCAGGCTACTTGTGCTTTGTATGCAATTTGCTTTATAATGCAGTCCCAATTTAAATCTATTGATTAATAATTTATATATATATTGGTTAAGGTTTCAAAAATTGCTCAAACCATTACAAGTCTTAAAACTCAGCAACCAATTTTTCACAAGTTTATTTGAAGTTAATCCCATGTCAGATAATACGGTGCAGTAAAGCAGCTGTTATTACTAGCAGTACTAAAAGAGCAAACACTTGAAATGCCCTCTTTAACAGACAAGTAAATCCAGTAAGACCTCCAGGACAATGTGTGACCTGACTGTGACCTCAGTGAGACAAAAAAGATGGACCCACCAGCAAAGAAGAAAACACATATTGACAGAGTGTGACAATAGGAGCCAAACACACATGGACTACAGGGACAGATGGGATGAAGAGCTACCCGACCACAGGACAGTCTACAATCACCAGCAGTGGTCTGCTCCTAAAGGTCCAGAACAGGACTTTGGTTGCACACAGAGGAACAGATTGCTGAATGGTTTTTTCTTTGTGGGTGTCTTCTTTTTCTTGGGGGCTCTACTTCAGGCTTTGCCAAAGTCAATTTAGGTTCCTTGTAAAAGCTCTGCTACTTTTACTCTTATCTAAGCTGTTTTCTTAAGGGAAAACAGCAAAATGGTGCTTTTGTTTAACCTGCATTATTAGGAGGCTGGTTGTGCACGTTGGCACGTTATAACTATGTGGAGACTACTTCTCTGTGGACAGTGCTATGAGTGAAAGTCTGAAGGGTGTAGCATCAACTAAAAGCAGCTAATGCGGGGAGAGAAAAATTCGTTGTTTTTCCCCTTAAAACTGTAGAAACCAAAAGTTAGCATGTCAGCGTTCATATTATTGTAACCAAGAGAGATACTGGGATACTGGTTATGCATTTGTGCTTGGATTAATTTTCTTTATTCTGCTTTTTTCATTTGTGCACTTCGTCAAAAGGACATAAAGTTCTCCCAAAATTCAGAGTCTCACACAACTATTAATTTTTTAACTTAGTTTCTTATTCACTCTACAAACATGAGTAATAACCTGGTAGATAATATTCCTCAACCGCAGTTCATAACTGAAAAGGGTGAAAATTTTCTTGAAAAAGCTGTAACTATGATAGACTACAGTTCAATTTGGCCTTCCATGATTCTCAGGTGAACTTTAAAGTGCATTTATTTGGATAGAATAGAAGCTGTAAAGTCTGGCTCTGATTGAATAGTTAATAGGTTTTAGTGAGTGAGACACGTTTCCATATTTATAATTTATTTATTACAGGACCTGTTAAAAAAAAAAAAAAAAAAGTCCTTAACCGTTCCAGACAGGATAGACAGGAAAACAGAGCCTCTTCTCAGTGGATCTGCGCCATCATTTTCACAGTGATGGGCTGCAACAGACAGAAAACATCAGTTGATTTCTGCTTTTTAAATGTTCTTTACATCCCATAATTAAAAAAATAAATAAAAAATCCACTGCAGATGAATAACTAGTCAAATATTCACAAAACTCATATACACAAATGTGTCTGCTACATTCAGACATCCAGTGTCACATACTTTACATATTTCTGAACCACAGAAGTAGCAGCTTTGGAAAAAGTACCTGAATGTAGTATAATTTAAACACGCTCCGTAACCTTTCACAGTAGAGATGAGTATGCAATGTAAAGAGCCACGCTAATTATGCTCAATGTCTAGTGACTGAGCTGTGAAGGCCTTTATGCAGCACTGTGATGGTAGCTGTCAGTCACAGTGTGCGGTGCACACGTACCTTGCTGCAGTAAGGACACTCTCCAAACACAATGTTGAAGCTCTGCCTGCTGGAGGGCAGTGCACGCAGCCACTGAAGGGAGAGGGGGAAAAAAAAAATAAGACTATTTCATCCCATCATTACCTTGGATATGACGAGTCGGTGTCAAGTGATAACAACGCTTGTTTCAATGTACACTTATTACTGCACACTTTAAAAGGTACATTCAAGATTATCTGGCACTTTGAAGCAACTCAAGTGCTTTTATATGGAATTTTAAAATGTCCTCTTGCTGCTTTATCTGGGCTTTACTAGAGAAGTCAGTCTAGTCGCAGTGAATGCAGAATATACATTAAATATACTCCGATCAGCCACATGAAATATTTTTTATGAAAATAGAATGAACTAATAAATGCTGATGTATCATTATGGGTTAAACACCTGTCAACACAAATCAGCTCCACCTTGTATTATTTGATAAACGTACATGTTTGCCATAATTACCATAATCAGTATTATTTGAAATACATTGTTTTCTTAGATACTTTTACTTTTGTATGATTAAATTAACAGACAAACAAAACTCAGCACTGGTGGCTTGTGAGAAGTAACAGTAACCCAAAGAGTATAATGCAGAAGTCCTGATACTTTTTACCATCTTAATCCAAACACTGCATCACCCAAAAAATGCGGAGAAGAGTTTGGAGAAGGAAAGAAGCTGCTCATGAGAAATGAAGTACAGCACAGTGCTGTGCTTACATCATAAAACCTATGTATGTAAACAGAGTCACTGTAGCATCACAAGCTACAACATCATTTCCAAAAACAGAATGAGTTTTAGTTTTTGTGATGTAGTTTTATGAATAGAGGTGCAACTCATGACTTTTCAGCTGCTGCTCAATTTTGCTTTGTCATGCTACATACAGTTGTTTCAGTATCTATTTTGCTACTCGCTGTTACTGCATTCTAGTTTGCATTCATGTTTATATTATATAGATTGTTTGGGCTCAGTGGTACTGTGTAATTGTAGTATTTATGTTGGTATGTTTATTTTCACCGGCTCAGTCGTATCAGATTCTTTGCTGTCTCACTTATTTGTAGTTAATTCTAATAATCTAAGGACGGGGTGAGTGCATGTATTGTGGCTTGTTCTTTGTGGGATGCACCACGAACATTAAGTACTTAGCTTTTATTCTTAATTTGGCTTCTCTCAAAGACTCCTGCTCAGAGAATGTAGGTCTCAGGTTCTTACAGTCGAAAAAAAGTGTGTAAATAAATTTTTAAAGCCTTTTTTTTTTTTTTTAGCCATTTAACTATTACATAATATGTATGTACAGTATGCAAATAATGAAATTAAAGTGAATTTTTATTAGATTTTTTAAGTGGTGGCATTTATATTTAACAATCACTTTTTTGGTAAAAACAAGTTATCTGTTCTGGAGTTAAGAGGAGGGGGGAGAAAAACATCAAGTGCTCTGCTGCAGTGCTGTTAAAGTTTCATCTGCAGCAGTGGGGAACAGCGTCTTTGCTGCAGCATTTGGAGTCATCTTTATCCAAGACAAAGGATGCAAGTTTTTTTTTATTTTATTTTTTTTAAAAAAAAGGTTAGTTTGCTCGACAAGAGTTGACTGAAGTATAGTAAAGTGCTGCAGTATGTGTTGCTTAGCCACAGTTGAAGGTTTGTTTCACTAACTCCTTTCAGCTGGTGATGAGGTACAGAGTATTTACTGAATCCTTTATCAAACAAAATGAATTTACAAAAATGTGCTCAGATCTTTGCTCTGAATGTGGAGATGTAAGCATGTAAGAATATTGTCCATGTGACGTGTCCTTGGCTCTGAATTCTGGCTCTTTGTTACGTCAACATTACATAAAATATTTTTTAAATTTGCATGATCAAATTATGTTTTTCACACTCACCCCTACTGAAAACCACCAGGGAATATTGTTTTATTGCAAACATATCATCATCCTCACACTGGTTGATGGTATGCAAAGTTTTGGATTTTTTTATTTATTAATAACATTTGTTCAATTTGTAAGTAATTGAGTGTAGATTACAGGTTAAACACATTTCAAATAAAATCTACAAAAAAGTGTGTGAATGCAGTTTGCTAATAAATATGAATTTAACCCTAAACAAACGGATTTTAATCACCTAATTTAGTTGAAATACTTGACACTTAATGAACTTGACGTTCATATTAAATTAAAAGGTGGTCAAAAGCCAACAGTCCCTAATCTGGTGTGTGTGTGTGTGTGTGTGTGTGTGTGTGTGTGTGCATACCTCATACAAACAGGCCTGGTGGAAGGGTTGGCCACAGCGAGGGTCATTACACACCTGATCTGGAATTGCAGCTTCAAGACGATAGGAGTAACAGATCCCACACTCGGTGCTGAAATTCTACACAGACATACACACAAAGTCACAATCAAATCAATTACACTGTGATACTTTGACACATTACTAATACAAACATGTTTACCACCAGAGATTAGTCTGTGCTGAACGATTTTTAGTAATGTTGCAGGAAACTTGCACAAATACACGTTTGCTTTTAATTCCCCCTTTACCTTTAACCTTTTTGGATACTTACCCTAAGCTTACACTAATGTTAGACAGAGGGTGTTTTCACAACTGACTTGTTTGGTCTGACTGAATCAAATTCTGGTTCCTTTTTCCCCCTTGGTGAGATATGTTTGCACAGGCGTGAACACAGCAATCACGCTTGTGTGCCGACCAAAACAACCTGCATCAAGACCCTTTACTGGAGTGGTCTTGATCCATTCCTAAAAACTCTGGAGAAGTTTGTTTGTAGTGATATTTTGATTAGACCTTGATCACAATCTTCACTAAATAGTGTTAAGCGGTGTTGTATTTATTTGTATGTTGTTGTTTTTTTTGTCCATCCATTTAACCAATGAGTCAATGAGCTAATTTTTCCATAACTTCTCATGATGCATTTTAGTTTGCTAGGTTTGTCCTATATGTAAAAGGAAACTGATCCCACTGATTCAGACCAGCGCAAACCAACTGTAGGTTTGAAAACGACCCAAGTCATCACTTTAAACCAGCAATTTGCCTCATTGAGGAAGGCAAATCGTTACCAGTGAGTGTAGACTAGTGGCCATTTCATTAGGTACACGTGTACAATCTTACACAATCCTTTAGAGCAGCTATGCCATGAATTCTATGTTTACAAGGTTATAATTTCTCAGTTTTTAAGTTGAAATGGTTAGAAAGGTGTTAATTCTACCATGTGTTTATTAGTGGGTCATCGTAAGTGGTAGAGTTATAGTAGAGTGCATTATATTAAGAGGTGGCTCTAATCTTTTGGCCTCTCATTCAATTAAAATAAGGTGGCCAAAACATTAGACTGTACAAGTGTACTTAATGAAGTGGCCAGTTAGTGTAAACATCAATTTTGGGACCGACCATGTGACACACACACACACAGCTTTTGTTTGCATTTTGGCATAATGAGAAGCTCCTGTTTTTCTGGAGCTCACCATTAAGAGAGGATGGCAGGTAAAACAAAAAAACCACATTAAAAAAAAAAGAAAGAAAGAAAAATCAACATCTGGTCAGCTCAACTTTTTTTGCACTCCTCTGAATGTTAATGAAGCTGAGGCATTAATCACTGCAGCGACAGCGAATAAACACAACGCCCTTTCAACCCATTCGCAGAGAGGGGAGGGGAAAAGAACAAGTGTTAAAAAAAGAGAGATAAATGGTTTTGCATGATTAAAGGATTTGATAGTGCAGAGAATTCTGCCATCTTTGTTATTCTAATGATCTTATCTGTAAACAACCCAATTAAAGGAGAATTTGTGCCCACCTCTTGGAAAAACAAAACACAGAAAGAAAAATATGGAAATTGACAGAAAAATATGCAGTTGTGTATGTCCACCCCCTTATAACTTGGAGCTCAAACAGAGAAAACGGAGTATCCATGCATAGATGTAAGCGCACACACACACATACACACACACCTCCTTGAGGTAATCATGATGGGAATGGACATGTTTGAAATGGAAAGGGAGCAACTGTGTGACATACAGATTTTTCGTGGGTGGCAGGTGACGGGAATGTGATCTCCAAAACATCCCGGAGGTTGTGCAAGACGCTGGAGTTCGGGTTCCTGCCAGCAGACCACAGACAGCTCCTTCACACACTAATTAACCACATGCAAATGAGCCTGCAAAAACACTGGGGGATGATTAGGAGTCTTTCACCAACGGTATAAAAAAATGAATTAAAAAAAAAAAAAAAAAAACATCATTTCTGCAGCTTCAATCCGAACAGTGGTGGAGGGAGAGTTTCCTCAGACGTGTCACACAGTGTGGCAAATGTTAAAACCTGTGGTGAAATTCTAAATCTGCTCAGAATTTCAAAATGAAGCGTAATTATGTATTTATCTGTGATCAGATGCTTCTTTCCCATCAGAGTAGTGGAGCTCGAGCGCTGGGTTCAAACAATTTTACTGTATGTAATAATCAAAAGTATGCATGAAATCCTATGAAAAGACCAATACCCACAATGACATTGGTCAGCTGTCTGCACATATATGTATTATATTTTTGCCAAACTAAACCCAGGTTTTGCACAACTCTGTAAATGACTGATGCTGATATTAACACACCCTGAAATGCAGAAAAAATTATTTTATTTGCTATTGCAATTTAGTGAGCAATTTTCCTGTCTTATCACTGAGCTTTCTGCAGGTTCTCTACAGCTCCTGTATTTTAGAGTGGTTGAAGTCTGAGGGTATGATGTACCACTTGGTCCCTGCAATGAGAAGCATAATGTCTGTCCCCTGGTGGTGTTTTGATTTGTGTTTGTGTGTAGTCATAGCCACAAACAACTGTCCTTCCTAAGCTATTTTTAGACATGGAGAAGGACCCTCAACTTCTCTACCCATTACCACAAGGAACTGTATATGAGAACACAAAGTCCTGACTAAGTTGGACCCCATATAAAACAGCCAGATCACTACGGCAAATTATGTGTAATGTCTGATTGTAATGTGGGAGCAGAACATTCTGTGGAGAAAACACGGTGAGCGAGTAAACATGTTGATGCCTTTATCAATTTCTTGTTAATGCTTCAATGTGCTGTAAGCTGATTTCTGATGGGTAATTTTTGTGTCATGTCAAACTGAAATTTTTTTTTGAAACTTTTTTGTCAGTGTTTTAACTGCCCCAGACTCAACAACCATGGTCCTAAATGAAGTACGTAATTTAGTTTTGTTTTACATTTTACATTACAATAGTCTAATATCTTGTTTCAGTAGCTTCCATAATCAATAACTCACTATCAAAGTTCTGCAATATATTCCTTGTTCTTGTCTTAATGAAAAACTTGCATCTCATCATTCTTCTCCTAATAGCCTTCTTCCTTTAATCATCTCATCAAACCTACATTGTAAATTCAAACTTTGTTGGCAAACAGTGATGGAAATTTATATAGACACACATGGAATACAGAGTAAATATTTTGGTTTACACTATAAAAAAAAACATTATGAATTTTTCTAATTGGTATTAAATGTTATTATTATTATTCTGCTGTTTTATCGTACAGCAGTAAATTGCTTATGCTGTGCTTTGCCTTCATTAAGAGAAATGAGCCATTTCCAACTTTAAACTGTTTCTGTAGCTACGTCTGCAGAGCGGGAAGGTTTTGCTATATGAGCAAGAGCATAACAAATAGTTACACTGGCTAAAGTATATTGATAATAGAAATACTTAAGCCAGCCATCACATAGGGTTTTTTCTTTTTACATTTTGTCCACCACATTTATATCTCAAGATAGAAACTCAAGAACAAAATGGCTAAAAACAAAATCCCCTGTCTGCACTACAGCATAAAACACAGCCACTAAAATGTAATCAACTCCTCTCAAACTGAACATTATCACTATCAGTAAGGACAATTTACTGCAGGACTGACTTAGTTTGAGCCTAATCAAGCAACAACTAAGTGGAAATGTCTCAGTGTCTCACCAGAACTTATGGCACAATAGAGTGAACAGTTGAGCATTAGGCAACTTTCAGCTTTGCTTTATGTAAACTAACGTGTTCGTAGCAGTTAGTGATTTGCCAACAAGTTTGTTGACAGTGGATTGGAGACTTTGGGCAGAGCTGAAATCCTTGCTCTTCTTCACATTTACTGGATGGTCATTTAATGTGTGTTTTGCTAATTTACTTGTCCGTTAACTCGTGGAGCATTTTTCTCACGAGTACTGATACTGATATTGTCCGGTTGAGTTGAGGAGTAAATGTGACTTTACCTGAGCTGTCTGCTCCGTCTCTGCTGCAGCCAGGGACACTTGGCTGACCTCCACCCTCATTCATAGAGACAAGAGCCTTCTCCACAAACTATATTTTCAGATGCATTAATTTCACTAGCCTCTTCTACTGACTACTAACACAAATACTTAATTATCTTTGTGTGCAAAATGTGCACACTGTAACATACATTTCTTTGTGGTTCTGATTCTGAATGTTTGTGTTCCAAGGGCTATTTTTACTGTCCACGGAGCAACAGAACAGCATTAATTTCAAGCCCTGGTACAGGGTTTAATTTAGAGCAATACACTGTAGCATCTGCTTTTGTTGGTCACTGTCAAAAGCTCCTGTGTCCAAGATACATTCCAACACTCTACATCTGATCAAAAATGTGGATCAGAAATGTTGAAATGCTCAGCGTGGCGGAGGGGAACTCAGAGGTTGGTAAAAATTCTGTATGGTCATATGCGCATGGTCTTTTAGGTCATTATTAACATAAAGGTGTGAAACTGTTATAAGCACCAAATGAATTAGGACAGTGAGTCATTTGGTGAGACTCACCAACATATCAGTTTTGGTCTTTTCATGGGTTTTCA
Source organism: Channa argus (assembly GCF_033026475.1). Lineage (NCBI taxonomy): Eukaryota > Metazoa > Chordata > Actinopteri > Anabantiformes > Channidae > Channa > Channa argus. The sequence continues at coordinate 48,110,275 of NC_090197.1, forward strand.
AGTCATAAGAAAATTTAATTGATTTATACTGATGTACACTGTACATGAGTCCTACCACTAAACAGCTTCTGATTATATTTGTTTGATTTACAGACTTTAACATGTAGACAACAGGAATTTGGAACATAATATTTGTCTTGATATGCACTAAAAGTTGATTAATGAATTATCACCCAGTCATAAATAAAAGCGGCTGATGCAGAGAACCTTACCACAAGTGCATGTTTGCATTCAGCTTATTCCTCAATGGAGTGACCACTGCAACAACAAAAGAAATATTTTAGTATGTATTTACAATAAAAACACATTTTACACCTGCAGACAAAGTATTGTTGCATTCAAGGCTCCAGAAAATTAGACCATGTTAGAAAGACATACTCTGCATACCGTCAAGCTTCATATTTGACAAGAGCACATTTCCCCACAGACGGCGAAGTCACCACTGTGAGATATGAACCGTCGCTGCTTCTCTGTTCCACAGGGGAGATTTTTCCTCTGTGCACTACTCATCACTTTCAGTACTTGTAATTCCTACATGCAAAAAGCAATATTTCTATGTGACCCCTTGTATTTGAGGGTCAGCGGTGCCTCCCGTCTTGGTGGCTGAAGTGTGTATGTGTTTAATATCTTTTGAGTTGCATTGCTAGGCAACAGGCTAGGAGATGCATGACCTTGGGTTTACAGAAACAATGGCCAACAATTGATGGGGACTTAAATAAAACGCTGAACCTCACTGACTGGCTACATGTTGGTGTGGTGAGAATGAAAACATGCCAATGTGAAAGCAAGTCCTCTGACATGATGACAGACAATAGTCAACAAAAGCAACCTGATTAAAAGTGGAATGATAAAGAAGAGTTATTCCTCACCATTCTGATCTAAATCATACGCAGCACTTTATTTGCAGTACTTAATTGCCTGGACTGATCTTTAGCTGGGATGCAACTCAGCCAGATCAGGTTTGGATTACAATGGTAGAGGCTGTATAAAGAAGCACAGGACACACTTGTCCCAATCAATAAAATAAAAAAGGTAACTCGTTAATTTGATGATAAAATAGCAAATTACAATATGAAGTTCAAATTTCAGGTTTAAAAAAAAAAGGGATGGATGGACGACGTGAACACATACAGTAATGCCTTTGGCCACAGCTGTTGTTAGAGTGAAGGCATAAAAATCAAATCCTTTCTTTGCATGTTTTGTCCATCTCAACCTTCTAGTGCTGTTCTCCTTTACAGCCAAGCTCTTTGCTGCATATGAAAGTGTGGAGAAAAAAAATAAATGTCGGGAAAAAAACAACAGTTTGGGGCCTCCAGAGTTTAGATAGTAAGGTCGGTAAAATGCAGGCTTTTACAGAAATCCATTGGTATTTATCATTAGCTAAACATTAACTGCAGCTGTCATGTTACAATGACAAACCTCATCTTTGGAAAGTTGTTAAAAAGTTGTCACTAGTTAACATTAACACGTTAGGTAACTTGTTAAAGAGCTTTCTCTAGCTGGTGCCTGTACATATTGAAAGACTGTCAATAGATGCTCCACTATTTCACACTACCATACAACCCCATGTGAACATGTGTGATTTTTATAGAATAAAATAGAAATGCCTCGATAAAGTGCTTTTTGTTATTTAAAAACATATCGGGGCAATTTTTTAAGCATATGTGGACTGCCACACTTTGGGTTTTCCTCTAAATTCTGGATGCCAATTTAAAAACGTATTGACAGCAAGGAGTGTAACTGGGTAAAGGAGAAGACTGCTGCCATTTTTGTTTTTATGTTATTCAAAGAATGAGAATCAGTTTTTATCAAAGCTACAGCAGCAAAGGACAGTACTGCTACAAATAATAAGGTTAATCCAGGTTGGGGGATGCCATGCTTCTCAAGGGGCTGCAGTCATGCCACTGCTACCCACTGCTCTTCCAGCTTCTGATTCACTGAACACACCTAAAAAAGGTAATTAGCAGTGAGACGGTTGAAAAACAAGCACGGCTGCAGCCCTCAATAAGCACAGGTTTCCAACCCCTGGTGTAATTAATAAAACCATATCATTTATCAGCTTGCACACCTTTTAATTTTTATGTTTGTTGCTCACTGTATAAGTTTTCTAAGAAACTAAATACAATTATAAAAAAGCTATACCTATATAAATAAATATAATTTACAGTTAGCACATTATTAAAGGAATGTCTTCACTGATTTTGAACTATTTGAAATTTTTTGGGATTTAGTTTTGGTAGTACTTGCAAACAGATACAACTAAACTTCCCTCCGACTGCCCTGTATTAAAATATTCTACTTCTAGCTGAAAAATGCCTCCAGATGACATTACTTGGAGGAAACTTCAGTTCAGATTATGTCATCTTGTTGCTCATAATAAGGAATTTTTAATGATGGCCAACCTGCTTTTTCAGAGCTCGCCCAGATTATATCACGTGAACTGTCACCAATGAAAAAAAAACAAATCGTGGTGATGTCATCTGGAGGAGTTTTTAACTAGAAGCAGTGAAATATTTTAAAACAGGGAAGCCAACGTTTAAAAGCATTAATGTACATTTACACCCTAAATCAAAGAAAGTCAAAAATTTATAAAGTTCTTCTTCTTTTCCTTTCGGCTGTTCCCTTTCAGGTGTCGCCACAGCGAATCATGTGCCACCATCTAACTCTGTCCTCTGCATCCTCTTCTCTCACACCAACTAACTTCATGTCCTCTCTCACTATATCCATAAATCTCCTCTTTGGTCTTCCTCTAGACCTCCTGCCTGGCAGCTCCTACCTCAGGATGCTTCTACCAATATATTCACAGTTTCTTCTCTGAACATGTTCAAACAACCTCAATCTGGACTCTCTGACTTTATCTCCAAAACATCTAACATGAGCTGTCCCTCTGATGTCCTCATTCCTGATCCTGTCCATCCTCGTCACTCCCAAAGAGAACTTCAACATCTTAAGCTCTGCTACCTCCAGCTCTGCCTCCTGTCTTTTCTTCAGTGCCACTGTCTCTAAGTCGAACAACATCTCTGGTCTCGCCAACGTCTTGAACACCTTTCCTTTAATTCTCGCTGATAATCTTTTATCACCCAACACACCTGACACTTTTTCTCCACCCGTTCCAACCTGCTTGCACTCGCCTCTTCACCTCTTTTCCACACTCTCTGTTGCTCTGAACTGTTGACCCTAAGTAAGTCCTGCACCTTCTTCACCTCTGCTCCCTGTAACCTCACCGTTCCACCTGGGTCCCTCTCAGTGACACACATGTATTCTGTCTTGGTTAAGTTGCTTGTGTTATTTGCTAGGTTAGTATGTTAATGCAAACTGGGAGGCAGCTGTAGCTCAGTTGGTAAGGCAGTCGTCCATGGACCACAGGGTCAGTAGTTAAAATTCCCAGTCCCAGCTATATGTCAAAGTGCTCATACCCTTACCAAAGATAACAGTGTGTCAGTTTTAGATATATAACAGTGCAGATACACTTCTTCTATCCTTTGTGTCTGGGTCTTACACACCATGCTCAGCTCCCAGCAAGAAGCACTCAGGCAGCATCTTAGGGTGTCTGGGATCCACCTCCACTTTAATGGATACGTTGTTTTCTGTGAACACATGACACGTGCACACAATATTTTTATTTTTTTTTTAGAGTATGCAGCAATTAGCCTTACTATATTTAGTATAATGCATCTGACTAGAAATAGCCGTGTTGGGTTACAAAGTACCGATGGCAATCCGCCTTGTGGTGTCCGCCCGGCTGGGTTTTTCTGGCTCCAGGATCCAGGTCTGGCTGTCTATCTCATCCAGGACATTCCAGAACTCTGTCAGGGATTCCAGAACCAGCAAAAACTGGTTGTGGAGCTGCTGCAGCGTACTCTACAGAATCACACAAGACAGTTACGACACCACAACCTCCCAAACGGCTTCAACAACAGTGAAGCTTCTCTTATATCTGTTCCTTTATTACCAGAGACTAGTGGTAGAACAGGGTCTGACTGATTCACACACAAATGCAATGGAATTAAACGGGTGTATTGTGGACGTTTTTTTTTTTAAAAGGATATTTAAAAGGCATATGAAAAGACAGCTATCAGCTTTCTTTTTTAAACATTTCAAACAGTTTTCTGACATTTTATGGACCACTATTAATCATTTTATTCATTAACCAAAACAGTAACTGACAGATTGTTCAATAATCAAATATTATTAGTTTTAGGCCTGCAGGTGATTAAAAATGAAACAACTTAAGGCTCATAGGTCTTCATATACACACTCTTCTCCCGAAGTGGAAAACGAAGGCTGACAGAAGTGTAGGAATGAAGCAACATAAATTGAATGAGAGAGAGAAAATTAGGGGAAAAAATGAACCAAAAATTATGGGTCATTGTGCCAGCACAGTGCACACAATTAAGCATCGTCCAGGTGCTGAGAGCCTCAGCAATTACAGCCCAATTAATGCCAGTGGCATGATTACAGCTACAACTCAGGATAACTATGCTCGGCCCAGTTCAGAAAAAAAAAAAAAAAAAAAAAAAGTAGGGTGGGGGGTGGGGGTGGGAGCCAGTAATTGAATTCTTGCTGTATCTCAGAAAAGAACACAGGTGAGAGTGGAAGGCTGTAAAACTACAAAAAGATAGTGAATGTGAGCCAAGATATCCTCCTTGGTCATCTCCATCAGTCCTCTTGATTGACCACATATTAGCTCTT